>NC_086042.1:24524526-25724526 GCF_947568885.1 Cydia strobilella
ACAAAAGAAATTATTTATAAAATATTTCAATTTTGGTCGTCCTAACAATTCCACCATTCCATCATCAATGCAGCCTCGAGCACGGCCTGGCCTTTCACTTTATGATTGGTAACTAAATGACAATTTTCAATTCATAATTACTTTTTACTTTTATTTAAGAGCCCGGTATCGATTTTAGTTGCAAAAATGTAAAATTGATAGATTGCGTCGGTGAAATTGTACACCTTTTGTTACGTAATAGAAATAACAAGTACTGGTTTCTATTAAAAACGTCTTCTCAGCTTGCCGTTTAATAGATAATTTTTTTGAATACAGACTCACTAAATTAGTAGGTAATGATGTTTTTCTGATGGACGTTTAGGTAACGCGCGTAAAGCACTGATTTTGTCGGTCTTATTTGTAAATTTTGTAAAGTTTGGACTGCTAAAAATGGTAATTTAGTATTACACATATCCTGCACTCCACTTTAAAAAATATATAATAATAATAAGAGACTACATTTTTGTTATTATGACTTTAAAGTAGTGTAAATGAAAGTTAGGTGAAATCAATTTTCTCCAGAAATAACTTTAAAACAAGTGACAATTTCTCTGAAAATCGACTTAATTTCAACGTAATTTTGATACATAAACAATCTACAACATTTGCTGTTCTTATACATCATTTTGTATAACCACCACCATATTTTTTTGATGAATTTTAAAAACTGGCCCTTCTCGTTATCGGTAACGCACGCTCGCGACCTCATTATTAAAAGGCAAGATGAGAAGACGTGTTAGCAGCGTTAGCACAATAACTAGTAGAAACCAATACTTGTGATTTAGATATTACGTAACAATTTCAACTACTAAATTTATCAATTTTAAATTTTTGCTCTAAATCCGTTACCGGGCTCTTAAGTATAGGTATACTAAAAAAATCCATACTAAATTGTTGCCATGTTTAAGCATTTTACGTCAAAACCTTAAAACGTTACGTAGGAAGTGGCACCTTCAATAATTTTCTACAATTTCTACTATACTCGGACTATACTTTTTTTCGTTTTTGCAGTCATATTTGTTTTCCTACAGAAAGCGTCGTATGTGTACTTGCGTAGGTCATAACTATCATACCTATACCTTATAACAGTTATAACTTACTACGCTCTCAGTCTTACCTTACACATAATTATATAATTTTATAAATTCAGTGTTCAATTCTTCAAAAACTGTTTTCTTGTTTATTGTCTAATTGTAAACTCGATTAGGACTCCTTGATAAGTGAATTGTAGCTTTATCGACTAAGGGTCGGTTGCACCAAACCGTCTGTCACCGTTAAAGCGTTCGCTAAATTTTATTGTATGGGAAGTTTCATTGATCTCTGCTGCGTGACGTTGATCAGTCTGTTAACTACGGATGGTGCAACTGGCCCTTATACTCGTAATTCTTATACGCGAACCTGACATTATGATTAATACATTGATACTAATATTGCTTCTCCGTTTCCAGGTATCCGCATCCCATTCCTGCAGATGAATGGCAATGCTTCCTTCCAAGTCATGGCCGACTACGGACTCGAGTACGATTGCTCTATGGCTACCGTCAACCAGATAAACCCTGGCCTGTGGCCGTACACCCTCGACTACGCCTCTACCCAGGATTGCGCTGTTCCCGAATGCCCCACTGCATCTATTCCTGGAGTATGGGTTCTGCCTATGGTCAGTTGGGTCGATTTGGACGGGTTCCCTTGCTCGATGGTTGATTCTTGCTTCAGTGTGTAAGTATTACTTGGTGATCTTTGACTATTTATTGATTGATTTGCACCCAACAAAAATCAATTATACCACATCCTAATAAGTAGTACCTAATTTGTTGCCGATGAGTGAATTTTTATAGCAAATTGCTATTATTCAGTAAAAATCTTGGAAATGATTGTAATTTAACATTTATCTCTAACAGGCCTGAGCTGACTGACGAAGAAGCCTGGTTCAAGTTCATAGTAGACAACTTCGAGAGGCACTACAAGGGCAACCGCTCGCCTTTTGGCTTCTACGTCCACCAGTGGTACCTCGCAAGTAACCCCGCCGTCTACAGGGCTTTAGAAAGATTCTTAGACACGGTCAACAACTTGCATGATTGTTTTGTGGTAAAGATCATTTGAGCGCTTTCACATTGCCCGATCTGATATCAGATGTAAAATCCGACAATGTAAAATGTAAGACTATTGTGTTTTTCTGTGGGGTCCCTTTGTTTAAAATAATTATTGAAAGTCATAATGTAATGATTGTCATATTATCATTAGTCATAATTCTGAAACCGTTAACTTTTCAGGATTTTTCTCGGGTTATCCTATAGATAGGTTAGGTTAGGTTTGTTTTAAGGCAATCCTGAAAAGTTACGCGTTTCTGAGAAAAACCAAATTATGACTAATGATAATATGACAATCATTACATTAAGACTTTCAATAATTATGTCAAACAATAGAGACCCGTTTTTCTGTATTTATTTATTCATTTAATAAATCATTATTACGAAAAACGATAGATAACGCAAAAAGGCGGACGTTTTTCTCATAAGCGCCTTCCGGCATCCGATATCGGAAGGGCGCTTGGCGCTTCCGATAATTTCAGCCATGTCGGACCACCCCGGCAGCTGTCGGACCAATAATATTTGTTTGTGTGCGTATAATGTATGCATAATGTTTGTTGTAGTGTACGTGACCACTAAAGCCGGCGCCTGCGCCCCCGCGGCCTGACTGCGCTGATGTAGGATCCTACATCCGATATCGGATCGCACAATGTGAAAGCGCTCTTACTTGTTAGAATAACCATTGCTCGTCCATTTGAATTTGTTCGATTACTGAATGTTTGTGATGTAGGGAAGCCAATATCCTCTCTCATATTGGAATTAGGTTGAGTGAGCCACTGTACCCGGCTATTTTTTCTGAGCCACTGTTCCCTCCTTGACCCTACTCGTATGTAACTCAGATTTGATTAGTTTAGACAACGAAATATCGTTTGTATATAATAATATCTTCCCGGTAATTCTAGGTAAACTCGGCTGAAATGATCGACTGGGTGAAGGATCCCGTACCACTTACTGAATACAGGAGCCGGCCCTGCCGGACATGGCAGTCCACCGCGTGCCCGCATCAGAGCTGTGGCCCTCTCACCTCCGACCACAACGAATGGGTGAGTAGCTTGCTTTCCATCTGAATGCACCAAGACGGATATTGGGATAATACCGAGCGCATCTTTTGAGATATAAATTCCCAAATAATTATGGCGGTTTTTGATTATGATTATTAATGGTTTTTGTTTTTGTTTTAAGGGTGCATACTGGATGCAGATCTGTAACGAGTGCCCAAATACGTACCCATGGTTGGGAAACCCTCTCGGTCAATAGTGAACTTGGAAGTTCTCTCGGAACAAGAAGAAGAGCAACAGCGTTAAAAAATAAAAGTTTACGAAACCACCTACAAGTAAAACTTTTGATCAAGCTCTGAAGTGATCAGTTATCCGGAAAATTATTTTTAAAGATTTTAAAAGTATTGAAATAAATAAGCACTGCTGCTCATTGAACCCTGTTATTTAATTTCTCTAACGTATATCTAAAGAACATATATGATATACTTATATATCGTCCACCAAGAAAGCATGAAACTTGGATTTGTTACATTGTTTTCGCATATTTTCCATGACGCTAATTTTCAAAATTTGGCATGTACAGTCAGCAGCAGAAGTTGCTAAGCGGGCGAGGTGTTCAAAATTACCTTGACACGCTCTTATTCTCTGAACAACAAAGTCGCTTCAAGATCATTTTGAACACCTGGCCCGCTTAACAACTTCTGCTTCTGACTGTACATAGCATGTGTAGGTAAGAAAACATAGAAATGGAAGCAACTTGTCAAGTCGATGCTGTTTGTCTGTTGGCAGCTTTGTTCAACATCAACCGTTTTGCTAATAGGTACCTAATAATGAACACTGCAAAATGGGACACAAAAGTGAGAAACAACCACTTAACAAGTCGTTTTCACTTTTATTGTTTTGAAAGAACCTACATAAGATATGCATGCCAAGTTTCATGTTTTCTTCCGGTTGGGACTGTACATTAAGCTTACGATTCGGTCTGTCTGTTATTTCGTTTGTTGAAATACGTAAGTAGATCTATTAAAACAAATACATGACATTATAAAGGCATTTGCTACTTCTGCACATATTTTTCTCTGCCTAGATGAAGGAAACCCGTTTTTGTAATCCTGAATTTCAGGCTAGCATAAAGATAAGATACCCTTTCTATCTATTTTAAAGCTTCTATGAATTATTTTTGTTAAAAATTTTGAGTTAGAAATAAATAGTAACATATATAAAATTTTTGACGACCGGTCTGGCCTAGTGGGTAGTGACCCTGCCTGTGAAGCCGATGGTCCTGGGTTCGAATCCCGGTAAGGGCATTTATTTGTGTGATGAGCACAGATATTTGTTCCTGAGTCATGGGTGTTTTCTATGTATTTAAGTATTTATATATTATATATATCGTTGTCTGAGTACCCATAACACAAGCCTCCTTGGGCTTACCGTGGGACTTACTCAATCTGTGTAAGAATGTCATATAATATTTATTTATTTATTTATTATAAAACCTACTAGGTATATCTTTAAAGAGATTCCCATTATCGAAAAGTAGAAGCAAAACCAAAAGCCCGATAAGGACTGTGATTTCTGTGCAGTAAACATAATTTAGGTATACACTGTATGATAACGACTAAAGATAACAATCTCAATTACTTCTAGGAAAGAAAGTTGTCAAAATTATTAAAGAAAAACAAAGACTTATTAGGTACGTTGTTTCTTGTTAAAGTGACATAATCGCAATTGAGATGCAACAGAAAGTCAAGATGATGAAAAATAAGTGTGTGTAAGTCTTTAAACGAGTAAAGATGACATTATTTCGTTCTTTAACTACATATTTAAATAACTGAAATGAAACCGCAGAAAACTTTTCTAATACATTTATTGTACGGCATTTACATCAAATAGTAACTATTCGCCTACCAATTGTGGGTATAATGTATACAAATGGTTACATCGAGTCTTTGCATTCATTGTTCTTTACCGCTAAACATTAAATTAAAATTACACATCTATGCCCCTTCATTGCACACTTACTACTAACGACAGATAATCACCTTTTAATTTGGAATCATCGAACTTTCCATATATTTGAATCAGGCATGAAACTGCTAAACATTTTCCTTATTTTTAAATTAATTAACTTTGATTTTTTTAAAGTTCAATGGCAAACAAATGTTTCGTGATATTAGATATGGTATTAAATTAAATAAATACCTATACCTGTGTATTGTTTAGCATTAGTTTGCTACTTATGAAGACAATAATGAGAAACAATGCCTAGTTTTTATATAAATTTGAAATTCTAAGAACAAATTAAATTATTAAGCTCGACACTGGAGGCTTCGGTCATTTTTTCCTTCGTATATGACATTTATTTCAGTTTATAAATTTGAAATTATGCCTTAGTTTCCAAACATAAATAAAATATTTCAGATCGGAGTTACTAGTTATATAATATCACGTATCATATATATAGTATGAGAGACAAACATACTTAAGACTATAAAGTACCTATTTACAAAATTGTGAAGTGAACAACATCAATGGATATTAAAATGAATTCGTAGGGAAACATGATAATTTATCGCTTATATTTACTGTAAAGACTGGTACAATAAAGCTTAATAAAGGTGTAATAAATTATTATCACTAACTTACACTCGCGTTATATGTACACAATAGTTACGAATTCCCTAGAAAGCGAAACAAAGTAACGCTACTAGAATAGGATTCAATGGCTCGATAAAATATTTCGATCATTTGAGGTAGAAAATAAAATTAAGTAATCATTACATTTTTCTAAAAGTACGATGACACTTAAACATATTATTTACAGTTTGATAAAATTAAAATAGTTATCAATATTATTGAAGTACTACTGGCTGGTCCTAAGTTACTACTATATTTTTAACAAAACATTATTTACAACTTTATACACCAATAACTTAAGTAAAATAAATTAAAAGTAATACTGTAAATAATTTTAAAGCTTAAGTTAAAAAATAAACAAATTTTATTCGCTTAAAATAAATCAGTCCATTCACAATAGGTATATGTATATCTTGAGAATCAAACTTTATTTAAGTACCTATACAAACAATGAAACATTCACCAGTTATCATATTTGGCTTGGCTCTATATTATTGATTGTATGATACTCATAAATGGCAAAATGCGGAAGATAAAACAGTCAGTCATACACCTATTTGGATTTGGATTGGACAATTAAATTGAAATTTTAGTTCACTGTTTTCCCATAAAACTCTTTCATTTACTATTACCGTTTCCAATTTTCAAGATATGTTTATAAAAAAGTTTAGGAATTATACCTACGAGTAACATATTTTAGACTCTCAGTTTATCAACCTGTCAGAGATATTGACTGGTAAATGTTTTCTTATCATTGTAATAAATAAAATACATTGAACCAAAGTCAGCTTTCATTACTTGAACCACCATGTGTAACGAAAACCTATGTAAGTTTGTGATCGTGCAATTTAAAGCCTCAATAACCTGGTCGGATATTAGAGCATTCTGAATATATTTTCCTGCAATACTTCTTCAATTGCAAGTTTTCATAAATTACATTGAAATCAAATGCAAGGTCAGTGAGTTTCAACAAAAACACACTGGATATCCTTGTATCACCTGCAGCACTACAAGAAATATATAGAAATTAAAAAATAACGACCTAACAGCGAACCACTTTGGTAACACAGTTGTCCTGTCACGACGATATTTTTTGTGAGATGCGTCAAACGTCAAATGTTAAACAGCAAACAAACGCACTGCGGCAGAATGAGATGAATGTAAGTAATGTTTGTATCACATGTTGCCTGTTGAAGCCTAGTGGCTAAATTTTCTTGTAGGACTGTAGTTGTAAACAAATGCGAAAACCGAGACGGTTAATTGCAGACATGATGATCGCGCTTGTAGCGGCAGAGCTCGCAGTGCACTCGGCAGCACCAGACGAAGCGGCAGCGGCACTTCTCCTCGTGGTCGCGGACGCGCGTCTGGTAGCCGCGCCCGCAGCACAGCAGGCGGCAGCCGTCCAGCCCGGCCGACGTGCGGTTGCACGAGCGCCCGCGCGTGCCGAGGATGCCGACCCTGAAATATACGGAACAAGTTTGTTCATATTTCTGGATCTTTCTCACATGAAGAAAAGTGATCATTTTATTGGTAGGTAGCTATTTTCGAAATACTTGCGATTTATTGATGTATGCGAATATTGGTAACGCTGAAGAGCGCTGGTAGAGAGGCTGTTTTAAGCTTGATGATAGAGGGCAATCTTTGATGAAAACGATAAGTATCGAAAGAAACAATCGAGATGATAAACCATCTCATATAACACAAAAGTCAGTTTGAAAACATTAAGAGAGGGCAAAATTGGTGACTACCTAAGTACTAAAGTTGCCTCCAGAATTAGGCGAACTAAGTTGACAAATCAATATGCACAAATAATACCACAGTTTCGCCAGTGGTGTTCATATCAATATTTTTAAAAAGTTTCAATTAGAGAATATCGCAAGAATTCACCGCTAGGGGCGCTAATGTTGCGCGGTCAGTTCAAACGTAAATTTAAGTATATTTTTTTATGTTATTTTACAAATGATTGTTGGTATTTAGCAAATTGTGCAATTTTATAGTAATAAAGAGATATTGTATGAATATTTTGTAATTAAATAAATGTTTTGGATTAAAATACAAAAAAGGTCAGCCCAGACTGGGGCAATTTTTCGCACAATCTGATTAATTTCTCAATTACATTGTGTGGTGTGGACGCAAAAATTAAATCGTCTCGGTGATCCTTATTGCTTCGATTGTAAAAACTAGTCCCCAAACTGGACAATTAAGTTGACAAATTTGGTCAGAATTTAAATAGACGTCAATCTCATCTACCGGCCACAAGTACAAAATTAAATCACCAATTTTAGGTTTATGGCGACAACCGAGCTCTCAAAATAAACAACTCGCCTCCAAAGCTGCATATTAACATAGAAATTTGGCATTTTCCTGTCCGCACCTCCTGATTAGATCGGTCACGTTACAATCTTACAATCGAATCAACCACTTTTCTTGTGACATTCATTAATCGAAATCGCCTGTGACCCCCTTATTATTATCACATGGGTAGTAATTGCAATATTTTACTTATCGATATCATTTTATCGACATATACCTACTCGTGACTATTTTTAATTTGTATCATTTTATCTGTCAATTTCATGTCAATTTAGTTCGCCTGATTCTGGAGGCAAGTTTAGTTCATCAAGAGAAGGATAGCTCTAAAAAAAAGTTTGCAAAAACAAGGGAAGAGTGTCGATTACTGTACCAACAAGAAATACTAGGAACTTAAGTTGTTGAACGAAACTCACTCATCATTAGGTTCGCAGTAGTCAGGAGAGTCTTCTAAATAAACCAGGTCGGTCTTGTTAGGTTTCTTCATGTCAGCATGAAGGGGTCGCAGTTTCCTTATGTTCTTTCCTCTTTTTCTTTCAACCACCTGGAAATCGTTAAATCCATTTTTTTATTACCGTCAAGTAGAAAATTGCCGGTTAGATATTACACATTTAACTCTAAATACTGATTTGTGTGAGAATCCGCCCGGGGCTGCCATGGTTCGCAGTAGTCAGGAGAGTCTTCTAAATGAACCAGGTTGGTCTTGTTAGGTCTTTTCATGTCAGCATGAAGGGGTCGCCGTTTGAAAATGGGTTTGGAAAATTTCGGCGCCCCCATGCCAAATGAGTCGGGCATAGCCCGATATATGCGGCGCTCTGCATGTATTTTATTGCTGTACTGAGGACGCCCACCCGAAAGCAATATACCTAAAGTGATTTCAAATAGGAATCACGACCTCAAAATCAAATAAATAAGTTCGAAACTAAAACCCAACTAAAAAATACAACGTAATATAATTTACCAACTTTTTTATATATTTACAGAGATTCAGAGGATAGCCATGGTCGTATGCCACTTTACATTAAAGGGCTTAAAGTTTATAATCGTTAGGCCTTAAATTAGCATACCGTGTGAAAACCAGTGCAACGAGCTGACTCAGAAAAAGGTCTGTGATACAGTAGATGAGAAGGAAGTACACATAAAAAAGTGGTGTGTTGCGAGACTTGCGAGTCATTAAAAATGTATCGTTTAATTATCAAAAGTCAAATGATTTAAATAGGTAAATATTTTACGAAAGATCTTAAAAGTGAAACCACACAAACAAACCAGTTCAGTCAATGAATTAAATTTTTTGACCCATTTCGTACCTTGTCAATGGACAAAGTACAAAATGACTGTACCTTAACATGTGACGCCCCTTCGTATCGAGTGGTGAGCGCGTCGCCGACGGCGCGAAGCTGCGGCAGGCGGCGCCAGCAAACACGCACCGAGCACGAGCCGGACATGCCGTGGCACTTGCACACGCGCTGCATGCGCCCTCGTACCGCCTGGAAACAGTACATTTTTGTCAAGTCTTTTTCTTTATAATTTCGAACTTTATAATCTGACACATCATATCCATAACCGTTTCATAACAAGATTATAAAGTTCGAATCGCCCTCACGGCATTTTTACTTTGAATAGTCAGTTTCCAGTATAGCTAAATCTAAAAATATAAATAAATGTAGTATTTTCTATAAAAAGGGACCTTATTGTCGATGGCGCTTACGCCATTATTAACGATGCTCCGATATAAATACAATGCCGCGCGACGCAGTGGCTGTGCGGCGTAAGCGCCATCGACAATAAGGTCCCTTTTCATAGAAAATGCCCCAAATATTAAACACAAAATAAATAAAAAAACAAACTAATGTATATCTCCTGAATCCTTATGAAAAACGGTCAAGTTGGTTTAGCTCGCGCACAGCGGGTTCCGTACAAACTCAATTATCTTATGCAATATAAACACAAAAGATTTTTGGCCTGAAGTATACAATAGTTATTTGTGCAACAGGAGGAAAGTTGGTTTTTCTTGCGAATGTTTATATTAAGTCCCGAGAAAGCGAAAGATTCTATAATTGAATCACGAGCGAAGCGAGTGATTCTAAGTTAGAATCTTGAGCGTAGCGAGGGACTCAAAAACACGAGATGTAAAATAACTTTGCTCTCGTGTTGCACATATAATTTTTCACCTCAGTAGTGAGAACATATTAAAGGCTAAAATGTATTTCGAACTACACGGAATAATACAGAGAAAAAAAAATTGTAATAGAAGTATGGAGTGGCAGTTCATGGCCTTCACTAAATTAAAAAGTTACTGTGTTTCACTCCCTGGAGTGAGGAAAGTCGCACTTTCCTCACTCCAGGGAGTGACGAAAGTAGGCTTGTTCGAGCTGCTGAGGTGAAAAAAATATTTTTGTACAGCGCCGTCTATCGAGTATCGGCAAATCGGCTAACTAATTTGCGCGAACTAATGTACCAATAGGTATATATGTCGCTTTTTCAGGGATATCCGGGATAGGGATTCCTTATCATGTGAACCGATTTCAAAAAATAGATGTACTTACAACCACGTCCCCTTCAATAATCTGGTTATAGCATGTATTACTGCTCTTTCAAATGACACCCCACTTGACCTAGTAACTAGACCTTGAAATTTTGCGTCCAAATTTCAAATCGATAGCGTATGTAGTTCTCGAGATATTTTGCGATGTTAGAGATGCGCACCATAAGTGTTCCTATTTACCGTTTTGGTACCTACAGAACCCTAAAAAGACAAGCTACTAATTCTATATTTTATCATCTTTATCTGCTATAAAGTTTTTTACTTTATGGTAAGTAAATGATTAAGTACCCGTCTTCCCGCTTCATTGTTATGCAGGTTCATCAGCCCCTCATCAGTGTTCTTGTCTTCTTTGGAGTCCACGAAGTCCCGGCTGTAAATCTCGCCATACCTTATATCCTGAAAATGAGAAAGGACAAAAATGAATACAAACATTTTGCAAAATAACACAGAATATAGATAAAAATCGCGATAAAGCTATTGATCTATAATAAGGTATTTATTGAATCATTAAATCAATGTGCGTATTAGATTAACCTGGATAGTATTCTGATAACATTTAATTGATTTTTTCCGTGAATTAAATGCAATTCGGATGTAAATACATAAGATAAGATAGAAAAATAATTTTATTGAAGTACTTAAGTATAAAGGTGACATTGCCAAGAATACCATTTGATTTAATTTATGCGCGAGATTATCAATTGTCGTTTATTTAATTTAATTTTTAACAAAGAGAACCGGTTTTACTACCCAGTTTTAAATGCCATCATTTTATGGCCTTCATCAGCAAGTTTATTTTGCGATACTTTTCGAGAATAAATGCACTTTTGGTGCTTTTAAAAATATTATAATTTTTCTGACGTGTTCAGATCCTGACTTGATGACAAAGGGGACTAACTAGAAAGGACCAAAAAACCGGAATGGATCAAATATTGCCTCCTTGTGTGTGTTCTACCGCCTGTACAATGGGCTGTGCTCCGAAGAATTGTTTGACATGATGCCAACGGCCGCTTTCTATCACCGCACCGCTCGCCATCGGCAGTTCGTTCATCCTCACACCCTAGCACCTAAATGGTCGCGTACTGTGCGGTTTAAGAGGAATTTCCTCCCGCGTATGCTTCGGCTGTGGAATGCGCTCCCTACCGAGGTTTTCCCGAGGGGCTACAGTATGGGGTTCTTCAAAAAAGGAGTGTACAGGTTTTTAAAGGGTCGGCAACGCGCATGTAATATCTCTGGTGTTGCAGGCGTCCATATGCTACGGTGACTGCTTACCATCAGGCGGGCCGTATGCTTGCTTGCCACCGTCGTGGTATTAAAAAAAATATAGTCTCCGAGTAATCAGTGAACATACTTACATAAAAATAATAAAAACAAGATTCCGACGAATTGAAAACCTCTTCCTTCGGTTATAAAGGAGAAACATCGGACTAATCCTAAGTAGTGTAATAACATCCGAAAAATTTGGCTAGGTATCTATTCCTAACATCTGCAGTGGCTCATCGAGAGGCCTAGTAATTTAGACGTGTGAATTTCTAATCGAATATCGCTGGTTCCAATCCTGGTTCGTATGCACGTGCGCGTAAGCTGCTGAACACTGCTTCACAAGACTTATTAAGTCAGCATCAGTACTCAACGCCTACCTCAGAGCATCCTCCCCACTGCCAGTGCCTTGGTGTACGCTTTCGCACCCTCGAGTCGCAGGAGCACTCGTTGAGCTCGCCTCGCGAGCAAGCGCGCGCCACGGCGTGCGCAAGCGCCGCTGAAGACAACGCGTGCACGAACGCCGCTTCACGCGATTCTGGAATCAAGTTACGAATTTTAGGTTATCACGATTCATCAAGAACAATATTTACTTGTTGAACCAGCAACACAAGGCGAATTTTCACTGTCAGACAATGGTCATCGTAGTAAAAAAGGGGCTCGGACGAAGGTAGACAAAAGTGAGGATGGTAGAAGTAAGTCAGAGGCCTAAGGTATCTCTTGAGCACACTTGGGCGTATAATACTTACTGTACTTGAGCACCCCTCCAAAGATGTCGGTGGAGTTCTGCACAGTGCTGCAGTTCCACCGGCTGTGTCGGAACTGGTGCTGGCACTCCTCAACCGCCTGCAGAGCGCCCGTTTGCAGCACCTGGAACAGGACAATAGGGTAGATGACAATTTTTTTATTGGTATCAGTCGATCAGGTTTGTTTTGAGGATCAAATGTGTGTATGGGACCCATTGTTTTAAAGCAATACAAAAGTCACAGGTGATGGTCAAAGTCTGGCATCGCCACTTTACTGAGCAAACGCTCTAACACAAATGGCAACACATCGTGACGTCACTTTGCTTAGAAGCCCCATTGCTTAAAAGCCGTTTCGATGCGCGACGAATGGAAAACAAGGAAATTGCGATTTTGTCGGTGAAATGTTGTGTTTATGTATATTGTTGCGGTACAATATTTTTTTTAGTAAAATGTCGAATCGAATGGTACCAATTTAAAAAAAAGTTTTATTTCGAAACTGAGGTCTTGTATTTTTTTATTATTCCCACATATTTTTTAAGTTTCCAAATTATTGTGATAAATTGCTCATTTTCGATTTATTTAACTAGATTTAGTTATAAAATTCAACATGTGTCAACTACCCTATTGTCATATACCATGTCATTAGGTACCATACAAATACAAATTTTATTTATTTCAGATAACCATTGATCCAATTTTGTTAGTAGGTAGGTACTATCATCTTTCTCCTTCGCGTTTTTGTTTTGTATTCACTTTTCTCTTAGAGTAAATCAAATGACGACTTCAGCAAGTTCAACACCGTTACTGTTGCAGCGTTTACGTCAATCTCTTTAATAAAATGTTGAGGAATTGAACGTTCTAATCGCGACGGTAATGCGACTACAACAGCAACGCGTTTCATCAAGGGATTGACAGGGACCTTTCTCAACAACAACACAGCAATAGTAACTGGTCACTGGTCAAGTGGTCACAGACCGAATGTAACCTTTACTTACTCGGTTTGGTAAATGTGCTGTATTGGTTGGTACCTTTTTCTCGTTTATGGTGTAATAAGTTTTTGGCAAAAAATTCAGTTTTGGTACTAGCTTTTATCGCTGACTGTATTTTTCTTTTCACAGACAACTAATACTCATCGAGACAATTCTAACAACCCCAAACAGAGTTCCCATGGCCATCTCCTGTCTCCTTCATCAGATCAGCTCCATGTCATCATAATATTGCATTGTCATCCGATTTAGAAATGTATGCAAAATTTCAGCTCAATCGAAATCGGAAAGTAGGTCAAATCTAGCTTCCAAGATTTGACCCACACTGACTAACTAACAGGGCAAGTTAATTAAAAGCTTTTAATAATATGGTAATCACGTAGCAGTATTAATGAATGTCGTACTGATTCCTCAGAGCCAAGTCAGGCTAGGGCCCAACATTCCCTAAAATAAATAGGTATACTCCAATGGTGTTATAATAAAACCAAATTACTTTTCCTCGTAAATTTATGAGCCGAGCCGTATTCAATACAACAATTCCACCTAGAAACGAGCTTTGCTTGTTCAATAACGTTGTTGCCTATTTTATGCCCGTGAGCATCCTATAACGTTAATACGCTATAAACGGAATTATCGTATCATTAACGTTAATTGCCTGCATCATATTGTGGAGTGGAATACACTTCACGATTCTCCGGTTTATGAAGTAATCGATGAAGTTCACGATCGGCACGAGACATTATATTATGTGTACTTAAGTAGGTATGTACATGTTTCATAAAAAGTTTACTTTTAAGGAATCTTCTTCGAAATTTATAAATAAGTATTTTTTTATATTTGCCTACTTTTGTTATAATTGCTATAAACACGTTATAAATGATGACGTCACCAACAAATTTTAAGATTCCCTATTTAAATAAATAAATAAATAAATATTATAGGGACATTCTTACACAAATTGGCTAAGTCCCACAGTAAGCTCAAGAAGGCTCGTGTTGTGGGTACTCAGACAACTATGTATATAATACTTATACAAACACTTAAATACATAGAAAACATCCATGACTCAGGAACAAATATCTGTTGTTCATCACACACATAAATGCCCTTACCGGGATTCGAACCCAGGACCATCGGGCTTCACAGGCAGGGTCACTACCCACTAGGCCAGACCGGTCGTCGTATTTATATGTATATGTACTGGCACTGGCTGTCTTATCCTGGATATAATTTTACACACAGATAACAGTAGTAGGTAAGTGAAATTTGAAAGTGCTATGAAGTGTGGTTTGCATTTATCGATTGGCCTAATATCAAATACCTATTAAAGTAAAGTTGTGTCTGCCAGCTGTAAATAACGATAACTGAATGCGCCTGCTGCTTTCAATAATTCATTGATTCATCTATTAAATATGTTCAGTATAAAGATATTTCTCTACTGGGTGGTCTCTACTTGGTCTCGAAATTAATATAAGGATGTGTTTTGGCATCGTATTTATGATTCTTGAATGACCCAATTAATCGCGTCCAGCCTAATAAAATATGTTCCTAATTTTTAGTACTACTTTATATATCACCTGACAACTGAAAAACGACAGAAAAAACTGTATGAATTTTTATGCATAAGAAAAATGTTAACATAATTAATGTCTTTAACGGGTCTAAAGCGATTTTATTATTTTACCTTTTTTCTGACATTTCAGCTAGGTTGCACAGCTGCAGCTGTGGTCACGGAAGACTGACGTCCCAGCAAAATGTCAATTGAGATATTGGTAAACATCACTAAACTACCCGACGTAAAGTTTTTAACTATAGTTTATAAATGTGACTGTACTTGTATTAATAATGCAAATGAGACTAGTCATACCTATCGACTGAAGCAACTATTAGTATAAGTTTAATTTTATTGTATTTTAATTGGACTTTTGTCTGAATTAGTGTTTTTTTTTAACCTTTATGTGTTATGTGTCTTACCTGAACCATCTTATCGGACAGTAAGCAGAGTTGTTTCTGCCGCTCGCCTAAGTAGTCTAGCCTCTGACAGTTATCTTTGTGCAACGTAATCGTCTCCAATGACGTGTTTCCTTGGACGGGGCTGGGCGCAGCTAAATTCCTGTAACAATAAAATGAATAAGTATTAATTTTATAACAATTTTACATGACTCTGCTCATTGCTGAAGTAAACAAGGCTGGATCCGTATAATAATGGAAGAAATATATTCGGCTGTTAAGGAATCCGGTGACGTCATGTTAGACGTTTGTCGAACGCAATGTACAATCTCTACGTTTTTTGTTGTGTACATACATACATTACTATGCATTTAAGGGTTAAGAAACGGCAGCAAAAGGAAATGGATTGATGTAGCTAACACTATTAGTCAGTGTTGCCAACTGAATGGAGGCGAAACACGCAACGTTCTTAATGGTATAATGTGACCAGAAAATTTTTTTTTTGCAATTTTACACTAGAATCATTAAAAGAAGTTTATAGTTAAAATATTTAATTTAAAAACTAGAAGAATATTAACATTTATTCAGTTACCTATCGTAATAGTCCATTAAACTGCATCACTATCACCCTAAACAAACATAACTTATAAATTTTAATTACATTATTTAAACACTAATTAATTGTCAAGCAATTGCCCGTAGCCTATTTATTTTCAATAAATCATCATACGTCATCAAGCCACTCCAGCCTCCACCCCATCACAACATGGATGACATAAGCAGGATTCCCTTCCCCATTCAAACAAGTTGAATGCGCTTGCTGCACGTGCAACACTCAAGGTCCTACCCCACATCCTCTCATGCTTGCAATTAAAACGAAAAACAGAGCAGAAACACAATATAAAACAACCACAAGCGCGAGCGGGAGGACACGTCTCATTTACCCAAGCACTTTTTATTTCCACTCGGAGGTCGTCGGCCAATCAACGGTCTCAGCCGAGCCCGCTTCGCATTGGCCGGTTTGAATAGAGAACATTTTTTCAAAAATGGAACAAAAGGGGGTAGGTAATAGCGAGTTTTGTTTCCTTCGAGTGCTATTTGAGTGGCAGCTCTCAGGCCGCGCGGACGACTCGCTAATAACCTTACTCCTTAGTAGATTCATTGTTTTGAGCGCTCTTAGGTTAAGCCTGCTTTTCTGTTATGTTTAACGTTGTTATTTATTACTCGTTCCCTTGTTTTTAAGAGGAAAATACCGGGCAGATTAGCGTTGTTTACTTCGCTGTAGCAATCATCCTACCCTAGCAGTCACTAGGAATTGAGTGAAGGGTTTGTTTAAAAGCAGAATGTGCTCAGTTTTAGGCAAAATTGTGCTTTATAACAACGAAGGTAAGTTTTATTTTAGGGTACATGATATATACGTAGCATCATCAAATTCATCAACAATAATGCAGGATTGTTTATAGCTACAATGAATTTGCTATACATGTATAATAGCAGCGGTAAATATAAGTAGGAACAACAATTAAAGGCCCACATATAACCTTTAACGTGTGCCAATTACATCTAACGTACCTAAACTGAAAACTGTATATTCAATTTATCTAAAGCCGAAGGTGTAGAATTGATTACTTAACTGTCTCGGCTCGTAATCAACTCGGCTTTGAGCTTTGAACTTCGTGGAAAAGCTCTTTAGCGGTAGAACAAATGGCTTTGAGATCTGAGTTTCTGAGAACGTTCACAGAAATAGAGGGCATAATACAATGTAACCTTAAAATGTTGTGTTGTTTCTATGAAGCGCACTTTTATACGATGAAGTGCGCCTAAATTGTTTTGTAGATAACTACTTACTGTGTAGGTTTTAAGACACTGGGCACATATCTAAACAGTACAATCGTTGTGAGAATACATCGAAGTCGATGTTCTAACATTATACTACCCATACTTTGGCAATTCGGGTACATGTCAGGCCATGCTCAGTGTAGGGGTTCCGTACCTTAGTTACCCTTCCGTCACAATAGACTAAACGGGAGCTAGTAGTATAGTAGTAGATTGTTAACCAAGGGATGAAATGGGCCCTTCACCCGAGTTAAAATCAGTTTACTTTTCATATCGAGGAATAAGCGAGGAAACCAAAGACAATGTAAATTTGCATAATTTGTAACAGGCCTATGACACAGATTTTTTCCTTAGGACTTACTTGCAATCGGAGACTGCATGTCTTCTGGAGATAAATAACAAAACAACCCATAGCGAAAAATATTTAGATTGCAACATTTATGAAAAACACTGCAAACTGCAGTAATTTTAAAGTAATTATGGCGAAACTATAAGGGTTCCTAGCTGACTACGGAACCCTAAAAACAAGTTTAAACGCATTTTTACTTTTTCAATTATTTTAAACTAAGCAAACAAATTTGGTACTAATTGCGTAACAACGTAAGACTCCCATAGAACCTATAGTATCAAATAGTGTCTTATAAGTAACAAATCATGTTGACTTTTTATAAAGAGTAGCTGATGTGGTTCGTGAGGAAAGTAGTCACTTACGAGGCGTTAGACTTTTTCATTTATCATGCTCCGAAAGTGGGTCATTGTTTATCTCTTTGATGCGGGCTGAAAGTATTTCAGCAAAGTAGGATTGAAAAGTGGTATTCCTCTGTCTCCTAGTCCCATGAGCATGAAGAGATGAAAACAAATGGAAAAATATTGTCCTACCAGGAAATTATTCTCATATTACTTATTAAATTGTTAAATTATTCTAATGGATCTATTTTGTCAAAAAATTATATATATATTTTTTGTTGTATCCACACTTATTTGTACTTAGAGATGCGGTTATACCAATAATATATCTAGGAGGCTTTGATTTCACATTATGTCATTGGAGATTTTAACATTAGTTAAGTTAAAATATATATACTTAGTGATGTGTTTATAATCGAGACTGAACCAAAATAGGTACTGAAAAAAAGTAAATGTTCTGAAAAAAATAATTTTCTTTTAACCGTATAACCACGTCTGTCTACTGACTGAAAACTGACTGATTATATTGTCAGTAAATACAAACAAGATGTTACAGTTTTGGGTTAATTAGCCTAAATACTGTTATCATGAGATGTCAACAGGAGAACAAACTGTTGACATGGGCGTCCGGTGTCGAAACTGCTGCGCACCTCTGCGATCTCCGTAGAATCCATGTACGAGTATAACGAAACTCATAAGATTGACCATGCTGCCCACCACGCATACACCACGCATAACATGCATAAGTTTAACTCGTCAATAAATTTTTTGGCCCGATTTTTATTTTGATGTCGTTTTTTTTAATACTACATCGGTGGCAAACAAGCGGCCCGCCTGATGTTAAGCAGCCTCCGTAGCCTATGAACGCCTGCAACTCCAAAAGGAGCTACATGCGCGTTGCCGACCCTGACACTCCGCACCTTCGTTGAGCACTAGGGTCTAGTGTTATTTGGCTGCGGTTCTCTGTAAGGTGGAGGTACTTCCCCAGTTGGACTCTGCTCTAGATCTGGAATGACATCCGCTGTCCTGTGCCCTACCACACAAAGCGAGATGTCATTCACAGTGCCCATACCTCTCCTTAGTTTAAGGACATACCCGGGTATTTTCGCCAGATTTCGATAAAGTTCGTGAATATAGATAGTTCCTTATTATGTACAATACATGTAAGCGCAATTTCACGTATTTAGTTACGAAAACGTATATAAATTTTGCAACCCAATTGAAAGTTACATAGGTAATTTTTTTTGGCCAAACAAGAGATTTCGTGTTTATTCCACTCAGAATGAGGAGCTCTTAAAGCTCATCCAAATTTATTAAAATCCACCCATTTACAGAAACTGGCAAAACTACTTTCTCTGATAAGCAATTGAATAATTGAGCTGTGAATGCACGTTTTTCCAACAAATAGGTACATCCTTATAAAATGTTTTAAAATATGACTCACGAACACCTAAACTTTCCCAGACCCATTTTCAAACCCACCACAACCATTTTCAACCACTAAACGATATAAACGACAAAGTGTAGTTAAAGCTAGGTGAACTGAAGTTTACTAGTTACTTTTTGAATTTCTGGCCACTTCTGTGGGAGCTTGTTTTAGATTTAGGTACATACTAGTATGCACTCCAGGGATGCATGCGCATTGCATCAGTCTGTTATGCATAAAACTAACTTGTAATGTTGTAATTTTGTAGCACAGTAATCAATAAGTACGTATTAGGTAAGATAAAACAATGATAAGAGCGCACCGCTAAAAAAATGTTACACAGTTTGGCGAAATTTTTGTAACTGTATGTATGTTTTCTTTATATAACAATAAATAAATAAAAAATATGACAGCTACGTTTTTTAGACCGATACACCGTATAGTCAAGTCAGGGTAGTCAGACCTATAATTGATTAACACCGCCGTGAAATATTAGCTCCAAGTAGGTATGACGTCATTATGTGAGTCATAAGTGCCCCTCAAGGCAGTTTATGGCAAATGAAACTTGCATTATTTACGGGCGATTGAAGAGTAGGTAACGTCGAATGCCCGAATATACTTCACTTCACTTCACAGGTTTTTCCGCAAACACGACTGTCATTTTCGTTTGCGATATTAAGTAAATAAAGATATGCAATGAGAACTTTTTGACAGATAAAGCCTAGTGCAATTAATTATGCCAGTTGAGTTATTTTGAAAGAAGTGCCCATAGCTAGTAATAAGGCGACTAGAAGCCGTAGCGACCTTGACCATAGATTTAGATTTATTTATTTCATAATATTAAATTGCAATATTAATTATCTAAGATAATCTATACTAATTTATAACATAGCATAAATCATAAATTAAACATATAGCCAGCGTAGGTACGCAAATTTAACATTCTTAAACATGTTTCAAAACTTTTAAATCTAAAAAAAGCCATTTAAGATAAATTAATAACCAAAGTTTTCCCGAGGAAGCAGTGATAACAGGTACTTACTTACCTATGATATTTAGGAGCGCCTACGCCTGTAGGTAACGAATTTGTGATTTGTGTCAGAGTGTCATATTCTTCTATATTGCTATTTATATTGTCGCTGAAAAATGCTGTAATAAAAGCTATCGTCTGATTACAATTTTGCGAGCAAATTTTACTACCCGTCCATGCTATTAAACGTGAAAGTGAAAACTGTCGTTACGTACTAACTAAATCTTTATTAACGCCGTTCGATATTGTCTTTTATGAAACAATAAAGTACGGCGAACATTTCACTCGCCATTTTATTCGTCAATTAACTGTTTATTGACGCAAATCTTTATTGACAGCTTAACTTGTCGCTCACTATAATTACACAGTAAAATCGTCGTTTTGAGTTATCTAGATAGAGTTATCATATTAAGACATTAAATAAAATACACCAAGATTGTAAACTCATCGTGTATACCAATCTTCAATATGTAAAAAAATACAAGTAGGTAGGTTGACCATTATTATTTGCGAGAATAACAGTCAGCCAAATAATCAAATTTTAATAAAATAACTTAAACACATACCTGACTTTCGATTTAAAATTCGATTTCAATTTAAACTAAGTATAGCACCGGCACATTATACGTCTGTCGTAATAACTAAAACACCTATCTTCATAACAAGACTTCCGTGAGACTCCGACATATTAAATAATAACAATTTTCCTAATAGCAATTTTCGACTGAAAATACGTGAGTGACTTGTTTTAATAAATTATTATATTATAATATAACACCTTTCGTCAACAGAAGCCTAGTGTGTCGACTTGCTATTTTGCCATGATTGTCATAAATTCAAGCTAATAATCCTATTTTAACAGTACATACGTAATAACATTAGCGTATATTTATCGCACGCAGAATTCCCAGTTTCACTGCATGTGTTGCTTTATTTATCGCACCAAAGTAAACAGCTAGTTTTGAGCTTGCGGCCGCATTTATGAGGTTAACTACCATCGTTGTCGTGACTATAATATTAAGGCTATTAACATAAACAGTATATATACAGGGTGATCAATTCAAATGGGTCAGTAGGGAGAAGTCAGTTCTTATTAATGACAATATTTTGCAAATTATTTAAATTGTGGGCATTTCAGTCTAATGTTACACACACGATTTCATAGCAAAATTTGTCCTTATACTTTCAGGATCAATTATACAAACAAATACTACACGCGATTTCATAAAAAATATTGACCAGGTTCGATTCCCGGTTATTTATGAGTTTAAAAAAAAGTTTGATTGCATTATTGTTAAATCTTAGAACAGATGGACAGATGGATCCTAGACAAGCCTAAGAACAGATTTTGCTAGCTCTCATGGTTTCTGATTTCTCTATACTGACCCATTTGGATTGATCGCCCTGTATATAGGTTCGTTTGTTTGTTGTACGTTTGTTTGATTCCACAGTCAGTAATTGAGAGCCTAAAATTTAAGAACTAAATTCCAATAAAAAAATATATATATTTAATAATATTTTATATATTTTTAACCTACTATGTATGTATATATATATATATATATATATATATACATATACCTTTGTCACTAAACACCTTTTTAAACATCTGTTTTTTTGTTAGTGTGATTCATCTTCTTCATTTCAGTACATTTTTTTCTGTAGTTAACGCGTAATTTACAATACATGTTGGATTGTATAGGTATACAAGGTAATTATTCTGTTGCCATTAAGGAAACGAACTGTGAATGCATTCTAGAACCCGTGATTATTATTAATGAATGATATAAAACTATGATCAATGACCAAAATAACCAGTTTTCTTACGGAAACGTCAATTTTCTAGACAACTTATCTTCGAAATGTTATGATTAAGAGATATTTTAAGCGTGTAATTATATGTGTCGGTTTTGATGAGAAAGCTACATGAGTAGGTACAACATTAAAATAAATAATCAACGCGGAATTTTAATTACTACTTTTACGTCTATTTTAATGCATTTCCGCTATTATATGTAGTAAGTAATTAACTAAGATTGACTTACTGGTTTTTTGTCACACTTATTGTGAACTTGAAACATAATGTTATGCATTTTATCTCTTTCATACAGACACACATTTTAGTGCAGCAGATAGGTAAAATTAATTTTAACTAAAACACTTAATGCAAGCTTGTTAAGCATGTCTCTGCTAGATAAATCAGCAAAGACCATGTATTGTTTATATTCATTTTTAACCAACTTCCAAATCTCAAAAGGAGGAAGTTATCAATTCGGTTGTGTTTTTTTAAATGTTTGTTACTCCATAACTCCGTAATTTATAGACCGATTTTTATTTTTATTTATTTTTATTGTAAGTATATACATACAGATTGGTCCCATTTTTGTAAAAACGCAGTTCTGATGATGGGATCCATGAGGAATCGAGGGAACTCCTCAAATGTTAAAGGCGTACATATAGTGATTTTAGTATTTTCATCAACAAATCAAGCATTTAGGTTTAAAAAGTGACATTTAATGAAGTAGAACTGCTCATGATGATCAGAATGGAACTCTTCAACGACGCATAGTTCATGTTTGGCGATGTGTCCTCTTCGTTATGTTTGTTAAGCAAGTTAAGTTTTTAAGACACATTTTTGTCAAGCTCTAGTTCTGATGATAGGATCCATGAGGAATCGATGGAACTCCTCAAATCTTAAAGGCATAAGTATAGAGATATTTGTATTTTCATCAGAAAATGAAGCATTTACATTAAAAACTGTCGCATTTGATTAAGTGGAACTGCTGATGATGATCAGAACGGAACTCTTCAACGACGCATAGTATACGTTTGGCGATTTCGATTTCGACTTAGACTGGGACCCGGACACGGACCCGGACTCGGACCCGGATTTGAACTCGTACCCGGAAAGTTATAACTGCGACCCTTACAGAAACGATATGCTACTAGATAAGTGGGTTAGGTTAGGTTTGAACTTCGGTCCTTACAGAACCGAACTGCTATCAGAGAAGTAGGTTAGATTACCTTGGAACTGCGACCCTTATATGTAGAAACGAAATGGATTAATTATACTATACCTGTTGATCAATTAAATACCAGCCAATAATTTATATGGTATTTCAAATTGTTTTGAGAGGTCGGTTTTTTCTATTAAAGATGATGAAGATGTTTAAAATATTCATGTTTAGTAGGAAAATTATCCACTAAAATAACACAGCAACCCCAAAAGCCTCTTTTTCTTACAAGACATTTCTCTCATAGGATTTAGGTATTAAAGCGGCTACTAATGGACTCGTCCGTCCAATTTTGTTCCGACCATCTGCATCTTGGGGATTAACTTGCTCTTTGTTTGCGCTTTGATATTTCTATTTTAATAGCTCTTGTTTGTTTTAGCGACCCGTCGTAAAAAAGAAATATACTCTAAGAAACTAGTTATACCACAATCAAAGCTAATAGTAAGTGATGATACTTACTTTACTATCATAATATACAAACGTAAAGTTTAATACCCTGTTACCCGCCCATTTTTGCTCGAATTTCTAGTTTAATAGCACACAGATTAGTTTTATATTTTATATTCTTACACAATCACATAGCAAAGCGCATTGTAATAGTTATTATGTTAAGTTGATATTTAAGTTTAAGTTTAGTTTATATTGTATTTTTAAGCCTTATCCTTTCACAAATTGTAGATTTTTTTCCTAAGGTGTGGCAATAAAGATTTTTTTTTTATTGTGTTAAAGTGTACCTAAATAAGATTTCTTAATGTTTAGTTATAGGTAGGTCACTTAAAGATAAAGTCAATAAGTTTTCATAAGCTTTCAACGTGGTAAAGGCACTCGTTATACTCGTTCTGTACCAACCAACTTGTATAGGTATAATAAAGCCACATTACAAGTTAATCACGGAAGTTCATTACCACAGGTAAACATTTATTGCAATTTGTTGTAAGAATTTTATACGAGTAAAGAAACATATTCGTCAAAGGAAAGAAGACATACCTACGGAAGACTTGTTTTGAGTAAAGGGCTTTTTACGCGAGTCTCAGGTTGGTGGCTATAATTCGCTCACCCCTCGCATCATATCGCGCGGATTGTAAAATGAAATGGATCGTAAAACAACCCCAGCCGTAACTTTACCCGGAGAACTTAATATGTCCGAGCTTTAGGTTTCTTTTGCAGACAGATTTTGTACTTAGCCCTATTTTTATAATTAGCTAGAGCATGATGAAACTATCGGGAACTTGAGATTATTATGTGACTTTATTTGAAAATACGATTTTTAACTCAAAATATTATTATTTTATTATTTTTATTAATAGTTACACTATTGTCTTAGGTTTACCTGTAAAAATAGTTGTAAGTGTGGAAAATAAATAAAAGTAAAAAATAAAATATTTACTTAATATTTAATGCTCTTTTATATTGATGACTTTCTTTGGCTATTGAAACTTAAATGATCAAGAATTTTGTAACAATCGAACCTATTCTAAATTTTTGCAATAAAATACAGGTACCAATTTGTAGTACGTTAATTTTTGGTGACAATATTTAACAAAAAAAAATATTTTTACGCAACAGCAACCGCAGACCAAAGTTAAGCTATTAAGTACCTACCTACATAAAACTTTCATCTCTCAGACCAATATTTCGTGTTACCTACCAGACGAAGGTGTAATTTGTGGCCCCCTCATTGAACCGTAGAAATGCAGCAAAAAAACCCACCTCTACCGGCGTGTCCAATTTGAGCTAGTGAAAAATGGACCTTTATTATCCTTACTAAATTATTGTAGGACTGCCCCTACTATGGTCAACGCATAGGTGTTCTAGAAAGTGAAATTGATTCATATTCAACTATGATACAAGTGAATTAAATTTCTTGAATCGAAACACAAGTGCATTCCTGGAAAAGAAAATCATGACGGCAGCTAGTTAAATAATAAATAACAATACCTGTAAGCGACAATGTGGTACCTTTGGTGTGGTAACGTCACATATAATATTTGCGTTGTGAAACCTTATCAATTTTATCATTCGACCCCGAAATAATACTTACAAATAATTACAAGCTTTTATACAGTTACAAACAAAGCTGGGGATCACTAGTATTAAAGAAAAGAATTGATAAGTAATTGAATTTATCGATATAGGAACTCCCTACCTGTCAATAAATGATGGCCTCTAGAATCGGAGGTCTCTGCGTTTGTTAATATTAATACGCGGGTGTAAACTCTTAAATTATTAATTAAAGAGATCTTTATTACCTACCAAATTAGCGACATATAACATGTAACTCAAAAACGAGAGAAAAGTTAATTACATTTTATAAAACGGGTGCAACAGTATATTTTTTATCGGCAATAATTGACCCTTGAAACCCGTGGTAAGGGTCGGGGGCAGACATCGTAACTTTACGATTTCAACTTTACTGCACCGTGCACCGTGTGGGGAAAAAATAAATTGGAAAGTGACGCCCTCTGATAGTGTAAGACGCATTTTATGACTGCCTAAGTCCTCGTGTAAAAAATTGAGCTTCTATACGTAGGTACGTACAGTTTGATACCCCACACGTCTATGTGCAATACCTCCCTCGATACTCGATTTTATACAAAAATAAAATATCTTATAACAACAACATAAGAAACATGAAGTATTGGCAACGAGGAAGGAGACATTTTGATAACGTCAGTACGCTGAAGTAGATGGCCTACACCGCTGCCTCCTGGCAATTTTGGGATCCCACCACCATACCCAACAACATACAAAAAAATTGGTAGCGGTTACAGACTGAACTATCGTTCGACCGTTTCCCATTAGGCATAAAACAAAATTCTATCTACAATCTACATACATAGGTACTTTCGAGGCTTTGACGCATTAGTCTGATACGCTGATTTTGATGCTGAGTGTACGAGCATTTATGAATTTATGGTGGATAGGTACCTATTATGAACTGAAATAATTTGATTTGTTCCCAAAGTTGTGTAGGTAGGTACCTATTGTTGAAATCCTCCATAAATTCAAAATAAGAAATTCAAATAAAATACTGAACACAGTGTGGTAGAGTTAGTTCTATATAGGTTGTAATGTTGTCTGCGACAAATAACATGTCAGAAATAATTATTTGCAGTTTGCAGTTCGTAAACATTTAAAAATAGGATAGGTTCTCATGTCCCATTAATAAATAATGTCCCATTTCTGTTAACGATTAAGGCACACAAGACAATTTAATTATTTCTTTCCCACATTGTCTAGATGGCAATCGAGTTTACAGATGGTGTACCTAAGTCGTGACAACTTGTATCAGACTCTAATGACCAACGTGGAACCAAAGTCCCATCATTTCAATCCCACGGGCCACCTGCCTTTCAACGGGCCCAAATATTAGTGTAAAAAACCAAATACCATCTAATGACGTGGGGAGATTGATGACAATTGTGGATGGTCACGCTCTCGAGTGGTTACGGATTTATGTGTTTTATATTGAACTAGCGACCCGCCCCGGCTTCGCACGGGTAGTGCAACTAATTTACACAGAACCTTTACAAATTATACATATAAACCTTCCTCTTGAATCACTATGAAGAGGTATATCTATTACAAAAAAAACCGCATCAAAATCCGTTGCCTAGTTTTAAAGATCTAAGAATACATTCTGGATCACATAAAGTATTAGATATCTAATGGAGGAGTTTAATAAACTGGCTTATTAAGCAACTTTGGGAACAAATCAAATTATTTTATTAAATATTTTGATTTGTGTTTTTTAAGTAGTCACACTACTGTATATATATTACTCGCATTACTCCTTTTTCTTTAATTATAAATATATGACATCTATTACAGTTTATGGCTTATTAAACTCAACTATACATTATACACTGAAGGACAAGTTTTCAAAGCTCGTATAAATAGTTGGTTAAGAAGTTCTTACGTCTATCAGATCACTGAAATCTAATCTACTCCATTGGACATGAGACACGACGATTCTGTCGCCGACTGTACGTCTCCATGTCACCCTATTGTAGCGCCTGACATTTGTGTAACCGCCATGTTGTTGTAAATAGGCAGACCTCCTGACTACTTACAATTCTTGATTGATCGACTTTTTTAAATATTTTAAACTTACGTTCATTACTAAGTAAAAGAGGTATAGGCTAGCTCGCGTATATTTGGATTGGAATTAACATATATAATATAGAGACGAATATTATAAATATTATTCATAGGGTAGATTGAAGGCAAGTAAACCACTTCTAAAGTAGGTAAGAGTAACAGCTTAAAAGCGTATAGGCTAAGGTTAACGTTAACATTTTTTTTTCTGTAAATATTAAATGTTCTTATCAGAAACCTCTTTTTTTATTTTGCGATTACTTTTATCCAGCAGGTATAATCCAAAATTAATATTTTGATTGCAGAGTAGGTAGGTATTTCATTCTTAATTTCTCTCACCTCTACCTACTGATGCACACCTAATTAATTAATTTCGTCACTTTCACATTTTTACACAATCCTCATACACATACATTTTCGCGGCTACTTGAAAAATAAACTATTAACTAACCTAACCGAAGTGACATTTACCTCACTGTCGCTGTTACCATTTACTGTTTTTATTACTACTTATTCCATATTCCGTAAACATTACTTATTACTAGTACTAAGCTGAAACCAGCCTAAAATTCAACGAAAATGGCAACCTGGAATTCCTAATGGCTTCATTTCAATTTGCGTAGGCGAATTGTAATTTTAATGCTACATTCAACAGCCAGCATTACGTGTTTCACCAAGTTTTACAACCAATTTAAAGCGGGCTCGTTTTAAAGCCCCCCATAAAAGTAATAGCGACTTATTAAAAGCTTAATTTTTATTGTGCTATCGATAGCATCCTGTAACGTCATTATCTTTACATAGTTAAGCTTTATCTTTAGTATAGTATAATATATAGTAGACGTAAGCTTCTTCTGATTTCTGGTATGTCTCCAGCTAATTAGAACAGGAACTTACAGACGTGTCGACTTTTTTGATTTTAAGTCTTTGTACAATGAAGAATACCTACGCGACTTAATGTCCACTTAATACCTTAGGTATTTTAATTAAGGTATATATATAGTAAATAGAATAACAGAACCCCACCCAAACAACAACGTGAGCCCACCACCCTTCTGACTGAAGCGACCATACGAAAACGGGGACGACTTTCGACCACGTTTCATAATTCTGTAAAACAAATTCTTACAAGTGACAAGGACTATTTTTTTAAGGTCGATTAACAACATGACAACGCTATGTTGTTATGTATGTCACCTTAGATATGTTATATGAATATTGAGATGCGTCAGTATTAAGACATTTCCGACATCTTAAATTCCATTCAATAGTTCAGTTTAAATGAACAAACAAAATTTAAAAAAGCTTGTGATTTTAAATTAACCAAATCTCAAATACATTGTCAAGATATGACGTAACTGAAAACGTTTAAGCCAATAAAAAGTAAAGTAATAAAAGACGAACTATTTAATCGAGCATACAATCAAATTGAGTTGAATGGATGCTAAACAAATTATGAAATCCGATACGTATAGAGCGATCCATCATATTTTTGACAGACGAGAAGTTCTGGCTACCTTTTGTGAGAGTTTTTGTTTGTTTAAGTACCGATATACCGTTCAACCGGTATTTTAAAGGTCTGATGATTTTAATAAAGCAATTTAATTGGTTAAATTGTTTTATATTGCTGTAAATTGAGTACCAATAATAGCGTTATTCATAAACGCGTTACTGGCCTGAATTAGCTATGAATCGTTTGTCCTTATCTGACATTTTGACATATGTATATGTAAGAAAGGGATAAAACATAATTTAACTAAATCAGACGGCCTAGCCAAAGTCACAATCGCTTGCGCTTTGCCATCGAATCGCTTTGTATCTCTCTTTCACTCTTTCATATTAGTGTGACAGGGACAGTTGCGTTTCGTTCCCTACGGAACGTTAGCGATTGGCATGTTATCTACGGGGCCGGGCCCGTAGTTTTATGAATAAGGGGGTAAATGTTTAATGAAAGCTAAGAAAATGAAGATGAAGTAGTATTAACCTATTGGACGCCAATGACGGATATATCGAATTAATCGGTCAAAGACCACAGAGCAACATAGACCTACGTGCATGTGCATAAAGTTCAATTTCAATCCGAGTGACAGGTTTTGTGTTTGACACGGCGTCGAAAAGGTTAAATAAATTAAGTCTATGAGTTATATGACTACCTAACCTGTAGTTATTCATTTCTCTACTAGCATGTTTTGTTTCATCGCGCGACGGGCCTAAATAGGCAAAATACTTGAACAATGAATTTATTGGATACAGCAAAAGAAACTTGTAATTTTCGCGGACGTCCCGTCATAAATATCAATTTGAGAGTGAGCAGGACAGCAAAATTACAGGTTTAGTGTTGCCACTAAAGTGATTTAGTGCTTTTCGGTGGGGCTAGGGCGACTCTCCATGGCACCTGATGAAATTGAAAGCGTTAAGACAGGGCTAGGTTGTTTTAAGTCAAGGACCAGCTTTAAGACATGGATATAATATATACTATGGGTATGAGTAAAATTTAGAAGTAAAAATAACCAGAGGTTTAGTGATGAGAGATGACTACAAATTTAAGCATTTGGTAAACGCGTGAATGTAGGTACCTATAGGCAGGTATGTAATATTATTTATTACAAGTATGTAGATTAGCTAATGTTCTCTTGGTATTATTGAATGATTATCATTAACTTATCACCCAAAAGCGCTGCTGGCACTGCTGGACAAAAGCTTCCATCAAGGATATAAACAACAACCGGCCTAGCCCGCTGCCCACTCCCTCACAACTAGCCCTCATCAAAAGTTCGCTGCGATTTGACCAGAGAAAATACTAACCTCAGTGAGATTTTGGTCCTCGGACAAACTTTGTGTAGTTTTGAACAGTGGATTTTATAGCATAACTAATAGCGTATTGAGCAGCATAAGCAGTGTGAACGCAGCACTACGCGCATATTAACAGAGGTATATCATTACATTATGCCATAGTCGCCGGTAAGGTTTATGCTTACGCCTCGGGATAAGTCGACGACGGCGGGTTAACTGGCTTATTGATTGCGATGTGTGAGGTGTAAACACTGCGTTTATCACTTCATATTAAAGATATACGCAAGTATATACACACACACTTTAAACTAAGGAAAACAACCCCCTTTCTACTCCGGCCTATAAGTAAAATGCCTATAGGAAAGACAGTGAGGTGATTCCATAACTAAGTATGAATCATAAATTTGGGTATGAAACATTACGACTGACATTGTCTTTGATTAAACAGCGACGATAGAAAGTGCATTATAGTCGATGTGCAATTTGATGTCCCTAAACTATTATGATATTTTCTTTTTGTTTGCACTTTTAATATTCTTAAAAACTTTTCACATGTAAAATTCTATACTTTTAGTAAGACTGTAGTATCCTCAACAGATAATGTTACCTTTGTTAAAATAAGATTTGTCACCCTCTAACACGAATCTGATGGACTACGAGTATTTGAAATAATATATGATGAAATTTAAAAAGAACATAATATCAGTTCTGTGTCAACACTTACATAAACAGGTAATTATTTACTTGGAAAGCAAGCTTTTTTTGGGCACTTGATATTTTCCAAAATGTTAAAGCTATGTTGCAAAACTCTCAAATAAATCAAAATGTATCGGAACCGGGGCGCTCAAAAACGGTTAAGGAAAACCGGATTTAGCCAAGTTGATGCCAAAAATGCACTAATTAACGTTTGCCTTTTGCACAATTTGTCAATTAAAGGTTAATTACCTGAGTTTGGGGTGAGATAAGAGATCTCAACGTAAGTGCCTAATTAAAGTTGAAAAATATTGTTAGTAATTTTATGTTTTACTTGCTTTAATATAAAATGCCTCGTGGTTATGATTATAGTTTCCAGATTCCGCACTCGCACTTGGTCCGTAAATATCGGGCTATTTAATTGTGCGATGACTTTGTCATGTGACAGTTTACAACACTTTCATAGTCTGAAAAACCTATTAAATATTAAGCCTAATGGCCTGGGTAGTTAATTAAACTCAGCCACTCAGCAAAAAAATTTGCTTATGTCTCAGCGTAATAACAAACATTATGAATCTTTTGCATGCTTTCACAAACCATTTCACAATCACAAACCATATACATAATACACATACGAATACCACTCTTACGTAATGCGCTTTAGCATCTTTTAATTCTCCTTAATTGACAAAAACAAACTTTTCACCCAAGGGATTTCAAAGTCGTGCTCGTCCATAACCTGTCCCTAAATGCAGCAAATAAATAGCTCTCTTAGCCAAAGGTATCAATTTGCTTTAAGTTAACGCGCATCGGAGTAATTTGCGTAACCTTTGCGTTTATTTAACTCCGTATCTGGCGTGCTTCCACGAACGTGAGAACTGTATGCAATCTGCTCGGCTAGTTACAAGACATCTACCAGTTTCGCTGCAGGCAAGCTAGTGTAATGAGACCTCCTCTTATGTATAGTTATTATAAATCTGAGGGCCATCATTGTGCAGGGGGTAAGCTAAGACACGTTGAAATGTTTTTTGAATAAATATTGCGCTTTAGATGTAGACACAGGACCTTTGCAGATAAAGCTCGAGAAAAAAGTATTTTTAGCTTTAAATGTTATTAAATGATTCTTTTAAATATGCAGGTAACAAAAAAATATAACCAGCAGTAGTATAATATGTAGGTAATCTTTGCATTATATTTATAAATATTACAAAACAATACAATACAAATACTCTTTATTGTACACCTCAAATATTCTTGAAAGTTCTAATTTATCTAATATTGAAGAAATTAAAATAAATTATCTTATGACTATCTAAGTATTTTGAAATGTGATCTTTACTCCTCTTCATTCACTACAATAAACATCAAGCAATATATCAGCAGCCAAGCGTACATGCCGTAAAATAATCTCCGTCACCAGGTTTCCAAACAAGCTTCGCAATGGGTCGCGATTTATCGCCGGGACCGACGTGATGCTAGTCACGAATAGAATTACAAACAAAATACGCATTATTAGTACATAATATTATTCGCTGTAATGTTAACTTCATTGTTTATTTTTTTTAAATTCTCCATCTTACATAGGTAATAGATACATACATACGACTGTAACAGTACGTGCGCTGCAACGGGGTAAGCGTAATTTGCGCCGTTTTCACTAAAAAGGTACCACATTGTCGCTTGCCCTAAGGACGCTCCGACAGGTTATTCGTATAAAGATACAAGCAAATTACGTAAGCGACAAAGTGGTACCTTTTGCTTGAAAACATCACATTTAGTAAGCATTCTTGTTACTGCAAAAATCTTACAATTATTACCCAAAATGGTTGACAACAAGGATTTTTCACTTTTCTACGTCGCCATCGAAAAATGAAAAACCTCTGTTTTCCCTTGCAAAGGCTGGCTCTGAACTGAAGTATGCTATAGGTAGGTACGAGTACATAGAAAGAGAACTATGTAGGTGTGTAATCAGTATTTTTATAATATCCCAGATACTAAAATTACAATTTTATTGTTTACTTGGTCTGTTTTTGTACTATAACGATTGTTACATTGAAGCGATTGTTCCTAACATACGGAGCTTAAGTACTTTTAAGAAGTCAGATAATTATATGAACCGATTAATGATGGCTTCATCGATCAACTCTTTAAAAATAAAAATGAAAAAACGAGTGCCACTTGCATTGTTTCAATACATGCAATCCTGATCTGAATACTAGTGCAGTATTAAGTAGTAGACGGACGGACGCCGTAGATGACTTTTTATATATAATTAGCCTCATTATAGTGATTATCTTCAGCAGATACTTTGTAATTCCTTCTACCCGTATGGCTAAACATGAACATACACAATGGCACTAACCGTTCCGTTATGCTAAGGCATTGTAAGTAAGTACATACACCACCGCGACAGCGAGAGGGGTTGATATTTAAAAAAATGCACAGCTGGTAATGTGGACTTAAGAGTAGGTCTCTACTCGTACGTACCTACATATGTCAATAAAAATGTTATGAACCATGATCGCATTACGCCGCGTTGTTGTAGCGTGCTCGCTTTTAACACTAAGTTTAAAACTAGGTTATATATTTTTATGTACGAAAATGGTGACGCGTTGACATATGACGTTATGACAATATGAAACGCAACTCTCATTGTGGCTTTAACTCTGACCCGGCAATACATTTAATGTAACGCGAATGTAGAGCGTGCAATATCGTACCTCCAGTCAGTAAGACATTGTACTATTCTACAAAAACTGCCTACCTATTACAGCATTATGCCGTTGAAACGAATCAATTTCAAATTTATCTTTCCCAGTCCGTGAATCTAACCGCACAAATTTTCGGACAAAAACTACCAGGTCGTTATGTAAACTACTTTGACAAAACCGCATTATTAACTGCTAATCGCCACCTAGCGGCAACAATAGCCGCCCTTAAAAGTTATGTTATACCTCACTTTGTCGGCACCCGCAGGTTTTGTTCAAGTTTTTTGTCTACATCATTTGTAGAAGTTGACCAGTGGGGTGAGATTTTGGGGACTTGATAGTTGAAATTCGGTAAGCAATGGCAATCAATTATGCGATAAGTAACAGTACTTTACTTACATAATTTTAGTGTTTGATTAAAACTTAAGTAGGTACTTAAGTATTTTGCAAACTTTTAAATCTATACGAGTTTGAGTTTACGTACTTTTAGGTAGGTAGATATTGAAGAATTTGTTATCAAAATTCTAATAATTGATGCCCTGTCGTTGTCAACACTGCGAATTTTACTTTAACCCTTTAACCAATATTTTTTTCAAAGTTTTACTAAAAAGTTTGCAAGCACGCACGATCTAGGTTATTTTTTTATATTAATTTTACGCGAGAAATCGAGAATTATTTATTCCTTATGTCGTCATTTCCAAGTCACAAGACGGCAATATATTTGCCATTGTCGGTCAATGAATGTCATAAAGTACCCATTGTAGTACTGCGACCGAAACTTTGTAGGCAATTTCAAATATTTTATAAAATAAGTTATTTTAATGATTAAAAGCATTAAGCATGTTTGAAATATGAGAATTATAATTATCAACAAAATCAAGCGTAACCGTAATCAATTTTATTCACAGATATTTTTGTTCAAAAGTATAGGCAATATCAATATATCTAAGATCTTGTTAAAGAATTGACATTTTACAAGACATGGAATAACTTTATCCGCTCTCCTTTTTTTCGTAGATTGGTTCGTGTTTTTCGATGCAATAACGATAAAATTTGGTTTTAATGTACTGTATGTGCTAAAAATGTTTACACGAATTTTACACACACGTTTATACTATATTCCAATAAGAACTCGCGGAACAAGTAAATATGAATCGGAAGTGCACAAATCACATACCTTTAATCCGAGGTTTGCTGAGAAGAAGGCTAGCTTTGGGCGGCTCTGGTGTCTAGGAATATCGTGCAGCTGTCTTACCGAATTACCCTCTACCTGGACCAGCCTACGAGCTTAGCTTTGTACTTTTCCACAACACACATGTGATTGGCACTGATTTTATATTGTTTTACACTTGGTTTAGGCTAAAGAGCGACTTTAAGGTAGTTTTCGACAACGGAGCACAGGACAACGTGAGTTCTCTCCGAAAGTAACGAGAACAAGTTATGGCTACCGGAAATGGACTATTAGTGTTGCCCTAAATATCACGGAAGTTGTAAGAAAATAGGGTTGCGATCCAAAACCGATACGAGAGTTAAACAGTACGAGTATATGCGGACTAAAACTTATATAATATAAATTTAAAATTTATATTCATGGTATGCATGGGCCAATAGTTACCTGAAAATAAATATTTTCATTCATATAAACTAACAACGCGTTCATTGAGATAAAAAACAAAATGTCTGAATTGTCTGACGGCAAATATCTTGCTGTTACCCACTAAAGGGTTAATCTTCCCACTCACCAAGTACCTAGGATAAAAATGTTATGCATAATCTTAATATATTTCCACGAAAAAAAAACACTTAAGTATCTATTTTAATGACGGAGTAAAATAATTGAAACTTGATTCCGAGTATCAAGATTGTGATATCGCGGCATTTCGTGTCACAATGAAGGGTTTTTTGTCCGGCCCACTGTGTCAAGTGAGAGCATAATGCCCGGCGGTGCTCCTCAGCAGGTACCTACCAAATATACGGCGGAACTGGAAAATCAAGTAAACTCATCCCGTCGTTGTATTTTTAATTGGAACAGTACCTTCATAGGCTTTGCTTAAAATAAAATTACATACTTAAAAAAACTAAAGATTAATGTTAAGTTTGGGGATTTCATCTTTAGCTTAGCTCTTCTTTAGGATATACACATCGCGACGTTTTTCTTTGCCGAGAAACTAACTGTACTTATCAAATGGTGTTACGTACACAATTAAAAAAAAATCAATGATCAGAATTCGAACCTAATTACAAATACTTGGCTTTGCAGTCCATAGAACAGAATAGAATAGAATAGATTTTATTGGTACTATTTACATCGTCATATTCAAAATTATTTATATCGCGCTTAACTGGTATAAAACTGGAATTTATCCTCTATACAGCCATAAGATTACCTTCTTAATACCGTGTTCACATCAAACCTGACTAGAAAGCATATTGATTGTACAAACTCAGTACTACTTATGACACCCATAAACGACTAATGTAGACCCATTCTTAGGGTCAAATAACTTACAAGAAAGCGAAAAAAGAGGTGCGAATGGAGACCACCATAAGGTCACTTAGCACGCTTGTGCAGTAATGTGCACCAATTGACACATGCCTTTATCAAAACGGGATTCTTTTTAATATTTCCTTTACTTGACGGGTCTTTGGAATGTTTCGAATTATGGCAGGTACGTGAGAAAGCTACTGGTTATTGTATTGGATAAAACGTTTTATTTTATTTGTTGACTTATTTGATCAGCACGGTGGGCTTAATGCAATAGCTACTTATATATTAATATCTTCTACAGGTCAATTGAACAAACATTTTTCATGATTATAGTAGTGGCTGCGAGTAATAGATACGTATCTACTAAGCCAAATAGTGCTCAAAATGACTATAAACCGCCCGGCCCATGATTGTAGGACCGCGACCTGACGCAGCCAAAACACGACATCCTGAAAAGGCCACCCCAACGTCGTAAATACAGACGTTAGTGGAAGACGAGAGTAGTCGTCCATACCCTACATACGTAACTACTAATGTCAGTTACGCCAGTAGCCTATAGCTTTACACACTATTTTAATGGCAAGAATCGGCTTAAAAATTCTTGTTATGGAAGCAGTGTCAATTCAACTCCGGGGAGAAACAAAGGTGGGTTGGGTTTACCTATTTTGGTTTCTTCGAGATGTTTTATTTCTTCGGTTGTGTTGTTTAATTATAAAAAAATTAAAAGTATAACTTTTGTAAACTAATTCGGTGTTCAAGAAAACTGAGAAAAAAGTGAGTGAAAAGAAGTGAGCTACAAGAATATAAATAGGCCTAAAATTGATAAATCATTCCATTTTACGTGCGCAAGTAGACGGACGTTAGTAAAGGTATTTATTAGCAAATGTGTCACAATACCTCACAACGTGATACACTGAGACAATGGGCTAGTCCCGTTACCGGGCATACGATCTGCGATCGCGATCGGTTTTGACACCAAGAATAAGATAGCGTTTATAAATACCAAACGATGTTTCTAGACTAGACTATTATGAGACATTTTTTTTTGTTTTCACGTGAAGGCAAACGGAAAGTTTATGATTTTAGTAAGTAGTCTATGTAGGCCAAAAGTATCTGCCACTCTCGAATACTTTTCCAAACAGTGATATATCTACTGACATTACGCGTTCAAAAGTATATTTGTAACAGTCACTGCAGGGGCCCACTGATTACCAGTCCGCCGGACGACATTGGCCTGTCAGTTGTTCGGAACTGTCAAATTTTTGTTCTAACTGACAAGCTGATATCGTCCGGTGGACTTATAATCATCGGGCCCCTTTATATACATTTACACATTGACACATATATCAGTATTCTTTTCGTTATTAGATAATGATGACGATTGTAGATAAATTTGGATGCATAGTCTGATCCGCTACTTGTGATGCTGACATTGCTGACTATACATAGACAAAAATTACCTATGTCCACATAGACAATAGTTATTTGTTTTACAAGGGGGGCCAAGGTTGTTGTTTAACCTCTCGTGCTAATATTGATACCCGAGCAAGCGAAAGATTCCAAAATGGAATCTTGAGCGTTGCGAGGGTTTCAAGGCACGAGGGTTAAACAAATTTTGCCACCGAGTGAAACACAAAATTTTTCACCACACCAACACAAGGAAAATACTACTTAATTGTAAAATATCAACCAAAATTAAAGCAAATCGATTCAAAATGAATGTTATTAAATATTTATCATTCAAAATCATCATTTAAAAGTCAATTTTACCAGCAAACATAAGAAAACTACTCAACATTTGCATTTGATTACTTTGCCTCACATGTGAATAAAATTTAACTTTCTTATCAGTTTTTAAACAATCAAGAGAGCCTTTACCAGCTGGTGTGGTGAAATAGCTATTTATGCAACAAGTGCGGAAAGCGTATGATTTCCGACGAGTGGAATTTTATTCACAAGCGAGCAAAGCGAGCGAGTGTATAAAGGAGTAAGAGTCGGAAATCATCTTTACGCACGTGTATCATACAATGTTTTACTATGCATTGTGCGAGTAAATAAAAAAACATATGATGGCAAATAAGTTTAATTATTAAAAAAGTGAAAACAAAAAACACTAGTGCGGAAAAGTGCTCTTTTCCGCACTAGTGCGAGAAAGTAGCACCATATGTACTGTAAAAAAAAATTGAAAACAAAAAGCACTAGTGCGGAAAAGTAGTACTTTCCGCATGATATGGCACCGTAGGAAACGCACTTTTCGAGCACATGCATTGTAAAGTAGTTTGTGCATATGGAGATGATTGTGAAATTCGTCAAAGTTAAGACAGCCACAAACTGTGGCCGTGGCACCGCTACACGAAACGTCAACATTTCTATGAAAATTTAACGTTTAGGGCCGATACAGACGGACTGCAACCCGACTGCAACTTGTATGGGAACTGCACGCCAACTGCAACGTAAGCGTGCAGTTCCTATACAAGTTGCAGTCGGGTTGCAGTCCGTCTGTACCGGTCCTTACGGTGGCGCTGGCACATTGTGGTCGCTGCAGATTTAACAAAGATGTACTTTGAACTTACGAGTAGATTGGTAGTTCCTCGGTATCTTATGAGGCAATCGAGTCGCGTTTAAGGCTGGCTGTGACATTTAATGTTTAATGAAATAAAATCATTAACCCAGATAACCCTAAAACTAAAAAATCTTACCCCTGGATTTTTTTATGATTTTTCGATATATAGATATCATCATCATCATCATCATGTCAGCCGATTGACGTCCACTGCTGGACATAGGCCTCCCCCAAGGCTCGCCACTCCGACCGATCCTGTGCCGCTCGCAACCACCGAATTCCCGCGACCTTCACCAGGTCGTCGCTCCATCTCGTTGGAGGCCTACCGGCAGTTCGTCTTCCGGTACGCGGACGCCACTCCAGAACTATATAGATATAGATAGTATCAATTTGCCACTACAAAAAACCAAAAAAATAAAGCGTTGTTATAACACCTGGTCGGGCTAAATGGGTTAACATATACTTGCTAGGCACTAAAAGATATTCTGAAAATCCTATTAATTCCTATCATTTAATTTTATCCTTTATGTACCTACCACATAAAATATAATGCATTCACTGAAGCTATCTGTGTATGCAAGAGCTTTGCCCGCCACATTAGTACGATCTTTGGTTAATCCGTCGAAGATCTCACCTCACCTTTAGCTAATTGAACCCTTGCTGTTCTGTTAACCCCAGTTTCATTAGTCATGGAATGTCTGTATCTTGATATTTAACAATGTACATTCTAGTATTCTTTATCGGTTTTTAGACTAGTACTATCATTTAATTTTATCCTTTATGTACCTACCACATAAAATATAATGCATACACTGAAGCTATCTGTGTATACAAGAGCTTTGCCCGCCACATTAGTACGATCTTTGGTTAATCCGTCGAAGATCTCACCTCACCTTTAGCTAATTGAACCCTTGCTGTTCTGTTAACCCCAGTTTCATTAGTCATGGAATGTCTGTATCTTGATATTTAACAATGTACATTCTAGTATTCTTTATCGGTTTTTTAGACTAGTACTATCATTTAATTTTATCCTTTATGTACCTACCACATAAAATATAATGCATACACTGAAGCTATCTGTGTATACAAGAGCTTTGCCCGCCACATTAGTACGATCTTTGGTTAATCCGTCGAAGATCTCACCTCACCTTTAGCTAATTGAACCCTTGCTGTTCTGTTAACCCCAGTTTCATTAGTCATGGAATGTCTGTATCTTGATATTTAACAATGTACATTCTAGTATTCTTTATCGGTTTTTTAGACTAGTACTATCATTTAATTTTATCCTTTATGTACCTACCACATAAAATATAATGCATTCACTGAAGCTATCTGTGTATGCAAGAGCTTTGCCCGCCACATTAGTACGATCTTTGGTTAATCCGTCGAAGATCTCACCTCACCTTTAGCTAATTGAACCCTTGCTGTTCTGTTAACCCCAGTTTCATTAGTCATGGAATGTCTGTATCTTGATATTTAACAATGTACATTCTAGTATTCTTTATCGGTTTTTTAGACTAGTACTATCATTTAATTTTATCCTTTATGTACCTACCACATAAAATATAATGCATACACTGAAGCTATCTGTATATACACGAGCTTTGCCCGCCACATTAGTACTATCTTTGGTTAATCCGTCGAAGATCTCACCTCACCTTTAGCTAATTGAACCCTTGCTGTTCTGTTAACCCTAGTTTCATTAGTCATGGAATGTCTGCGGCTATTATCTTGATATTTAACAATGTACATTCTAGTATTCTTTATCGGTTTTTTAGACTAGTACTATGATTTAGAAATCAACATACTTTTTCATTTCTTTCTTTTTAACCAACTTCATAATGTTTTTTTTTTAATTATTATTACCTCAAACCCAGTCATTTCTCAACAGAGCTGGAAAACTATTTATTTCATTGAACGTTTAGTTTGTCCCATTTTCATTAAAATCTAGTTCTGACGATGCGATTCATGAATATTGAAGGAACTCCTCAAGTCTTAGAGATAAACTGTCATCCGTCCGCTACTATATTCCTGTGTTTCGGTTATGGTCTCTCAAGTCTCAAGCATTTCTCTACCTATTCAATACATTTAATGATGACACAAAACAGTAAATAACATGAACAACCGCCACATGATTTCTACTCCGACGCGATGCATAAATTGAACGTAAAGACGCCATTTTCCAGTATTTGCATACATTATTATGAGTACTTAAACTGAAAGTGGACAATGAATTCCCACCTCACGCAATATTTTAAGTAATTATGTACGAGTAAATCTGTTTTTTATACGTATACCAAGCTAATAGAATTGTTAATTTGCTTACATTCATTTTGGTTAACGGTCGTTGGTAGTTCCCGCTATGCACTTTACATTTAAATCGCATTGTTTAGATCAAGTATCGGCTCCTACCGTACTAAAATGTATTAGTGTAAGACGAATTAAACTGCCTTAGTTAGACCAGATAAAACAGACAAAGTACATTTCAGCTGCAACTACACGAACAACTTTACTGTTCAGCAGCTGAGTCGCCATTATTTTTATCGGGTTCATATTATTTCAACACAAATCGCCAGGATGAATGATATTTAGATTTTTTTATCTACTCTGCCAAATGGTGAATCGGCGGAGATGATAATTTAAATTTATATGATATCAAAGAAAAATCACTCGTATTAGGTATGAATAACAAAGGTTTCCAATAGATACCCCTATCAAATATTTTATTACACCATTACACAACTTAACATACTATTCAGGGATGCTAACAATCATCTTTAACACTTACCAGCCCTTATTGAGCAGTTGGCAACAATTACTTACATCAAATATGACAATACGAACCAAGACCTATTCAAAAGCTTCAGTTCTTTCAATTACGAATTCAACTTTAACTCATTTCATTAGAGCTTAATTTTCGTAGTCGTCAACGATAAGCTATTCAGGTGTAATATCAATAACATAACAGTTTCGTATGATATCAGTGTAGATGGCCCATCAAATCAGCCCGACGTACCTGGCTCAAGGGTCATAGTCCCTTTAATACTGAGGTCGGAGGACGATGATGGTAATGCACAATTTCACGGGCCACCCTAGCCATATGGGCTGTGGTAAGAGAGAAAGCGAATCACAAAAACCACATCCTTTTTTCATCTTAGCCCAATGCTCCAATTCGTAACCCGTCAGCTCGTCTTTGTTTTCAGACCAAATCCAGGAAATGCTGTTTATAGGAGCATTAGCTGGATTTGGTCTGACTAGTACATTGCCAGTGCTTCCTTGTTTTGCTTTTTCTCTACTATTTTTCAGCAATTGTCTCCAAGAAATCAATAAACCATTTTAAGTAGGTACATGTAATTATGCTTTTTTCTTAATTTTGAGTACATCAATAAATTGCTCTGATATTTAGATTAAGGTAATATTTAAAACTTGACAATTTAAAAGTGCTTGTTGCTAGGCCTATTTGAATAAAGAATATATTGAATATTGTACTTTAAGAATCAAGATGTTAGTTTTAATCTGCGTAAAGAGCACAAAACCTTGAAACCTTGCTATAGCACCAACTATAAACATAGTGGTTTTAAATTCAATGGTCGCCCTTACTCTTTTGAAGATAATTATACTCATGTAACCTTCGGGGGTTACCTTCAACACCAACTATTCCGAATTCGTGTGTGACGAAACTCCTGTAACTTGTGCCGCGATCTGACATATGCGGCGTCACGAGCCGCCCGCTACCTCTCCCATAATTATGTGTTCCGAATGGCCCTAACAAAACTGCAGCCAACTCTAGCGTTCTTACTTGTAAAATTATGTGTTACGGACTCTGTAAGGCTGTATGACTATTTTGACGGGAATATTTTGCAGGCTCTACGTAATCTTCGGTGTACTATTAGTTATTCTGTGCTTCGGTACTTGGTACTTGGTGATGGCTTCAAATTGAACTACCTCTTCCTACAATATTTTTTTCTAGAAATATTTGTTTCCACATACATACAAATATGTCATAGGGTAAGCTGGTGTAGGAGGACGCACTTAAGGTTTAAAGTGTCATAAAAAATCACCAAATACATTTTACGAATCAGTTTTTGTTTTATTTGAGAGGGAATCTAATAATCTAATTAAATTTTAAGTTATAACCTTATAACCAGGTATTTCTATAAACTCTCGGAAACGAAACAAAGAATCAAAAAATTAGATTTGCAAAACATGCCATTTTTTACATAGTTATTTTATGTAAATAATTACTAGGGCATCGGTCCTCGTTAACAAGTAACTAAGCGTCTCGTCCTAATTTTGATGTATACGCTACTTAGCAGTAAACGTTTTTTTATACATTTAAAGAAAAAGTACTCAAGCCTAAACAAGGTCTGAGTTGCCCATGGATATACATATTGTCCTTGTAATTAATGAGATAAAGTAGTCATATGCCAAGCGTTTTTTTTTTTCACCTACATTTCGAAAACTGTAATCCATGGATGCTATGAGATTATTTAGTACAGAACGACTACTTGAATAAACTTATTGAAAGCTCTTCTAATTCACTTTGCCCCAGCCTTACTCGTACTTCATTAGAAAACCTGTAATCACCAGGTCATCAACAGAGAGCAATCATTCCAACAGAAATCTATTAGTTCTACTGTACAATCCCTCAGTTCTTCACTGTCAATTCCAGTCCTTATCCCTTTAGATATAAGGGGAACGGCAGGTGGACTTTTAAGGTTCGTTGTACGATGCTAGATTGCTGGCAGACTGTTGCGTTTCCGTGACTAATAATGTTGGTGTGTGATGGAAATACGAATGAATAATAATTACAGTGTAGGTTGAGGCTTAGATAAGCTGATCGGCATTTAAAGATCCTTCATAAAATAGAAAAGAAAATTTAGAAAATATCAAGGTGACACTCTCCAAAGATACCTATTTCGATGTGATATGTAATCTAAAGTTGAAAACATTTTATTATCATTGGCACATACTTCATGGCCGCTATCTTTTACTGTCACTAAACACCGTGAACGTATCAATTTAACTAAACTCTACTTTAGAACAGTGACACCCATTTTAAAATAATAAAAAGGTCAAAAAGTGTTATCAGCACTATTAATGACTTAGACAAAGATAGGAATAATATATTACAGCTTGATAAAATGTGCTTAAAGGTAGGCCTATATTTTGTCACCTTCAATTCCAATATTGGTCCGAACTTTAACATTTAAACTTATTATAAACCGTATGCAACACGGTTTAATGTTGTTTTTTAAACGGATGTTTATGTCGGAAATGTCTGTCGAACATTTGTCGTAAACATCAAACATTTCGAGTACAATTTGATGTGTTTGTAAAAGGTGTAGACGTTTTTAACAAACTACCATTTTAAAAAGACCCCGACTCACGTTAAATATTACCCGCAACATAGTTCAACATACTATGGTTGTTTTACTATTGTGTACTTTGTCATACAGACGGCTAATGTGTAAACAGATAAAAGGGTCATTTTAAAGGTGGGAATAAATCATAAGGATCTGGAATAGATCTAAGTAAGGCTTTTACTTTTAAAGTAGTAGTCATTCATCAATTTCGCTTTCCTGTTTGGAATGTGTATTTTTTTATTGAACTATTAACCATATAACAAGGGTTTAAGCTTGCTGCTCGTATGAGTCCGTTCTTGTTGCTTATGCTTAAGCCAAAAGTTCTAAAGTGTTGCACTTACCTGTAAAATGCAAGAAAAAAAATAATAAGTTAACTTAGAAGTCGATTACTAGTAACTAATGATTCTAATGAACGAAAAAGCAAAAGACTTAATTGGTGTAATAATCACGAGACATTTTTGATTAATACTATGTACTTGTGTGTGTATATTTAATAGAAGGTAGGTATTTATAGTTTTTTTTTGTTTCTCGTTCATTAGTTGCTAAGCAATGGAGTTTTAAGTTTTTTTCCTGCATTTTATAATTTTCGAAATAATCGCTACGAAAAGAAAAAATGTGGCGTCGTCCCCTTTTAACTTTTGAACCATGCGTCCAAAAATATGAAAAATATAATTGAAGTTTTTCGATTTTCTATAAATAGACGAATACTTACATAGGTACATCATCAGCTTTAAAATAATATGTAGTAACAGAATTCTCTTCCTCTCTCTAAGATGGCTATCTTTACCTTTTACATGTACCGCATGTACGTATTCACTTCTAACTTCAATGAGCTTTCGATTTACCCTTTTCTGTTCCTTCAATGCACTTTTGTAACAAACAAACCACCGACCTTTCGCTCTAAACTAAAGCTAACAAAACTGCCTAATGCGTTTTCGACAAGCTAACCGGCAATCTTGACACCACTTTGACGGACACAAACAAACAAAACCCAAAAAACGATCGGCATTGCAATAAGAATCGGCGCGTGCGCCGCGGGACTATCGACATCTGCATGTAGGTACGGTTGGCCAAAGAATGTCGTAGTAGACTTCAAATATGATAATCGAAAGCATTTCTTTTTATTGTTCATCCAAACTTAGCTCTGAAATCAGAATAACAAGAATATAGATGACATATTTATACTATATCCATTACAAGTAATCTATCATTCATATTATTTTTACTAGCCCAATATGCTGGAAGTAAGAATGTAAGCGAATACGACAAAATATATTTTAAACTTGAATATTAATCCTTTTATCATGACGCTGACAAACGTAAATGCAGGCTGTAACCTAGTTAATCTAGTTGACTCTCACTAACCCGGGGTTAACCGCTTAAGCCTGGAGTTACCATGGTTACCAGTACAATTTGACACTGGGTGCAAGTGGCCCTAAGTAAACGCACCCGAAGTATTTTGGTGGTAGAGCCTGAAAGATGAACCTGCAAAAACGCGGCAATTTCAATAAATCTTTAGCAAGCAACTCTTTGACTACAAGGATTGCATAATCTTGATACTTTTATCATTTCTATATTATTTTCAGTACTTAATATTTTCTCGGACTTACACTTTTGCTGGCCAAATTTAAAAATTGCCTAGTTTTTGCAGGTTCATCTTTCATTAGCCAGACTCAATCAAACTTAACATTGACTGAATTTCAAGGCATTATAATCTACTGTTATTTCCGTGATATGTAAGGTTTGAATCATAGTAATCGTATTTCAGGAAAATTATTATTAAAAATACACCAAGATGCATGGCGCAGCGTCCTTAAACCGTTGACAGCTATTTGCATGCCCACGCGCATCAGCGCGATCAAACGTTTGGCAAACACTTTTGTCTGTTTTATTTAGTTTTTGTCAAACATTGGCCAAACGCTTTATAGCGCAACTGGTTACATTAATTAATTTCATATTTTAACTACAATAAAAAAAAACTTATTTTGCCACGGTCGTAAGTTAACGTCACTTTGCAGACAATCTCGGCAGACAGCGCATCCGATGCATGAGTAAACAATGATTCAGAGTAAACCATTTACAGTGTCTTAAATTCCAAAGTCTCGGTTACTGAAATTCATATATTTTTAACTGACATTGGTACTTGCATATTTACTTTCATGAACTTTTAAACGAAGTCACAAATGCTTAATTTTGGATAGGTTATTTACATCATCAAAATTCGGGAGTGATTAATGTAATTTTCACCACACCAGCTGGTAAAGTCTCGCTTGATTGTTCAAAAACTGATAGGAAAGTTGCATTTTATTCATATGTAAGGCAAAGTAATCGAATGCAAATTTCGAGTTGTTTTCTTATGTTTGCTAGTAAGATTATTTTATTAATTCATAAAAACAAAGAAATAAATAAACATAATAAAACTTACTATTTTAGCAACTAGAGAACAAACTAATGAAATATTTTTTGATTTGTTTTTTTTAAGTAGTCACACTATGTATGTATAAATTATTAAGTATTTAAATTATTAGCCGTGGACATAGTCACTTTTTCTTTAGTGTATGTTATCTATTTCAGTTTACGTATAATTACTATTTAAGAACAAAAAAAAGAAAGATGGTAAGATTGACTTTTAATTGATGATATTTAATGATAAATATTTAATTACATTCACTTTGAATCGATTTGCTTTAATTTTGTTTGATATTTTACAGTTAGTATTTTCCTCGTGTTGGTGTGGTGAAAAATGTTGTGTTTCACTCGGTGGCAAAATTTGTTAACCCTCGTGCCTTGAAACCCTTGCTCGGGTATCAGTATTAACACGAAAGGTTAAACAACAACTTTGCCCCCTTGTAAAACAAATAACTATTTCCAACCCAAAATAAATATATATATATAATATTTATTCCAATATATGCAAAGTGTGAAAACAACGTCAACAACCAACTGATTTAAGAGAAGGTCTCCTCCTGATGTGACATTTTTTAGACATCTTGTACATGTAGTTATTATATGTACAGTCGCCATCAGATATATCGGAGCAGCCGAGGTGTTCACAATATCTGAACACGCACTCTAACGCCTTGACAATAGAGGCGTGTTCAGATATTTGTGAGCGCCTTGACCGCTCCGATATATCTGATGGAGACTGTACCATAATATATACGCATGCACAACCGCACAGTTAATGTGTGCTACGCTATTAATAGTCATAATTGCACGTCCGTCGCATACGCAAACTTTAAAAAGGCTTATGTTATTTCTGGCGTCTTGCGATGATAAGATGCTTTTGAAAGCAGATTCAGCAGAAGCTCGTTAAAGGTAGGAAACAGTATGTTCGTCTGTTGCTTTGATGTAGCATGGCGATAATAATTACTCTAAGTTACTCGGGTCATTGGCAAGTTGGTGAGAAGTCCCTTTGAAGAAATACTTTGAAATTTTAACACCTTAGCTGTTGAGCATTATTTTCAATAATGTAAATAGGGTGTGAGTAAACATTTATGTTTATAAACACAGTGAAATTATGTGAAGTGTTTTATTATTTTGTTTTTAAGTATTTTATTTTCACTTAGGGCCACCCCACACGGCCCACACTAACGTCTCCCGAGCGTGGGCGTCTAGCTAGAGCCAGCTCTATGGCTACTGCTCGACGCAACGTTGGCGCAACTGCGCAGCGACGCCTTTTTTCATAGCGCTGACTAGACGGCGACGCTCAAAAGACGCCAGTGATGCCTTTACGTGATATAACTGTTATTATGTTACAACTGCGCGGTCGAATGTAACAGGCATTCCAGAATCCCTTTCTTCATTCAGTATTACTCTTAGACTTACCGCCAGCAGTCATGGTTGACTGAACTTAATTTTTACCAATTCGCCATTCATACTACTCAACAATAGAAAAACTATGAAAAAATACAAACCGGCTAGCAATTGTTGGCAAAAGCGCTTTCTATATAAAAGGGATAACGCAATCCGACAAATCACTTCTAAAACCTCGTATTGCATCAGTTTGTTAACTAACATTAGCAACCCTGCTATATTGAGATATGGTTTAATTTTGAATGTATTAGTAAGAAGAGAGATGGGCTTGCGAAATATCTTTGTCGAATTCTATGAATGCATTGTGAGGATTACCTCCCATTCATAGGTAGTGAACAACACGAACAATGTCGGTTGAAGTAGACTGCGATTCTGCACTCGTGATAATCTTAATAACAAATATTTTTAAGTTTGCGAGTAATCATGATACCTACTTAGTTACTAGGTATTATTAGTGCACCACAGCAAATGCTGAGATCTTCCCTTTTGTCACACTATCTGGTTTTTTCTTGTTTAGTTTTAGAAAACCCTGTATTTTTTTTTTGCTTTATCTTCTAATACGTGTACGATTGTGAGTGACAATACATAATTATATATCATGTTCTATTCTATTCTACTTTCAACTGTAATGAACCCATGCTCTTCGTGTTTTGTTGAAATGTATAGACATAGACCAGGTACACACATTACAATATTTTATGGGAAGCGGCACACCTTAAAAACATAGATTCCTCTCGATTGACCATCACTGAGCCGAGGCAAGCTTAATTTGCCGTTCAAGTGTTAGGGAAAGTACCTACCTACGTTTGTATGGAGAAGCGGTCGTTCACTTTCCTCATAAACCATTTCTAAGACATAGCCAAGCCTATTGAACAACACAAAAGCGAATCCATATGCATTTCTATTCTAAAGGTGTGACAACCAAATGGCCTCCATAAAATTATTGAAAGATTAACCTCATTTGCGCACTACCTACGGTCTGGCTAAATCAGCTGAGACCTATATCTAAACGACCACCGGGACGTGAGAAACGGCTCACGTGTTATCTAAGAACAGACGGGAAGCAGGTACAGTTCACTTCCATTTATAACTCGGACAATTTTAATCGGAGTCTAGGACCTTAGATAAAAGAGTCGTATTTAGATTGCCCTATAATGGTGATTAGGTTGTCATTATTAATTTTGCGCCAGTGTCAATTAAATCTAAATTAGTCAGCTAAGATAACCAAGACCACAGACATAGCAATGCATATAGTGGTACCAACCTAGTACATGGTTTGGGCGACACTAAACATTATACAGGACGTCTCCTAAATAGCACGTCACAGTGACACTGTAGGTAGACCAACTCAATAAGAGGCACTAAACCAGCTTAACATTATCCCAGTAAAAGTTGCACGGCTTTCGAGCTAGGGCCAAATTAAAGTTTTTCATTAATTTTTAACTTTATTAACATTCTCAGTATTCAATGGGAAACCTTTTGCTAATAGTTTTTTTTATGTGAACGTACAGCATGATTAATAGTTAATTAACATGACAAAACTGTTATTTTACCAATAACTAATTAATACAAAATAACTTGAAAAAAAATGAGATAATCAAAACTTTTTTAATTACGAGTATGTTTTGTGAAGCAATAAAAGTGTTGTCACTCTTTAAAAAACATTATGGGCAATTTAGGCATCCTATCGTTGGTTTTCTACACGATCAATTTGAAACCCCGATTCACTATGCAATGAAATATCAAATGTAAAATAAAATTAGATATGTACAATTTATTACATTTTTAATACATTTTCAATATCAAAACTCAATACATTTTAGAAACGCAACGAAAACCGCCCCAATGAAAGCAAAACGGTTTTTATTAATTTTGTCGATGCTCCGTAAGAATAGGGACACAAAACAAAAACAGCAAAACTTCAAATCTCACCCTACATTTACCTCCGCGCGCGAACAACCCGTCTCGCTCGCGCAGTGGGCGTGGCTTTGTAAAGTATTTAATCATATTATGTGTATTATTATTATAATTATGGCCTGGCCTGTTGATGATTATCAAGGGTTCAAGCTTGTTTGAGACTGAGGAAGGTATGGCTTAAAATGTTGTTGAGATTGTAATTATAATGGAGTATTAAAGAAGTAGGAAGTAGTTAACTATGAGAAGAAAACAGCTGGCTATTTAATGGCAAGCTTAATTTTCAAGGATTTACTTTATTTTATAATAATTTTAAAACGTGAGTAGGTAAGTACCTCTATAAAACAAATCTAACTTTTATGAAATAATAAAAGCACTACAAAGTATGCATTTAGTCGGTACTTAAAATTTTCGATACCGTCAACCGGGGTGAATAAAGACAAAACTTAAAATGAAATACCTGACAATTTCCTAAAAAATACTTACACATATTGTATCATTCGATTGAAAATAATAGAAGGTTTTGTTTGGTACCGTTTATGTGGAATATGTGGGTAGTTATTAAAAACTTGTTAGGTAAAACACATTTTAAGTTTTGTCCCTATTCACCCCGATTGATGGTAGTACCTAAAGTACTTACTTACAATGATGGCCCCAGGTTTAATTTCGCGGGACTAATTCTGATGCCATGACCACATGACCACATGATGACTAGAGCCAGATACAAGTGCCGTCAATGTAATTATGAACCTACCTAGTAGAGTAGGTAAGTGCCTCAACTTAGGTACGGGTAGTTTTAGTTAAATGATTGTGAAGCCGAAGAAAAACAACAAAAACCCTACCTAAGGAAGAAATACATTCTCAAAAATTATTTGTCAACGTATATTTGGGCCACCCTGTAAATACCCATATAAAAGTGGATACTTACTTTAGGGCACATACTGTATCTATACTCGTAAAATAAGTAAGTAAATATTCTTTTTTTATATTATATTGAAACAAAATAACAAGGCACCTAAGTACATAATATTCATCAGTTGCAAGATAATATTCAAATATTTATATTATCAAAATATTAATAAACTACTCTTAATTATCACTAGGTCCTCCTTTAGTCAATGATCGGTTAAATATAACTCGTTAATTGAATTCTTTAATTAAACCTCCAGCGGGGGCGGCAACAATGACTGTTTAAGCATGTACCTACCGACTGCATCACAGCGGGATTGGAGTAAGAACAACCAATAAAATAAAATAAAAAAACCATTGTAAAAATATGCGTTCCCCGTTCCTCAAATTTCATCTTCCAAATCCTCATTATTTGTTGCCTTCCAAATCGGTCACCTCACAAGGTCGTCATATACCGCATAACCCAGATTAGTAAGTTATATCTGAGGTACCTATTCTCCAAATTCATTACTTACCACATTTTAAACTTTAAAAAAATTGACATCCCGCCTCGTCACGATTAAAGAGGATTCCGTGCCGACAGCGACTTCCTCAATAATTTCTTCTCCAGATTATGGTTGCCAACTGAATTATAGGTGTCCCAAGTTTTACTGGTATTTAGCCAAGCATCCCCAAGTCTTCCTGTCCCTGATACTTACTCCACATTAATCATCATATTTAAATTCGAATTATCCGAAACTCGTAAAATCTGGATTTTAGTAGGATTTTCAATCTTTCATATTTTGTACCCATTTCCATAGCGTCGCTTGCTGACGTTCCTGGCCGGAATGCGAGATGCGCCTCCAATGTCGAAAATGCCCGGCCGAGGTTCGCTCACTTTCCATTATAAACATGAGGTCCCTCGAAACTTGGCGTGCTGGGCTTACATGCTACATGCCCTAAGTTGGTTTTTGCTTCGAGTGGTTGAGTGTCAATTTTAAGTAGCGAGCAAATTAAATAAGCGAGCTGAAATAGATACCATACGCTAAAGAAAAAGTGACCAAGTCCACCGGTGGCCGAGGCGGGTATCGAACCCGCATCAGCAGCTTACGCAGCTAACGTCTTGACCACTAGACCACCCGGCCACAAACCGCCGCGGTTTTTTTTTCTTTAGTGTATGATATCTATTTCAGATTATAATTTACATATAAGTAGTGTGACTACTTAAAAAACACAAATCAAAATATTTCATAAAATAATTTGATTTGTTCCCAAGTTCCCAAGATTTTGTAAGTACCTCAATTGAAGGGACATTTCAGAAAAGTGTCGAGTAAGTACATAGATATGTGTCGGACGCTCGGACGTCGGTGCTTTTTTAACACTTTGGGTTAAAGCTAAGAAGCCGCCATTTTAATATCTTGCTTTTGGTACACTTTCTTATTAAAACAAAACCGCTTACCTTAAAACGTTTTTTAAATTTTTTTTTGTTTTTTTGACAGATTTTGATAAAAATTGGTAGGTATGAATGGCTGCTTATTCTGGTAGTATTTGTAGTAGGGGCAAAAAAAAGTATGTAAATTCCCATTGTACAACAGGTACAGAATAGGGAACTCTATTAATCTATCCAGCAAATTTTATCAAAATCGAAGAAAAATTAAAAAACGACTACAAAATAAAAATATGCCCTTTTTAGTTCAAATAATGTTGATTTTTTTTTCCAGTACTTAACTTTATCTCATGTAAACCTACACTACACATGGAGAATCACAAATATGCTCTTTGCTTAAAGAGTTACTTCACTTAGAATAATTTAATTGAAACCTAAATTGCACAAACTTTAACAAATTAAACTTTAGCGAATATCTTAATTACCATATACATAACTACATACCTATGTAGTTAATTTTCAACCCTAACATAAGCAGAATTGAAAACATTTTATTTTACATTTGATCGAGACTTAGTTACATACACGAGACATACATGGTATCGTGATAATCATGATTGTGGATATCTTTAGTTACAAAAGATATTTGTGAAGGCCGTTATAGGGCAAGAATTAACTCTTTTCTTTGTACCTATGCGTGTATCGCTCTGACACTTCGCTCCTTCTGTTCTGCCGACCGTCTGTACGTCGTGTCGTATGGAGTACGTGTACAAACAGAAGAGTTAAGGTACCGTTCGGATTCAGACTACACGACGCGACGTTACCTACTTACTGCAGCAGGAATGCTCGTGCATCCGAACTGTAGGTACCTTTAATGGAGACGAAAGGATTTGTCTTACCTTATACAGTTATAAACGGTCTTCTTCGTATTGACCTAAAATGCTTGGTTAACAACTTTTAACTGGCTGACGTAAGAATATGTATAATACTCAGTCGTAAGAATATGATAGTAATTACCTACACAAATCTAGCTAAAACCTCACTAAAAGGTTACGAAACTGACAAAACATTCTTGTCAATAGATCTTAATTATTAAACACCCAGTCTGATCTTTGTTAATCGCGGCGAGTTAAAATTAAACAGCCGGGTCTGAACCGACCGCACTGGATGAAACGTAAAATAAAGTATTTACCATCTATTTAACAAAGTTTGTGTTGCATTCGGTTAGGTAGTCAACTAAAAAATATTTTGTTTTATCCGAAGAGAGAAAAACGTTTTCTTTATTATTTAGTGTAGTATTGTAGTATATAATACCTACTTAACTAACTGTTTTCTGTTCTAAACAATGCAACAACAATTTTTTTGTTTTCATCTTTTTTTCTATTATTCGCCTTAAGTAAACCTACATATCAATGGTTTTGTTTTTGAATCCTATTTTTGATCGGTCCTTTACAAACTTATTTTTACATTTCTTATCACGCTGATGTAGATTGGCACGCCGTTCCAGTGTGTGAGAGAGGCAGGGCTCTGGTTTGTAAGCGGGACATATCATATAAGTATGGCATACGGATCCGAATCCAATGTGAAAACGGCCTAACCTCCACACAGACAGTCTAACCTCCTGACGACCGGCGCCATACTTTTTGTCAACTTGACAGAGTTAAATTTATATGCAGTCATCAGGAGGCTAAATCGGCAACATTTTCGCAAGCAGCGAGGTCGATGTGGACCCGACTGGTGGCGAGTTATTTAGACCATAATTAAACCTCTCAGCGGCTTAGCCTCGTTGCTCTTTTAATCGCGCTCAAATTGAAACGTTTTGTTCCGAGATTTCAATTACTAAGAGCTTAGGCGATATTTTGATTTATTTTCAGTATTTGGGCGATAAACGACATCTGCCACACGAGTAAAGCACTGGATGAGACTGGATGGACCTCTCGCGTGGAATAATGGATCATATGACAGTTCATTTATATATGAAGTGTCATGTAAAATAGTTGACTCATAATTTAAATATATTGACTGTACCTATCTTTACCATAGTAATCTATGGAGGGCATGAGTTTTTTACTTTTCCCGGGAATATGTCAAATTATATGTATACAGGTATCTACATATGTTTCCAATTAAAATTACACCGTTGTATTTGTAACCAAAATCACCCACATGGATGGGATGCAACGCAACTGATACTAAACTACAAACTAGAATGAAAAATTACCAGTTGCATTTCCACTTTCCACCTGACCCTGCTAACGCATCATAAAATACATCCATGTGCCCTTTTCCGAACAGGCGACAAAATCGTTCGACAACTGATGTCTACGGATCGACATTCGCGCTAAGTGCTTATGTTGGCGGCTGTCGCGGCGCGATAACACCAGACTTGCACTATTCTTAAACTAGGGTTGCCTCACATTTTTCACTTTTGGTATTCGTCATTTATTACAATAACAACCTTAAGTTACCTGGAGTTACCATGGTTACCAGTACAATTTGACACTGGGTTAACGGTTTAACGGTTAACGGTGGCGCAAGTAATATCGGAAAATCAGTTTGATTTGGAATAGGGTTGGCCGGCCGAAATATTTTACAGATGGCGCCAGCCTGCCAATCCCTAGAATTGTGTCAAATTCTAGTTATTTTTGGATTTTTTTGGCCTTTAAGCTAAATCTCGTAGAACAGTGACAGGTAAAACGTACACTGATATAAGAATGATATTAGAATCATGTTATTTAGTATATATTCTGTGACAGCAGTAAAGCCGCCAATACCGGCGTCGTAGTACAATTAGTGAAGTTCAATAGAAATAGCGAATAATGTAAACAAATATGGCAGATTTTGTTACCTTGATATTTTATAATTTATTTCTTACATCGAGACAGCCCTAGTTGAATCAGCGGCTGAGCTACGCGCGCCTTATTATTATTAAATATAAATATAACTTTGTGCATCGGAACTCATGTCAATTTTTAATATACTGACTCTTAAACGTTTAGAAACCAATGTTACGAAAATTTTAAAACTTTAAGGGAAAATTAAACATTATTGTATTCGCTACAAAACACTAGCTAAACCTGAAACTAGAAATATAATAGCATTCCTAACTGGTATTAGGTAAGCTTAGCGATTATCAAATCACAGTATAAACTAGAGTCAAAGTTTAATGGCTAAAACTTGCATTGAAACTAGTCGTGTATGGAAATTAGATGACTTTTACACGTAGGTAAACGACAGATAGAGACGTGTGCGCAATACGCACTAAAATTTGAATGCAAGCCGGCGCTATATGATAATTAAAAAAACCGGCCTAGTGCGAGTCGGACTCGCGCACGAAGGGTTCCATACCATTACGCAAAAAAAACCAGCCAAGTGCGAGTCGGACTCGCGCACCGAGGGTTCCGTACTTTTTAGTATTTGTTGTTATAGCGGCAACAGAAATACATCATCTGTGAAAATTTCAACTGTCTAGCTATCACGGTTCATGAGATACAGCCTGGTGACAGACAGACAGACGGACAGACACCGGAGTCTTAGTAATAGGGTTCCGTTTTTACCCTTTGGGTACGGAACCCTAAAAAAGAGGTATAAAAAAAGAATAAAATAAATATTTAAGTGGGGCCCCCATACAACAAACGTGATTTTTTTGCCGTTTTTGAGCGTAATGGTACGGAACCCTTCGTGCGCGAGTCTGACTCGCACTTGGCCGGTTTTTTAGCATTACCAAACATTTTAGTCAAGACTAAAAAAGGTATTACATTAAAAGTCAATGTAAATAATTGCTGTGAGCAATGCCTTACTTGTTAACATCTATAGCTGTCATATAAAATGCGAAATATATAACCCACCCACGATCGCGCCATGTAAAGGTATACGTATAAATTACAATCTGTGTTTATTTCTTACGTTTTAGACAAGATTGGGTATTAACGACAATCATTTTTCAAAAGATAGCTCTGACATCCTCTAAAATCTGCGTACTCGTATATCATCTTGCGTTTTCCCCATATATATTGCTGCGTAAACGGGGCGTTTTAAACGTATTTTACGCAGTAGTGTGGTCGGCCTTTTAACATACAAACACACATTTTACTGCGATGGTGGTATATAAAAGGAATAAGGTTGAGAGGAGTAAGCAGTGTGCACACCGCTCGATAACCAGTTAGACATAAGGCTCAAGTTTTAAGAGTATCGGCTCTTAACGACAGACCACTTACGGCTAAATGCACATATTTGCTTAACATAATACTAGAGGAGATGACACGTACAGTGGACTTCTTGATATTCTCATAAATCGGGTCATAATTTCCTCAACAAGTGACGAATATTATGCAAAATATTTATTTACATACATTTTACTATAAATTTTCATTAGTTACTACGGCTCCTTAGCATTATTTTTTACAAGATTTAAGAACGTAAATAAACTGCTTAAATTGCCACATTAAAATGACAGGTTAAAACAAGGAAAACGACGTATAGTATTGCCAAGGTATTTTTTTTTTCTAAAAATTTTTTTAAATTACTATGAACGGGTGCAAGAGTTGGATATTAACGATTTGCTAAAAAGTAAAAACGAAGTTTGCTGAAGGTCTGGTAGGTAGGTTAGAGAACTGCCTCGCATATTCGAGCGATAGAGATGCAGATAGCGAAATTTCGATTCATCAGTGTCAGCCATACTGTATCAATCTCCACTATGTCGTAACGGTGCACAGTTGGAAGCAAATGTCGACCAGTAGGCGAGACGAGCTTACGCGATTACGCCGACCACACTGTGTGCCGTGTGTGCCGACAGGTTTATTTACATTATTTCACTATAAACAAGGATATTTTTGTGTCAATGTGCTTTTTGTTAGTTCATTTATTTCATTTTTTCTGCGGTCATCGACAACTTTCATTTTATCTGTTGATTAAAGCTTTTACGATTTGTGCGAAAATCGTAAAAGCTTCATTTAACTGGACTGGATTTAATTTCAAATAAATAAAATTTACTTCCTAATTTCGACCGTGCCATAATAACCTCCTTTAGGAACCTAGTGGCCTTTAGGAATAGGGTATGAATAACTAAATAAGTCCTTAGTACCATGTAGAGAAATATGCTAGTACTAACTTTGTACTTCATTGCATTTCAATGTTACCTATTAACTATTCCTTCATGTAGTAACCAAAATGCATTTAAAATTAAAACAAAACACTACCATGTAAAGAAAGCCGACGCTCCGTCCATCTTCATTTTAATGTGCGCGCGCACACATCCATAACGTTTTCATAACCACACATAAAACCTGTAATGTTTCCATAATTACGCATAATCTTGCCGCGACGTAAAATCAAAAATATTTAACATCTTAATAGAGTTGCAATCCAGCCGGGCACAACCTTTTCTATAAGTCATAGTCTTAGAGTGGTCTTACGATTAATCGATTAAGGTAACATTCAATTTGCTTCCTAATGATAGAGTTTGCTTGGAAAGTTGCAAGTGAGGTGCGGTGCAAGTGAGGTCTATCCTGCAGATACCTTGCCTTCATGTTGGGTGTATTATAAAATGTATGATATGCGTTTAATAAAGAGGAAATTCATTAGTTAATGACATACAAATGTATGGTCAAAAATGTATAATTGAAATAAATCATATCGTTTATTTGATAAGTACAAAAGTACATGTCCAACAATTTACTTATATTGAATCAATACCTCACTAGCCGATTACGTATTTGTTTCGTACGGTTTCGAACTAATCTACCTAATTTTGAATGTTACGATTATTATTCCGCAATAATTTTCTTCCTTGCGCCACCCGCAGCGTGCCGCAGCCTCCGATAGGTGGGAGTTAAATTGAGTATTAAAATTCACAACAGTTCATCTTAATAGAGGATGTACAATAAATTGTTCTCCGATCGTATCGGTTTAATAACTTCTTTGGTAGCTTGAAAATCGATACAAAAACTTGATGGGTTCCTTTAATGTGCGCTTGGATCTTTGATAGTGAATGTTTTCGTTAATGTGTTTAGGATTTGTGACATAAATCACGTGATAAAGATCGTTGAGGTCCTTTAAATTGTAACCCCACATAACAATAAATTAATTTGTGTGAAAACATACCTACACTTACAATTTAGGTATGTTTTTTAAATTCATTTTGTATCGTAGACGTGATTCGTAATCAACAAGCCAATTACGATGCCAATCACCAATTACGGGCCAATTTGTTTTACAATAAGCTTACTTTAAACTACCAACCTACTTTAAACTACCTGGTGATGGAAACCAATCAGCATTTTTAATATAATTCCAAAATTTATAATCAAAACACATAAATCCTCTAAACTTATTGCCGAACATAAAAAAAGATATCAACCCAAAACTGTTGACAACCACTGACATCATTTAAAATTAATGACGGTCGTACATTTTACACGGCTACCAGAGTCAGAGGTGGTCTACCCTTTTACACGTTTTCGTTACAGGAGAAAAAAGAATGTTTAAGTATAGGTTCTTCGTAAACCGCGGGTTCTACAAAGTTAAGTATAATAGTTAAATTGTAATCCATAGAATAATTGTTTCTGCAGTTATAACTAAATTAAATGTATTATTTATGCAATAGCAACATCATATATCATATACATCTATATAGGTAGTTAAACCTTTGAAATGCAAGTTATTGTAGACTTTTAGTACTGTTTGACACACAAACCGCTATTTTATCTATACATAAACATTAAGTCTATGAAGCAATTATGAGGATATTAAATATTTGTAAGTGAAGTAACAAAAATTAGGAAACTTTTAAAAACAGACTTCCATAAATGCATCCTATCGTCCAGCGGACTATTAAATTTCAAAAGTTTCAACCGTGTGAAATATGCGCAATCTAACTGTGGAATTAAGGGCTGTATCCTTAATCCCTCGTAATGATATATTATACGAGTATCACGAGTGTTCGGGTCGGTTAAAAGGGTGATGTTATTTTTACAACCAGGACATGGTCCTGCTTTTCTTTTAAGGCAAATAAATCAAATTTCCTCTTTTGCCAGTTGAATATACATAGTAAATAAGTTTCACATATTAAACTAAAGTAAACAACCTATTATTTTTGCACCCAATTTTCTACTGTTTTCCAAAAATAATATGTTCACCAATTCATTTGTCAGTACCTACTTATTCTATGTATAAGTATAGTGTGTTTGTGTATACGAAGCCTATTTTAAATATATGTGCTTTCAACAATGCCTAAACTTTTTTGATCAGATCGTCCTAGTATATTTTTAGCAGATTGATTTAACAAAATAAACATGCGATTTTGCACCATGGCGGGCATCACATTGCTGTACTTAGCAAATCCGCCAAATGCATATTTGCATTTAATTACTCGTTTAATATGTATCTTATTGTATTGGACAAGGTATACTACTGGATAAGTTTTGAAATGCACATACGGTGGCTCTACTGAGCATCATGAATTTGGTTGCCGGTTGGGCCGCGATCACGCATCTCGCCATCTCGCCTACATCCCTATCTACACGCACACTCACGATACGTCTCAGTCTCTCAGTTTTAGTGTATTTGCTACCACTTACCGAGTCGAAGGCTAAAGCGAGCTCATCTATGGCCTTTGAGTCTAATACTACAAAAATAGTAGCTAGGGGTAGTTTACCCACAACGATCTGGTGACGAGCTGATCTCTAAGATTGCTTGTTTGTCTGTGAGTGTCTTTACTTTGAGGACTAAACGCCTCTCAAACGTCAGTTTCCGCCATGTGCCAATTATCTTTAAATCATATGAGGTACCAACGGTTTATCTGAAAACTTGGTTCGCTCGAAGTCTCGTAGGCAAAGGGAATGAACGGCCAGTTCAGCGGTGGTCTCATTGTTTAACATGGCCTTTACCTATACAGAACCAATCACTCCTGCGGTTAAGGTGAAACATTGTTTTATTTCACGTAGCCTTCGGTTGATGCGATTTAGTTTTAGTACGACGTCCGACTTATCGAATATACCTACTCGTAGAATCAAGTACCGTCAAACCACCCAACTATGGTGCATAATTTCAGTACGTCAATGATACCAATGTTCTTTTTGGTTTTGTCTGAGTTTATTTATTTATTTATGAGCTTATTTAGAAAATTAATTAGCTGGCTATTGAATACCGCAAAATCACAAATCAAATGAAATAATTTACAAAATCTAGTAACAATATGGTTAACTCATGTATAGATTTCTAATTAAAAATATGTTTAATAAAAGTAACAATAAATAAAGCCTTACAGTAAAAATTAAACTACAATTAACTAAACTAAAACTACTATAAAATCTAAATCTAAAATGGGCCCCCGTGGCATGGTGCCGAGGATGCTGGCAGCATTTCCTCCCTCCCTTTCCTCCTTCCTGGCTCCTTTCTTTGGGCGAGGAAGCTGCCAGCTCTCTTATCTATAATTATTTCTCTTATTTTATACATCGACATTTAAATAATAGTCACGAACGGAGATATTGGGGTTAATTTTGGTCCCTAGTTGGGAGCTTTTGGACTACCTATAGTTGAGTGGTTTTTAGTTAGGTGTAGAAAGAAGAGTAAAAGAGTAAACAAGCATCAGTAACTTTGTTATACGAAGATGCTCTCGCAGTCTTCTATTTAGAAGATAATAAATTAGATGGCGAGACAAAAGTATGAACGTACCTACAGTTCAAACATATTATAAAAACATCACATACGTATTTCAAACAACCTTTGAGTGGTAGAAACGTCATTTAAAACAACAAATAATATGAGTATGCCTAAAGCAAATCTAGCTAAAGCAAAGAAGGGCTATTATTTTAGCTACAACTAATTTCTTGTAAGTATCATTTTAACATCTTATTTAGAGTATAAACACTTACTTTGCGGTTTGACCGCAACAAATGGGGATGTTACTCATAACCGCATCCCATCACGGTTCATTTAAAAAGCGCCATGAAAACATATACCTACAGCGCTCCTATATATAAAGTTGCGGTTTCTAAATATCCATTCGTTTTAATATTTCAGAAATGAAATATGTACCCCTACGACTTATTATTAAAGCATTTCTTAATACAAACTCAAACCTTATATTAAACTGTGTTGCAGATAAATACTGATTCATGTAGGTAACTAAGAGCAAAGGCTAAAAAAGTAGGCCTTTGCAATAAAGTTTTAATCAAATCGTCTCCAAAATTTGTTTTGGTCGCCTCCAAACCGTTGCTTTTATGAGTTTTCGATAGCCATTGAAATCACAATTTGCAATTGAGAAGTATATGTTGCTTAAACATTATCGGGCCATCGACGATAAATGCAAGTGGACCCTGGGTCATGTCGGATGTTTTTGAAGCTCTCATTTGGATATTATGTCAACTCTGCAGGTTCATTTTATGTTGTAACTGTTAAAGCCTGCAATCAGTAAGTGTAGTAAGTAGGATCAGAAGTAGAACATGAAGTCCTAATAATAAGTACTTTTAGTATCAATACGCTACGCTAGAATAGTATCAACTTTTCGTAACTGTAAAGCTTCTAGCGTTTGCCAGTTGGTAGATGTTGTGCAACGAAAAGGCAAAAGCAAGCAAAAGGCGAAATGTCCCCTTACTCTCCAAATAATCTCTCTATAATATATATCAGTGTCTTAACCTGCTGCTAATCGTACCTACCTACTGTATAGTATGTAACATACCGGCGGTGTAAAATACAGGAAAAGCGTTCACGTCTGTCTAATTAAGAAAACGCTTGATTGCCCGAACTTTTATACTTTTGCTCGTACTCGTGTACGAGTATCTGTACTTACTGAGGTCCAATAATTGACCTTTTCAAGCTTACATATTTTAAGACAGCAGTGATGACTTGTCTACAAAAATAGGAGCCAATGACAGGGCCAATCATTGAGTAGTTTAACCTATTTATGATGTTGTCATTAGAAAAATATATGCTCATACGATGAACGGCAAAAGCAATCAGACACCACTACAATTCCCATTCCCACGTCTTTCTCGGAAACTGTGACTCTCATCGGACCCACATACCTACCTACTACCAACCGGGAACATTGACCTGCTGAACATAAAAGGAAATAAGTGTCTTTTAACGTAAAGAATGTAGGTCCTTTTAGGAACTCAGTAAAACATCGCTAATCAATATACATTTGATTTAAATATAAGGCCTTTTAAAAGTAAGCTGATTAAATGATCCAGATTCCTTGTATTTTATTCCTGACAAGCGTTTATCGGAAAGTCGTTCGAAGTATGCGATCTGGTTTTACCAGGAAATGAAATACAATTTAGGTAGTAATTATGTTTCTTCCTTCAACTAGGTTAAAAGTCAGAAGCATTCCACCCTACTGGACCCTGTCCTAAATTAGGTTGCATGCTCAAACAGCGTAACCATTTATTTCTAAAATCGACATTGTATTTCATTTAAATTTATGTAAAAGAGAAGCAAGCGTGAAAACAGTGGGGGTCGAAAGCGCATACAATTTTATGGCCCAATGGCGATAATGTTTATGAAATTAACGTGTTATTATATTTTAAAGCGGTAGCTAAATGAAACCAATTTTTGTGATATAGCAAATAAGTAGGTAGCTATCTATTTAGTAACTACCCACATCTCTACAGAAATAGTTAACTTCTGTTTCCGAAAGTTAAGGATAGGTACTGCATCCTGTATTGACCAAAACAAAACACTGTATAGTGTATAGTATAGCACAAAGGTTGAGGCACACCGGACAAAACCTTACACGAATACGGTAGGTTATTAAATCCTACTATTTACATTGCTAGTACAATATTTCTGTAATCAAAGATCTCGCTCCTAACCTCCCAATAGTTTTAGTTTAAGTTTATTTATCTCTCAATACAATGTTCACAGTTAATGTAAAAGAATACTTACATAAGCAATTATTTATCGTATAGTGATAGAGATAGAGGTCTTTATTTGCATCCAATGTACATTTTTATATAATATTGTCGTATACAAAGTGAAATTCAACAATTCAATTACAATTTAATATTATAGTTAAGGGGGTAGATATATACAATGATATATACATCTATTTATAACGAAATACTAGCCATGTCAACTTAATTAAATTTATAACTAAAACATCAACTCCCAAAACCTAGGGTTCATTTCGCCAGAATAAATGTTTTTTTTTTATATTTACAGTTAGACAAACTCAGTTCTTTGGCTAATATTTTCAGTCAAACGTCTTGTCGACTTCCCCTTTCAACAAATAAAAGGGTGTAGGTACTTTTCAAACTTCAGGAAAACACTGATTTCTGAAAACTTTATTACAGTTATGTTTAACTAAACGGGCTTTGTTTGCGTCACTTTAAACTCTCTTATTTTACTTTCTTACATTTCTGGTTTCATAGCAATGAATTAATTCGGTCATAAACTTTGCTTGGTTTACTTTCCTCATTGTCTATTGTCCGAACTTTACATAGAAGCTATTAGTTATTAGTTATCCCAGTTAGTTATTACTAACTGGGATAGTTTAATTATAATACAATAGAATGCCTAATAAAATTATTCTGTAATACATCTTTAACTTAGAATGATACTCATTTCTTACATTACACATTACATTACATTTACATGTTTTTAGCGATAAGACGGCCTGTTATTTGTCCAACCGACTGTCTTGCCGCTTTATAACTGTAGGTAAACTGTAAGTTCTTAGAAAAAAATGTTATTTATTGTATTTCGCACAATAGGTGGCGTAAGTATACATTCGTTTTAAATTGTTGTACTCTATAAAATATAAGACATTACTTCTCTTTATAAAACCGATTTTTCAAGATTATTCTGACATGCACTTAAAACCCGTCCACTCTCACACAACTCGTGTCAATTTTCTAAAACCCCTCCGTAGCGTCCCTAATGTCGCATCAAACAAAACTCAAACAACGTTCTATTTACATATAACCCTAGTACCTCATACGCCTGTGTCGCACCAAGGCACCGTAGGACACATGCTCTCGAACAGATTGCGTCCAATTCAATTTTCTAACACAATATTTCACACAAAACACACGGATAAAATCATTTATAAAGGCGTCACAAAACATTTACATTTTGCTTATATCAGGGTTGGCAGTCGACTTTTTTACAAGCTTATTATCTTGCAATGTTTCGCATTCGTTGTATTTAAATCTCTTTGTAACTGTGTTTTTCGTATTTGTTTTTCTATGTAAAATAAAGAATATACCTACAGACATACATACATACATACGGACATGTTTCTTTTAAGTTAAAAATTATGCAGTAAATAACATCTGTGATAGTGCCATGGTACCACCATGGTACAATCAAGCTGGTCTGATAATTTAGGCCGAAAATGTAATTTGAATTTAAATGCCTTTAATACTTTGCAATATTAGTTATACATAATAACAAACCTTGTCTAATCTAGGCATAAATTTAGTAATATTGTACATATAGAACACTTCCCTTTTAATTGCCAAAGCTATCCTTTCCATCTTGCTATCCTTGCTAAGATAATATTAAGCTAAGTGTACTCTACGCATACCTAATTAAAATAATACGAGTACAGCATGTTCACAACTCTAATCTTGTTTACCCAGTCACGTGGCAGAATACTAAAATAACAATGTTCATTGTGGCAGCCCTGTCGCCTAGGGCGAGTGCATATCGTTTGGCTAATTTGGTGATGTTATACAAGTCGCCTCACTCTTTAGCCTGCCTATTACGATATTGGACTGTCACAGTGATGGGCAAATTAATTTTTATCGATGTCGATGGTTTAAGAACTTCTTGTTGCAATTTTTTGCTGTTAGCTCTGAACAAATCCTTTTCAAGTTTTATAACTTTAAAATAAATATTACTAAGATACCGATCTCATGTTACGCACCAAGCTAAGAGAACTTATTTATTATTGGAGTGTTTAAGTTAGTAATAGATATTTAGTTTGAAAAGTGCAAACCTTCATTTCAAATAGTTATATTTATTATTTAAATATTATGCATTTTAAATGGTCGTTCTTACAATTTATTAAACTTTTTTCTGATATTGAGGCTAGGAACACTTTGAACCTACCAAACCGCTTTAAATTTAGAAAACCAATAAAGAGTCTGCTCAGTATCTTTCACGTAGATTATCGATCCCAACGTAAACAGTTCTGGGGAAAGAAATAAACTAGGACGGAAAAAGTACACAAGAGAAGCGTACATCATACTTTCACCATAGGAACTGTATAAATAACTTACGATATAAATACAGCTTTGATTAGGTTGTGTTTTATTTGCAAACTTATATTTTTATAGGAATTAAGCACTTTTAATGAAGCGAATCGCGAAAACCGAATACAGTAGTTAGTTAATCTACGGTAAGAATTAAAAATCGAATCCAAAATATTTTAATCTAATTTCGAAATTTGGAATTACATATATATGTTCATAATTTTTATAATTGATAAAATATTACCATCCGAAGTTGTGTTAAGCGAGAACCGCTTTTGCATTTTAAAATATCAATGATTCTGTAAATCGAATAACAATTTCTGGATATGATACGAGTATTTATCTCTATTTTCTTATTTTTAGAAGAACTCTGCAACATATAGTGTCCGTAAAGAACAGTGGAAGAATAGTGTTTATCGTAATGCCGATATGTGGAAGTTTCTAGACTGTCGACAACGACGGCCCATCACTAACCCCATATGAATATTTAATTTCACCCCTTTCGGCGTGTTTATTTATTGGCCGTATATTTCATGGCCGGGGGGCATTTGCATGTTACGCTGCGCCGCCGTATGATAGCGTGGGGCAGTGACGCTGACGAACCGAGTTACAGCTTAGACTACACTTGGATCTATAACACATTGGATTCAAGGTTTCAGATGAAGACAATACTGTACAATTGAAAAGTGAGAAAATTGACAAACAAGGTTTTTCAGGCAGTATACTTTAATCGCAAATTTCTTGTTCTAAGCGTTATAATGTAGTAGGTGCTTAATACTCTCCTCAAAGTAATAAGTAAACAATAATATTTTGCCTTGGTGAACAATACATCAATTATTTTCAATAAATAAGTTATCATCATGTGATCAAAAGGTAAAGGAAAGTGAAGAGTAGAATTGGTTAGCGAGGGTTCCCCTGACAAAACAGTCAATAATATAACTAAATTTGAATTCCTGTAAAATTAATTCAACATCTGTTAAATAAACTGCTATCAACAATGTCAAATTTGTTTGTCTTGTGCAGTGAAATGCATAACAGAATAAGTAGGGCTCACGACGAAAATACTTTTATTATTACTTATACTTGTTTTTATCACAAGTAAACAATACAACTTTTTGGATGAACTCTAAATGAATGAAGCCTCAACTAGACCCGACCCGATCAGCTATTTAATACGTATTACTAAAATTACCTGTCTCTTTCAAGCTAGCCACGCTAACGTAAAAAACGATAAGGACAACCATATACCGCAATAATGCTTAAATCTTGAGGAAATACTAAAGCATTAGTAAAGTAGTAAATACTTTGCCTTAGCCCCCTTGACATCCTATGAATGCATTATTTACTTGGGGTGATGTTGGCTCAAACATTGGCCAAGCACTCGAATACTAAAATGAACGCTTTGTCCGTATGTTGGGCCATTTTAGTTTTGTGACCAGACTCCACAATAGCTCATTGGCGCCGCTTTAACCCTTAAATGCATAATGATGTATATATGCATCGTATATTTGATGGTCCGTGGCTCAATATGCAGCTATCCAAAATATTATTCCCTCAATCTATACAACATGACACATCTATTTCAATTTATTAAAAAGTTATACAAAAAATCATGCATTTAAGGGTTAAGATGGATATGCTTTATGTCACAGTAATGTCAAAAATACAGTAGCATATTCTGTGATAGTTTTCAGTGAAAACAAAGCATGATTGATTCATTGACATGCTTCAATGTTTATTTTTACATGAATAATTGGCACCTACCGATAGTATGTAAAACATTCCTATAGTAGTGCAGTGTTGTGATAAAATAAAATTTATCGCAGTACGCACGTGCACGGTACGCAATATGATATCAATGAGGATATAATAAGATAGAGCGGTACTGTCATAGTAAATTTTGTAACCACTGTAAATTCACTGCCATCTATCGACATACTTTAAAACTAAAAATGAAGATTTATAAAAATAGGATAAAATGTATTTAAATATGGATAAATGATTTTTTTATTTACATTAATTATTTTTATATGATTTTGACCCATGTTCTTTCACTGGTATGCGGTAAAATTATAAATAACAAACGAAACAGTCAACGCCCTCTATACGAGAGTAGCCCAAAACTAGTGGCGCCATCTGATCGAGAATCAAATTTTCGTGATTATCGAGGCACGTTTTTTCCTTAGACTGTATCCATCTATTACGGAGTTATATCTATCTTTGATAATATGTATCTTTTTTAAATTCCTTTGCCAAAAACATATAATCAAGCTTTACACAAAACTTCGCTCTATTTTCTTTCCATAACAATTTTAAGCAACGAAAACTAGTACCAGACGTAGATATATGTTACTTGGTGGTGTTGGTTTTAATGTAATGATTGAATATATTTAGGTATAAGTTTTAATTTGTAAAATGGTTTCTATTTATTGTTAATTTGCCATGAAAAAAAATTGTTACTTGGATGATGTTAGTTCATGTAATATTTTATGTTGTAATTATCCGCCGAGATGTTTATCAAGCCCGTAGATATAATAAGCAATGTAGTTTACGATACCCGTCCCTTGGCTTGGATATTCGCAGACATTTGCATTAGAAATACGAGTATGCTCAGAAGACCACCGATTAGCCTAGCTGACAGTATTGCTGCCTGCGTAACTCCGCTATCGACAAATCGAAATTCTAAGATCCTATTATCTAAATTCTAAATTATAGTACGATTATCTTTGTCAGTATTAACAATGTGCAAGTTACAGAACTTAAAGTGCATTCTCAAAATTTCCGAAAATTTCTGGAAACTTTAATGAGAAAATTATCATGGTTTCCACTTAGAAAGTTCCCGTTCAGATTTGTGATTATGATTATTAGGCAATGTCCTTAACTGCTGGCGATTGTTTTTTTGCAAAAAAGGTAAATAAGGTATATAAGATATACCATAATTATAAATGCATATGTATATGGTAATGAAGATTATTTAGATTATAGACTTTAAAAAAAGGTAGGGGTCTAGTAAGGTAACCTGTTAGAGGTTATAGTGTTAAAGAAGTAGTAACTACTAACAGAAAACTGCACTGAGGATCGTAGTCTCTTTAGTCTCTTAGACTACGATCCTCAGTGCAGTTTTCTGTGATATAAAACAGAACAACGTTGCTGATAACTGATATCCTCGGACTTAAAGGTGGCTGTCGTTGTTTAGTCTAAACTGCTCTTCCCATCGCCTACCAAAGGTGCCCATCACGCTCGTTGCGTTTCCGCGTTAAACCGCAATGGACAACCTCTGCGCCAGGAACGACCCGGAGTGGGTCGGTGGGAACCTACTGGGTGGCCAAAAAGTACGTTGAGAAAAAATATTTTTTTTGGAACTAACACGTCTTTTAAATAGGTATGTAATTAGTACGTACCACGTACGTATCAATCATATTCGTGGTAACGCATCAAAAATATTCGTAAGGAAGCTGGAGCTGATTTGGCTTTTCTTTACGAGCCTTAGTACTCATCTCAAAGTTAGGCAAGCCGGTAGGAACCGAATTCTATGTACGCTCCGCCACTGATAAGTACGCTTAGGGAATAACAGACTTGCGGTACCTAGCAATAATTCTAAAGTTAAAACGATGTAAGAACCTATGGGTTTCTTATATAATTATCACATTTTTCCTTTGGGTAATGTGTAAATATCCAACTTCTGAGTAAAGTGATAACTCGACGCCGACGGTCCGTTTAGACTCAATGGCGCGTTATGGCCATCTGCGAACATTTGTCTTTGAACGTAATATACGACTGTTTACTATTTATAGATTTTGCCTTTATGTTGGAATGTAGTGCGTGTTAAATTAGCGTGAGGTTTTCGTTGAGGTTCATAAGGAGAGTCAAAGAGTTATCTTACATTCTGTGGATATCAATTAATTAGCAATTTAAAGAATTATGAGGGTTCCTCATAAAGTAAGTTCAAAATCCGTTTTTAATTTATTTTATTACTTGTTTGTTTATTTAATACATAGAAGGTATACGTAAATAGGGAGTCGATATTTATATTTGACGACATCATTTAAAAAGCTCTGACAAAATTAAGACAGTGCCATCCAGCGAGTTAAAATGCATCTAAACTCCGTTTTAACACATAGAAATAAAAAACGGGACTATAATCGGTTGGAAGCTGCGATGCTAGGATGCTACACTCAGTTACACGTATGTAAGAAACTTATGTATAACATCCTTTTACGTCAGAGCTCAGATGTTAAAATATCCAGCATAATGTAATTTTACTAAACCGAACAAATATTAAGATACTTAAGCAATTATCTAAGCAAAACACCGCCCTAACATTTGACATAAAATTCGCCACACGGTTTTCTGCGTGCAATAGTGCCTATCACGCTTACAGCCGTGGCATGTTGGTCCCCGATGGACAAGACGTCAAATTAAAAGGTGGTTAAATTAAATACTTATCATAATTTTGTAACATTTATTATAATTCGGACTTCGAAAAGCTTCGGAGAAAGTTTAGCAGAACTAAAAGTTGTAACTATGTATTATAATTGTACATGCAACACTGAGCTCTATTTTCAAAGGGCCAAAATCAAATTTCAAACTGCACATTACGGTAAGATTTGAGCATGAAAGTAAACTGAACTGAAGCGAACAATGACAATGGTCTGTCTCGTAACCTCCCAAACTAACAACCTCTTACAGAATTCACTTTATGAAATTGGTTGTAAATTTGTATGAAACGCTTCTGCGACCGTTTTGCTTTCCACCGTTGGCTTTGCGAAGGTTTGTAGATTAGCATATCAAGTAAACTAATAACTTAACTTCATACATACCTACAAAATATATACCTAATTATAATTAAATTCTAAGGTCTATAATAAATAATGCTTACGCTTAAAGATAATGGGAGTGTGCAGAAGGGAAGCCATTACGTATATGAACATTTCATGAGTGAGAAAGAGGCAAACTAAAAATGAAAAAACGTGACTACTTTTGAGCCTCATAGCGGCCGCCAGCGGCTGCGTGAATGTACTAAAACGTAACCATACAGGAATATAGAGAAGACCAGGGTGCGCATTAGCTTGGTTTTGGTTGCTTTGCTGATTCCTCCAACTTCCAATGATATTTGACAACATTCCGATTTTGATTATTGATATTTGACAGCTGACAGGCACCCTTGTACGTTGTAGATCTGTGTTAAATTCTAAGATCTTATATGTTTTACCAAGCTCGAAATTATAGAGAGAGAATGGAAAAAGATATAAAGTTTATTTAATTAATATTAAGTATTTTATCAGATCGTGATATCAAACCATCGAAATAAAACTGTAAGTACTCCCTTTAAAAGCGCCCATTACCAAACTTCAAATCCTAAATTACAAAGCGAAACATTTTGAAATTGAAATCTATTCATATGAAAAGCATGTGTTCTTATTAACTAAGATCAAAATAAAGTTAAATTCAATCAAGACTGCCTAGTTCCACAATTTTTTTTAGTTAACCTAAATTTCAAAGTAACGAATTGGTTGTAATTGTAATACAAACGGAGACCAAAACGAAAGAGAACAAGATATTTAGTCTTAGAAGAGTAAGATGTCGCTTAAGTGACATCTACGACAAACTAGAGATCGTCTTGTCGTACAAATTTTAAGTTTATGGTGAAACATACTTTGACATTGAAAAGTACTGTAGAGACGACTTGGTCTGACTTTATATCAGAGGGAGCGCCTATATAGATTAACAGAGCTTATTATTTATTTGTCTTTAGTAAAACCAATTCTATCGATGGTTATCTACTGGCTATTCAATTTGGGTGTTTAATTTATTCGCCACGGACAATGAAAGGTGTTAAACATAATTAGCATCCGAGTGAGTGATTACTTCCTCTGTGAATTAGGCGGTTGTTTTGTGAGCTAAGAACCGGTTAATGTCACACCAAATGCGTTTGTGTTGCGGTTTTACGGTGCAACGCTTTTAACAAGTGTTTTGTGTAAGTATCTAAAACTAAGAAAAAAGAAATCGTAGTAGGCCTTTTGTAACCTACAGCAAGTTCATCCATCATAACACAATCAGCATCAATAGTATTCAATAGTAGCGTATGAAACAACGCGTCAAAAGTATCTCCCACCCTCGAATACTCCTCCTCCTCCTCCTCTGAATTAAACGTTTTTTTATGTTTTTCTAAATGGAGATATATCTCGACAGTTAGCGTTCAAAAATATCTGCAACAGTTTAAATTGTTCTATATAGAGACATAACTCTTTTAGTTAAGCTATCAGAAAATGTCTGATACGCTACTTTTGACGCTGACTGTGACTAAGCTTCTTCGTGTTCTTCTTCTTCTAGAGTACGTGCGTAAAGAGAAGAGTCGTATAATGTATGGGGCCCAATACATTCCACGACTCTTCTCTTTCCGAAGACTCTATATGGATGTTTTTTTTATTGGAGGATTTTTGAAAGTACATAGATACATACTCTAGGCCGGTATTTCAAGTAATTTAAGCCACATGTGTGTTTTAAAATCAACCTACTGTTTGAAGCATCCTGTACTACTTCTAAGCAACACTAAAATCATTTTAAACTGCCATTAGTCATAAATGTTCCTGCCGACACTCACTTGATAAATGAATTCAATTAGCTGAAACCACTGAAAACAGAACTCCTAGAACTAATTCTGTCTGTATAAATACCTACACCACATTTATAAGATAGGGGGGCCAATTCTCATTCAACAATTTGTTACGGCTCTGATCTTGTTTTGATAAGACCTTGACGGTCGTCACTAGGCATTTGACGCTCACCAATAAGTGCTAGCGAGCGGACTGTAAACAGATAGAAGTACACAGGAGCAAATACCTAGGGAATCCGTGCACACTGAAGGAAGCAGTTAGCAACCTGAAGACCTTGCTAGGTTTCATGGACGAGCTGGGGTGGTTAAAATAGGCCTACCTCGTATTCAAGCAAAATAGGCACATTGGATGTCGACTTGCGGAAAATGCCCAGTAAAACTAACTAACTAACGAGATCTATTTAATAACACAACTTTCATTGCATACCTCATGCACCAATCAGCGTCAGCTATCGCCAAGGTCGTATCAAAACAAGACCAAAACCGTAACAAATTGTTAAATTAGAATTGGTCTCAGGATTACCTAGCCAACATTAATCAATCTATTTACTTATTTGTGTATTTACATAATCTACGATGTAGATTTAGTACATGGATTTGATATGAGTAAATGAATTTGAAGGTTTGAATTTCAGATTCATGTAAGCTTCCTAAATAATCCTATTGGAATTCCGAATTTAGTTTACTAAAATTCACGTTATTAATAAATTTTTGTAATATTGATATCTAAACTAAACGCAAGATAATTTACCGGTAACCAAGTAAGTATGTAGTTACTTACATAAGTTATAAATGACTAAAACATTTTTTACCACCACATATGCAAAATAAGAAAAGTTTCCATTAGCAATTTTGCATTAATTCTAAATAGTTAATGATGCGGCCAAGAAAGGAGATGTATAATTAAGTATGCAGCTAATGTCGCATAAAATCCCATACTTTATCATTCGTAGAAGTATCAAAACAGTAAACGACTTAAAAACAGTATACGTTAAAGAGCGGTAAGAAAAATTTACGACAGCTCGCGACGTAGCTACCTTAAAAATTCAGTACCTGCACAATTATAAGAGTAATTCGCCTTTCAGGCAATTTTTCGTCTTTGAATTCTTATTCCCAAGCAGAGACCAAATTCTCCTTCATATGTGGCACACACTTTAAGATTGATTGGAGTCGGACCTAGCTAAACTCTGCATGGTATTGGCAATGACGAAGTGTGGCGATTTCATCATCAATGTTAAATTTCTACGAAAATATGACGTTTATGTATAGTAACACCTCGCGATTTGTTGTTTTCAAGTCTTCGCAAAATTAGCTTAGACGGACTTTCTCTGTCAAAATATTTTTTTGTATTTGTATATGTAATAAAACAGTAGGTACGTCTATGATCCTAAGAGACCTAAGATCTTACGACCATAAACATCACGTGAAAACGAAAACATTTCCATAATTATACTGTTCATGGAGTTTCTACTGTGAATAAGGTGAAGGGACAAAATGTCGAGATAATTGCAATATGGTTTCGGATGCGTGGGAGTGCCGTAAGTACTACACGGCTTGAGAACTATGCTACATTTTTTATTGCACATTGTGTAATGTTTTTGTAGAAATGCAATTTAAATTGCATCCTTTTTGTTTAGTGGCTAATTATCTATAAACCTTTTTGGTGCTAATAGGCGTAGATGAATCTTTTATGGGTTACCTTTTATAAATTCTTGGTAATTTTAAGGCGGTTCCCTGAGCCAGAAGGCGAAAAATCTCCTTATATGATCCTGTTTTTCTAAGAGGCGTTGATATTCGTAGTAATAGTTCTTGACTATATTATCTTTAATATCATAGCTTCCGATACACGAATTATGACACTTCGCTCGATACAATTAATTCCCAAAGTAACCTCTAACTCGGACTTTTAATCCAACTTTACTCGGTTATTTATTATGTGGTACTATAAATAAAAAAAGAAGAAAAAACAATCTTAACTTAAATAATAATTTCATAGCTTTCGAATTTCGATATTGTAGGGTAACGTTTTTAAAATAAATAAAAATCGACAAAATTCGATCAAAATTGACACTTGGCGCGCATGATCTTTCCCGTTCTTTTTTGCGAAATGTGACAGAGACAGCGGCAAACCGATGGAACGGCCTTAACAGTATACCTACAACATTCAGTTAGTTATAATTAGGAATAATAAGTAAATAAAAACTACGCCCGATTTTTTTACTGCGTAAGATTAGGTGTATTTTTCCGTTGGGTATGGTTGCCTATTTGGTATCTACCTTTTTTACAATATGTGGGGTTTATTACCTACATTTTGTCAATGTAATGTCAGTTTTCAATGTGTTATAGTTATTTAGGCATAAGACTGTACGTTCATATTTACTAAAGGGGTTAACAAAGCAAAGTTATTTTGTGCCCGTAGGTACTTCTAGGCTGGGTTATAAATAAGTTTGACTGCCCGCTTACTGGCTGCTAAGAACGCAATGGACAAAAAACCTCGCTGAATAAATATAAATATTTACTGAATGCTACCTACATATAATGTATCTATTCACACTTATTTTAAATTTGGTAAATGCTAACAATCTCTGTAGCCTTACATGCTCAACCCAACACACACACACACACACACCAACTCACATACACACACACACACACACATACACACACACACACACACACATACACACACACACACACACTTTTTCTTTAATTTTTCTTTCTTTAAATTAGTTAATTTATTTAATTATTACTTCTATTAATGTCACCGAGTTTTTTACTTAACCTTTGGTTGTATATTGCGAATCCGGCTACCACGTGACAGGCATAGCCTAGTGTGGGGCCACAGGATAATATCTAATGTTATTAAGGTATTTTCTTTTAAATAAATATTCTTATTCTCTTAAATAAAATAAAAAACATATCGAGAATAAAACTATGAAAACGGATTATATCGCGTATATTGAATTTATAATACATCCCGACGTTTCGAACCCTTTACAGCGTTCGTGGTCAACGGATATAATCCGTTTTCATAGTTTTATTTCATGAGTAACTATGTATTTAAAACGCCTAGAAATATGGTGTATTTTCAGTTATTGAATACGCGCTCTGATTTTATAACTTGTTGGTTAAACCTAATTTATCTGCCAGTTGGCGTCAAAATTCCAGCCAAACCCGTACATAATTGGATCTATCTCGAATTTGCATCGAAATTGGTTTAGCCTTAGAGATCTGATAATCTGGTTTAAAGTTTAAACAGCGGTCTACGCAAGCCGAATAGAAAACTTACTTTTACAGTCAGAAAAACTATCAGATTACCATATTAGCTAAAAGCTTTGCTGACTGTACCTTTTAACGTTAAGGCACCTAGGACAGGTAAGGCCTTTTTTCATCCTATTAAGCATAAAATTTAAGTCATTTAGACCATTATCTATATATAACTATGTACTTATATACTAACATGACATGATATTTTAATCTTGACATAATTATTTATAATGTATTTTTAATTTACTGGACATAATGATTTATTGTAATTTTAATTCTAGACATAATTTGTTTTCATTATCAATTATGTGATGATAATAATTTATATTCTGATGTTTGACATGTAATATTTTAAGAATATTATGAATAAACGAGTATGAGTATGAGTATATAAACGTAAAAGTCCACTGACTGACTGACTGACTGACTCACTTAAATCAACGCTCAACCCAAACCGTTGAACCTAGAGAGCTGAATTTTTCACAATAGGTAGCTTTTATTACGTTAGTATCCACTAAGAAGGGGTTTTTCAAAATTCATACCCTAAGGTGGGGAAAAAGGGGTTGAAAGTTTGTATGGAGATCATAAACTTTTTTTGAGTGCGGGACTTGAAACTTCGTATAAAGGCATATTATTAAAATACAGGAAAAGTGATTTCAGCGTTTTTAAAAATTCATCCCCTAAATGGGTTAAAAAAGGGTTGAAAGTTTGAATCCATTACAAATACTTTGAAACTTCCTAGAAAGGCATAATAGCCGATTACAAAAAAAAGTAATATTGACGTGTTTGGAAATTCAACCCCTAAGGGGTTTAAAAAGGGGATGAAAGTTCGAAGTTCAAAGTTCATAATATAAATGTTTTTTAATTATAATAAAAAAAACAAGAAAACTCATTTCAGCGTTTTTAAAAATTCATCCCCCCAAGGTGGTGAAAAAGGGGTTGAAAGCTTGTATGGAGATCAAATATTTTTGTGAGTGTGGGAATTGAATCTTTGTATAAAGGCATATTATTAGAATACAAGAAAAGTAATTTCAGCCTTTTTAAATATTCATCCCCTAAAAGGGTTAAAAAGGGGTTGAAAGTGAATCTATTACAAATGCTTTGAAACTTCTTAGAAAGGCATTGTATAAGATTCCAAAAAAGTTATTTCAACGTTCTTAAAAATTCAACCCCTAAAAGGGTTAAAAAGGGGATGTAAGTTTATATGTGGTACAAATTTTCTTTAAACCTAGGAAATTGAAACTTGGTAAAAAGGGCATTATATTAAAATAGACGAAAACTAATTACTTACACCGTTTTTGAAAAGTTGGTATTAATAGTTTCGGGAGCAAATTTTTTTTTAAATAGTGGACTTGTAAGTCTTCTAAGAAGGTCGAGAGGAATTATATCGGGAACAATTTTTTTCAGTTAGGGTCTTGAAACTTCGTAGTTTGTGAAAGACAAATTTCATGCGTTGTATAATTTTTAACAAATGATTAACCGTCCCTACTGATATTTTTTGCTGCATAATGTTCTATATTATGCTCATGTAGAATATATAACCACCAACATACAAATCCACGCGTACGAAGTCGCGGGCAACAGCTAGTTAATACATAGTTAATCAAAAGGTTAACTTTAAAATGTTAAACAATAGGTTTAAACTAAGGTACTTACCTAAATAATTTGGGCTTGGACTGGAACTGGGTCTCTTTCAATCGAAAAGAACGCTTATTAAGGTTCCGTACCCAAAGGGTAAAAACGGGACCCTATTACTAAGACTCCTCTGTCCGCCTGTCCTTCTGTCCGTCTGTTCGTCTGTCCTTCGTCTGTCCGTCTGTCTGTTTGTCCGTCTGTCTGTCACCAGGCTGTATCTCATCAACCGTGATAGCTAGACAGTTGAAATTTTCACAGATGATGTATTTCTGTTGCCGCTATAACAACAAACACTAAAAAGTACGGAACCCTCGGTGGGCGAGTCCGACTCGCATTTGTCCGGTTTTTATTTAATAGATAACTGAATTTGGTATCCGTATTTATTTCAGATCCGCACTATTCCCAATATAAATACCTTACTAAACAATGCCGGTAGATAAAGCTACCTATTAAATGTTTAAAATAACTAGGTAGTTTACCAAATTTAAAATAAGTGTGAATAGATACATTATATGTAGGTAACATTCAGTAAATATTTATATTTAATGAAACTGTTTTAGAGAAATTTAATATTAAATAACAATTGAATGAAAAATAAACAATTTTTATCTAACATTTTACTTTATTTACATACATAATGCAAAATAACTTAAAAACCCATTTATGTCTTAATAACGTTAAACTGTCCTGTACGTCTTTTTATTATGAAGGGGAGACTTATTGCGATAACTCAAAAACGGCTGAACTGAACATGTTCGTTATAGTTTTCATTTAACTTTATAAAGTTTTATTTTTACAATTTTTTTCATAATTTTTGTACCCATGGTTCAAAAGTTAGAGGGGGTGGGGTGATTTATGTAGAGATGCCAAATTGCAGTTTTCTAGCACTAATGATCACGGAGCAAAGACTCGGACAGACAGACAGACAGACAGACTAGAAACTATAAGAGTTCCTAGTTAACTACGGAACCCTAAAAACATTCCTATGTGTTTATAACCCTTCCTCATTGAAACACTGTAATCCCTTGTGACAAATAGCCGGAAGACATAGAAATAACCAAAAGTATTCGGTTCCAAGACAAAACTTCGCAATTTAGGTAGATTGAAAATTCTGTGATTTGTTTGTTCTTGTATTGTAGCAACCTAATTGATTACAACAAATTTCGGTCTATGTATTAAAAAAAATTGGGACTAATCGTAATATTTAAAATCAGCAGATACGTCTGCGAGCGATAGGTAGGTACTATAAATTTTAAATAAATATTATAAATTTTTAAGTTTTAATTGTAAATCTTTAATAATAAGGTTTAGATATATGGAATCCGCTAAAGCTAACAGTGTGATTATTTTTAATTTTTTTATTATGTATTTTTTGTTTATAATCATCAAATTTGTATTAAAAAAAATTGTGATGATATGTTCACACTTTGTCACTTCACTGCAAATGCAATGCAGAGTTAGCTTGCTCTGACTCTAACTCGAAACCCAGTATTTTTTTATATTTTTTTCTCTTTAGTTTCAATGTATAATTGCCATTATCATCTTTATATTATATTCGATTGTTAAATACTAAGTTGAATTTATTAAAATTATTGTTATTTTACTTATTTTATTAGGTTTGGAAATTTAATAAAATAAATAATACAGAATAATAATTTTAAAAATCAAAATTATCAATTTACTTAATGCGTAACATTCCGGTTTACATAATTTCGTAATTAATTTCACCTTATTGCTCTTTTATAAAAAAAAATTTACTTGTCATCATACATAAATTACATAATCAATAAATACTACAACCACCAAATACTACTAAAAACAAATACTAACAATAAATACTATATCCATTATTGTTTTACCGCCATTCGATTTTCCACTTGCAAAAGGTAAGATAAGTATCCGTTTCTATAACTTTAAACTACGTTTATTTGTCAGATACGTATATGCAAATAATAATAATACCTCTAGTCTACGAAAAAAATGAAAACGCCTATTTTAAATTGTGAGCCGAAGAAGCCGTGAAGCAGTAAAATAAAGCGATTTATACCGTTTACAGCCAAGAGAGCGGCAATAAGAGTTTTTTACCTTTTTTATTCTAAGGCTACTTACCACCAGTTCGCCTGAGCCTGTGCTAATAATAGTTGAAAGCTCAGCACTTTCCAAAATAGCTCCATTGTGACAAACTACAATCCTCCTCAACAGTCAAACACTCACAAATCACCGCAAATGAACAAAACACTAATGAAAATTCAAAACATAACTGCAACAACACAACATAAAGCACAAAAACGATAACATAACAATGTAATCACTAAAACATTTCCAATCCTTGTAAAAAATAAAATAAAACTTTTAAAAACTTTCTGAAAAGTTCAAACCACTTTAAAATACAAAAGTAAACTTTCTTCGAAATCAGCGGCGATTAGAAAATAAAACCAGAAACAATGAGGGTTTGGTTTTCAAATTTCGAATTCGGAAATATTTTGGATAGTTGGCCAGTACGTGCGCGCCCGCGATCCGCGCGCATGGGAACACAAAACCAGACTGGCTTGCTCCAAGCGCTCGTAAGTATTCCATAGGATTCGCGTAAGGGGAAGGGTCGTATTGGAGGGCGAATGCATTGCTGCAAGCCCTTACCACGACAAACCACCGTGAAATGTCGTTGCAATCACGACTATAATGTCAAGGAATTATTTATATTCCCTCCTACACAATGGTAGGAGATAAAAAATAAATTTTATTTATGAACTCATCAATTGTAAGATTTGCGAGCTTGCGTCTGGTAAGGTAAATGCGCTAATATATGACGCGCTTGTTTACTGAATTGACTTTCTTGATCGAACGAATGGCCGTAAATGTGGTCTTTGGTGGTAACGTTGATTTAGTTTATTGCCAGTAAATATGTTGTTTATGTTAAGTCTACTCAGTATGATAGCTGAGATAAGTCTACAATGTAGAATAAGGTACAGAAGCTAGTACTACTGATACTTCAGATGCGGGTTGAGTCTTGAGTCTAAAAATACCTCTTCAAATGCTCACATTTGTATATTAATAATATGCGTTATTGCAATTACACAAGAAATCTTTTTTTTTTTATTTATAATAATTAAACCTAAGTTTCAAAAAACGTTCACTAACCGGTAATCAACGTCCATCACTATAGTTTAAAAAAATACTAATTAAAAAAACAATAAAGGGCTTGAAACCGCGGCAACAATGGGCATACCTGCGCCATTTTGTTCTGTGTTTACGATGCAGTAAAACTGTAATTGCAACGGATCAAACGCTCCGACGAGTTAAAGAAAAAAACGAGATGCCTTTAAAATTGAACCTTAAGTGCCGGTAATAAGGAAATGGTAACGGGCGTCTAATTTAAAGGTGCCGTTTTAGTCCAGTTATTTGCAAGTTTGAAACTAACTGTTGCCAATCTGCAGAATGCGTTGAATGTGATGGTTTCCTGTGCGCAGGATTTACTTAAATAAAAAGAGATGTTTTTTGGATGATCATGATCAAAACAATTTTTGTGGAAAGTATTTACCAAGGTATATTTTCAAATTTTTTTTTTCAATGTATTTACACTTCGAAAAAGTTAGAGTAGTGCGGCCACATTTTTTTCTTTACCTTCGAAACTATTATTTTCAAAAGTATTCACTTTATCAAAATACTTTTTTAATCGTCGTTAAACACGTCCATTTTTATAGATTTTCTTATTAGTTACATATGTATAATATACAGTGCCAACCATTTATTTAATGATAATTAATATCGAACGAACCATTATCATGAGCGTTTTACGTTTTGTTATCTGTCAAGCTACTTAAACACGCTCCATCCAAGGTCAAATTACTTTCCCCACTAGTGGATAAAACGCGTTTTTCCCCGCTTGTTTTGAAGGATAAAAGACAACTTTCCGAGCTAGTGAGGGGAAAAAATATATATTGATTCATCTACGAATAAATGGTAGCTTTGGATTAGAAAACAATATTTAATAATATAGTTTGTCAAAGGACTCTCTTATTTCAAACATAGACAGAGAGAATCATACTATCTTTATCTTACACTAGTACTAGCACCCAAAAGAAAAAGATGAGTATAGTTTTTTTTGTTCTTATTTACTGCCAATTTGGTTTGACCAACTATAACTGTAACCGTTTTTGTAAAGAGATTCTAATATTTAAAAAGTGGGCTTTGCTAGGCACTGGACCTCAGATACATGGGTCAAGTACCTTATTCTCTAACCAACTAACAAAGTTTTTACTTGTTACCACAATCAAACAAATTAACCAGGTCAGAAGTGTCGAATTAATCAAGGGGCTGATTCTGGTTTAACTATTTGATATAGTCTTCATTTCATTTTTATACCGCCTTGGGTGGTGTTATTATCGCGCATATATAAATGCCTTATTAGACGACTCCTGAATCTCCTTATTTCTTTTAGCCAACACCAAGCAGCTTGAGCAGCTAACTGTGACTGGTGCTCACAACCAAGGTCGTATCCTAATAAGATGAAAACTAAATCAACCTTTTAAAACAAAACCGGCATCTATGATTATTTTAAAGTTCAACAGACTGGCAAATAGCGGAATAGTGCCAATGCCAATTGGCGCGATCATCTCCAATCTAAAGAAAACTACATTTAAATTGATTTGCACCATTATTTCATTAAATGATTGTCGACTTGCTTTGCGTCATTGCGCTTTTGTTTGATAGTTACTTACTGAAAAATTTGATTGCCTTTCATATAGGTACTATTATATATTTTCTCTCGCTTGCCGCTTGATAGATAACGGTAGGAAACTGAGTAATAACGAGAAAATAATGACAACTTTTATGCAACGTATAGGTAAAAAAACCCATTAGTAAATCACTAAAGAGTTGAGCAAATGAGCTTTTCAGGTAGTTACATTTTTACAACAATAAACGAACAGAAGAAATTAAAATCCGGCTGTTTGATAAGATTTCAACGTAGCAAGTTGTTTAATGAAACTTATTATTACTAGTATATAGGTATAATATAACTAGTTGTTTTTTACTAACTTAAACTTTACCTACGTTACAACAATCTACATAAAGACAAATGATTCTGTACGAGTATATCAATAGTTTTAAATATGACTCACTGTACTGTACCCGACATTTAAAATTATGTTTTAATGTATAAAGGAATACATGAAATGAAATGATCCACACCTCAGTAATTAATCGGATCGGATACGTAAATAACGCACTAATTCAATCGCGTCCACAAAATTATTTATGTATATTTATGTATGAATACATATATTTTTTATGAAATAGGAGGCAAACGAGCAGACGGATCACCTGATGGTAAGCGATTACCGCCGCCCATGGACACCCGCAACACCAGAGTTGTAAGTGAGTTGCCGGCCTTTAAGATGGGAGTACGCTCTTTTCTTGAAGGTTTGAAGGTCGTATCGGTCCGGAAATACATGCATCTATAGGACAGTCTATACGAAATCTTTCGAAATATTATTACCTGATTGAAGTCCACGACAACCCTTCAGCGCGATTGGCACTGTTATTGCAAGTGAATTTATCGCATATAAGTTTGCAACAACAGTAGAACGTATGGAGAGGACAGAACGACGATATTGTCCCTATCGATGTCGGATACAAATGAGTAATCTATAAATGCCATAAAGAGTTTGTTAGGTTTGAGAATGTATAGACGCGGCAGAAGAAAATCTGAACTCATAATCATAACAACTCTGGATTTCCAATGACTTACCTGTTATGGCAGATTTGCTGCCATTTATGATTTCCGTAGTTTACATTCTTTCTAATCTTCTTAATAAATTGTGTCGTCAATGTTATTTTGACTTCAAGTAAATTGATGAAGTTTTTATTGTTTGTATAATTATTGTTATTACACATTTAGCAACAATTAATTGAAACTATTCAAACAAGCCTGAGCTCGATAAGGTTTCGTTTTTTAAGGGCATATCCTAACTCGATAGCGCTACAATATTGCAATGTCACCGAATTCATATAGGTTTGCCAAATTTTAAATTTAATTTAATATCAGGATCTCATTTCATAAAATCCGGAAGCCTGGTAAACTCCTCTTGTAAGAAAGATACTCATTCCCAACTTTCACAAGTGCATAAAAAGCTTATGATATGAAGCATATTATTTTTAACCAGCAAACTTTAAGTATATAAAAATTAAGAGTCAAATCTCCTATATTTTGTTTTCAGCTCTACCTTTCCCTTGCTCTACGCACGAAGTTAATACGATCCAGTTATTAGGAGAATAATAACTCGGCATATTCCGTACTCAGCCCGTTCCGGCGATATCATCTATGCTATTTTTATTTTATTCATAGAGCGCCATCTTTATTTCTTTGTTTACTCCTAAAGATCGTGTCAGTCCTCATACACATGTTGGATAAAATGGAGGTATTATGTTATTTTTCTTTACTACACGTGATGAAACCAAAATGCATAAAATACCCATGTTTTTAATACTATTATGGTGAAGAATAAGTTTATGTCCCACGTAAAAGTTGACACCATAGCTTAGGGAGTTGGGGGTGCCTGCATCTCTAGGTATGTCAATTTCGTGTTGACAACCCTTTATGATATACCAGTCGGCCCGTATTATAAAGGCGTGTAACCTTCTAATCTGTGTGTATTTTATTCTTTACAAAGATATATTCATTAGGAAGCGCATTGCTTTTATCCTAAAGGGACTACATAATATAGCTTCGTTTTCGCTTGTAAATTCTGCTATGTGATCTGTCAATTTTTAAGAAAAGAAAACAAAGTATAGTTTTCAGGGTTTCTTTTCAGTTTCCAAAACGCGAGTACATGTCGGAGATTACAAGCGCACCGATCACCGATGATAGGTTCTTCGCCGTCAACACAGTGCAATTTCGCAGCTCTTATAATCTTTACTCCCCTTTTCGTGTTAAACCTTGGAGGATATAACCAAACTTATTCTTCTTCTGCTACCATGCCCTAGCGGGCGTCGGTGGCCACCTTTGCAAAGTCTTTTCTACTCTTGGCCAGTCTTGTTAGCGTGGCCGCGTCCGTGATGTTTGTCCATTGTTTGATGTTATCGAGCCAGTTCATCCTCCTTCTTCCCCTTCCCCGTTTTCCTTCTATTTTTCCTTCTATTATAACTTTCAACAGATTATACTACACATTATACAACAGATTAACCAAACGGAGTAGCTATTAACATGTGTACCCCTCTGTCGAAACTCTATGACCAATGGTCATACACATTGTATGGACTAGCGTTTACCTGACATGGCTATTTTTACGTTACGTTAGGCCTATGGAACTCTTCGCGCGAGCTCAGATTTATACCTACGAATCGCCTCCCGTTCACGGTAGAAAAGCAAGCCAGTTGGTTGCCATACGTGCTCACGCACGCACGTCACCGCGCGCCGCACTTGCAATTTTTACGATATTTACAAGCTACGTAGGTACTTACTATTTAATTTCTTTCATTAAACATGTAGTGTTTTAAGTGTTTATTACGACAAATTTATACTTACAAAGTAAAACAGTTGTAAATGAATGACTAAAATACATAATTTAAGATTTAGATTTCATTTTATTTCACTCTGCTGTTAGAAATGATAAATACCTATAGGTATTTATCATTTCTAATGATTCCATGATAAATACCTATTGGTGTTTATCATTTCTAAGCGTCGGCAACCCCAGCGTTGTGCCGGTGCGCGCGGTGCGGGGAGCGGCCCGCCGAAGGTCACTACATTGTATTTTTGTGTAGGTATCAAAACGGTAGGTATTTGCGTTTTCTTTGAGAGATAAGTATCTGTTCGTAAGAACTATTATATAATCTGTGGTTACGTATACATTTGACGTGCCCCTCCCCCGCTAAAATCGTCAGACTGTTTTGTACATAAAATTACAGATAAGGCGTCTCCATTTGGTTATATCCTCCAAGGCTTAAACTGATTTCGATAATTTTATAATACCTATAGGGATCCGGAGAAGAACATAGGACAGTTAGTTACTTTTATCAGGTGAAACGAGGTAAAATGATACTAGGAAAAGTTCGTAGAATATTCATAGATACTTATGCATACGTATTTTAATATTATAATTACAAAATACATTTTCTAATATCCACGATCAATTGATCAGAATGATCAAAAATAAACTGTTGATATGATCCCATGTCACGCTTTCATTAAAAAAAACAGCATGAATACCCTAGTAGCGGGTTTAAGGCGAGGGCTTAAGCACAAGCATCTGTCCCTCCATGAAAAATTTAAGGGTCCCTACCTGAACCTACCCTCATTGTTTCCAAGCCCTTCCCAAACCAAAATCCTGTGTCCGCCACTAGGTACCTCTGATGGGCACTGAAATCCCTGAACACCACAATTCCATTCAACATTCCAGCATTCCTTCGAAACAGCCAAAATCCCGCGAATCTTTTTATTACGGCTGTAAATTGTCGGCGCTAATAGGCATACATAAACAAATTAATATGCAGTTAAAACGTACAATATATTCCGGTCAGTTTACACTGGGTTTTATAAAGACGGATGGTCTGGCCGTGGCCGGTGGCGAGTGATTTGAAAACACTCCGATGATTGAGCGCTGATACGAACCAGTATTTTGATAAATAAATAAAGTGTAAGGGACGGGCTTGAAAAAGTTATCGATAAACAAACTTACAGAAGTTTACAACATTGTTGTCTTAACACGGAATGATGTTGAATTGTCTACTGTTTTTAAGAGTAAGGGCCTTTGAGATTGGTAAGTATGCTTACTGTGTTATTATTACTGCCCGTTGAAGTAGCCTATTTTTTGTATGCTCAGGTTATATTTCAATTAAGACCAGCCATCCAAAAGGTTATTGTAAAGAGATTGAGACTACGTAAACTGATAATATTTATTATGATTTAAAGCATTTTAAGGCATTACACTCAATCATAGACAGGTATAGGTTTTTACAGAAAGTAACGAAAATGTGTTTAGTACTACCACCGGCGTACTTTTTATCGATACGACAGCACCCCTACCCGGGCTTACCCTCGAACATAAATAGGCACCTTGTTAAACGCCGCGTTTAAGTGGGCGCTGTTTTAGTTAGGCCAGCCTGTGCTGACGCACTGAGCTTGTTATCAGTTTAAAAAATAAAACACTAATGTACCTGTTTCCGCCAGCCGTGTTTAATTATCTTAAAATGACAATTTGTTGACAGTTACAGGTTCTAGCAGCTAACTGCTAAAAAGTTGATTCTGACATCTGACACGTTCCTTCAAGTCTCTTTTGGTTGGGCTTAATTAAAAAGATTATGACATATGTTTTTAACGTAATATATAATATACAAAAAATTACAGCTCTCTAGCATTGTCCAAGACGAAGCTACGAGGGTTCGAAAATACGGCGAAACGTGCCGAGAAAAGATATGCACTGCCTTTTGCCCTTTGTCTCGTCTTGGCGGGGGCACGGCCGTGCCCCCAGATTTAAATGTATATTTCTTAATAAATTAATGTGCTAAATTTCCAAAAAATTACTACTAACATTTAACGTGACAGCTACTCTGTACAAAAATGAACTGTCATAGGGACATTCGGCGCAAGAGATATAAATAAATCATATAAATAAAAATAACCTAAAGAAGCCTAATTTCTCCATTCTCATTTTAGCGCCTTCTCGATTGTATCCTATAAGAGCCCTGAGTCCGATTTAAGTACCTAGGTAAAAAATATTTTTTTCACCTCAGCAGCTCGAACAAGCCTACTTTCGTCACTCCCTGGAGTGAGGAAAGTGCGACTTTCCTCACTCCAGGGAGTGAAACAATGTAGCTTTTTAATTTAGTGAAGGCCATGAACTTCATACTTTTACGGTACGGTACGGTACGGTACGGTAGGGTACGGTACGGTACGGTACGGTACGGTACGGTACGGTCCGGTACGGTACGGTACGGTATGGTACGGTACGGTCCGGTCCGGGCCGGTCCGAGCCGGTCTCGTCTTGTCTCGTATCGTATCGTATCTTATCGTATCGTACATATTATAATACTTTTTTTTCTATTTATTCTGTGTAATTCGAAATACATTTGAACCTTTAATATGTTCTCACTACTGAGGTGAAAAATTATGTCTGCAACACGAGAGCAAAGTTATTTTACATCTCGTGTTTTTGAGTCCCTCGCTACGCTCAAGATTCTACCTTAGAATCACTCGCTTCGCTCGTGATTCAATTATAGAATCCTTCGCTTTCTCGGGACTCAAAATAAACACTCGCAAGAAAAACCAACTTTCCTCTCTTGTTGCACAAATAACTATTTAAAGCAGTTTTTTTTATACTATGTCGGTGGCAAACACGCCTGCAACTCCAGAGGAGCTACATGCGCGTTGCTGACCCTAACACTAACACTCCGCACCCTAGTTGAGCTCTCTGGCAACCTTAATCACCGACAGGAACACTATGAGTAAGGTCTAAGTGTTATTTGGCTGCGGTTTTCTGTAAAGTGGAGGTACTTCCCCATTTGGGCTTTACTCTAGATCTGGAATGACATCCGCTGTGCTGTGCTGCCCTGCCACACAAAGCGAGATGACATTCACAGTGCCCATATCTCTCTTTTGGACGTAGTTTAAGGACATACCCGGGTCCAAAATTCGTTATATAGGTACATATATATTTAATTGAAAAATGTTTTTCTTACCTGTACCATTTTGTATATAACGGCGTCCTAGGCTAGGCTCGGTAGAGTCGGACTAAAGCTAAATCTAAAATAAGTACGGAAGCTAAATCTGCATGGTATTTTCAATGACAAAGTGTGGTGATGACATCATTAATGTCAAATTTCTATGAAAATGTGACGTTTATAATGTGACACTGAAACACTGTGCAAAGTTATATACGTAGTCTAGTGACCCTGCCTATCCTATACCATTAATTTAGCGAAAATACACGTTTATGATACGCAACGGCAGAATTTAACATGAATATGCTTTGCAAATGGACTCGTTCTAAAATTGTCAATCAAAATTTCACCTTTCATCGCGCGCGCTTGGAACAATAACCGTTACAGCCGCCATGTTGCACCGGTGACGTTTAGCCGCCATCTTGGATCCAGTTGCGCCATTATTAAAACAAAGGACTCAATACAATAGCTGCGAATTTGATATGCAGGTTATTTGGCGAACCGTACGGGTTTGTTCCGTTTCGATATAGTTTATCGGAATTTTAGTCAACTCGCCCACTGGCTATGGCTGGTAATTTTGAAATTCTAGGTAGGTATCTACTTATTAAAAAAGTAAGCAAAATTTATTTAAGTGTCACTGTGTGGGGGTGTGGAATGGGTGTGGTGTGGAAGTATATTTGCTAGTATATAGAACCGAATTGTCGTGTAGTTAAGCCAAGTCCGCAGAACACCTTTGGACCAGACATCGCACGGTTATTGTGAAGATCCTTAAGGGGTACATTTGTTCGGTAGTTCCCGTGCCGTGTTTCGTGTTTCAATTAATAACTTATAATTTTAATAAACTTTTAGCCGATAAAAACTTCTCTCCTTCTCCAGCTCAGAACCGTCTGCGCATGCTAATTCCAAAAAGGGAGAATTAAAGTTGGTCCCATTTGTAGGTAAGTTAGGAAGCCCAAGAGGGGATTTTTGTAGTTACTCGTGCGCGTCAGATTAAGATATGAGTGATATCTTGCTACCCCGGGGAGTCTACCTTTACCACTTTTAGCCTTCTATGTTGAGCCTTTGGTTGGTTGGGGGTTCAACAAGTCGTTAAGCAGATTGTGGATTTGGTAATTTTAGTCCAAAATAGTACAATAATTTAAGCTGCTGTAATTTAAGCTTGTACGTACTACTGTTTTTTAATGTTTTTTTTTTGTATACTTACTGCGACAATAAATGACTTTTTATTATTTTTTTATTCTATAATTATGCTATTACTAAATCTGACAATTATTTGTACGCATTTCCCTAATCTGACGGTTACAGTTTCATATTAAATTATAGAAAAATTATAGCATTAACTTGGACTAAAACGACCAAATCCACAATCTACTTAACGATTTTTTAACCCTTCACCAACCCCCCGAAATTTAAAAAAATCTGTAGACGCCTGCTCGCTGGAAAACTTTTTATAACCTTTTTTTTCTTATCATCTAATCTTTCGATTCCAATAGGTCTCTACGACGTTCAAGTAACTACACATTTAGCATCGCCGGCTCCCCAGCTACAAGCTGAAACTTCCCTGCAACAATATGGCGACGGACATTACCTACCTGTTATCTGCGGACGCGACGCGGGAATCACAATATTATCCGAGCGCAGCGATACCGGCCCCGGACTTACAGTGTGTGGAAATGGCAGCCAACGTTTTGCTGTCTTCATATTGACAAATATTTTTTAAATCTTCATTAAAGAGCTTAATCGCTTAGCGATTATGTCGCTCCATATGATCAACATACAATCACACTCATTTACGATTACTAAGGCCTATACAGGGTGTTTGGCACATGGTTGGACAAACGAAAACAGCGAAGAGGGGCCATATGCTATTAGCCATATCGATCTGGCCTAGTGAAAAAAATTTTTTTTAATACAGTTGCTCAAAAAGTGCTACTTTACGTACTACGATAACGATTACGGATGCCTACGAAAGTACGAAAAGTCACGTGTGTTTCTATCGTCGATTGTCATCTTGGCTAGGCCTCTTGGACTGGTTATTCTGCTATTATCACGTTCTGCAATAAGCAATTTCTTGGGGCTATTTCTCAGTAAATCACCTTCCTGCGGGCCTGCCAGCCCGACTTACAGGTTAAATTTATACTGTATCAATACTGGAAAATTTTTATCCCTTCAGTTGGCATTTGGCACACATCATTTTGAGGTAAGTATTGGAATTTCAACTTTAAATTCATTAAAATTCAATTTCGCATTGCCCCTACGTTGATAGGTTGGGTAATTTTTTTAAAGATTATCTGTGAGGAAGTATAGTACAATTCGAATTCCATTTTTAGTCTCCCTCTGGCCTGCCTGAGGTACAACCCACTCTGCCCGCCCCGCGATTTTGGTTTTTACAGCGACGAAAATATATTCACTATAAATCCCGTCCAGCATCCTTACCTCTTGGTCGGATACAGCATGGTATCTGTGCGGTTAGCGCGCGGTAATAAGAAGTCAATATTAGCGCGCTAGTTGGGCGGATTTGTACACGCCAACCAACTATGGAGACCGCCCGTTGTTGTTTCCACGAAATAAAATAAGTAGAACGGCAAATAAAAGTGTGCCGTTCTCAAGCTCTTAGATCTTATAATGGTTAAACTTGTTGATATGGTAGGTTAATAATAATGTCATCACTAGTTCTGCCGGTGCTGGTCTCTCTTCGTTTAAAACATTAGGTATACGAATCGTTGTTTAAGAGTATAAATAAACAATAACTTAGTAGGTATTTCACATACATTTAGCCGTTTTTGCGTGATTAACTAGCAAACTTACAATCCATTTCCAACACCTAGTTAAATACACATGTCGGCAAAGACACGCGTTGCATGTAAGTTAAATATTCCAGTGTTGAGATTGAAAAATTCTACTTTCAGTTTTTAAAAGGTATTGTGAAAGCTGACATTAAAATATTCTGAAGTACCCCTCAATGTACTAGAAAAGGAAAGAAAAGATGAACCCAGATGATAGAAGCAATAAATATCTACGGATTTGCATATCTCCATTCCATCCACGTTGGTAACACTCGATCAATACCTATAGAAAAAGCAAATATCGACTATGAAGGTAAAGTAAACTTAACGTTATGCGTCTTTCCTGTAAACATCATAAAATAAACCAACGAGCCAAATTTCCTTACTTTATCCTTATAGACATTTTAAAACCTACTCAGTGGCGTAGCTAGGCGTGGGCGAAGTGGGCCTTCGCCCACGTCCTTGCGCCCGTATGGGCCTCGCGCGAGGCCCCTTTGGGCACATTGAAAGAAAAGGGCCTCGTAGATGCGACTTCGCCCATGGCTAGATTAGTACACGTTGTACGAGTACGATGAACGTTTTAGATAAATGTATACCTACAAATCGTTTAACTTTTCCACAGAAGACGCCAGTTTTAAAATATTAGAAAATACGTGAACCAAATAAAAGATAAGTAGTCGAAATGTGCTTATGGTGTTCAAAGTAAAATCCGGCGGTTTATGTGACCCACTGTCAATGCATACCGGTCTCAGTGCTAACAAAATAGATACCTAGCTCTCCAAAACATATCGCGCGTATAAACAATATTATACGTGAGTGAAACCATTAAGGTAAAATAAGCAAAAGCCGTCTCCATACAGCCAAGCTCACGGCAGCGCCCTCGGCACCCCGATAGCAGGGCGGGTTTACACAGGGCCAATTAGACTGGCCCCGCGGCGCCGAGCGTACATGCTAATTGTATCGAACATGTGAGACAAAGAGGAAAATACCCGACGGGTAATGGTAATGGAGGTAAGAAAATAAACGTAGTACTGAATTGCCGAGGAGTTTAAAACAAGGGGAGTCTGGTCTAACCTGTCTGTGTATACGGATGTCTGTCTGTGATGATTTTGGTAAGTACAAGGATGCGATAAAAGGTAGCGAAATGGCCAAGCCACATATTTTGACTTAGGTGTAGAGTTTGCGAAGTCAGGGCTTGTAGAGTTAGGGCGTTCAGAGTAAGAAGCTTGGCTCTACATAAGATCTGATACTTAAGTGAAAACTTTTTGACAGAGCGAGCCATCGCAGGGGGAGGGGTAAAAACGGGATCCTATTACTAAGACTTCGCTGTCTGTCTGTCTGTCCGTCTGTCACCACTTCACCAGGCTGTATCTCATGAACCGTAATAGCTAGACAGTTGAAATTTTCACAGATTTATTTCTGTTGCCGCTAAAACAACAAATACTTACTAAAAACAGATTAAAATGAATATTTAAGTGGGGCACCCATACAACAAACGTGATTATTTGGCATTATTTGCGTAATGGTACGGAACCCCCTCGTGCGCGAGTCCGACTCGCACTAGGCCGGTTTTTTCTCTAATGGTTTTAAATGTGACATGTTATTATTGTATTTGCATGGCTTAAGTCTATATTTGCAAATAAAGACCTACCTATCATACTTACTTACTTTACTCTGGTAAGAACTATAAACACCCCCTCCCTTGGTAAGAAAAAATAAGATATGTAGCCCCCCTAATCCCCTAAATCGTCTTACGTAATAAATGAATGGCGCCATACTGGAAACTTGGTTGCGGGAAAATATGCTAGTTTGTAAGCGCGATGAATTTTACGGCGCTTACGACGTTTTGGTCGCGTAGTACAGGTTTTGATTGCGACATTATCTTTGTTTGGAATGTGGTCTCTATAGTAATAATAACTCAATGTTTTCTAACGTTTCTAACAAGATTAGGGAGGTGACAATAAATGACACCAGAGTCCTTCAGTTCATCTTCAGTTATTGTTTAACTTCCGAATTGATACTAAACATTCTGACAACTTTACTAGGGAACAAATCTTAAATATCGATTTATACATTTTCTGACAATATAAATCATGTTGTAACTTAAGCTGGCTTAGTGTGTATACACTATATAGTACGCCTGCGCAGTTTTACCTGTACTGTAGGTAAGTAGGGTCAAGGAGGGAACAGTGGCTCGGTAGAAAAAGGCCGGGGACAGTGGTTCCGTCAACCTAATTTCAACACGAGAGGCGATATTTGGGCGACTGAGCCACTTTTTCCACCTTGACCCTACAGTTCAACTGCACAGGTAAAGCTAGTTAGAAAACTGCGCAGTCGAAGAGTCGAATACCAGTAGGTACATACGCTAAGTTTTACTGTGCAGTTGGCAAAACTGCGCAGGCATACCCTAGTGTGTATGTGTATGACCAGCTTTATAGTAGATTGTTAACCAAGGGATGAAAGGCACTCATTTCTGCCGAGGTATTTTGGGGCTCGAACGCAGTGAGAGCGCCAATAGTCCGAGGAAGAAATGATGCCTTTCACCCGAGTTAAACACTCTACTTTTCATTTCGAATACGAGGAAAGTAAAATGCATGTTTTTTTTTAAACATGACTAAGTATACATTTTTATAGTATTTCTGGAGGGTACTTTCAATTAACAATTCAGGCAAAAGTATCGTTATTTATGGAATGGAGAGTCAAATATCAGAATGGAAATTGTATAACAAACCCATTTAAACTCAAATTTCAATTGCTTATCTTAAAAAAAAAAAACGTACTTCGAACGTAAAATGCTCTAGTGCAGACACGTATCATTTTCTGCACACCTTTTAGAACAACAATGACCCGCTTTCAGAGCATGAGAAATGAAAAATATTATGTACACGTCGCGCGCTAGCATGAGACGTTGCTCGTGTCGAGGATCCTCAAAACGGATCAAAACATGACGAGCGGTTATAATTCCGTGAGAACATTTTAAAATTCGAATTTCACTGATAGAATCTGTCGATGGCGGATTATAAACAGGAATAGGAAGTAAATCACGGCTAAGTAAACCGGTATTACCTACTCGTATCTAATCCTCCAATAATTTAATCTATCCCTTCGGAATTGAGCAATACGCTTTCCTGTTCATTCAACAGAAATCACAAAAAGCGATAATGCATATTTTGTCCGCCTGTCCATGTCAGCCTATCAATTATTATGTACTACCTTCCAATAAGCTAAATTTTAAAAAGCTACCTTAAACTTTTAGAAATAAAGTTCTGTTTCGAAGAGTAATTAGTGGGGAGTTAGGATGAAATACGTATTGATATAGTGACATACCTACGAGCAAGGAGCAAATATTGGTCAAGCGATAAGGTGTAAAAGCGCCGCGTCATAAATACACAAACTAAATCCCTAAGGACCTTAAAAGAAAGCACTAAAGTGTAGTTTCGTTTGACATTGAATGCAGGTTCATTGCATTTAAGTACTACAAACATGGATGTTGACGTTGGAGTTATGTGCCGACAAAAGCCGGCTTAGGTTAAGCACGTGTCTTGGTTTCTATAACTTAATATTAACCAAATAAAAGTTTAGTGGTCAAAATTAACAGGTTGGTAGCACGGTAACGTTATGTCAATGGTAACGGCGAAGGTAGAAAAAACCGGCCAAGTGCGAGTCGGACTCGCGCACGAAGGGTTCCGTACATTGCGCAAAAAACGGCAAAAATAATCACGTTTGTTATATGGGAGCCCCACTTAAATGTTCATTTTATTCTGTTTTTAGTGTTTGTTGTTATAGCGGCAACAGAAATAAATCATCTGTGAAAATTTCAACTGTATAGCTAACACGGTGAGATACAGTCTGGTGACAGACAGACACACATCGGAGTCACTGTAATAGGGTCCCGTTTTTACATTTTGGGTACGGAACCCTAAAAAGTATGATAATTTATACATGTATCCTGATAAAAACACTCCTATGTCCTTCCTCGGACACTTAAACTATCTCCATACCAAAATTTATCTAAATCGGTTCAGCGTTCAGCGTGAGCGCGTTTAAAGAGTCTGCAGCAAGCTCGGCCGAATTTCACCTCCCCATGCAAACGGAGTTTCGCTCTCATTTGAAATTGCGTGTAGGATTGTAATGAAACTTTTCACATGCAATGACATGAGATATATCTAAGCCTGTAAGGGCCACTTGCACCATTCCAATAACCCGGGGTTAACCGGTTAAACCGTTAACCCAGTGTCAAATTGTACTGGTAACCATGGTAACTCCAGGTCTAACCAGTTAACCTCGGGTTAGTGGAATGGTGCAAGTGGGCCTAATTAGTTTATAAATAGCTCCAGCTTATAAAACAAACAAAATAGAGCAAAAACAAGTTTTGTATGAAAAACTTAAATTCGCTGTATTTTTTTACTATGGTATCTGAAGCTACATAAACCAATTACAGGCATAGTATACCTTATCCTATTGTAAGTACAAAGTTTCAGAGCAATCTAGTCGTTTTAAAATGAGAGTGTAACTACGTTTTTGTATGGAGAACCGAGCTTGCTGCAGACTCTTAAATAAGCGTGAAGAAGTAAGAGAGAGCTACAGTAGGTAGGGAATGTAGGGATTTGGCTCGTGGTATTGTGGGAAACGCCGGTGTGGGTTTAGTGGGTAGGCTCCTCCCCCTCTTTTCTCAATGGAAAGAGCTGGGAGGTGAGAGTCCCACATACCCCCCCAAACCCCCATAATGGGCCCACCTCAGGTCAGGGGAACGATGCGTAACCGTTCCCACTTCAAAAAAAAAAGCAGCGATTTGGGATTTATGCTGCAGCAATAATAAAATCAACGTTCAAATGCACTTAATTAGAGATGGGCCTTCGAGTATTCGGTAATTATTCGGTATATTTTTCAATGTTCGTATTCGGCCGAATAGTTCGGTTCGAACTGCCGAATATTTCACGAATATTAATATTAATTACTTTCATATGCATGTTGTATTTGCCTGTTATTGGCTGTACGAACTTGTTTTCAGAGTTTTAGGCAGTTTTAGCCCAACCGAATATTCGGCCCATCTCTATATTCAATATATTACCAAACAACAATAACAACAACACACAGTAATTAAATAGCTTAACTAAGTATTTACACTTCAATAAGCTAATTTAGTGTACACTTACAATAATTAATTTTTAACAAGCAGAAACGTCTGCGAACGATGCTATTAAGCTTAGAATAAATTTAAAAGTGGAAAAATTACTGCCTTACGTGAGACTTGAACTCACGGCCTCTGGATTGATACTCTACCGCTCTGCCAACTGAGCCACCAAGACCAAGACCTTCCCAGCAAATCTTCCCACTATATGGGTGTAGGGGACCCTAGCGACATCTATCGTAAGAGCGTTACACTTCTTAAACGGCCAACGGAGTTCCAAGTCGTCAAGTTACAAGTCGGAGGCCGTGAGTTCAAGTCTCACCCAAGGCAGTAATTTTTCCACTTTTAAACTTACAATAATAATGAAAAATATTGAGATGGGTAATTAGGTAATCACCTTGCAAAATTGTTATCCTTTTGAACGTCATCGTAAACCTTATCACAATGCACGAAGGTTGCTGTTGGACTGTAGCCGCGCCCGTCAGATGACGTCTTTGGCGGTAAAAGGGTTTTTGTTAGGATCGTAACATTGATATATTTTTACAACTCGTTAATCTCAAATAATTTAAACTTTAATGTTCCCTGTAATAAGATGAACAAGGGATTGGGCGCGTAATATTTACTTAAGGTAAGCTGTGACCGATGTTTCAAATTATAATTGGATTTTGTAAAAAACTTTTTTTATTAAACTTTTCGTAATCGAAATTAAACTCACTTTAAATCTCTTTCTGCAGGTAATTCAATTGAAAATAACTCAACAGCTGCTTTCAAGGGAATACAACAAAGGTCATATTTAAAATCTAGCTTACTCAATCAATACTTAATGCCCACACCCACAGAGTAGTTATGATTATTTCTACTTAGACAGTAGGAGTACTGTACAAAATACTGGTACTAGGTAGTAACAGTATTTTTTACAGAATTTAAACTGAATCCTGCTCAGTTTAAATAAATGTTTTCTCATGAACTAAAACTATGAAAATGGATTATATCGCGTATATTTAATTTTTAATACATCCCGACGTTTCGAACCCTTAACAGCGTTCGTGGTCAACGGGTGACTAAAGAAAAACTACAATGTGCAAAAATACCCACATACAAAAATAATGAACCATAATAAACTATAAACTTTAAGGCTGGCTGTATATGCAAAATGGGTTCATAAGGCTAGTTATACAATACAACTATTTTCAAGTAAAGATATACGCGATAAAGCTACGGCGGTTCTAACCCAACACCTCTGACCCCAAAAATATTTAATTCCCTCCTAAATTCAAAAACACCGCGATTTAATCCGTTTTCATAATTTTATTTCATAGAAGATAATATAAAATGTTTTCTCTTTTTTATATCTTTCAGTTTGTCCTCAGATGGAATGCAGCCGAAGATAGCTAGTCGAGTATGATGACAGCTTCGGTGGGGTCTCCGGGTCAGCTGGCATGGTAGAGGCCAGCCAGGGCGTCCTGAAGGGCGCGCAAACACGGCAGAGTCGATGAGTAACCACCAGCCTTCTCTGCTTCGTTCTCTGCTCTGTAAAAAAAACACATTTTACTTTGTGGTTGCAATAGGTTTTGAGCTGTACACCAGCATACTCCTCATCAACACCAGTGACACCCAGGAAATATATTACTTGTCTAAAAAGTCTTGAGTTCACATTTTTCAAAATATTTTTATGTTCATGTATTCATGTGTATTGTCTTTACATAGTGCCAATAACACTTAGAACTAGACAGCAGTGTAAAGCAAATGTGGGAAAAAAAGGCAAAATGAAACTGCAGTGTATTTGACTTAAACCTTTTCAAGGCCCATTTTCCAACCCACCCCTTTATTCACATATAGGCTCATTCAAAAAATTTATTATCCTAGAAAATAATTATTTTCAACTGTAACTTATATTAATACTGACATTTGTTGTGTTGGAGCCCCACTAAAATATTTATTTTATTATGTTTTAGTATTTGTTGTTATAGCGGCAGCATCACATCATATGTGAAAATTTCAACTGTTCATGGTTCATGAGATACAGCCTGGTGACAGACGGACGGACAGCGGAGTTTTAGCAATAGGGTAACGTTTTTACCCTTTGGGTACGAAACCCTAAATATGATTATTAAATCATAGCAATGTAATGCTTATGAAAAACTTAAATGCCCAACTACATACCTAACATGTTGCAAGTATCCACCAGTAACAATCTCCTGAATGGTTGGCGCATCCGGCCCACAGCCGTCTGGTATGACTGGAGCCTCGTACTTGTACAGAGGGCCCTCTTCGAAGGTTGGTAATGGTTGCTGGCCGCTGGCTCCTCTTGTGAACTTCACTCCAGAGGAGAAGTGAGATACCTAAAAATTTGTAGTATATTTACTATAGAGGCCGGGATATTAGTAATTAGTAACCAAGAACAACGTAAAAGTTTACAGTGCATGTAACATGTGGCTAAAGCCATGACAAGGTCTGTAATATTGTACAAAAATTTATTACAATATTAATATAATGCCGGGGCCACACTAACATTGATTATCACAATAACCCCAGTGTGGCCATATGCAAAACGTCGAATTAACACGTCTCCCGGCGTTTCCAGTTAGTGTGGCCCCAGCATCAGAAACACGATCTATTGACTTCCTAACATGACCTCCCGAGATCCAGAAGCATTTGCTTTGTTTTTGAATTTGGAACCTCAATAAAAGTTTAAAATAGATTATGGATTACGTACAGAGTCTTAGGAGGTTAAGCATTCCCACACACTTATGAACCAAATCCTCACCTTTGGCACAATAGGCACCACCTCAGCCTCCTGCTTATTGGCAATGACATTCTGAGCAAATGTGTTCAAGATGTCTTTGGCATCACCATCAGCAAACATTAACTCATCAATCAAAGCCTCCTTCTCCCGAATCTTGGCCTTTTTAGCCTCTTGTTCAAGACGGAGTATCTCTGATCGCTTGAGCTCTTCCATTTGTTTCTCAATTTCTAGGATTTCTTCAAGCTCTAATTCTTCCCGACCTGAAATAAGTAACAATTGCATTCTGATAATAGTGATAATTCGAAATTAATTTACATAAATAAATTGTAGCTCCTCTCCACTACACTGTTTATTAAATTTTGACTACAAAAGATTAAGAACTTACCAATCTTTGCTTTGTTCTTATTAATAAGTTCTTTGTTTTCCTTTTTATACTGCTCAATCCTCTTATTAGTACCAACTACATCTATATTATTAGTTAAATTAAATATAATCGTTTCTATCTCTTCCAAGTAATCATTGTATTCTCTTAGAGAAGCAAAATCTTCCTCTTTTTTGTTATAATCTTTCAATACTCGTTTTCTAATATCTATTTCTTTTTCAACCATGGAATCTTCAAATAATTGGACACGGAAGTTGCTTCGTCGTAGAGGCACGTTGCAATCGGGGCAGGAACCGGAGCCTTAAAACAAAATGAAAAAAAATTATACGTGCGCAAACGCTTTTAAGACTATCCAGAGAGAAACTTTAATAAATTGTGCCACAAGTATACATAAAATTGCTATTTATGAGTGAACTATTGATAAATTACCTTTTAAAAATAGTAGATCTACACAACTTTCGCATAAAGCATGGCCACAAACGTTTACCATCAATTTTAGCGATGGATTTCTATACTTAGTGGTTTTACAACGTGGACAAGCTTGGTCGTCCATAATGATGATCTCGTAAAGTTTATGAATTATATCACTTTTTTAAGTAAAAAACCGTACTCATACAATCAAACGAATTGCAATTCGGCGGCCCGAGAAAACAAAGCCAAAGCAAAAAGCAATTGCAAATATTGCAATTTTTATTATTTTTGACAGTTTTGACTTTGACAGATGCTATGGCGCGGCGCTTTTCTGTAGTGATGTGACCGATAGAAAATTTCTATTAGACATACAAAAGATGGACACAATCTAAAACCATAATTAGTTAGTTAGTTTTTATTGTATATAAGAATCAGGTTACATTGCAGGTCGAATATACAATTACACGTTCAGTTACACTGAGACTTTACCTTTTCAGGTGTACATACATTTGCAACACATATATTTACATATTTATCTAAATACTACACATACTTATGACTAACTTAAATAATCATTAACACAGTAAAAACATTTTTCTATAAGCCACATTTTTGTGTTTGACTTGAATAGTTTAAGATCCATGTCTTTAAAACGATCTGGTAACTTGTTATAAATTGTGATACACATAATACAGGCGTTTTTTGCAGTAAGTGACAAGTTTACTACATATGGCTTAGGCAATCTATGTTTGTATTTAGGTCTAGTTACGCGGGAACCCAATGTGTTATTATCCGTGAATAGGTATTTATATTTGTGGACAAAAACAGAAACTTCATAAATATAGAGACTGGGAAAAGTAAGAATGTTATGTTTTATAAAGTATGGACGGCATGAATCTCTAGGATGAACTGAAAATATATTATAGAATATATTATAGTTGGTCAAACCAAATTGGCAGTAAATAAGAACCAAAAAAACTATACTCATCCTTTTTTTTTTGGGTGCTGATACTAGTGTAAGACAAAGATAGTGTGATTCTCTCTGTCTATGTTTGAAATGAGACAGTCCTTTTACAAATTACAGTCTGGCAAAAAGAGTAGAAAGTAAAAAGTGGCAACACTGTAGTGTCGTCCCGTTTTTCTTAGATTGATTTGAAAGGGACGACACTACAGTGTTGCCACTTTTTAATTTCTGCTCTTTTTTGCCAGACTGTATAGTTGGTCAAACCAAATTGGCAGTAAATAAGAACCAAAAAAACTATACTCATCCTTTTTTGGGTGCTAGTACTAGTGTAAGTGTAAGACAAAGATATTATGATTCTCTCTGTCTATGTTTGAAATGAGACAGTCCTTTGACAAACTATACCTATATATAATAATATATCAAACGAGACACCTCTTAATAAAAAAATGTTTCAAGCTTTTTTGTTATTAAACCCCAGATACTAAAATGATAGCCCGATAGTTGGTTGAACAAATTGTCCCATTCACCAAGCGACAACGAAGGTCTCCGTTTAAGCTTGGACAACAATGTTTTAGTATGTCCGGATGTTCTCATTTTGTTTGCATTAGGCCGTTTCGAAAATAGAACCTCAGAATAATGACTAAAGCAAAGAAGCCGGGCAAAAATAAAAGCTTGGTAAAAGATATCGTATTCACAACACGTTATTACTTTTTGTCTATGAGTGAGTGAGACAACAATCCGCAAGTTCTTTCGTTTTTTTCAGTATTGTCATAAGATAAACTGAGGGAAATGTCAAATGGTCCTATGTGGTTCTATAATATAATCCAGCCAAATAAAATATATGTTCGTTATTTCACAGGTAGGTGTCAACTGTAACAACTTGACATGGTCGTATTATTTTAGTTGAAATATTTCGGGATGTTTCAGCGGTCATCTTGGTTTATTTTAATTATATTTTTGCTATTCCTGAAAGATTGTTGGAAAACGTGCTGAGTTTTTATTTGTAATGGTTTGAAGTTCCCTTTGTGATAATGTCTTGTGTGATCGAGGGCTGTAAATCGCATACAGGAAGAAAAGAAAATACGCACGAACCGATAACCTTTAATCGGTGAGTTTTGTTCAATTTTGAAGAAATTTATTTATAGGACCTGACCCTAAACATAGAAATCGATATGTTGTTTATGTAATTATTACTTGCATTCAAGTCTATATAGATTTTTGCATATATTTTCGAACTTTTCTGCTAAGTATGAAAGGTTATATTTTTGGCATAGTGATGTATCGACCTCAGATCAATAACCTATCGACATTTACAGCTTTCTTATAGTTTGGCCCAGGACTGTCTCATTTTAATTGATGAGTACAGTCAAGGGCATAAATATATATACATTCCCAAAGTCTCAAAAATATGTGTACGCTCAGACAATAAAATCGTGTTCACATATTTTTAAGCCATTTGTCTGGATCGATATTTTTGCCTTCGACTGTACCTATAGTTTTCTTTGTTCTTACTTACTGACAGATTGTGTTTGCCAGACTATAGTTTAATACTAAAAACCGGTCAAGTACCGGGTACAGGGACCGTACTTTTTAGTATTTGTTGTTATAGCGGCAACAGAAATACATCATCTGTGAAAATTTCAACTGTCTAGCTATCACGGTTCATGAGATACAGCCTGGTGACAGACAGACGGACAGCGAAGTATTAGTAGTAGGGTCCCGTTTTTACCCTTTGGGTACGGAACCCTAATAAAAAAGACATTAATGATCATTGATGAATGTTCCTTTTATTAATATTGTTGGTCACAAAACTCAACTTTTTATTTCAGATTTCCAAAGGACGAGGAATAGGGGATATTACTGCAATGTTCTGCCACCAGAGTGCAGCACTAGCTTTTTTTAGTGCACCGTAGAGTAACTTATTCATACTCTACCTTTAACAGGTTTTTGACAAGTTTTCAGGGGACCTACCGGAAAACTCGAATCCGAAATTTCGTTATCTAGCTGCCTCTTTATCGCTCGAATACGCAAGAGTGACAGAGATGTTAGATAACGAAAGTTCGATTTTCTTGTTTCGCGATAGACCCTCAGATTGTGATAGTGGCGCCACCTACGCCGAGTTTCGCGTAATATTCCCTATTATTAAATAAAAAAAAATATTACACGAACGTTTTTTTTTATTATTTCCTATTTGGTACAGTCAGCTGCAGAGAAAAGGTACCCCACGTCCATACTAATTTACAGAACTTTGTATGCAGGGGGGTGCCTTTTCTCTGCAGCTGACTGTACATGACTAGAAACTATACTTAGCCTTTTAGCATTAGAAAAAACGGTAAACCATTTCCACGTGTCTTTTTATTGACAAGTTTTTTTTATAAATACCTATATAACAATATTTTACTTATGAAAGCAAAAGTATGTAAATGATCGTATATTATATTTGTTGTGACTTATTTTCAAAGTGTTTTTCGATAAAACGACACGTTAAGATCGCTCGCCTTCTTTCTAATGATAGAAAAACGAGAGGTATAGTTAGACGGTTCTGAGTGGTAGACTGCAAATGAGATAAAAGCTATATTAGGTACATGCATTAATCCTCATATCAGGCGGCTCTTTGATTCCAAGGATTGCATAATTTTTATACTTTTTAATGATTTTTAGAATATGAAAATTATAAAAAGTGTAAAAGTTATGCAATCCTTGTATTCCACGCATTTCATTTCATTTCAACGAGCCGCCTGCTACAGATTTCTTGAAATTGCCGCGTTTTTTCAGGTTCAACTTTCATTAGCCAGACTATTATCAATTTGCCAATTTCGTGATTATTCTTTACACGGCACATAAACTTATGCATAATTTATCGATATAAAAAGTCGACACAGTTACATCCCTAGCAAATTATCAAACTTATGACACCGTACGTAAATGAGAAATAACAAGCATATATGCATCTCTTTTCGGCACATTATCTAATTCGTAAGGAAGTAAAGTACGGGTATACATATTTGCGAAGCATTTTTGCCTTACTTCTATGCTTTAGTCATTATTCTGAGAATAGAACAGAATTTTTTGTCGATTCTGTTATTGTTTTTTTCTTTCTTTTTTTATTGCGGAGCCATGGTAGAGCGCCTAAAAGAAGTAGCGGTTTCGATATCATTAATAACGATTTTAACTTAGAGATTCTTTTTTAGGCATGTATAGAGAGCAGGGTGCTTGCAAAAAATGCAGAAATTTTGAAACCCTGGTTTAGACGGCATTTAGATATATTAAATTCTTTCTCTAGATTATGTAGCCAAATTTCACCTACATAGCACATAGCTATGTTGTCCAAACGTGGAGGAGTCGGAAAACAGCCGCTTTCTAACAGGGACATCCCGGGTCGATCCCCGGGGTAAATATGCAGAAATACAACCAATCTCCTATATATTATATTATACTACTCTGAATACAACTTTTGTATTTTTTGCAATTTAGTATTTCGTTTGTTGAGGACATTTTTATCCGACTACGGCGAAGCAAATGAGGATGATTTTGACTGATGTATATGGGTATGTATGTATGTTTGTCAGTTCTGTTTAATCCTGATTATAGTAATTTGACAAAGTATTTAAATTACACCGTGCCTAATATAGAGCGTGGCACGACCATTTTCGAGAACAAAAGTACATATTGTTATTATATTTAGTAATTTAAATTATAATCGATCGATTGTATTTACGTTAGATAAAAGCTCAACACTAAAACTTTTTTAAATATACACTGCCAATTTGTGCACTAGAAATTAATGACGAACAGCCACAGGATTGTAAAAATCACATTTATAGTTGGTCAAGCAAATCTTGTCAGTAGAAAAAGGCGCGAAATTCAAATTTACTATGGGATGATAACCCTTCGCTCCTACATTTTTTAAATTTGCCGCCCTTTCCTACTGACAAGATTTGCTTGACCAACTATATAAGTTTTATTATTATATAAAATAATCAAATGTTTAGCTTTAATTGCTTTTAATAAAAGAGTATAATATTTGTATCAAAACAAAAACAGTAATTCCTTTGGACTGAGTTCCGTGAAATATCAGTCATTTAAGTCATTTTGACAGATCTAAGATCTAAAAGTTAAGTAATTTTTGTGTAAATACGTTAACTTTTATATTTTCATGTTTTGCTTCTTAAATACGCCTAAAAAAGTGCATTTTGTAGTTAAAAACGAATTAAAAATATGAATCTAGCTCTAAGGCAAGTCCTCACGAGGCAAACTTTTAGAATATGCGACAGACTTAGCTATAAATGTTTACCAAAACAACTCCCTATAACCTCAACAAGCCCTGTTATACAATTTCGAAACTATTGCGATAACAATGTACAAACGAGGAAATTGCCACAGCTGATGGACTTCCCTCCTGTAGTGTGGCCTTCTTTTATCAAATTCATCAAAAACTGGATGTTCGCGAATCTGATTATCAGACCGTATTTTGAACCAGAGTTCAGCCTTGCAGAATTCATAGAAGCCTCTAAACATGCAGTACAGGTACGTGCCATGCTGATTCTGGGTATAGTTGAAGTCTTATTTTCTATATTGTATGTTTTATGAGAATTTTATCAATTCATTAATCCAGTAGTCAGGTTGTTTCAGAGGCACTTCAAAAGAGTGACTTTAAGTCCTTGGAGGGCCTGGTGGACAAGGAGGCTATTGCAGCCTTAAAGACGGCTATCTCCGAACTGTCCGTCACACAACGGCAGTTGCTGTCTATTGACAAGGAAGACATCTTCTATGCTTTTCCATATCAGGTATATATATGTTTTATTATAGCCATTTATTTCCGATCCTTGGGTACAACAGTTATTAAATTGATAGTATCATTTATTTGTAAACTACTAAATGTCCCGCAGTTCAGTGTTCCTTTTGGCATAGGCCTCCTCCAACCTTCTCTACTGCACTCTGTCCTCCGCAACTCTGGACCAGTAAGACCCCAAAGGTTAAGTGGATATCACCTGCCCATTTTGTTTTTGGACGTCTTTGTTTTCTACTTCTGTCTCTTGGGTACCAAGGGTAACTTGTTTGCTCCATTTGTTTAATTTGCATCTCAGCATGTGTCCTGTGTATATGTACTTTACCATTAACTCTAATCATGAGATAGCACTTGTATTTGCTCATGCAAATGGATTATGACTAGTCATTTCATACCTAACATATTAATTGCTATTAGGAATTTCAGCAGTATTTGTATTAGAAGTCATTTGTTGTTTTAGGTTGGAGTTATGTTTGATGAGTCAGACAAGCGCTGGGTAGAAATCACAATGTGCTACCATGTGCTTCGGGGTCTTAAACAGATGCAGGAGAGTGGTGACTTGCCGCCAGTTTCATTAGGGTTAGTATATTAGTACTTATTGTCCCTAAAGTTTTCTGTGCACCAATGTGACCAATGTAATTAAATGTTGCATATAGCGTTTTTGTAAAACGGGCATTACATTTACTTAACCAAACAATTAAAAACTGTGACATATCAATGTCACGTCGTTTGAGATAGTACTTAATAGCAAATGTATGAACTTGTACTAAACACTAATCAATATGCAAACGGGCCCTAAGGCAAGTGTACACGCTCGTAGGGGCCTTATCAGAAAAAAAAATTGATTATCATTCATCTCTGAAATGGAATTAATGCCAGTGTCTTTGAGAAAGTTACTTGATTTAAGCTCAGGAATGCACCCTTGAAATTATCGGTACTACTATGTCACTTTCATTGCCAAGAAATCAAATCTCATATTTTTGTGCAAATGATTAACACAAGTCCATTTCAAACTTGTCTTATAAAATAAAGATGTTGCTTTTTTTAAAATTTTTGAACTATGTATTTCTTTCAGTATCCAGCCAGAATACCAAGACAAAATCTTCATCCTAAACTATAGATTCATCAGAGAATTCACGAAAGGTGTAGAAGATAGCTGGTGTGTTAACATAGTGAACCACTTCCAGCCCCAGTCTTTGATGAGAAAATAGTCACTTTACGTAATGTTCTCCTCAACTAAGTCATGTAAAAAAATTGGAATTAAATGCAGTCAAAGTTTGTTACAGCACTTTATTTGAATCATTTAAGGCACTTTAGTGTCTTCAATTCTCTTTATTATTATTTTTCAATTATATTATATTCTTCAATTATATATATATGATTTTTTTATTTTTGTTATTCAACAAATTACACAGTATGACAGTTAAAACCAATTCAGGTCAGGTTGTTTTCTCTTGTTTCTTCCATTTTTATGCAGGTTTTCCTTATCTTCTCCTCAGTTCTTGAGAATATCCTCATGTTCATATATTTTCTGATTTGTTGTTGCATAATTATATCAGAAACCAATTAATTTTTTCATAACAGTGTACAATGCTCTTCATAAACCTTGCAAAGTTCTTGAAGTTTATTGATTAATTCTGCATTATCACCTGTAAAGCAAATATACTTTATCATAAAAACATTTGTGGATGGACTATGTTTTTAATTTACTAAAGATAAGTTACCTGAAGCAGGATCATATAATGACCGTTTTACAACTCCACATTGAAGTTTAATAGGTCTTTGTTTCTTCATAGAAGTCTCAACATCTGAAATAATAAGATTAATTAATAAGTAATATAACCATTAGTATATTTGTTGCAACAGAGCACTTCGATAACAGTCCCCTCTCCCTAACACAGGATTTACCCCTTTTTAAGCAATTACGAATACAGTCAGTTGCAGAGACATAATAACTGTTTGTGTGCAGGGGCCTGATATCTGCCTTTGCAACTTGTCTTCTGACTCTTACCTTCATGAACTTTATCCAACAAGGCACTGACATCCAAACCATCTGCCAGTCTGTCACACAATGCATTAACATACTGGCTACCTTGTGGCACTATTTTCTCTGTGTCGCCTGGTTTCAATTCATATGTAACATTGTCTAAGCTTTGGGAGCATTCTATCTGTAGAACTTCATAAGCTGAATGAGCTGATTGAGTGGAGTAGGCAACAAGGGAGTTCTTATGGATGGTATATTCCTCGACATCTGATATGGCATTGAAGATTTCAGGGTTAGAATTCCTGAAAGATTTCTTTTATTAGAGCAGGAGGGTCAAGTTATTGAGAAGTGAGAACCAGTCAGTCATTAACCCTTTTCCAGGCCGCACCAATCTACAAGGTATTTCCGAACAAACCAAATTTATTCCAATCAATCCAGCTTAGATGATTCATTTGAAACTAAGTCACATTTTCCAAAAGTCCAATCTAATGATGAACCTTAAATTAAATGCCTGTGTTATTTACCTATTTAAACTAAGCCTGCACATATCCATGATCATGATGCTCAACTCCGGCTTACATTTGTTGACCTCTCGGAGCACAAAGTTCTCCGTCACACAGTGGCCCAACTGGATGTCTTCAGGGGGACAGTCCACACCAAGCATGCACTTTGTGTTGCAAAGTTCACAGCCATGGCCGGCATAGAAGACAAAGCCTGGAATATGAAGGCCAGAGTATAAACATGTAGATTTATATAATAATAATTAAATTGTTGGACAATGGACCTGAGGACCTGTAGTTGAAAATACAAAACAACAAGTTGGAAAAGATTTATTAAGATGCAAAAATGAGCCATAAAAGGAAGTGGATATATTAATTCATTCACTGCCTGTGGTTACTTGGTTTATAGTGCCTACAAACAGAGAACCCGCCAGCGGGATCCTGGCAATAAATGTCTTCATGAAAAAAAAAGTGTAAATAAAAGATTTATAAGAATATGTTTCTTACCCAACCACCAAATACTTACAATAACTATTCTCTGGTATCAAATGAAATAGTTCCGCCAGAACTCTTTTTAAATCTTTACTGATAGTATTTCTAATAGTTACTACAATAAAACCCATATCTTTAAAATGAGTAGCTAGCGAGTCACAATCTATAGATGGAGTAATTAACTTGGATAAATGCTGATATTTGTCATTGGCCATTAGAACGGCAACTTTAGCTTCCGGTTTGTAGTAAGTTTTGATGACTTTTCTGTTGAGTGCCGTTGTGAGGAGTTGTCTGTACTTTTGCAGGGAACAGCCATTTCTGTCTAGAGCTTTCAATATAACCTCACCAGGTGCAGCTGTTTGCGTAAAGCTTACCCTAAAAAAGATGTTAAATGCCTCCATGAGTTGATGAGATGTGTAAGTTACTCACAAATTAATTTTCCTTATACACAGATTGTAAATTTGAAAGTCAACTTACTCTACATTAGCTAAAGTTGCTATTACTTCACACTGCTCTGGTGTCAGTGCTCCGATTACTTTTGCATATTCCTTGTACGGAATTTGCTGTAATAACGACATAGTTTTTTTAAATTTTGTGCACTGAAATCAAAACAAAACTCAATTTATCAACTAAAACTTTAGTGACACTGACACTTGATCTGACAGTGATGTGCATTTTAAGACATCGCTTTTGCGTGCACATTGGTGAACATGGAGCATGAGTCGGGCATTGTTTAACTGTTAAGGGCTCTCCACACTCTTGCGCGAATCGCGGCGCGAAGCCGCGAACGCGAGTGTGGAGTCTAGTTCGCTAATCAGCGAAATCGACTCCACACTCGCGTTCGCGCCGCATCTGATCTGAGCAGGCTTTATATTTAAAGGATCCTTCAGACTATGTGCGTGAATCGCGGCGCGAGAACATGTCGTGACGTTGACGTAAGAGTCCACACTCGCAAACTTCACGGCGATTTCGCAGTTTGGTTCGCGCTAAGATGGCGGAAAAGCATCAGCTGATCGAGTTTAACTGCTACCAATCCACCAAGGTCGCGCTATATAATAAAAAAAAAAAAAAAAAAAAGCGGTGCAGCTCTAGTCTGTTACGACTTTTATTGTTTACACGCGCAAGTACACCACTTGCGCCGTATATGCAAAGCTCCCTCCACACTCGCGTTCGCGGCTTCGCGCCGCGTAGTCTGCAGCGAGCTCAAGAGAAACAACTTTTTAACGTATATGCTATGTCTATGTTTCTAGCAAACTAGTCTGTAAAACAAGTTTGTCAGTAGAAAAAGGCGCAAAATTAAAATTCTAGTGCCTATATTTTTTAAATGCCGCTTTATTCTACTGACGGAAATGGCTTGACAGACTATAATTTTAAGGATTTTAGGTACTTACTGTTCAAATAAGTCATAATTTTTAATACTTACTACATAATAGCAGATCAAGAATAAGTAACCATTTCCAGCCATATGCGCATGTAATCGATATATTATATCGATTACATGCGTGTCAATGGACTCTAAGATTTTTGAAATTTGAATCTTAGCAAATCAACTTAAGGTTCATTTTTCAGAAAAAGTAATTTTTGATAAGAAAAATCAGAATATTTCTTTTAGTTTTTTTTTTAATTCTGCTACAGATGTAGCATTACTATCGTATTTTTTCGGAAAGGTCTCGGAAACGTTCGTATTTATCATTCTACTCCAGTCACCTCGGTACTTTTTGTACTGAGACCGACTGAAATAGCATGACACGTTCGTACGTTTCCGTGAAAATACGATGGTAAAAGATTATGTCTACATAGACTGGTGCAATCTGGAAAAGAGAAAAAACCAAAAGAAAAACACATTATAAAAACTACTTTTTATTGATTGTATACTTATCTTATCAATCACTATTTTCGCATATTAGTCTAATCATGAGCAGTATGATCAATACTTAATTTAAAAAAAAACTCATTCTAGTACCTATGAATACAAAATTAGGTAAAGGTAGATCTTGTCTGGAAGAGAACGCTGTCTGCCTCTACCTCAAAAGGTTTGTTTTCCTCTAGGCGATGTATAATATATGCTTATTATATTATATTTTGATAAGTTCTCCTCTGATGATTACACACACAGACAATCATGTAAATATTAAAGACTACATTTTGAATGCCATCTGTTGGTGGTGAATAAACAATTCATATCATTTCTACTGTGGAGTATTATCATACTTTGGGGACACACATTCAGAGCTATCTTAAGTTGCCATTCTACAAGTTGGGGCGAATATGCAGGACGCAATTATATGTTGGAGCCAGATGCAACAACACCTCTTCCTCAAACCATAGAGTAACTTATACTAGAGCAGTACTGTCATAGTAAATTTTGTAACCCCAACCCCAGTAAATTCACTGCCATCTGTCAACACACTTTAAAACTAAAAATGAAGATTTATAAAAATACGATAAAATGTATTTAAATATGGATAAATGATTTTTTTTATTTGCATTAATTATTTTTATGATTTTGACGCATGTTCTTTCACTGATATGCGTTAAAATTGTTAAATAACAAACGAAACCGTCAGAGCCATCTATACGACAGTAGGCCAAAGCTAGTAGCCCCCTCTGAACGAGAATCAAATTTTCTTGATTTACGAGGCACGTTTTTTCCTTAGACTGTATCCATCTATTACGGAGTTATATCTATCTTTGCTCAAACACATACAGCTGTAAAATGACTGCTGTATTATGAGATAGCGACCGTTTTGCAAGATTGCGCTGGTTAAAATAGTACACATTAGGCTTTTTCAAACCAAACATCCTCTTCACATGCGAAAGATTGACTTGCTTAAAACAGCAAGTGCCAGTATTAAGAAAATCTACAGAACTAGGCATTTCGGAGGCCTGTGAGTTTCCTATACTGGCTAAAGTGTTCGAGGTACTGGTGAATAGTGTCAATGGGTGTGTATATCTCGTGCATGCGGCTTAGGAGGTGCTGCGGCGGGGTCACGGGCACTGAAGGGCCGAGCAGGCCCTGGAGGAATTCCCGTAAGAGGCCCCAGACGGCGTTCGCCATGACACAGGGCCTGTATTCAACCTGGAAGTTTTTTAAAATTATTAGTGACAAGACCTCAGGCCCCTCGTATGCTTAGACATGGATCCGTGCGTGTAAATTTAAATGTATTGTTTTAAAAGTCAAGGTCACTTTTTCAATATCAAATTGAACAGGCTGCATAGGAGGGGTTAATATCAAATATAGAATATAGCATTTTCTCTAAGTAGTTTAAAGTATGCAGAAATATACATTTCATGTAAATGAATTATTGCTCAACAGATGTTTGTTTGATTCTGTGCAAACAGCCAAGCACATTGACATATTTGTTAAATTTTGAATTATTTCATGTGTGACAGCATATATTAGAGTTGACAACAAACTTGCTTTGCAGACACAATAAGCAGTGTGAAACAATTATTAACCAGAAAGGGTTAAGCAAGTTTTTTTCAGATATTTGTTTTACCTCAATAAGGATCCCCTTAAAATTCTGATTCATCATAACAGATCCAAGTTTTACACAGAAATCTCCCAACTCAAACCTCGGTCCTTTGCTCTCAATCTTGGTCTGCTTTTTCGAAGTATAGTGTTGAGAGAGCTTCATCATTAGTAAATCGAACAGACCATCGGCAATAACATGGATGTTCTTTGTGCCACTCTCTAGGATGGAGAAGACAGAAGCGGGCTGTTCTGAGTTGTGGAGGATGTGGACTGTTTTTGTTGTGCCTGTTGATTAAAAAGAAAGATAATGTTATAAAACTATGAAAACGGATTATATCGCGTATATTAACCGAAGACAAAATTAAGAAAGATAATGTTGGACTGGTCAGTTCAAAATAAATGATAGCAGATAATTAAGAAGGTAGCAGAAGCAGACATCAGACATCTCTCGCACGGACGGACCTGATCTTCAGCAATTAAGAAAAAAGCGACAGAAAATAAGAAAAAGAATTATCCTACTAACAGTAATTTATGACTTACCCATTTGTGGATGAGACAGGTAGCTTTCACAGTCCACTAGGAACTGCCCTTGTTGCGTAGCTCCCAATGCCAGGAGGCGCCTTGTCAGGAGTTCTATTACAAACGTCCCCGTCTTATTCTCTGGCACCGGATACTGTTGTAATCTGTCAGATATCATCCAGGTCAGATAGAGTCATCTAAGTCAATAATTTAATTAAAACTGGAAAAATTATTTATTCAATCGATGTAATTTACTAATATAGTATAGATTGCAACAAAAGAACATATAACTTACACTGTTACACCCATGGTTATTGTAAATGTTGATAAAAATATGACCGGTTCAGGTTATATTAGTTCAGCTGGCATTTCAAAGCGAAACGATTAGTAATTAATAATATTGTGTATTGAAATCGCAACATTGACAACGGGACTAACACAACAACACATAAAATTTCTGCGAGTGATTTAGAAAACGAGCAAAAACAATAATATCTGACGATTAAAGATTCCACAGTGGAATTGGATAAATATTTTTTGACAGTCTTGACACTGACAGTACAGTCTCTATTTTCCATAGCTATTTTCATTTTTTGCAAACGTTCCATTATATGCATGACGGAATCACTTCATTATGTTTAAAGCTCTTGCTAGACGGTCGCCGACAAGCCCCTCGGACCGCGTGGCCTTGGTCTGGACAGACCGTGTACCGTGTAGACAGATGTTTCCAACAAAATTTCATACAAACATTACCAAGGTCAGACGGTCTGAAGGCTTGTCAGGGACCGTCTAGCACTCTATGAACATGTATTGTCAACAGTTGGTCAAGCAAATCTTGTCAGTAAATAAGAACAAAAAAAAACTATACTCATCCTTTTCTTTTGGGTGCTAGTACTAGTGTAAGACTAATATAGTATGATTTTCTCTGGCTATGTTTGAAATGAGGCAGTCCATTGACAAACTATATTTGCAAAATTTTGGCAACAAATTAATTGGCAATAGATTACTAAGGAAATAAATTATTCTTAGATAACTTTAGCGCATTACGACATGCGTGATGCGAAATAAAATATACCTAGATGGCCCTCCACACTCATGCGCGAATCACGGCGCGAAGCCGCGAACACGAGTGTGGTCTAGTTCGCTTATCAACGAAATCGACTCCACACTCAAGTTCGCGGCTTCGCGCCGCGTAGTCTGGAACGGGCTTAGGAATGTAAGAATAGCCTGTATTACCATACTGGGGAATATGAGTTATGGCAATACTGAAGCTCATTTGGCCTGTTCCCTTTGTCCAAATTTTTTAATCACCAAATTTGCCAACAAACCAATAAGAATCAGTCTTATGAAACTTAGGCATCGTGAGCCAATAACAGGACCAGAATCACCAAAACGGAAAACAACTTTCTGTTATCAACCGTGAGTCTACCGTCATTGCTGGACCAATGAAAAATCGACAGATATTTATAAGGTATGTATGACTATATAGGCAAATTGACAAGTGGATTGGAGGGCCCCGATATTACGGAGTATTTATTTACTAAAATTACCAAACCCATAAATTTGTTCATAATACTTCCTCCGTTCAAGTGGCTCGTAAGATATAGAAATTGACTATCCCGTTGCGTCGGCAGTATTTAAAATTTTGTGTGAAGTCTACATGTATAGCTCATTTTTTTGTGCAAGTATTATTTTTTGCTGTGATCAAATCACGCGAGGGTATATTATCTAACTAGCTGTCGTATTTGGATGGTTGAAAATGATCCCCGACAACGTAACGCTAATTGTTAAGGCCCCAAATCAGCAAATCGAGGACCAGAATATTGAGTGCCAATCTTCATGGACGGTGAAGCAACTGAAAGGCCACCTCTCGGAGGTCTACCCTAGTAAACCGGTAAGATTTACAATATTTTCGTCAGAAAATTTTATCGTTTCAATTTGGATCATAGTCGTGATAGTGTAGTCCTAGTTTGATTAGTCAATAATATAAGAATAGACTAATATAGACATGCTCATATGATAAAATCTCCTGTTTGCAGTTTAAATAGAAATTTTATAAGGATAATTATTGGTAAAAGAAAAACAACCTTATTCCTGCTAAATTGAAAGAAAACCCCTAATCTCATATCTCATTGATAAGATCATAGAACTATCACAAGATATAATTTGTGATGTAAAATACAGTGAAAATACAGATAGTAATTGGATTGACAAAATATGTCAAATTTATTGGATTGTGTATAAAAACACTTGTATACACAATCAATCTTTAAATGTAAGCAAATATGAATCATATTCGTACCTGTATAAGTACCAAGAAGTACATTATCATTTGATATGCCTGAATGATGATTAATTGATATTGTTGAATATATCTGTAATTATGTGCATGAAGGCCATGTTGTTGTATTATATAATTTCATTCATATTTCCTGCAATTTATGCAGTAAAATTACCTGTTACATATTGTTATTTTTAAATTTGACTTTTATTTATTTAAGTATTCTTTAGATTTACTATACTGCTGCAAGCCATAAACAAGATATGCAAGCTGCAATGAACAAGTATTAAAGCAGGGGTCTAATGCAAACAAAAAAAACCTACTGATTAAATGTATAATATCTGGGAGACCGAGCTTTGCTCGGAAAACGTATAAAAACTCAAAAATGCGCGTTTTCCCAGAGATAAGACCTAGTTAGATTGATAGCAAATTCAGCAAATATCATCAAAATCAAAATCATTGATCCATATAAAATAATAATACTTAAATACAATATGCCCATATAAGCAATGAAGATCATTATAATCCATTCAACATGTGACCTTGTAATTTCACATTGTAAATAAAGATCACAATTGATGTCATTGTGCCAAAATAGACTATCATGTGGATGTGGGAGTGTAGTAACATACTTACTGGTTAATATTTTTATATTTGGTAACAAAATTTGTTACTTCTATTTCGTTTTGATGTTTTATGATAAAACTTTCGATATTAATGCCTATTACTTCTACTTATTGATAATTAATTTTCTATCTTATCATGATCGGAAGTCGATGCTTAACAGAGGGCCTAGCCAAGATGACACTTGTTGAAGCCACATATTCACTGTAAACTTTTTAGAAACATGGTTTATAAACAATGTTTCGTAATGATAACCATACATTTTCTATTATTCATATTTTTTTTCTATTTGTTTGGCATTTGTCAATGTATGATTGTCGTCTTGATTAGGCCCAAAGCATGCCATTCAATAGTATGATGGTACTAATTACTAATAGACTCTACTTAATGAGGTAACACTGTTTCATTTCAATTGTGGTTACTCATAGAGTACGTCTGAATGTCTGCCAAATTAAACCAGTTTGACAGTACTGGCTTCCCTTGAATGCGTCTGACCCGAAAGAAGAAAGAGATAATTATTTTATTTGGAAAATAAGTAATTTTCTCACAATCTATGCCTATTTGCCCCATATCCTGCGTTCTATTTGTTATAAACGACGACTGGTTTGGCCTAGTGGGTAGTGACCCTGCCTGTGGCATTTATTTGTGTGATGAGCACAGATATTTGTTCCTAAGTCATGGGTGTTTTCTATGTATTTAAGTATTTATATATTATATATAGCGTTGCCTGAGTACCCATAACACAAGCCTCCTTAGGCTTACCGTGGGACTTAGTCAATCTGTGTAAGAATGTGCTATAATATTTATATTTATTTATTTATATTTATAAATGTTCTTCATGCATACACTAAAACCATTATTTCATACCTGGTAGCTTATCAGTAGCAATTATTTTCAAGTAGTTATTTGGGTCGCTGATAAGCATAGTTATTGTTTTAACAGCCAATCAAAATGCAGCATTTTGTTGTACTTGCTGGTTTTATGTAAATAACACAAAAGTAAATGGAATAAGTGTCTTGGATTGTATTACAAAAAAACAAGACATTCACATTACTAAGTCCTTACGGCTTAAGGACAATGGATTGAAGTCACACAAACCTGCCGTCAAAAACTCGCTCCCATAAAATTGAAGTTATTTCAGAATGTTGTTTTAAAATGAGAGTGTAACTTCGATTGTATGGTGACGGCTAGTTTCGTGTGACTCTTAATTCATTTTATTTAATTAAACCTTGTACATGCAATAATTTTTTCTTCAAGCTAACTTTTGGTGGCTTAGTTGGCTAGAGTTGCATTATATAACACCCCCTTTATTTTTCTTTTCAGGGTGCAGATGAACAAAAAATCATATACTCAGGCCAGTTGTTAGATGACAACACAGTGCTCAAAGATGTCCTACGAACATACGAAAGCCAGATAGCACACACTATGCACCTTGTGTGCACACCAAAAAGGAACATAGAACCTCCAGCACTAACTCTTGATGGACTTAGACAAAGAAATGTCGGTGACAGAGCAGAGCCTATCCAAGTATCAAGGCCAGAGACAAGACAGAATGACCAGAACCATACAGTGGAAATGCAGAACTATTTGAGTTCCTTTGTCAACAATTATGGTCGGGTACCACCTTACCCAAACAACTATAACAACTTTGGTGGAAGGTTTCTGCCGGTGAATCCTAATGATCACGCGTCATACGCAAATCATATGATGATGATGCAGCAAGCGTACTTGCAGTATATGCAGCAATATGCCAATATGTAAGTACTGTCATACTAGCCCATCGGCAAGAGATCTCAATTCTCTATAGGGTTAAGTTCACCTGTCAACCTGTATAGTCTATGCATGTTACGAAATAACAATATAGCCAAGTTAAGCAACATATTTTTATTTGTATCAACTAAGTAACATAGGTATAAAAAAAAACATAAGTTGTCATTAGAAAACCTCGAAATAGTTCATGTGGGGATTGAGAACGTGATAAGCCTTAAATCCTATTTACGCATTAGTCATCGATTATTTTCTTTTCGCGTAATAGGTAAACGCTATAGGTATAAAGCGGGTAAAATGTATCGTCTAGTGCAAAAAAGTAATGGTTACAAGTTACAATATGTTATACTTAACTTAAGTTTTGCACTCATTAAAGAAAACAACCTTATTATGGTCTAGTGTAGAGTTGTGCCGTTACCGGTAACATTCCCCATTTTGCATTCTCCATCCAGAAATTTCTCTATACAAAATGGGGAATGTTACCGGGAACGGCACAACTCTAGTCTAGTGGCATGCTTATGCATCACTGCAGTGACATCTGTAGTTTACTTTCCATGACTATAAAACTCCCGTGAGACTCGAACATATTAAATTATTTTAAAACGGTAGACGGTCCTCGTAAATTGGACCGAAACATGTCGAGCTATTCGACTTAATAATACGTGAGTGACCCGTTTTAAAATAATTGAATATACTTTCCATGACTCGGTCATTAGGCCGCTTCCCCATTTGTCGGCGCGGAATCGGTACGCAGTATTTTATACGTTACCGCGAGCTTACTGATGTCGACAAGATCGCCACACCTAAGCGGTATACTGTCAGTATGCTTTCGATAAAAAAAACTATAGAATCTTGCAGAAACGTGTGCGCTGTCGCGAGATAATGTCGTCGTCCGAGGAAGATACTTTAGCGTGTTATATGTATTTGCGATTGCGCAAAAAACGAAGAAAGCATTGGCACCCTACATTAGCAAAAATATTTATTGTACTTTTTGTTGCGGCACAACAACTCTCGCAAGATGATGCAAAATTTCAGGCGATGTACAAGATGTCAAAACAAACTTATCGTAAGCTACTTTTTCTGTCAGGTCCTTTCTCGAATACTCGGGTAATATATAATTATATAAAAGAGGCTATTTTTCGACCTCTGCCACTAACATTATGCACGTCGCTCTTTCCGCCGCCATCTTTCGCTTACAAAATTAACAAAATCGCACGCAGTGTGACTGTGCGGCATCCAAGCTTTTACTGGCTGACCGCGCTGCGAAGCAGTATAAGTATACCGCACGCTCACCGCCCCGCGCCCGCGCCAATTAGGAAGCGCCTATTCAAATGTAGGCACTCGGTAACGAATCGTTAAAAAAAAATACCGAGCGTACTTTACTGCACCGATTCCGCGCCGACAAATGGGGAAGCGGCCTTACTCTAAAGAGATAGAATCTTTCCTAGTTACTCTATTTGGCACATTAGAGTAATCCTTCGCAAAGGTTGACTGCTTTAAAAAAAGCATTATGACAACTATGTACACTTTTTCTAAAGATGCAATAAAGTTAATATAATCATAGAGTAACTTATACTAGAGCGGTACTGTCATAGTAAATTTTGTAACCCCAGTAAATTCACTGCCATCTGTCAACACACTTTAAAACTAAAAATGAAGATATATAAAAATACGATAAAATGTATTTAAATATGGATAAATGATTTTTTTTATTTGCATTAATTATTTTTATGATTTTGCCCCATGTTCTTTCACTGATATGCGTTTAAATTGTTAAATAACAAACGAAACCGTCAACGCCATCTATACGACAGTAAGTCAAAGCTAGTAGCGCCCTCTGAACGAGAATCAAATTTTCTTGATTTTCGAGGCACGTTTTTTCCTTAGACTGTATCCATCTATTACGGAGTTATATCTATCTTTGATATAATGAATCAATGACTCCCAGGTGGCAAGCAACCCACAACGCGGTCCCCGCAGCCCCGCCCGTACCGGAGATCCCCGCTGCGCCAGAGCCCGCGCCAGCGCCCGAGGACGACGAGGCGCCCCGCGACTGGCTCGACCATCTATACGCGGCATCGCGCATCGCTATACTGTTCTCGCTAGTGTACCTGTACGGGAGCCCGGCGAGGCTGCTCCTCGTGTTGCTGTTGGCCGTGGCTGGCTACTTGTGAGTATAAGACTGCGCTGTTTGTTAAGCGCTGGAATGACTTTACCACCTGTAGAGTAGATACGTGACGCGGTCTCGTACATCACCATTGCAACGATGGTATAGGTACTTCCCTTGTAGCCCTGACGGCCTCAAAGAACAATGTTGCACCTCTCAAACCGTTCGCGATACCCCGGTTGGAACTTTGCAGCGCCTTACTTAGTCAGGCCTCCTCCTCCTTCACTCGCACAAGGTCACGCGCTATATCCCTACCGCTCGGCGTATCGTCGACGATACAACCGACAGAGGGCCGCCGAGCGCCCGCCTGAGCGCTCGCACCGCACGTTTCCCGCGCCTACGCTTCGAAATGCCGAAACCACGTAATTATCGTGCAGTAGATGGGTGTAAAGGTCAAAAAACAAAGGAAAATTTGTTGTTTTTTTTTTTCATTTCCGAGAGTAGGTAAATCGTAAATTAAGGAGTTTTTTGAGTCAGGTATTATAAGTGTTGTTTTTAAATATTTGATTGACTAATAAAAAATATGGTTGATTCGCAACTCATAATTCATAATTTATTTATTGCATCCATGGTTTACATTTGGTGGTACATACATAGTGGGTTTCACATGGACCCTGGTAGGGCACAGCAATAGTCTTAAATCTAAAGTATGCTGGGTATTAGTATTAATGTAATCATTATATAAATTAGGTCTTATGACAATGGTTAAGAGATTGTAATTTAAAATTATATTGCAACAAATTGATTAATGTCTTGGAGATATTATTGACAATTAAATTTAACATTGAAAATGTAGGGTATATAATTAACATAAACATTCGTTTTATTACAATAATAGCATAAGTAACAGTACAACCCTAGCGCATTGTTACGATGACGCGTTGGCACGTGACTCGCACGGCGAGCAAGGCAGTCTCGACTCTTTGTGCGCGTACTTATGGTACATTTCTTCTCGTCCTGAGCAGTAGGTATTATTATTAAGATTTTGTAGGCTATTATAGCGTAGGTATTTTCGCTTTTGTATGGGAATGATGTATCTGTTACGTAGTAACACTAGTAACTTTTCATTAATCTGCGACTGAGTGATAATTCCGTTCTATCACTGAACGCGAAAGTTGATCATATTTACTTTTGGTCAGACATTATGATGTCCTCAAAGAACAATGTTGCACCTCTTAAACCGTTCGCGATACCTCAGTCGGAACTTTGCAGCGCCTTACTCTTACTGAGCGATAATTCCATTCAATCACTGAACGCGAACGTTGATCATATTTGCTTTTGGTCAGAATTTATGTTTGTGTGGGGCTGTCTCGTTAGCATATGTATGCGATCCAAGTTAACACTTGCGGACAAACGAGGACCAAGTTACTTTTTTTTAACATAAGTGGCTTAGTCTTTGGTAATTTGAGGTAACTATTATCAAACTTAAAAGTATCAGATCTAGTGAGTGTCACAAAAATAACAGCTGACCTCACGTAGATATACACATTGATATGATGAGCACTCCACGCTTATAGTAAGACCGTCGTATCATAAAGAAAAAATGGCAATGAATAATATTCTTTTTTGCAGGCACCAAATCGGCTTCTTCCGAGACCTCCACGTCAACCAGCCACCGAGACCGCAGCCGGCCCCGCGCCCGGCCAACGTTGGGCTCGACCAAGCTCAAGCCCCGGCCAACCAAGCCCCCGTTGACCAAGCACCCGTCAACCAAGCTCCAGTGAATGAACCAGCTGCCCCAGTCAACGCTGAAGCTGTTAACGCTGTCCCACAGGTAAAAATATACCCCATTATTCTTAAAACATAGCAAACATCTGTCAAATTTTGTATCTTAGCTTTCTCTGCTTCCTTGTTAAATTTTATTCCCCCATTTCTCGAACGGTATTTGTCTAATATTATTAGCGAGTTGCTATGGTAACCCATACGACTTGACAGTTCGTGGACTAATTAATATTAGTCTAATACCGTTCGAAAAATAGTGGGGTCTGCCTTCCTTCTCTTCTTCCACTTTGCCCTGTTTGATATGCTGGCTTCAGAGACATTGCAGCACTCAAAGATCTTCCTTGATTGAACCCATCCACGTCCCCTTCGGCCTTCACCTCGAGATTTTGAATTTCAGGGTGATATTCAGAACACGTTCAGGAAATTTCCTCTTTACATGTCCGTAGCTTCCGTAACCGTCTACTGTAGCTTATCGGCAACGTTACGTACTCCCTAGGCTTCCGCGAACGAACTCGTTGCATATTTTGTCGAGCCTCGTCACACGGCCTTCCCCTCTAACAAACACAAATTGGTACCAAAACGACGGACAAGGGCAAATGCTGCATAAAATTGCAAGACATCGCGTGTCATGAGCTCATGAGATAATATAGAATCGTGTCGGTATGATATTTTCCGCCTAATTAATACAGTGTGACTTAATCGTTTGAGCCTGATAATTGTAATTGTTGATTTTATTACTGCACATGTAACATACTAATGCACAGTAAAGCCACGTATTCACTATAAACAATTTTGTTTAGAAACAGTGTTGGTAAACAAAGTTTCTCGGAAAATGAAATGTGATGTTTACGTGGCTTAGGGTGGTATTTCACTTGTCCAGGATCTTTGTCCAATGTGCATTGCGTCTCACATTTTTTTAAGCAAAATGTAAGACGCAAATACACGTTGGACAAAGATCTTGCACGTGTGGAATACCACCTTTAAGCGTAGCCACTAGCTACACTCAACGTAAAAACAAACTTTATTACTATGAAAAGTAAACAATATTTTCTCTAAATATTTATCAGTACGGTTTTTACTCACTATTATTTTTAGTCGCTTTTGGCGACATGTTTCGGATTCTTTGGGAATCCATCCTCAGGCACGAGTGACTCAGAAACATGTCGCCAAAAGCGACTAAAAATAATAGTGAGTAAAAACCGTACTGATAAATATTTTTAAATATGTCTCACGATAGTTTAAGTGCGAATATTTTCTCTCTCCAGGTAAACCACGCCAGTGAAACCACCCCACCCGAAGACAACCAGCAGTCTCTGTTAGCGGCATCATGGATGATTTTCACCACGTTTTTCGCCTCCTTAATACCAGATACCAACTAGTGTTTCGTGAAACTAGTGTCAATATTTAGGATCGTCTGTAATTTATGGGTTACGTACGTTGAAATTGTAGTTTTTCGGCTGCCTTTATAAATTCTAAAATTTATGAAGGACGGAAAGCATTCGGTAGAAAAACTTGTTTAATCATTTCCCGAATTTATCATGTGATAAATATAACGTACGGGAATTTTGACAGATTGGATGATGTCGGCGCCATTTTTTTAAAGTAATCGGCTTATTAGATATCACTGATCTACAATGATGTTTACGCTTAAAGATAATTTAAGTGTGCAAAAGAGACGCCATCACGTATATGAACATTTCATAAGTGCGAAAGAGGCGAACTACAAATGGAAAAACGAGACCACATTTGAGCCTCATCAACGAAAAGCTTTATTTAGGATGACACTTAAACATCAATCCGAATTTGGTCGTACTTTTGATTTTTGTCAGGCAATTGAGGGAATCTTGTACACTGTAGATCTGTGTAAGATATTGCAAACTGCACTTACGGTGTGCCTTTGTCGATACAAGCCTCCTAGAAGGTGTTGTAGAGTCGAAGACATTAACTAAAATATATGTACCTATACATATAAGTACTAATAGACGAGTACAACTAACTAGTGAAATTATGAAATGAATTCATAAAATTTGCAAAATTATACTATTGAGTATTGAGACTACTTTCCAAAGTTATTTCACGGATGACTCCATAGCCTTTCAAGTGGCATATGTCATTTTTAGGGTTCCGTACCCAAAAACGGGACCCTATTACTAAGACTCCGCTGTCCGTCTGTCTGTCTGTCACCAGGCTGACAGTTGAAATTTTCACAGATGATGTATTTCTGTTGCCGCTATAACAACAAATACTAAAAAATACGGAACCCTCGGTGCGCGAGTCCGACTCGCACTTGGCCGGTTTTTGAGTTGTTAGCCGGGTCCACACAGAGCGAGCATACGCGCGAGGCATTTTCCTCGCGCACAAAACGGCCAGTGTAGACGTGCCTCGCGCGCGCCGCCACGGCCGAGGCACGTCTACCGTCACGTCTTGTCTTGGCCAAGGCGGCGCGCGCGGGGCACACTGGCCATTCTGTGTGCGAGGAAATTGCCTCGCGCCAAAGATAGATATAACTAGTCCGTAATAGATGGATACAGTCTAAGGAAAAAACGTGCCTCAAAAATCAATAAAATTTTATTCTCGATCAGATGGCGCCACTACCTTTGGCCTACTCTCGGATAGATGGCGTTGACGGTTTCGTTTGTTATTAAACAATTTTAACGCATATCAGTAAAAGAACATGGGTCAAAATGCGTTAAAATTATAAATAACAAACGAAACCGTCAACGCCCTCTATACGAGAGTAGGCCAAAACTAGTGGCGCCATCTGATTGAGAATCAAATTTTCGATATTTTCGAGGCACGTTTTTTCCTTAGACTGTATCCATCTATTACTGAGTTATATCTATCTTTGCTATGACAGTACCGCTCTATCCTATTATATCCTCTTTGCCTCGCGCGTATGCTCGCTCTGTGTGGACCCGGCTGTTGGAATTTCGATTTTATTTTAAGTAATTAAATTATATGACGAAAGTTCTCCAGGAGCCGGTTCCAGGGGTATAAATGTGCCGCTTGAAGTTTACCCTTTAAACGCCACGCCTATCGTGCGCGGCTCGTCATTGTGAACCTTGCCAGAATACACGAAGGTTGATATTGGGCTGTAGCCGTGCGCGTAAGTTGACATATTTGTTTGGCGGTCAAAGGGTTTAACCTTTTCGACGCAAAAGCTGTCATCCAGACGCCACGTCACCAGTGTCAAAAGTGAAATTGAACTTTATGCATATGCACGTAGGACGTAGGTCTATGTTGCTCTGTGGTCTATGACCAATTAATCGGTCTTGTATATATCGCGGTCATTGGCGTCCAAAAGGTTAAGGCCGGCTTGCATGCCGGAAAGAATAATAGATCGCAGAAGCGATTCAACCTCGCGACTTAGTCGCAATAATAAATTTCTATAGAAAGTAACATATGGGCCCTGTTTGAAGTTTAGTGTAAGTTCTGGTTGTTCAAATTCCTCGTACTGATATAAAACCAAATATTAAATGTGTATAATTTATCTTTTTCTAGTATTAGGTGGAGTTTTGCCACTGTGGATTTATAAATTTGTTTTAATTTTCTAGTAAATAGTTACAGAAAGCAGTTTTGTCCGTTTTGAACTTTAATTGCATTGAAATTGAGTTGAAGGGATAACAAATGCTTACTTTTTTAAATAACTGTTCTAAATCTAAGACAGATCATTTCTTGATATAAATATTTTATTCTCACTGTTTGGCAGCCCATGAAATTTGGAACTATTCACAAAAAAATCATTCAAACAAAATAATGACTTATGCAACATACGTACGTGTATATAGACTAGACTGTATGTTTAATAAAATATTTATAAACCACAATAATATAATAATCCACAGTGGGTAACTTGTTCGACGTAGGTTAAAAATGTATTTAATGTGATGAAAAAACATGAAATTAAAAAAAAAATAATTAGGGATTATATAGCTGGTCAAGCTAATCTTGTCAGTAGAAAAAGGCGGCAAATTTAAAAAATGTAGGCGCGAAAGGATATCGTCCCATAGAAAATTTGAATTTCGCGCCTTTTCCTACTGACAAGATTTGCTTGATCAACTATATTTATTAAATCTCGATAACGATTCATATAGCGTTTTTAAGCCTGTGGTTTTCGACCAGGAACACTTTTTGTTAGGAAAATTGGTGTTAATTACCTTTTGCACTATTCACATAGGTAGTCTCTTTTTACGTTGTCGCTATGCTAATAGGAAATAAGTTTTTGGCAAAAAAATATTTTTCTGTACAAGCTTTTATCGCTGACTGTACTTTTCTTTCCACAGGCAACTAATACTCATCGAGACAATTCTAACAACCCTTAACACGATTAGTTTGCGTTGTTTTATCATTATCAGAGTTCCCATGGCATGGCCACCACCTGTCTCCATCACCAGATCAGCTCCATGTCATCATAATATTGCATTGTCATCCGATTTACATTATGTATGCAAAATTTCAGCTTGATCGGAAATCGGGAAGTGAGTTAAATTTAGTTTCCAAGATTTGACTCACACTAACATACCTAACAGGGCAAGTTAAATAAAAGCTTGTTAAAAGTAATTAGGATTTCATTTAGAGAGGGATCAAACCCACAAGGATTCATCAAAAAATTTGAACATGTCTAAAACAAGATTACGATTTTAATGAATCTTCAATTTTGAAATCTTTTCGCTGAATATTCCCAATAAGTTCTAAATATTTCCAATTTGCGACTGAGTTGAAAGCGAACCATTAGCCCACGTGTTCACTATAAATAATTTTGTTTATAAAGAGTGTTGGTAAACAAAGTTTCTCAGAAATTGTTTGGTACGTATTACTTCATTACTACTAGTAAACGGTTGTGGTGTTTATGGGGAATACGTGTAGCTCTAGCATACCAGTATGACCATACAGTGACCAAGCAACATATTAGGAGCAAGTGAAGATATTTTTGGGCACCCTTTCCTGTTATGATAAGTGACGACGAAATATGCAGATATTATTGTCCTCACGTTAAACATAGGCATAGAAACGTTAATCTGAATTTAGTAATCATTGCATAGTTACTTTTCTTGCCCGGTAGTTTTCCAGTGTGTAAATAATGGATAGTTTTTATAGCAGATATATAATACTGGGTATAGCCACAATTTCTGTTACGAAGTCACATTCAGTGCCAGTTCGTGCTACGCGCTATGAGCGTAGCCGATAACATGATGGGAAAATGCGTATCATGCTACATACGCATACGAAAAGCGACTACGGACTGAAGCCCTGGCGGGTTGCTGGCAGTGAATGCGTTAACCATTGTCCATATCCCATATATTAATTAAACACTATTTTAATTAAATGGGAGGTCTGTCTAATTCACATTTCAACAAAACTTATGTCTAGATTGGGTAGAAAATTGCTGATTATTAGTTCGTGACTTTGCGGGTATGAAATGACGAGAATACGTAAGTTTCAACAATTGGTGAAAACATTCCCGAGTGAAGTATAGACACCAGTTAATTCTAAAGCCAGTTATTTGTTAACTCTTTGAACGTCAGACGGCGAAAGAATATGCCGTGCCCCGGACGCCAGGCGATCGCGATTATTTAAGCGAAATTTAACTTTACGGAGTCCCGCGTAAGTCCCTATTGCATTGGCGAAGCTGACGGCTGAAGCCGTCGTTGGCGCCCTTGGCAAGACTTTCCGATGACGTCCACAGCCGTCTGTGGCGGTCAAAGGCTGATAGAAAAGGATAAAATCAAAATTGTAAAATAAAATAATATGTAGTATTTAATTAAGGCTTTTTAGCAATATTCGGATTGTGAATTTTTGGATGCAAAATATGTTGGCATACTCAGCACTAAATTATACAAAGTTGTATTAACATGAATACAAAGATGAGCATTTTGTAATTAAGGTTTATGGATATTTATTTGATATTACAGCATGCATAGCGGATCGTTCGTACTGTGATATTCCATGGTTTGTTTAATTTTGAGCTAACAATAAATTTTTAAAACATAATGCTTTGATTTTTATTTAGAAATCATCAGTGAAATTGACATCCATTAACTCCTCTGTCAATGGATCACCATCTTTTTCCCCGTTTTCTGGTTCATTGATTATGTTTGGGGGTGTATCATTTTCTTTTACAATAATATTATCAGATACAACTTCTGTAATTTCAGAATTAGATTTATCTTTAGTGTTCATAGTATTGGATGAATTTATTTCACTCGCATCACTTTCTATCTCCTTATTGTTTTCATTAGAATCACAGTTATCAGTAGTAACATCTGCAGAAATTCCAATTTGATCAGATTTTAAAACTTCTTCAACTATATTCTGCTTATCACAATTATTTTCATCAGTATTTGCAACATCTTTTACAACTGGTGTATGGACATCAACTGCGATGGATTCATTTACTGCTAAAACGTTTTCATCATCAGAACTGTCACTGTCAATAACATTAGTCTCATCAGTATTTGCAACATCTTTTACAACTGGTGTATGGGCATCAACTGCGATGGATTCATTTACTGCTAAAACGTTTTCATCATCAGAACTGTCACTGTCAATAACATTAGTCCTATTATGTTTCTTTACCACAGGTTCAATGTCCATTTCATCATTGTTTTCTGTAACATCATTTTCTGTATTAACTTTTGATTTTTCTCCATTATTGACAGCAACATTACATGTATTTGGTTCCTCGGTTTTTTCTGGAATGGTTTCAGTAGAAAGGTTAGCATTCTGGTTAGAATTATTAGATTGATTGAGTCTAGCTAGTCGCCTTTCCTCGGCGAGTCTCCTGTTCCTCATCATTCGTTCCTTTTGTTCGTCGCTAATGGACGGTGATGATGTTACTTTAGGCAACATAAGGGGTGACCTGTAAATAATGAAATATTAGAGAATTATATTATGTGTAGTTAGCAGGACCGTCTTGTTACGTAATTTTACAAGGTTCAATCAGCTTTATCAAGTTGTCAGAAGTTGAGTTGTTAAAATATATCCTTCCAGAAATGTTTGCTATAGTTCACAAAGGAAATGGTTTGTCAAGTGGTTGGTTTTATTCAATATTAGTTTTATTAAAAGATGCTTGACCCAAAATGTTAAAGTGAGGAATATTTATTTTGTTTCTTCATGATGACGGTCATTTTCATGGTGACTTTCATTTTCGTTCATTTATAGCCCATACCCTTTATTGACCGAGCGTCAACAAAGCTCCATTTCAACTTGTGCAAAAATACTTTCGTATGTCCGGATGTTGTGAATATTTGTGAGCCGGCTGTATAGTTAAATAGAATTTTTCTGTTGTTTCGTTTTTAGAAAATTTCCAAAATGGCGGAAATTGGCATAAAGGACTTGGTCGTAAGCGCCATAGACCCAACTGGCGCTTACCACCATTGTGAGTTTGCTGTGATAATGACTCAATGAAGTAAGTATTTTTTATCCTAACATTTTTTATTAACACATTCGGTGCCAACGCGTGCTCGTCTACGAGCGTTGCCAATAACATGCAAAAACTCGTATATAAAAAACAGCGACTACGAATAAATAACCCGACTATTGGGTCACTGGCACTGAATGTGTTAAGCTTATCGCGAGGTCTACAGCTCACAGAGCGACTAGTTACCTATGGTCAGACATTGGAGTATGCATCTCCTTCCTAGCTGACCCTGGTGCAGGCGTGGAACGTGCCAGCTCTATCTGTTGCTGCAGTAAGCGGTCAAACTCATCTTCTTCTTGCGGTGGAGCTGCCTCATCTTCACTTGAATCCTGCTGCTGTACTGTCTCTTCGGAAAGGAACTGGTCCGTACGGATTTTGTGGAGGTGGACCTAAAAATTAGAATGATGGCATTGGTGCATCTAGAATGCCTAGATTATATTTAATATTATTTATTTTCATGTTTACATCTGTCAAATTATAGGTTAGTGACATACAGTTGTGGCTTTCCATGCTGGCTGGCTGGGTGACATTGCTGGTGGAAAGGTCCTTATGCACATGAAGCATAAGGACCCTTCTCTGATGGAAAGCCACAATTGTATGACACTTAATTAATTTGAGATTTGTTGTACCACTAGCTCTATATGGATCTACTGATTCAAAATAAATAAGTAAATTTAAATTGTAATTCAAATGTGGCTTTCCATACGAGAAGGGTCCTTATGCTTCATGTGCATTTTTTATTATTATTATTATTATAGCCTCTTTGTTTCCATACTCTTTTCCATTATTTAGTTTTTTTTTTTTTTTTTTATTTAAATTTGGTTAAAATATGTTTTTATGCTGTTGTTGTTTCTGTTATTTTTTCTTCTTTCTTGGGGTATGGATCCCGTTTGGGTAAAGGCCTCCTCCCATTTCTTCCATAAATATCTATGTTTGGCATTGCTTCATGTGCATAAGGACCCTTAAAGGACTAAGTACTTACTAAAGGTATAGTAAAAGCTTTTAGATTAACTTCTTATTTTATTGGAAAACAGGTAATGTATGTGCAGTGATGATAAGCAATTTTAGTTATATGGACCCTGATAAACCTAGTTTTGTTTTGAAGTAGCTTTAGGCCCACTTGCACCATTTCCGTTAACCGGTTAAACATGGAGTATTAGAGTATTAGTGGTTACCAGTACAATTTGACACTGGGTTAACCGTTTCACTGGTCAACCTGGGGTTAGTGGGATGGTGCAAGTGGCCCTTAATATAGAAATATAAAAAAAGTATGTGAAAAAGTTATAAGTAAAACACTAATTTCATGAAATATATTTTGTTGCTTTTTAGTGCCCTATCCTTGGTTGATCTCTACAAGGTTGTTGATCTTTGGCAAAAACAGAATTTATAGGTAAATAAAAATATTAGGGGTTGTATAAAATTCTATCTATTATATCTAGGAGAGCTAAATATTAGAAGGATAGTGGCACAGGATTTAACTATACCACTATGTAAAGAATGTGCCCACAGACCCATTAAAATTCTTCACCAATGGTTTTGCTATTAAATATTTGTAAATGACTTACCATGACTGGTCTCTTCTTCCCGAGAGTCTCAATCTTCTTGAGGCAGTCATCAAACTTGAACTTAGGGTACAGCCTGTAGGCCCAGTGCTCTAGTTTCTTGAGAATGAGGTCTAAATCTTCTCTCTCATTGCCTTTTCCTGTGAAATACAAGAAAATTTATTGCCAGAATTGCTTTCCTAGAGTAACTTACAACAACACTTAAGCAGACATCAAAAGTTTTTTGTGTACATGTATAAAATGGGACACTGTATTACATTTAGGTACATACCTTTAAATTTGAAATCTTTGAAATGTTCAGGTAATATCTGTATTCCCCTTGGGCCAGTAAGCCTTGCGGGGTTCAGAACAAAACGGGGATTCTTCACAACCTTTTTAGCTTTGGCTGTATGATCTACTACTCTCTTGTCTTCCTCTGTAAGAAAAAATAATAACAAAATATAAAAAATAACACACACACACACACACACAATAAAAAAAAAATATTACTAACCAGCCTCATCTTCCTTTTCGCTATTTTCATTACTGTCTGGAGACTGTGGTCTGTCATCCAGCTCGTCACCTTCGATCACCCGCTCAAGCTCTTGAGCTTCACCTGCCTCGTCCTCCAAGAACACATCCTCTAGCAGGGACATTATTTATATATACATGTACTTCAATACACTTTTTTACACATAACCTCTATGTCATTAAATTAACGAAGTCTTGAAAAACTATGTCACAGTTTATGATTCCTTTGAAGCAAAATATCATCGCACTTCCCTTTATTTTTTTATTTCACGGTTTCATTATTTTCATTTCTTATTTCATTGTAACTTGACATTGACCTACAGTGGCTCCAGTGGTGACAGTTTCACTGTTTCAGATTTAGGCGGGAAAAGTTTTTTTCTTATATCTCACTTTACGCAGTAAAAAATAAAACAACATTTTATATCACTCAGTTAAGATTTTTTAGAGCAATTTAATTTGCAACTTTGACTGTAAAATAATTAAGAATTCCATTATTTTACAAAGTAAATTAGAACCAGGGCGAGGGCTACACATATAACGATTAGCGTGTGTTACTAGACTGCAAGTGAAAAGGAACGTCCCACGTTCAAGGAAATTAGCGTGGACAGATAAATTAGGCATGTAAAACTTCCGCTTTATTTAAGTAATAAAAAAAAGGTTTTCAAATATTCAGGGAATTTGTAAAAAAATATGTAAAAAAATGAATTATTAATATAATTATATATTTCAAAATTTCACAGCGTAAAACTATTGTAATTTAAGTAATATCATACCGGTAATATACATATTTCGCTTTTATAGTGTATATATAAACATATTCGAATATTATTTGAACACCTATATTATGCTTTGAATTATAATATCGATTGTCTTCGATTATTACATAATCACAAGTTTTTTTGGCATTAAAAACTGGCCATTCTTCAAACCGTTACGTTAAACGTGAACATGGAACACCACTAGCAAGTCACGTGACCAGCTTGCGTTTGAGAGCGCATCACAGGTATGGAAATCAGGAAATTTTATTAAAAAATAAGTTGATTTTCGGATATTGCTTTAGAATTAAGGTAAACATAAAAGTTGAGATTTAATTGTGTGTTGATGTGCGTAAAACAATGTGTAAAAAAGGTGTTGTGTACGTAATTCCATCATAAAGGAGACTGTCTGTCATTTTGATACCAAGAAAGCTGCTTCAAGAATGGCGTCCCCCACATGTGCCGCTGGTATTTGGTTTCGCGCTGAACGGGATAGGATTCGATGACGCGTGTTCCTTGAATCGTGGAAAAGTGCTGCTTTCGCAATTCTGCGTGTTTCCGTAGGAAGCCGACGCGCATCCTCGTTTTTCGTGTATCGCCCTTGCGCTCCACTTGCAATGAATCATTGTCCCGATTTCTGCTTAAAGTTGAATATTTTTGTATTTCGTCGCTAGTGCTGATTCGGAAGTAGATGTTGTTGTTTGAATGAGTTTATTGCAGTGTTGTGATGGGTAAAAGTTGTAGTTTGTAGTAAATTTACACAAGTGTTTTGTTTATCAATTTGCCGCTCCTACACTGCCACGGACGGTAAGTGATGATGTCTTTGTGCTGATATAGTGCCTACGCATTTTGTTGATGGTCAAAGTTTATGGTAAATTGTTGGTGGATATGTGTATTTTGGCACTTCTGTGCAGTTAAAACTTGTTAACAAAGCTTTTAACAAAAGGATTAGGTTATGTGGGAGGGCATTCACTTTTTGGAGATACATGTCCTTGAAATTTGAATAGGGTTTTTTTTTTCTGATCAGAACAGAAGTGATACTTAATGGACTGCTTGGAATCATATTTTATTTAGCACAAGTTATTAATTACCAGTGAAAGTAATGTTTATTTGTATCTTGATAAAAACTATTGCATATTGAGAACATTCACAACATAACACTCCTTGGTTGATAATCCTAATTTATTCAGATACAAATGAAATGTAACAGCAATTACATCATCAGAAATGAAGTAAATAAAAAAATTACTTGCACCTATTGCTTAGAATTATTTCGGTTAGATAGTTGTGGGTTGAATATGCCTAGTGTACACCAGTGTAACTGTTAATGCCAATGTATTGTGCTATTTTACCCTGTTTTTGACATTGTATCTATAAAAGGTGCCCTAGTGTAGATTATAATTCTTGCCCATAGACCTTTTGGTTACTAAATATAACTTGAAGCCCTCACATTACAGTAGAATCCACTTATAATGACATCAAAGGGAAGTGACAAATACGTCATACTAAGTGATCATATGAAGCATAATTAATTAACTTCTTATTTTTGTTATTCTTTCCAAATTAATCTCAAATTCTTTTGTGAGATATGAGTTTTATTAACCTTACCAATTATTCAACTTATCACTGAGAATCAAAACTAAAGCAACTTACACGGCACACACACCCCAAATGTCCTCGCAGGGAAGATGTGGGGATGGCCATGAAAACCAGTGAAGTGTCAGTATAACCGGACATAATTTCATGAAAATAGGATTTATAGTTTATAGGTCAGTAAGCGATTTGTCACTATAAGTGAAGTCATCTTATCCGACTTTGTCACAAATAATTTTATATGAAAACCAAACTTCGCACAATAATTACGTCATAGTAGCGGTTGGTCAGTATAAGCGCAATGAAACAAATTTCACTGTACTTGTAATAATAAATTTGCCTCTCCATGGACCTGTGTTATAATTATAATATTAGAATTTTTCACAAATTGAACTGATTGTGATTAAGTTTGAAGATTGTGTCAGTTCACCACAATTAAATACAATTTTATTAATTTGCCTTATAGAAAACCTATTTGTAATACCTACATTTAAGCAATTATGGAATTATTGATATAATGTACCTACTTATTTATAAGCATCTGTGATTGCCACACCCGACATGGGTAGCATGTATTGAAATAATTGTTACTGGAAGACCTGATATGTATTGCCAAGACCCTGACCAAGTGTGGACATGTAAGCAATTATAATTAAATAAATAAAAATACTGCAGACACTTATAAAAATATAGTATGTAGGTACTTTGATTCCCTAAATGAAAAATCTTATGGTTTCGTTTGTTTCTAAAGTTCTCTTCTCCGCTCCTCTGTCGGTCTGTCTGTCCGTCCGTCTGTCACCAGGCTGTATCTCATGAACCGTGATAGCTAGACATTTGAAATTTTCACAGATGATGTATTTCTGTTGACGCTATAACAACAAATACTAAAACTAGAATAAAATAAATGAAGTGTCTCATACAATAAACGTGATTTTTCTGCCGTTTTTTGCATAATGGTACGGAACCCTTCATGCGCGAGTCCGACTCGCACTTGTAATATAGGTAGCTATTACTCACTCTTGCAAGAGTTGCAACACTCAGCATAATAGTGAGTTGCAGGTTTATGGTAACTAATCCAACACAGGTATTTTAGCAAATATAATATAGTTGGTCAAGCCAAAGTGTCAGTAAATAAGAACAAAAAAAACTACACTCCTTTTCTTTTGGGTGCTGGTACTAGTGTAAGACAAAGATAGTATGATTCTCTCTGTCTATGTTTGAAATGAGAGAGTCCTTTGACAAACTATAGATCCAAGTGAGTTAAGCTTCACCTGCTTTTGACACTGACCTTTGATGGGTGAATCATTAGCCTGTCGAAGTCGCTTACAAATTATTGATCGAAATCCTGTGTATAAAGCTTTATACAAAAGACAAAAGAAGTCATTGTACCACTAGGCAAATAGTTGCAAATGCAGACATGAAACTGATTTTAAGATTTTCTCAATGGCAATTCGTAGTTTACGACTGCCGTAAACACGCGTCGCAGTGGATAGTTATCGTTATCACACGCTTTTTATACTAAACTTAGTAGTATGCTATTTTTAACTGACAACTACAGGTGGCTTCCTATTTTTAACTTTATTATTGCGTGTAGGTGCGGTTTAAAATAAACACACAGTAACTTTTAACTAAAAATGTTATGTTATTCCTCATAGTTAAAGGAAAGATGCTAAGCACGAAGATTGACCCGCCTGTTCCTATCTCTATCGCACGAGCATAATTTTAATGCTGTCCCACCAATGATTCCGGCGGTCGATGACACTGTGCGAGCGGGACAGCCATATAATTATGCACGTGCGATGGATATAGGAACAGCCGGGTCAATGTACGAAATTATTCTTGCTTAGCGTCCTTACTTTAGAATAGTGAATGAAGTGAATCTGAACTCGATATACTTCAACCACACTATGCTTCTCGCGCTGCCGCGATGTCGCCCGCTACGGCCAGACACTGCCCTACTCGCGCGATTATTCGCGCTTCATATTACCGGTCCTTTGCGACTCGCGCCAAAAAAACCGACAAAATATGGAGCGGTGGGGGTGGGCATGACGAGTACTGCGGCCACACTACGTCTCTCACGTATCTGCCTATTTCCCTCGCTACTTTCCATGCCACACGTCGAGTATGTGGCCGGGGTAATATATGGTTTGGCGCACTACGTAATAAGAGCCGTGAAAGCGTGTTTACAGTCAAGGGCATAAATATATATACATTCCCGAAGTTACAAAAATATGTGTAAAGTCGTGTTCACATATTTTTGAGCCATTTGTCTGGAATTCTGGATCGATATTTTTGCCTTCGACTGTACTTGTGTACCTAGTATTTAAAACACATTTCATATTCGCGAATCGATTAGCCATTGTTCACATTACTCATACGGACTGTATGTTCTCGCCCTTAGTCACCCTTGTCAATAAAAAGTCGAGTCTAGTGTGCACGGAGCATAACACGTCAATAACCTTATCACCAGTAAAACGCGTTTGCGATTTCACGGCCAACGATCTTAGCATCCAACTCATCCAAGGCTTTAAAGTCAGGATAATTTAGGACTAAGTTATAATTATGTTTGCAATTTCGTTTTATTTCGATTGTGAGATACCTAGTGTCCATTTTACACAATAGGGCTATTAAAATATCTGGTCATGTAAATAATTTAGGCATTCAACGTTCAATTGGTCTTAATTAATAAGATAAAGGTTTTTAATTTAAGCAATTCTTGTTGAACTTGTAATTTTATAAAAGTTCAGAATACCAAGAATAAGTTTTTTTTTTTTAATTAGTACAGTCAGCGTCGACAGTAGCGGATGGGACTGCGCATCGAAAGTTAGATAGGTACTTTTGGCTTTACCATACCGAACCAGATACTTTTGAACTCAATCTCTAGAGATATATCGCTACGACGTTTACGATTGCGGAAAACTGTATGTAAACGCGCCTGTACAGTGTACACCATGGCCCTGTGTAGGCCAGTCCAAGGGACGCATTTATGCGTTAGAGGGAGCAAGTGATATCGCTATCTTATCCCACCGCATAGCTGCGTCCCTTAGATTGGCCTACGCTGGGCCATGGTGTACAGGAGCCTTTAGAGGATGGCAGATACTTTTGGCGTTTGGTTCTATCCTCTACTGTGACTAATATTTGACTAGTATTTGACTGTATTTAAAATAAATTATTTTACACCACGCAATTAATAAAGCACCAGAAGATTAATAGAGAAACGTAGACAGCAGTTATTTTTAGACACAATTTCTATTTTAAAACCCGTATAAAACTATAAAGAGTAGGTATTTTGATCGTGACGTCACATGTTAGTGTTTCATATAAATTCCATAGTAGCAAATCGTTTTAGCAGTTCGAAAAAAAAAAATGATTTGACTAGTAGTCAAATACCCTGTTGCTACTCTATATGCTCAGTGTCTGACCGAAGTTTCCGGCAGGGACCGGATTCCGGTATTTTTTGTATGGGAACAAAACCGGTATTTTTTCGTTCTTTGTTAATTATTTCATTTCTAATTGGGCGATCTAATAACACGAAGTTGTTACCTAAAACACAACTGAGTCCTACATTTATGGAGTATAAAATAATTCGAAATATATGGTTATTTCGAAGTTTTTGCAAAAAACCGGTTCCGATCCCTGGTTTCCGGTTTCGGCAGGTTTCGGCATAAAAATCATGCTACGACCGGAAGTTTCCGTTTCGGCTCAAAAACTGCTAAAACTTTCGGCCGCGCCGAAAACTGTATTGCCCGGTGGAAGTGTTGGTTTGGGTTTCGGTGTAAAAATCATGCTTCGGTCTGTGCTTCGGTTTCGGTTAGACACTACTATAAGCTAACTGTACAATCAAGGAGAAAAGTTAATGGGTAATAAAAAGGCTCTGTGTATTTACGGGTAAGTATAAAGTGCATTTGATATTTGTGTAAAATACTAATCGTATTTTGTTTTATTGTTACAGCTGCTTGTAAATAGAGGCTGTAAATATAATTATAGCAGATAAAGATGAGTTTGGGAGCACGCGCCACCAAGGGTGGTGCGAAGGGGAAGGACAAAGCCCAGGACAAGGCCAAGGGCGTCGACAAACCACCGGCCAAGGAGAAGGTCAAACAACAGCTACAGGTTAGTGGGGGCAGGGTCAGATTGCAAGTTAGCGGGGTCAAGGTCAAATTGTAAGTAATTAGGGTGTAGGTCAAGAGGATCTTATAAAGTTTCACACCCAGGGAAGAGTAAAGAGTTTTGTCAGTAAAACGTCGCAAAATTCAAATGCAGTGATCAAATCTACGCGCCTACTTTTGAAAAATTGTCAGACTATATGAAATGTTTTGTAGTGTGCCCAATGATGAGAAATCATAACGGAGGGGGGCCGTCGCGGGATCAGCACGGTCGACTTTTCGCCAAACTTGTCCGCCGGTCGGCGCGTGTCCGAGCTACTCCGCGGCGGGGTTGCCCTGTGACCATAGATTATGAGAGCTGAGGGCTATTTATAAGGCATAAGGGTGTCAGAAATTATGCAAAGTTAGTGGGGTCAGGGTCATATAAGTCATATTGCAAGTTAGCGGGGTCAAGGTCAAACTGTACGTAACTAAGGCCTAGGTCAGTGGCATCTTATGAAGTGAACACCAAGGAGAAAAATAAACACAAAGCCCAAGATTAGTAAGGACGTCGAATAATAATAACATCACCAGCTGAGAAGTTCAAACAACAGGGATTAGTAATTATAGCTTAATAAAACGTACGGAAAACTCTATAAACGGTTTGTTGATATAGGTCAGGCCCAGCGTAAATTAAGACTTTACTTCATTTCATACCTCGTCGGTCTTAACGACAATCAATAGCTTATGAATGGACATGGAACCTTATCATACCTCTACCTATTTCTCTTATCCATACTAATATTATAAATGCGAAAGTCTGTCTGTCTGTCTGTCTGTGTGTTACCTCTTCACGCTTAAACTGCTGAACCGATTTAGTTGAAATTTGGTATACAGATTACTAATTCCACGCAGACGAAGTCGCGGGCAAAAGCTAGTTGCCAATAAAGAGAAAGCTGGCCTCAGTGCGACAGGCGCTTAATTAAACCATTAACAATGATTGCGTGCATTTACACTCTTTGCCTATTTCACTAAAGACCTTTTTCCCTTGAAGCCCGTCTTCAAATATCAACTTATTGTTTATGTTCCAGGCAACCACAGAACAGATGCGTATGGCAAACATTATCGACCGCAAAAGCGACGACTCCACGGACGTCCGAAGAATGGTGAGATCACTTTCACACGCTATCTTCCCTTTTAGATCGAATCATTCGAAACTCGATTGGTATTGTGGGAAATACCCAACAATAGAAGGCAAATTCCTGTCATGCTTTGATAAAATCTCCTATTTAGTTAGCAATTTTTGGTACTTCGAATAATGAAAACAAAGCCACATGATTAATATTAGTTATTTGCCCAATAGTGAAATGACTGTATTGCCGCAGGATACGTCAAATTTGATGTTACCTTTGCTTACAACATGCAGTCTGTCGACATTGCAGCATTGATGCCAGGAAATGTCAATTTTGATGTTGATGTCCTGGATAATTGATATTTCTTGCGACCAGTCTGCAGCAATGCTGCGCTGCAAAAGCTGTTGCCATTGGAATTTATCTTTAGCTACTAGTATTTAACTGAGTTGTTGACTGATATAGTTTGACCATACCCTAGCTCAAGAGTCGCCAAATTTATGAAGAGAAGAGACAACCACAGGAGAAATGACGTTTTTAGAAATGTCAAACGCCACAAAAGTGATTTGACTGGTCTAAGTTCTCTAAGTATTAATTGTGTGGGCTCTTGAAGAACCGCAATGGCGGATATAAAGAGCCGCACGCGGCTCGCGAATTGCGGTTTGCCAACCCCTGCCCTAGGTAATATTTAAACCGTTTATTTGTATCAATAACTATTGTTAACGTCCACAGGTGCTAGAACTGATGGAGATGACATGTCGCACTGAGGAGGAGGTGTGTTCGGCGCTGCACGACTCTGACAACGACATGGTCGCCGCCTGTAACCTGCTGCTGGAGGAGAGTCAGCGAATACAGGTTAGAAGAACATACACAGGACAATACGATGAAAGAAATAAGATACTTAAAAAGAGAAAATAATAAGAACAGCAAAAACAAAAAAAAAAACAAAGGTAGAATTATTTACACATTAAAAACAGAAAAATTACACACGGGTCCAGCAATGTGTACAGTAGGGAAAAGGCCCTGTCTCAGCAACAGCATATTGTTGCAATTTGCAAATGGGGCAAATTCCAACGCTGTTATTCTGCCAAGGCCTTTATTAGTAATATATATAAATATATATATATATATATAAACAAAAAACATAATAAATGAATAGTTATTGGGTAATTAATGTTACAATATTTGGATGTTTTAAAGGTCATAAAAAAAAATAAAAAAAATGACTAACGTGCAGCGGGTCCGGATTTAATTTGAATGTCAAAGCAGTTTCACGCAGTTTCCGTTTCAAACCGAATTTGGAACCACAGTTTCACTTTACAGTTTCAGTTACACTTTTTTTCTGTGGATATTATTCCCACAGTCAGACTATCAATCAGTTATTGCCAGAATACGAATATCGTGGAAGCCTGCGTGTTAAAGCCGTGTTACATGACACGTTTTACTTATCGCGGACGCGCATATGGACAGATCACGCGATATACCTGAGTCAGTGAGACAGATATGGAACGTACGCAAATTTAAATTTATTACTTAAGAAATGTCTTGGATTGTGCCCAATGATGAGAACTCGTAACGGAGGGGGCCGTCGCGGAGTCAGCACGGTCGACTTGTCGTCAAACTTGTCCGCCGGTCGGCGCGTGTCCGTGCTTCTTCGTGGCGGGGTTGCCCTGTGACCATAGATTATGAGAGCTGAGGGCTTACTACACACTGGGCGTAAAACATCAGCGCGTTGCCATCGTTTTGAAAATTATCATGTTTTTACCCTCGTTTACTTTATGACTAGCGACCCGCCCCGGCTTCGCACAGGTAGTTCAACTAATTTACACAAAACCTTAACAAATTATACATATAAACCATCCTCTTAATCACTCGTATCTATTAAAAAAACCGCATCAAAATCCGTTGCGTAGTTTTAAAGATCTAAGCATACATAGGGACAGACGGACGGACAGACAGCGAAAAGTGACTATGTTTTATACTATGTAGTGATTATGATTCAAATTGTAACTTAAATTTGAACTACTTAGCGGTGTCTTATTGGAAATTTGACGTACTTCCGTAATTCAAATGACAAGCAATAATATGCTAACATGGAGCTGATCTGATAATACAGTCAGGAGGAAACCTAATCAAATCTTTGACAGATAAACGTAAACACATTTAGTTTGGCATTTGAAAGGTCTCGAGGAATACTTCATAGACAGGAAGGAGTAAGTGTTTCAAAAACAGTTTTTTTTATATCTGGTCACATTTTTATGTAATGTTTTTGAATGTTTGGTGTTTTCTAGGGCGAATGGCAGACAAGCGAAAAGAAGAAGAAAAAGCCACCAGCCGCCGCCGGAAACGGCGAGCCCGAGCCCCCTCGCGAGCGAGAGGCGCGAGAGCCGAGGGAACGATCTGGCCCGCCGCGTCCACGTGAGTGCATTTTTTTAATAATCCATCTGTATTGTGATCTTGTTTCATATGTAACAACCACACTATTACAAATAAACAAGTAAGAAACCTATCCCATGGTTCAGGTGTAATTAAACCTTAAGTCTAAATTGGGTAGACTAGAACTGTACCTGTAATCTGACGAGGGCCCAGTTTTCTGGTTACGACGATGCCGGTTGTAGAATCGCATATCATACACAGCCATACAAGTGAAAATACGGGTACGAGGAGACGATAGCTCGAGTGGGGGATGGGCTGTCACTGACGCAAATCGGAATTAATATCTTCATTAACTCGGCTCCTGTGTCCCTATCCCTACAGGTCACGCACGTTCTGTATACAAGTTTGTTTGCATCGTATATGTTAGCAGGTCGCGGACAAGCGGAGGCGCGCGGGCGGGGCCGCGGCGCAGCGCGGGGGCGCGCGCGCGGCGCCCGGCGCGGGCCGCCCGGCCGACCGCGGCCGCGCGCCGACCTGGGCGAGCACGGTCAGTACCTACTACTACACACTTCCTCACCTTAGAGCCCGGTAGCAGGTCGCGGACAAGCGGAGGCGCGCGCGCGGCGCCCGGCGCGGGCCGCCCGGCCGACCGCGGCCGCGCGCCGACCTGGGCGAGCACGGTCAGTACCTACTACTACACACTTCCTCACCTTAGAGCCCGGTAGCAGGTCGCGGACAAGCGGAGGCGCGCGCGCGGCGCCCGGCGCGGGCCGCCCGGCCGACCGCGGCCGCGCGCCGACCTGGGCGAGCACGGTCAGTACCTACTACTACACACTTCCTCACCTTAGAGCCCGGTAGCAGGTCGCGGACAAGCGGAGGCGCGCGCGCGGCGCCCGGCGCGGGCCGCCCGGCCGACCGCGGCCGCGCGCCGACCTGGGCGAGCACGGTCAGTACCTACTACTACACACTTCCTCACCTTAGAGCCCGGTAGCAGGTCGCGGACAAGCGGAGGCGCGCGGGCGGGGCCGCGGCGCGGCGCGGGGGCGCGCGCGCGGCGCCCGGCGCGGGCCGCCCGGCCGACCGCGGCCGCGCGCCGACCTGGGCGAGCACGGTCAGTACCTACTACTACACACTTCCTCACCTTAGAGCCCGGTAGCAGGTCGCGGACAAGCGGAGGCGCGCGCGCGGCGCCCGGCGCGGGCCGCCCGGCCGACCGCGGCCGCGCGCCGACCTGGGCGAGCACGGTCAGTACCTACTACTACACACTTCCTCACCTTAGAGCCCGGTAGCAGGTCGCGGACAAGCGGAGGCGCGCGCGCGGCGCCCGGCGCGGGCCGCCCGGCCGACCGCGGCCGCGCGCCGACCTGGGCGAGCACGGTCAGTACCTACTACTACACACTTCCTCACCTTAGAGCCCGGTAGCAGGTCGCGGACAAGCGGAGGCGCGCGGGCGGGGCCGCGGCGCGGCGCGGGGGCGCGCGCGCGGCGCCCGGCGCGGGCCGCCCGGCCGACCGCGGCCGCGCGCCGACCTGGGCGAGCACGGTCAGTACCTACTACTACACACTTCCTCACCTTAGAGCCCGGTAGCAGGTCGCGGACAAGCGGAGGCGCGCGCGCGGCGCCCGGCGCGGGCCGCCCGGCCGACCGCGGCCGCGCGCCGACCTGGGCGAGCACGGTCAGTACCTACTACTACACACTTCCTCACCTTAGAGCCCGGTAGCAGGTCGCGGACAAGCGGAGGCGCGCGGGCGGGGCCGCGGCGCAGCGCGGGGGCGCGCGCGCGGCGCCCGGCGCGGGCCGCCCGGCCGACCGCGGCCGCGCGCCGACCTGGGCGAGCACGGTCAGTACCTACTACTACACACTTCCTCACCTTAGAGCCCGGTAGCAGGTCGCGGACAAGCGGAGGCGCGCGCGCGGCGCCCGGCGCGGGCCGCCCGGCCGACCGCGGCCGCGCGCCGACCTGGGCGAGCACGGTCAGTACCTACTACTACACACTTCCTCACCTTAGAGCCCGGTAGCAGGTCGCGGACAAGCGGAGGCGCGCGGGCGGGGCCGCGGCGCGGCGCGGGGGCGCGCGCGCGGCGCCCGGCGCGGGCCGCCCGGCCGACCGCGGCCGCGCGCCGACCTGGGCGAGCACGGTCAGTACCTACTACTACACACTTCCTCACCTTAGAGCCCGGTAGCAGGTCGCGGACAAGCGGAGGCGCGCGCGCGGCGCCCGGCGCGGGCCGCCCGGCCGACCGCGGCCGCGCGCCGACCTGGGCGAGCACGGTCAGTACCTACTACTACACACTTCCTCACCTTAGAGCCCGGTAGCAGGTCGCGGACAAGCGGAGGCGCGCGGGCGGGGCCGCGGCGCAGCGCGGGGGCGCGCGCGCGGCGCCCGGCGCGGGCCGCCCGGCCGACCGCGGCCGCGCGCCGACCTGGGCGAGCACGGTCAGTACCTACTACTACACACTTCCTCACCTTAGAGCCCGGTAGCAGGTCGCGGACAAGCGGAGGCGCGCGCGCGGCGCCCGGCGCGGGCCGCCCGGCCGACCGCGGCCGCGCGCCGACCTGGGCGAGCACGGTCAGTACCTACTACTACACACTTCCTCACCTTAGAGCCCGGTAGCAGGTCGCGGACAAGCGGAGGTGCGCGGGCGGGGCCGCGGCGCAGCGCGGGGGCGCGCGCGCGGCGCCCGGCGCGGGCCGCCCGGCCGACCGCGGCCGCGCGCCGACCTGGGCGAGCACGGTCAGTACCTACTACTACACACTTCCTCACCTTAGAGCCCGGTAGCAGGTCGCGGACAAGCGGAGGCGCGCGGGCGGGGCAGTATTGTGGGTTACGGAATACTTAAGGCGGTTCCCTGAGCCAGAAGGCGAAAAATCTCCTTATATGATCCTGTTTTTCTAAGAGGCGTTGATATTTGTAGACGTGGAAAAAATATATGTAGTTCTTGACTATATTATCTTTAATATCATAGCTTCCGATACACGAATTATGACACTTCGCTCGATACAATTAATTCCCAAAGTAACCTCTAACTCGGACTTTTAATCCAACTTTACTCGGTTATTTATTATGTGATACTATAAATAAAAAAAGAAGAAAAAACAATCTTAACTTCAATAATAATTTCATAGCTTTCGAATTTCGATATTGTAGGGTAACGTTTTTAAAATAAATAAAAATCGTCCAAATTCGATCAAAATTGACACTTTGCGCGCATGATTTTTCCCGTTCTTTCTTGCGAAATGTGACAGAGACAGCGGCAAACCGACAGAACGGCCTTAACGTACCGTCAGCTTCAAAATTCACTATGTCGTTTACACACGTTGATGTAATTCTGAATAACACTGCTGTCAATTAATCGAAACTTCAGTATGAATTCTGCAAAACAGCAATCGCGTAGTAAAATATGGTAGTTTAAAAGCTGACATCACGTACATGCCCCCAATGCCACCCCTAATAACGGATGACTTACTTGCAGGCAACAACATAGCAGACTCATTCCCCAGCGCGGAAGACTGGGACAACGAGGAGTGGTCAGGATCTCTGTCGGACACCAAGGTGTTCACGCCCAGCACCGCGCCCGGCGGCGAGGACGCGCCCGCCCAAGTCACCACGGTAACTTTAAATTTTTAAACTCGCTCCTTAAGGCGTTTATCACACTGGTTGCAATCCGCAGGTCGCTCTGATATTTGAGCGAGACAACGCTAAGCGCTCGCACGTCGGAGCGATGTGCGAATCGCATTCAGTCAGATAACCGCCTAATACGAAGGCTATTTTCGTAATAAGTTGAGTTCCAGATTTACCAGAGTATGTACCTCTATTGCCCCCTTCGCGTATTGCACGCACATGTAGACCATGTAGTTAACCCTTTGAATGTCACGCCTCTCGTGCGCGGCGCTTCATCGTGAACGTTGTCTGAATGCACGAACGTTCTTTCATATTAAAATGTAGCAATTGGAATGTTGGCGTGTGTTGGAAGATACTTGCATAAACTTTGGACAAATCTTCCAACACACGTAACAGTATACTTGTGCAAGTCTAAACTTGCGTAAATAAATCGCTTCGTGTGTGGCTACCATTAAGAATATGTTGTCAAAGTGATATATGCCTTTTAAAGCGAGGTTTAGGGTCAGTTGCACCAAACTGTTTCATAGCAAACCGCCGCGGCGCGCCGGGTGACGTTGATCAGTCTGTCAAGTGCGGATGGTGCAACTGGCACTTAGACTAGCAAGAACTTGCCGACTACTAAAGTAAACTGTATTCAAAAGTTTGATCAGATACCGCAATGTAACGTAAATTGCATGCAAGTTCTTGCTAGTCTAAACCTCGCTTAAGATTTGTATTGTTTGCATAGATGGCACCATCATAGCTTGCCTCTTTCACTATGAGATTTGGCTTAAAGGGCTGGCATCCATGGCATAAATTCCATTAAAAAAACAAAAATCTTTATTCCATGTAAGCTTTTCTCGCAAGAACTATTCTAGACATACCTTTTTCAGACGAGTCCCCAGTTTCTATAATAAATATTTGTTCGATATTGATCCTTTTAATAATTCCTTGTCTAGTCTAAAAACGCTAGTAAGACGTAAACTCTTTTAGTAACTGTTAGTTAGTTATGTATTCTTAAACTAAATACTACGTTTTTCTTACCTACCTTTCTATTTTATTAATATTGTTTTTATGAACCTCCAAGTCTGTTTGTATCGCATCTCAATTCGTACATTGTGTACAACATATGTAACATGGATATTGTGACTGTTTGTGTTCTAAATAAATAAAAAATAAAAAAATTGACACAATTCTAGGAATTGACAGGGCAAGCTATGCTGGTGCCATCTGCTAAATACTTCGACCGGCCAACCCCATTGGCGAAGATGTAGTAAAAAATATGTGTATGTCAACGGCGTACAATTTGCAGCAGGAGGAGTGTTGGGACACGCCCGCGGCGAACGGCGCCGAGCACATTCCCAGCTACAGCTACAGTCGCCTGCCCGAGCCCAGGGCGCCCATTGTAAGTCTACTTACAAATACTCCTATTAGCGCCACTCGCACCATCCGACTAACCCGGGGTTAAACGGTTAAACCTGGAGTTACCATGGTTACCAGTACAATGTGACACTGGGTTAACGGTTTAACCGCTTTACCCCGGGTTAGTGGGATGGTGCAAGTGGCCTTATTAGTTTATATGTGACTGCTACATAATGAAAGGCATTAGACTGTGGGTTTATGAAACGAATGAAATGAGTTTCATAAAAGGATCACACGAGTGTTTTAATATGTAATATAATCTAATCCAAAGTGTTGATTAGTTGCAGCCTACGATCAGCCCGGCGACGCTCGCGGCGCCGCCCAGCGCCTCGCCCGCGCCCGCGCCCGCGCTCGCACCCGCGCTCGCACCCGCACCCGCGCTCGCACCCGCGCCCGCACCCGCGCTCGCACCCGCGCACGCGCAGCCCGCCGAGCCGCAGCCGCCCCGACACCAGGTCAGCACTCAGCGCGACACGCATACATTCATATTATTATTTTTACTTTATTTTTTTGGAGACCCAACAGCTGTGACATATGGCGCTATTCATTTATTACGTAAGGAGATTTAGGGGGAGGGGGGCCGACCATGTCTTATTAGGGTTCCGTACCCAAAGGGTAAAAACGGGACCCTATTACTAAGACTCCGCTGTCCGTCTGGCCGTCTGTCCGTCTGTCTGTCACCAGGCTGTATCTCATGAACCATGATAGCTAATAGACAGTTGAAATTTTCACAGATAATGTATTTCTGTTGCCGCTATAACAACAAATACTAAAAAGTACGGAACCCTCGGTGCGCGAGTCCGACTCGCACTTGGCCGGTTTTTTTTTTTCTTACAGGGAGGTGGGAGAGTCTTGATAGTTCTTACGTAAGATCACAAAAATGCGAAGATTAAGATTATGCTTTGAAAAATCACGTGCATCCGTGCTGTTATAAAAAAACTTTAAAATGAAATAATAGTTGATTATTACTCCAAATAATATTATTTTTATACCTCTGCAGGCACAAAATAAACATTCTAAAATATTTCCTTGAAAATAAAAATTAAAACAAACTCAATATGTATTATTTTTTCCTTCAGATGCTTACGTAATAAATGAATGGCACCTATACAGACAGACACACCTACAATACAAGAATACATCTGACACTGGCAGCCAGCGCTGGCTTGATATTGGCCTCGTATAACCAGTTTTTCAAGACAAGCCAGCGCTTGTCTATTCGCGCCAGTGCTGGCTTGGCTTGTCTGAAGAGTGGCGCCGGCGTCACTGGCTTAGTCTAAACCTGTAGACGCGGTTCTGCGGCAGCGGGGTGACGAGCGGCCGTTCAAACCACTGGATCGAGTTTAATATTTTTCATTTCTCATGCTCTGAAAGAGGGTAATTGTTGTTCTAAAAGGTGTGCAGAAAATTATACGTTTCTGCACTAGAGCATTTTACGTTCCAAGTACGATTTTTTTAATTTTTTACAGTAAACAATTGAAAATTGGGTTTAAAAGGATGTTATACAATTTCCATTCTGATATTTGACTCCCCGTTCCATAAAAAACGATACTTTTGCCTAAATTGTTAATTGAAAGTACTTACCCTCAAGAAATACTATAAAAAATTATACTGTCATGTTTATAAAAAAAACATGCGTTTTCCCTTTCCTCGTATTCGAAATGAAAAGTAGAGTGTTTAACTCGGGTGAAAGGCATCATTTCACCCTCGGAATATTGGCGCTCGAACGCAGTGAGAGCTCTAAACTACCTCGCCAGAAGTGAGTGCCTTTTATCCCCTTGGTTAACGATCTACTATGAACGCTCGGTCGACGCCCCGGTGCCCCCAGGCGTACAGACCGCGTGTGTATCGTATTTTGTTAAATATCCTACTTGTCCATATTCTGTGCTTTTTAGATCCGCCTTTCTACAAACTAGCACATTATAAAGACAACACCAATAAATAAACCTATGAAATATATCACCTTATCATTTATAAAGGTAAACATAATTTATTCAAAAACACGTATTGTATTGTATTCATCAAATTCCATTATTTGTCAACAGCCAATGGGTATGTCGGGGTCGCTCTCCGCGGCGCAGTCCCAGTACCTGTCGCAACTCACTCAGCAATCGCAACGGCATGATAACAGTATGTATTCATTACAAATTAAAACTTAGTTGTTTCATATTCAAAATCAACCATACCGAAGACTGCATAAGATCGTTTTTGGCGTGCACTTTCATGGTATGCGGTATTACTCTGTACAAAATTTTGATAATTGTTTTTTTTTTAAATTATGTATCTTGTAAATAGAAATAAGTCTTTTTCGCGTATACTATATTAACCGAAGTGACGTCAGTTGCTCGACATATGCCTACCGTAATGATCTCCGCTGGATACTTGGTCATTAGTCCGTTGACGTTGACGACCTTATCAAATATACACAAGCTGGAAGATTTTTCGTATTAATGCTAACTTCTATCTAGGGTTAAAAAAAATACCATGATGTTGTTCACATGTTTAATTAAATATATCATTGTTTCAGGTGTATATTCGTCAAATTATGGTGTATACGGTTCTTCTGACATGACTAGTCAAAGAAAACCACAGCGAGCGAGGGTGCCTCCTCCTTCCAAGGTATTTAAGCGTAACCGACTGCTAAATGTTGACGCCCGTTGAGTTCTTGTATTTTCGACTTTAATACATTTCATGGATATAGGTAGTTCATATAAACTGGCTGCTATATAACATTATAAGCTCATTCGTACACTGGAATTTCAATTATTAACTACCGGCGCGACAATGGTATGCCTAGTGGTCTCAGTTAAGGTGCAGTAGCTTCAACCAGCGGAGTTTTTGAAAAATTGTAGCTCTTTTTTATATTATAATATGGTTGGCAAAAATATGAATAGCAATCTTGAAGCCTTTCTCTAGTTACTTCATCGATTCGAATTCTGATTTTTTGGCTTTCGCTTGTTCACTTGCTTCCAAAAATGCGCAATTTTATTTTTGATCGAATTCGTGGATGACATTTTTTTTGTTATAACTTACTAATAATAACAATTCAAAAACATGATATCCGTGATTCCAGCGCAGCCGTCTCGCTCGCGTTTATGCTTAGCGAGAGGGCGAGAAGAACCTGAACCCGCGGGGCCTTAAATAAAAACATACGTGTTGCATATAAAAACCTACGAAACTAGGAAAGGTCCTGATAGAAAACTTGCTCTTTAGTCAAATTGCGATGTTATGTTTGAAGTGAGGCGCCTGTTTGTTGTTTGCGCAGATCCCGTCGTCAGCGGTGGAGATGCCGGGCGGCGAGGGCGGCGCCATGTTCCTGGACGTGCAGTTCGGCGCGCTGGAGCCCGACCTCACCGAGCCCGCGCCCGCGCCGCAGCCCGCCGTCGCCCAACCCCAGTCCCAACCCCAACCCCAGTCCCACCCCCAGTCCCACCCCCAACCCCAACCCCAACCCACCGTCGCCGCGCCCCAGCACCAGCCCGCTCAACCGCCCAAGCCGCTTCCTACGGTGAGCGTCATGCTACAAACATTCACAGTCGACAGTTCGCCTTCGGGACGTCTTCCTATCGATAAGCACCGCAACAACAAAAATAAGACTGCACTATGAAACTTACTTACGACAACTAGCACATTGTCATTATTGTGAGCCTGTCGTGTTTCACTGCCGGCCAAAGACCTCTCCTTCCCCCTCTTAATTTTGAGTGTTTGCCTTACCTTTTTCAAAGGAACCTAGCACATGATTGGCGCGACAGTATCTCGCCGCGAGATAGACTACCCATCCCTCTTTAATTAATAAAGTTAGAAAAAGATGGGTAGTCTACCTCGCGGCGTAATACTGTCGCGCCAATCATGTACCTACTTGGCTCTTTTTGCTATCTTCAAGGCAGGGTGTTCTGTCCATTTGGAATAGTCGTGATTCTAAACGGAATTGATTGTTTCCAGGCGGTGACGGCGGCGCCCGAGCCGGCGCCGGCGCCCGCGCACGCGCACACGCACGCGCACGTGCACGAGCCCGCCCCCGAGCCCAGCGCCACGTACGCCAACACCAACAGTATGGTGAGACGACCTTCTACTATGCCTTTCTATAACTTAAGGTCTACGTGGTTATAGTACTTAGAAAAAAGTTTCATGTATTTTGCAGTGTGCTGTGATTACTATATTTGGCGTCAATATCATCCATGGCCGCTCGTAGTGTTAGAAAGATGCAATTTGTTAAATTCAGATTTTTTTTATTTCCAATATGATAATAAAATTATGAATGAGCTTTAAAATTACATGTCAACACTTAAAATCTAAAACAAAAACGTATGTATGCACATAAAAGACAAAAAAAATAATACAAATCGCACCCTCTGTCACGTAGGCGCCGCTCCAAGTCTTTAACCAACTTTTTTGCCTCCGACACCACGGCCCAGCCTTTTCCACCGCGAGTACCGCGACTACACCGCGATTTGTTAAATAAATCGGTAATCAGTGCGCCTTCAGTGAACTCCTTTAAAAACAGACTCGACAAACATTTTACGAATGGACAAAACACAGGACATTGATATGCACGTATCAGCTATTTTAAGCTGCCTGTGCATTCGTATATAATAATAATAATAATAAATATCGTACCTCAATTTACCTCCTCTAGATGTAAAGTATTGTAAAGTGATCTAACTTATTGTTAAAGTTGTATGAATTTTCGCAGTTACCGGAGAGTTTAGCGCCAGAACCAGTCCCCGCACCGGTAGAACCTGCCCCGCCACAGCCTAACAGTAAGTCCTTTATATTTTCATTTCTTTCGTTACGCTTACTACTCACCTGTGTTGAAAATAAGTTTCGATTTCGAGGCGACAAAGAAGACTAATCCACAAATTGCTATTCCTGCTGAGGCAAATATAGTGTTTTTCTCCAAACATGCGAGGAGCTAAAATAATCATTATTATTTATTTAATTAATAATATTTATTTGTTAAAAGTTAAAGGCACAACTTATTCTGCCTTTCAGTACCGTTCAATATAATTGTGCAATGGAGCCTGTATGAGCACGCATGAGATCCTTAAAAAAAGTTATATAGGTAGTCTTTGATTTTATTAAACAGTATTCGCACGATCATACACGACGGTCTTGTAAGAACGAGATATGTAAGGTCGTTTATCTCCCTCTATCCTATAGATTGAAATACATAAGTAATAGCTGACCGGTTCATGTAGACGCGGCCTGCGGTTATAATAATTGGCTGTTTGCATTTTTCTTAGTTGATTCATATTTTTAAAAACAAAAAACAATACACTAATAACTTCCCATCCGCTGAAACAGGGCAATAAAGGTTTGATTTTTTTTATTTGAATTTGACCATAAAGAAGAACTTCCTGTACAATTTTTGCTACAATAAGGTGAACATTTCCGAGCATATTGGAGAAAAGTAAGTTTGTAATTAGTTGTTTGTCTGTGCCAGGTTTAGAGAAGCAGCTAACGGCAGCGATGAAGCAGCTGGCCGTGTCCGCGGGCGACGCGCCGCAGGCCGCGCCGCAGCTGCACCGACACAAGGTATATACATGTATACACATACACAACTACCCTCTTACAGTTATAGTTTGTCAAAGGACTGTCTCATTTCAAACATAGACAGAGATAATCATACTATTTTTGTCTTACACTAGTACTAGTACCCAAAAGAAAAGGATGAATATAGTTTGTTTTTGTTCTTATTTACTGACAATTTAGTTTGACCAACTATGTATGTGGCTTTCCATCAGATAATCCTTATGTTTCTATCAGAATTTCTGTTGGAATTTCAAACAAAAAAACCTTATTGCACTTGAAGCATGATAAGGACCCTTCTGTATGGAAAGCCACATATTCATTTGATGGAAATAAAAATAGACTATTTGATAACGGAAATAAAAAAAATGCATAATACAGTTATCATCGATAGAAATCGGAAAAAAAATATTGTAACATTTGTAACACGTACCGTACACTTGTGCCGAAAAAAATTACTGTAATCTTCAAATGAAAAAAAAAACCGGTCAAGTGTGATTCGGACTCGCGTACGATGGTTTCCGTACCATTATTCTTTTTACATTTCACTTTAATTTGCTTATTTTGTGTCTGTGGTGAGGCGTTTCCGGGTAATTCGGAATACGTCAGATACTCTTAATTTGATGGAATTAATGGGGATTTTCGGAATGACCCGAATTATAATCTTAGAAAGATTAAGAGGCCGGTGTCGATTTTAGTCGCAAAAATGTAAAATTGATAGATTTAGTCGGTGAAATTGTACACCTTTTGTTACCTAATTGAAATAACAAGTACTGGTTTCTATTAGCACGTCTTCTTATCTTACCTTTTATCAGATCAATTTTGTGAAAACAGACTCACTAAATTAGTAATGTTTGCTTTTCTGATGGACGTTTAGGTAAACGCGTGTAAAGTACTGATTTTGTCGCTCTTATTTGTAAATTTCGTAAAGTTTGGACGGCTAAACATGGTAATTTTGTATTACACATATCCTGTACTTGACGTTTATCAGACTACATTTTTATTATTATGACTTTGAAGTAGTGTAAATGAAAGTTAGACGAAATCAATTTTCTCCAGAAATTACTTCAAAACAAGTGACAATTTCTCTGAAAATCGACTTAATTTCAACGTAATTTTAATACTTACACAATCTACAACATTTGCTGAAACTATTCTTATACATCAATTTGTATAATTTACCACCATAAATTTTTGATGAATTTTTAAAAACAGCCCCTTCTTTTCATATATTACCAGTGACGCACGCTCGCGACCTCATTATTAAAAGGCAAGATGAGAAGACGTGCTAATAGAAACCAATACTTGTTATTTAGATATTACGTAACAAAACGTGTATAATTTCAACGACTAAATCTATAAATTTTAAATTTTTGCTCCAAAATCGACTACGGCCTCTTAAGCATCAGCCGTATTTATTACAAAAGTGAAATATGAACACAACCAATATGTTGAGTTTGACTAATGATCGCTAACCCGAACGTTTGTATTTAGGCTATGGGCCAGCAGAACGTGTACGCACACCACGCCGCGGCGGCGCACCACCCACCCGTATACGGAGCCAACGTCTACGCGCCACAGGTAACATTAGCATTTACACATTTTACATTTTCGAACACACCTCTGTTAAATCTGTGTTGGTTATCAATAATGCCTTATTAACCCTTAAATGCATGATTAAATTAATTAATGTAATATAATTAATTCATTAATTAAGCGTATTATAATTAATTATGCATCATTATTGCTTTGTATACATTTGGCAACAATATGCATTTAAGGGTTAACAGCCGAGAATGTGAATAAATGCCATTCGAATAAATAAAATAAACGTCCCTGCTCTAAATCGACGCAGTTTGGCGAAAAAGATGGATCTTTCAGAAATATTCTTTTTGACAGAAAATTAAATTTTATTGATAGATGCGTTAGGGGCCTTGGTCCTCTTCCCTAAATAACGTCAGAATGTGCATACCCCAAAACCACCATTATTGCTTCTTCATTCCTTCTAGTCGATTTTTAATTTAGGATGTCCTGAACTTATCCCTCGTCGCCCATCGCAAGAAAAGCTAATTTTGACATTCAAATGAATACATTGACAGAGGACGAACGAACCAATATGTACCTTCTATTTTGTACAGCAGGCAAGCTCAACAAACGCGTCGCTAACGACCGGCATGTCGGCGCCGGCGTACGGCTCCGCGGCCGCGCTCACGCAGTACCAGCCGATGATCAACTCCTACCAGGTGAATATACAGGCTTTGACTGTACAATACAGCAGGCAAGCTCAACAAACGCGTCGCTAACGACCGGCATGTCGGCGCCGGCGTACGGCTCCGCGGCCGCGCTCACGCAGTACCAGCCGATGATCAACTCCTACCAGGTGAATATACAGGCTTTGACTATACAATACAGCAGGCAAGCTCAACTAACGGTGCTTAAACATTCTGTGGGTAAATTTGTGTCGTAACTGCCTAATACCCCGCCTAATACTACCTAACTTATGCCCCGCCCTGTAATAAACGTATTACGTGTAGAAGTTTGTGGAGACACTCGAGCGAGCGTTCATTCATGTAAAACAAATGTAGACTTATGCGAGCGGCGTGAATGTTCGCCGGACAGAGCAATTCGACTCTTGTTGCTGCCCGCCCCACCGAACGCTCCTCTGGTCACTTGCCACTCAGGCGGTACTCTAGCGTGATAAATACGCGATCTTTACTCGACAAAATAAAATGAAATTCGCTGGAACGCTGGAGCTAATTAACCCTTAAATACATGATTTTTTGTTATTGGTTGGAAAAAATGTTTTAAAATAAAAACTTAAGCTTTTATCTGTTAAATCTGTGAGCTGTCCAATGCTTTGTATACATTTTGCAACAATAAAGTTTTAAGGGTTAAAACTTTAACCTGACCCTCGGTTGCACCACTGTTTTGTTAAATCTTTGCTGAATTTTTATATATGGAAAGTCTCATAGTTCACTGCTGATTGATTAATCTGTTGTGGTTGGTGCAACTTGCCCTTAGTCGTATCAAAGATAGATATAACTCCGTAATAGATGGATACAGTCTAAGGAAAAAACGTGCCTCGAAAATCAAGAAAATTTGATTCTCGTTCAGAGGGCGCTACTAGCTTTGGCTTACTGTCGTATAGATGGCGTTGACGGTTTCGTTTGTTATTTAACAATTTAAACGCATATCAGTGAAAGAACATGGGTCAAAATCATAAAAATAATTAATGCAAATAAAAAAAATCATTTATCCATATTTAAATACATTTTATCGTATTTTTATAAATCTTCATTTTTAGTTTTAAAGTGTGTCGACAGATGGCAGTGAATTTACTGGGATTACAAAATTTACTATGACAGTACCTCTCTAGTATAAGTTACTCTATGGTCGTATATATTTGGTGTTGTTTATATTTTGATTACTGTCCAATCAAACCTTTTAAATAACTAACAGACATTTTGTGTCAGCAGACGTCATCGTCAGCGGGAGTGTACGCGGGCAGTGCGCTATACACGTACCAGCCCAGTCAACAGGCCAAACTACCCACTAAGGACAACACGCCACAGGTGCGCTATTACTATTTTAATCTCGTGTTCTTTGCATGCTCGTGTTATGTGATAAACCACGTGATCAAGTCATCTACCACTTACCTTAGGCGGTTGGCACAGAAGTTGCTCGGTGCTTTTTTAGTAGTATAGTCAAGGTAGGAAGGAGATAAGTTTTGGGACTAAAACTAGTATTACTTACTTAACATAATACAAGGGAAAAGGGAAAAGTGTGGACTGAGCGAAGATGTAGTGACAAAAATTGAGAAAGGTATTTTGAGATGGCTTGGACACGTGGAAAGAATGAGTGAAAGAAGGCTAACAAAGAGAGTGTATAAGGGAGAGGTAGAAACGGGAGTTGGAAGGGGCAGACCTCGGCGGACTTTCTCTGATCAGATCGGGGAAATCCTGAAGAAAGGCCAGGTCAAGAGCACCCTAAACCGGCGATCGTGTATGAGGAATGTTATGAAAGTGAAGGAAGCGAAAGAGGTATGTCAGGATCGTAGCAAGTGGAAATCCGTGTTCTCTGCCTACCCCTCCGGGAAATAGGCGTGATTATATGTATGTATGTATGTGTGTATATACATAATACAAATTTGCTTCATGCAGCCAAGCCTTAATCCAGTCCGTAGGTGACCAGAATAACTTTTGACCAACCGCCTCAGTAGACCTATAATGTAGTCATAAACATCTGACGTGACATGACGTGACGTGAAGAGTCTAAGGGGAAAAAACAATGACAGTGAATTTTACGACATTATTTATGACTTAACAGATCATTGACTTTTTACATCCAAGTCATATCGTTTTGCCATTGGACACTTCAGAAGATGGATTTAAAGTTTTGGTAGATCTATTGTTAACCCTTTGAACGCCAAGAACCCCTAAAGGTGTTCCTAGTCGTGCCCACAGCCCCATAGACAACTATAGGTGTTATGGCGGACGCTGTTAAAGTAACGTTCACACTTTCAAGTTTACATTAGCGTTCAAAAGGTTAAGGAGGCATAATGGCCCTTTTCGTCATATTATGTGTATTTGCGTCTCACATTTTGCTTAATGAGAGAGTGAGACGCAATGACATTGGATCAAGAAATAGGAGCAGGTGGAATACCACCCTAATTTAAATTTGTTATTTTCAGTATGACAACTCGGTAGCATCTAATAGTAATAGTTTAACAAGCACGTCAACGACACAGAACTCAACCGCCAAAGTAGCCACAACCACAGGTAACTAAATAGTTGATTAATCTATACTGTAATCTTACAAGAAACTGTATTCAAATAACCTCCTACACTTGGCACAGATCGCTTTTTAGTGATTAGACCGCCTGTTGTTACCTAGTTATAAAAGTGTATAATTTTTTTCTGAGTATTTTTTGCTCAATAAAGACTACTTACAACTTAGTCTAAATGATCACATCGATTGGTGTAAGTTATAAGAAAATGTTAGTTAACACTAAAACAAATCGCAACTTTGTTGTTTGTTTGCGTGTTTAAATATAATTATGCTATACACGGTGGCTAAAAAAAAAGCATTCCCGTTGCCAAAAAAAATTTGGCTGTTTCATACAATTTGGCTGGTCCATTTTCTATGGGAGGGAAATTTTTTTTTATCCATTTGGTATGTATTGCAGTAAGCGCAGGCGCGAACGCGGGTGCCAACGCGGCGAACGCGGGCGTCACGGGTGCCGGTGCTAACGCGGGCTACGGCGCCGCGCTGTACGGCGGCGTGCAGCCCACCGGCTACCACTACGACGAGGCGCAGCTCATCACCAGGACGATGCCGCACCACATGGTATGTAGTGTAGACATGGACTACGAGTGCTACGAACGCGGGCGTCACGGGTGCCGGTGCTAACGCGGGCTACGGCGCCGCGCTGTACGGCGGCGTGCAGCCCACCGGCTACCACTACGACGAGGCGCAGCTCATCACCAGGACGATGCCGCACCACATGGTATGTAGTGTAGACATGGACTACGAGTGCTACGAACGCGGGCGTCACGGGTGCCGGTGCTAACGCGGGCTACGGCGCCGCGCTGTACGGCGGCGTGCAGCCCACCGGCTACCACTACGACGAGGCGCAGCTCATCACCAGGACGATGCCGCACCACATGGTATGTAGTGTAGACATGGACTACGAGTGCTACGAACGCGGGCGTCACGGGTGCCGGTGCTAACGCGGGCTACGGCGCCGCGCTGTACGGCGGCGTGCAGCCCACCGGCTACCACTACGACGAGGCGCAGCTCATCACCAGGACGATGCCGCACCACATGGTATGTAGTGTAGACATGGACTACGAGTGCTACGAACGCGGGCGTCACGGGTGCCGGTGCTAACGCGGGCTACGGCGCCGCGCTGTACGGCGGCGTGCAGCCCACCGGCTACCACTACGACGAGGCGCAGCTCATCACCAGGACGATGCCGCACCACATGGTATGTAGTGTAGACATGGACTACGAGTGCTACGAACGCGGGCGTCACGGGTGCCGGTGCTAACGCGGGCTACGGCGCCGCGCTGTACGGCGGCGTGCAGCCCACCGGCTACCACTACGACGAGGCGCAGCTCATCACCAGGACGATGCCGCACCACATGGTATGTAGTGTAGACATGGACTACGAGTGCTACGAACGCGGGCGTCACGGGTGCCGGTGCTAACGCGGGCTACGGCGCCGCGCTGTACGGCGGCGTGCAGCCCACCGGCTACCACTACGACGAGGCGCAGCTCATCACCAGGACGATGCCGCACCACATGGTATGTAGTGTAGACATGGACTACGAGTGCTACGAACGCGGGCGTCACGGGTGCCGGTGCTAACGCGGGCTACGGCGCCGCGCTGTACGGCGGCGTGCAGCCCACCGGCTACCACTACGACGAGGCGCAGCTCGTCACCAGGACGATGCCGCACCACATGGTATGTAGTGTAGACATGGACTACGAGTGCTACGAACGCGGGCGTCACGGGTGCCGGTGCTAACGCGGGCTACGGCGCCGCGCTGTACGGCGGCGTGCAGCCCACCGGCTACCACTACGACGAGGCGCAGCTCATCACCAGGACGATGCCGCACCACATGGTATGTAGTGTAGACATGGACTACGAGTGCTACGAACGCGGGCGTCACGGGTGCCGGTGCTAACGCGGGCTACGGCGCCGCGCTGTACGGCGGCGTGCAGCCCACCGGCTACCACTACGACGAGGCGCAGCTCATCACCAGGACGATGCCGCACCACATGGTATGTAGTGTAGACATGGACTACGAGTGCTACGAACGCGGGCGTCACGGGTGCCGGTGCTAACGCGGGCTACGGCGCCGCGCTGTACGGCGGCGTGCAGCCCACCGGCTACCACTACGACGAGGCGCAGCTCATCACCAGGACGATGCCGCACCACATGGTATGTAGTGTAGACATGGACTACGAGTGCTACGAACGCGGGCGTCACGGGTGCCGGTGCTAACGCGGGCTACGGCGCCGCGCTGTACGGCGGCGTGCAGCCCACCGGCTACCACTACGACGAGGCGCAGCTCATCACCAGGACGATGCCGCACCACATGGTATGTAGTGTAGACATGGACTACGAGTGCTACGAACGCGGGCGTCACGGGTGCCGGTGCTAACGCGGGCTACGGCGCCGCGCTGTACGGCGGCGTGCAGCCCACCGGCTACCACTACGACGAGGCGCAGCTCATCGCCAGGACGATGCCGCACCACATGGTATGTAGTGTAGACATGGACTACGAGTGCTACGAACGCGGGCGTCACGGGTGCCGGTGCTAACGCGGGCTACGGCGCCGCGCTGTACGGCGGCGTGCAGCCCACCGGCTACCACTACGACGAGGCGCAGCTCATCACCAGGACGATGCCGCACCACATGGTATGTAGTGTAGACATGGACTACGAGTGCTACGAACGCGGGCGTCACGGGTGCCGGTGCTAACGCGGGCTACGGCGCCGCGCTGTACGGCGGCGTGCAGCCCACCGGCTACCACTACGACGAGGCGCAGCTCATCACCAGGACGATGCCGCACCACATGGTATGTAGTGTAGACATGGACTACGAGTGCTACGAACGCGGGCGTCACGGGTGCCGGTGCTAACGCGGGCTACGGCGCCGCGCTGTACGGCGGCGTGCAGCCCACCGGCTACCACTACGACGAGGCGCAGCTCATCACCAGGACGATGCCGCACCACATGGTATGTAGTGTAGACATGGACTACGAGTGCTACGAACGCGGGCGTCACGGGTGCCGGTGCTAACGCGGGCTACGGCGCCGCGCTGTACGGCGGCGTGCAGTCCACCGGCTACCACTACGACGAGGCGCAGCTCATCACCAGGACGATGCCGCACCACATGGTATGTATAGGTAGTTGGGACATGGACTACGAGTGCTACGAACGCGGGCGTCACGGGTGCCGGTGCTAACGCGGGCTACGGCGCTGCACAGTCTGGCTCGCACACGATGGGTTCCGTACTATTACGCAAAAAACGGCAAAAAAATCACGTTCGTTGTATGGGAGCCCCACTTAAATATTTATTTCATTCTGTCTAGCTATACGGTTCATGAGATACAGCCCGGTGACAGACGGATAGACATTCAGACAGTCGGACAGAGAAGTCTTAGTAATCCTGTTTTTACCCTTTGGCCACGGAACCCTAAAAAAACACTTATTGTAAAAGTATCAATTGTATTTTGTGTAGTTGTTAACCTATGTTTGTTTGCAGGGCGGATACTACGAGGTGGGGTACGGCGTCGGCGGTGCTCGGGAGGGCACGTTCGGACTTGGACCTACAGACAGGTTCACGCGGACCGACGCTGCCTCGCCGCAACAAGTCAGCCAGGTACACGCAGGCATATATAGTTGGTCAAACCAAATTTTCAGTAAATAAGAACAAAAATAAATAGGTGCTAGTACTAGTGTAAGACAGAGACAGTATGATTCTCTCTGTCTATGTTTGAAATGAGACAGTCCTTTGACAAACTATAGTATAGGCGTAAGGCATAGACTATTCGAGCTTATAGAAAAACTCGATAAAGTTTTAGGCGTATAGTATTTGTTGTAAAAATGTTAGTCTTGTTCTTTTCTAGAAAACTCTCGTGTTCTTGCTTAAGTCTAAAACATACACGGCACTCGAGGAGGCATTGAGACAGGGACACACTTATCCCACGTACGCAACGTATGCAATGCATTATGACAATCTCAACCCTGAAATTTGTATGCTTAGAAACATACTTGTCATGCGTTGCGTTGCGTGTGACAAGTATGTTTCTAAGCATACAAATTTCAGGGTTCAGATGATATAATAAGATAAGATAAGATAAAATTTTCGAGTTGTCAGAGTATGGTAAGTACTTAGTGTTTGTAACGTGGTATTAAATCATAATCTGGCAGTCTGGGCATAGTATAAACAGGGCAAAGTATGATATCTTCATAGAAACGTACCGCGCGCGACTTGTATGAAGATAACTTACTTTGCCCTGTTTATACTATGGTCTGGGCTATCAAAATGGCTGCCAACTTAGCTTGGCCTAACTCTAATAATGTTGTACAATGACACCACGATCTAACGTTATTTTCGTCCACCAGGTCCCCGCAGCGTTACCGCCTGGCTATGCGTACTTCTACCAACCTCCCCCCACGACGTACCAATATGGAGTCTACCCCACGGTAAGTCTATATTAAAAATAGTTGTGCGTAACGAGATTTATTTATTTTTTTAATTAATAAAAAATGTAAGATTTTACCACTTTGAAGGAGACCGCGGTGAATTTTGTCATCACTTCCTTCTTAGTTTACACGCCTTAAGGGGCCCACTGATTATCAGTCCGCCGGACGATACCGGCCTATCAGTTGTCCGGAACTGTCAAATTTTTGTTTTAACTGACAGGCTGATATCGTCCGGCGGACTAATAATCAGTGGGCCCCTTTAGGCAGGCGCATACCGACATCTACACTAGGAGTATTTTGCTTCTTAACGACACCAAAGCACCAAGTATTAATTATTGTTATTGAATTTTTATACCAGTCGAAATTGGTTAATTTAGTATTAAAAAGACATGCGGCACCGACCTTAAGTGATGGGAAAAGGCAAGCGAATGATGCTGAATTGGTAATTCAGTGAAGATTAATGGGCACTAACTGTAATCTTTTTACAGTCTGGCAAAAAAGAGTAGATATTAAAAAGTTTCAACACTGTAGCGTCGTCCCTTTCAAATCAATCTAAGAAAAACGAGACTAATTTCTACTCTTTTTTGCCAGACTGTAATGCTATGAGCATGAAGGAAAGACTTCTGGTAAATCAATCTGTAGGTAAAATAAATCGCTCTAAGAACAAATTAAATTATTTTATATGAAAATATTTTGTGTTTTTTCAAGTAGACACACTACTATTTATTTGAGTTTAAAATAAATCGCTGTTATAATTATAATGAGTGGTGTTGCAGTACGGCGGCGGGTCTAACGTCGGTGGCGTCGGCGGCGTCGGCGGCGTGGGGTCCGTGTCCGGGGCCGTGACCGGCGCCGGCAAGGTGTCCAGCTACTCGCAGCAGCAGCCGCCGTACGACCAGGACTCTTACAAACCTGGTATGTAAACTAACATATTTTTCTCAAAAATGGACGGCAAAGTCGACGTTGCCGGTTAAAAATTAGGTCGCGAAGTGCGTAGTTTATGGTCAGTCAAAAAATTAAAAAGTTAAAAACATTGCAGTCTCGATTTCGGGACTGCAATGTTGTATACAAATTCCATTATTTGTCGAGTTCCAAACTTTTTAAAAGATGAAGTGGCCATATCAAATGAAGGCATAGGTCCATTAAACAGCCAAACAGATGATCAGTACTTATTATTATAATGTTGGTACTGCGAATATTTAGCTGTCTGAAATAGGTTGGCGTATTTTCGGCAGAAAAATGCACTTCTTTTTACAATTTAAAAAAATAAAAAGGCGGCAAAGCAAATCTTATCAATTGTTTTTACTTTTTTCTGTGAAAATATATACGTAAGAACGTTGCTTCTGTAAAATATTTCTATTATATTTGTATTTATTGCGCCATTTTTGAGAAAAGCACTATATATGACTCGGCAGGAAGGCTACTTGCTGGCTTCGGATTCAATTAAAACGAATCCTCAGCCAGCAAGTAGCTACTTCCGAGCCTCGACAATAATGTAATATTTTCAAACGATATTCTCTATTTTTAAGTGACAGCTCTTAACATGTTCTCTCTGTACGCCGCTGGCGGTCCATGTATCTTCCATTTAGACGAGGGCCTAACGACTCCCCGCATTTCGAAATCAACAGTACACACATTAATGCTGCGAATCGTTGGAGGGAAGAGAAACTTACTGAGGACCAAGGAGAATAGACGAGGCAAAATTATAGGTCACTTGATAAGACACCACACTTTATAACTATACTAGTAGGCAAGCTCGAAGTTAGAAGAGAAGAGGAAAAACACGAGCAAGCTATACACATCTAAAAGGAAAAGCAAATGTCGTGTCTTACGGGGACCTAAAAAACTTGGCCGAGGACCGCGAAAACTGTCGCAAACTCCACCGACAAGAGCCATGCTCTTTAATTATAATGATGACACAATTTAGCCCTTCGAACTCAAAAGCCGCTCAAACGTTTTAATTTTTCATATATTTCGTATGAAGTTGCTTGACGTGATTCGCGACGGTGAAGCGGAGATAATTTTTCTTTTGACGCGATGTGAGTTGCTCTAAGCTCTCATCGAACATTACTTCGATTTGATAGGACCTTAATGGCGGTCAATAGTAAATCTTAATAGATGTGATATTTGCAGGAGGCGGCTACAACGCGAGCGCGAACAAGGCGGCCGCGGGCGCGCCGCCCGAGCTGGCGTCCGCCATGTACGCCAAGCCTCACGTCGCGCTCAACAAGGTCAATGTGAGTACGAGTACGAGCACGAGTACAACAACATCAACATCAACATCCCTGCCCTGACAATCATATACAAGTAGTTATAGACATGAAACCGAGCGACCAGGGGTAAGAGAAAGACATATTCATCTATTGATAGTTTCATGTATGGCAGCATAATCCTTTTTCTCTTTCACTGTTATAAATTTCGGTATTTCGCCATCGCCTTCTTGCTATGATGCCATAACCCTACCACGAAAAAATGCCCGGTCGGTGCTAAAGACAAAGCATGGCACTATTTTCTCTTTCCTCTTATAGGAATCGCAATAAGACTATCTTTCTCTGTCAAACAGTGTCAGGCCCTTGCTGACAATATTAACCTTTACGACGCCGTGTCAAACACAAAAGCTGTCACTCGGACGTCACGTCACCGAAGTGTCAAAACTGAAATTGAACTTTATCCATATGCACATGGAGAATACATATGCACGTAGGACGTAGGTCTATGTTGCTCTGTGGTCTGTGACAGATTAATCCGTCTTTGGCCTACGGCGCGGATATATCCGACATTGGCGTCGAAAATGTTAATGCGCGGTGTTTTTTTACAGCACATGGCCACTGTCTGTAATTTGCATGATGACAGCAACAAAGACTCGTGGAAATAATTGTTTCATTTCAGTATAAACATTAGGATTATTTATATATTCAATAAAATAATAGAGCAAAATTCACCAATCGGCCATTTTGACTGAAACACCAATCAGAAGCGAGCCAAACCGTGACGTCATCATTCCATGACATATTTCTTTGAGCAGCATAGACAACCTCATTGACCGTAATCCGTACGTCCTCAGTATCCTCACCAAAGAGTCTGCATGTTCAATTTTTTTTTTATTTCTCCATTAAAAATGTATTTGTTATCCCTAGGTTTTGTTGCTAGACACATGAATTGTTAGATGTTAATTAGACAAACTGATGGATTATTTCCGTGTTCACTTACGTATCATAAGAAATTGATTATATCATTGGCTATGTGCGAAGTTGGTGGTGGGGAAAATACAGGCGACGCCAACGCACGACGTGGTGAAAATATGAACTTTCGTGGGACATGTCTGCTGCACATCCACTAGGGCGGCGCCACAGTCATGGACGAAACAAATTGGCACGTTGTAACAATAGTGTATAATGTGTTGCAGAGTTACGACAAGGCGGCGTTCCACAGCGGCACGCCGCCGCCCTTCGGCGCCGGCTCGCACCTCTACATCCCCGCGCCGCACAACGCGCACCATCCCCACCACCACCAGCACCAGGTACGACGCCACCCCCCACCCCCCACAACACACAAAACACACACAACGCCTGTAGCGCCAATATACTGCCAGACCGAAAAACTTATTACAACTATTCATTTTATGATAATTACACCCCGTTTTCAATATTGCAGTTAATTGAAAATTATGGTTGGCAAAACTATCTAACGTAGGGATCCCTCACTTCACCATTGGTGATCAACTTCGCCAAATAAAATAATAATTTTACCAAGAAATATATCAATTGAATTCACAATATAGTTGCTTAAAAATTATTGAAAGTAAAATGAAATCTAAAATTACCTAATTTCGCCTCCCGTCCGCAACTTAGCTTAATATTTTTTTATAATTGAAAAAACTATACTAAACCCTTTTCTAACCCCTACATGTTGAATTACTAACCGCCAATGATACAATTTATAGTGTAATTATGATTTAATACTAGTTTAGGCGAATTTAAGGTACGTAGTTTTACAAACCCTTATTTTCAATGAACTGCCATTGATAACTGGGTACGATGATAACTTACTGCCTTGACGACTGTACCCGTGTGCATCACTATTTCATTTGTGCCCCATCAGTACTGACACGCTTTAAAAAACGCTCAACCCATCTCTTTCCTATATCGAGAAAATTAGATGTACCTACATAAGTTACATAACACCTGAGTTGTTAAGTAACATGGACACGCCTGATTTGATACAATTTAACAAATGCGCCATGAGTCCTATACCTTGACTAGCATAAGTTTGATTGATTGAAAAGTTGAATAGCGTAGGAAGTTCTATTTTTTAATGTAGAAGCTGTTTGCACCAAAAAAAAAACAAAAGCTTGTATTTTCGAGATATAATAAACAATTTTTTATTTTATAAAAGTAGTTAAAGGCGTTATTTTCTTGATATCAAATTATATTGGTACAAACAGCTTGTAGTTATAGCATGCTTTCCGATATTATGATACGAAATATATATATATTTTTATGGAAGAACCACGAAAATAATTCGACTGTATCCTCTTGTTGGCTTCTAAATGTACATCAACGGTCGGTTAATTGTTTCAGCGAACTGCCGAAATTTTCCTTTTTATTTGACATTATAAACACCTTACTTAATTTAAATAAGGTTTATGTAAACAGTTAACTTTTTCTTTGATAGTTATCGTATGGCTCAGAGCTTTATTGTGTAACAACATGACATAAAAGTGCCATGCATGTCATTAATAAATGAGTGCATTAATAAATTATATATTTAGCTTAATTGTATTATACCTAAAATTTTGATTACACGAGTCTTATATGAACAATTTTTCTTGATTTCATTGGTTAATTGTGTGACAACACACACAACACACACAACGCCTGTAGCGCCAATATACTGCCAGACCGAAAAACTTATTACAACTATTCATTTTATGATAATTACACCCCGTTTTCAATATTGCAGTTAATTGAAAATTATGGTTGGCAAAACTATCTAACGTAGGGATCCCTCACTTCACCATTGGTGATCAACTTCGCCAAATAAAATAATAATTTTACCAAGAAATATATCAATTGAATTCACAATATAGTTGCTTAAAAATTATTGAAAGTAAAATGAAATCTAAAATTACCTAATTTCGCCTCCCGTCCGCAACTTAGCTTAATATTTTTTTATAATTGAAAAAACTATACTAAACCCTTTTCTAACCCCTACATGTTGAATTACTAACCGCCAATGATACAATTTATAGTGTAATTATGATTTAATACTAGTTTAGGCGAATTTAAGGTACGTAGTTTTACAAACCCTTATTTTCAATGAACTGCCATTGATAACTGGGTACGATGATAACTTACTGCCTTGACGACTGTACCCGTGTGCATCACTATTTCATTTGTGCCCCATCAGTACTGACACGCTTTAAAAAACGCTCAACCCATCTCTTTCCTATATCGAGAAAATTAGATGTACCTACATAAGTTACATAACACCTGAGTTGTTAAGTAACATGGACACGCCTGATTTGATACAATTTAACAAATGCGCCATGAGTCCTATACCTTGACTAGCATAAGTTTGATTGATTGAAAAGTTGAATAGCGTAGGAAGTTCTATTTTTTAATGTAGAAGCTGTTTGCACCAAAAAAAAAACAAAAGCTTGTATTTTCGAGATATAATAAACAATTTTTTATTTTATAAAAGTAGTTAAAGGCGTTATTTTCTTGATATCAAATTATATTGGTACAAACAGCTTGTAGTTATAGCATGCTTTCCGATATTATGATACGAAATATATATATATTTTTATGGAAGAACCACGAAAATAATTCGACTGTATCCTCTTGTTGGCTTCTAAATGTACATCAACGGTCGGTTAATTGTTTCAGCGAACTGCCGAAATTTTCCTTTTTATTTGACATTATAAACACCTTACTTAATTTAAATAAGGTTTATGTAAACAGTTAACTTTTTCTTTGATAGTTATCGTATGGCTCAGAGCTTTATTGTGTAACAACATGACATAAAAGTGCCATGCATGTAATTAATAAATGAGTGCATTAATAAATTATATATTTAGCTTAATTGTATTATACCTAAAATTTTGATTACACGAGTCTTATATGAACAATTTTTCTTGATTTCATTGGTTAATTGTGTAGTATAAAATAAACTACCATCATATGTGCCATTTTCAACCAAATGGGTACTTATTGTCGGTTGTCAATAAGGCGCTATTTCGATATAGGCTTAATTTGAAATCAACCTTATCGACAACCGACATCGTGATAACTTTTGGTTTAAAACGTCACATTAGGCTATTTAAATTCTCGAATTAGGCAATTTGGAATTCCATCATAAATAAGTTCTTCTATGTATAATTTAGCATGGCATGAATATAAAGCATTACCAATTTTACAGTAGATGAATATGTTTATTTTACGTAGCTAAAATTATTTTTGTGGTTCGCCCAAATGCATGTGTTAGAATATATTTTGAAATTTTGAAATATATTTTAGTTTTTATTTCGTTTGTAGATGGATGTACGGGTGAACAGTAGTCATAATAGGCGGGTAAGTTACACATATATATGTTTATGTACACTGCTATGTATACGCACCGTGCCGCTGCTAGCCCGCCTTCTGCATGCAATTTAATACATATATATGTTTACATATACTAATATTTTATGTAAATTATTGTATTTGTTTTGCTTTTTAAACACTAACGATACTGTTAGATTAAGATTGTGTATGTATTAGTGTATATTAATGCTCAATTATAACATTATCAGAAATCCAGATAGGTCACAAGATGATTACATTAAATAAAAATTAACATGACTGTGAGGGCGTTTGCATCAGTTTAAATATTCTTCTTATTCTTTCGCTAGTTTGAGTTATCGCATATTATACCAGTCTACCATAACTAGCAGCAGCTCCGCTATTTACATCAGAGTTGACCAGATAATTTGAGATATTTCCTAGTCGTTCAGTGTCCTTGACAAATGTCAAGCTATTAAATTCACAAGGCCTAACAACAGTGTGATTTTTATGGTCGGTTTCATAAGCATTGCATACATGTTTGTAGCAATGATCTAACTAAAATAAACACAGTTTGTAAAATGAGGTCACATTCGCTTATAATTGTTTCGGGTATAGTTTGTGCGTCGTCGGTAAAATGTAAATGTGTTTCAGGAGAGCGGAGCGGCGCGTGCGGCAGCGGCCAAGCCGGCCGCCAGCAAGCCCAGCTACTCGCAGTCCTACTGGGCGCCCAACTAGCTGCACGGTACGTACACCACACACAAGCCCAGCTACTCGCAGTCCTACTGGGCGCCCAACTAGCTGCACGGTACGTACACCACACACAAGCCCAGCTACTCGCAGTCCTACTGGGCGCCCAACTAGCTGCACGGTACGTACACCACACACAAGCCCAGCTACTCGCAGTCCTACTGGGCGCCCAACTAGCTGCACGGTACGTACACCACACACAAGCCCAGCTACTCGCAGTCCTACTGGGCGCCCAACTAGCTGCACGGTACGTACACCACACACAAGCCCAGCTACTCGCAGTCCTACTGGGCGCCCAACTAGCTGCACGGTACGTACACCACACACAAGCCCAGCTACTCGCAGTCCTACTGGGCGCCCAACTAGCTGCACGGTACGTACACCACACACAAGCCCAGCTACTCGCAGTCCTACTGGGCGCCCAACTAGCTGCACGGTACGTACACCACACACAAGCCCAGCTACTCGCAGTCCTACTGGGCGCCCAACTAGCTGCACGGTACGTACACCACACACAAGCCCAGCTACTCGCAGTCCTACTGGGCGCCCAACTAGCTGCACGGTACGTACACCACACACAAGCCCAGCTACTCGCAGTCCTACTGGGCGCCCAACTAGCTGCACGGTACGTACACCACACACAAGCCCAGCTACTCGCAGTCCTACTGGGCGCCCAACTAGCTGCACGGTACGTACACCACACACAAGCCCAGCTACTCGCAGTCCTACTGGGCGCCCAACTAGCTGCACGGTACGTACACCACACACAAGCCCAGCTACTCGCAGTCCTACTGGGCGCCCAACTAGCTGCACGGTACGTACACCACACACAAGCCCAGCTACTCGCAGTCCTACTGGGCGCCCAACTAGCTGCACGGTACGTACACCACACACAAGCCCAGCTACTCGCAGTCCTACTGGGCGCCCAACTAGCTGCACGGTACGTACACCACACACAAGCCCAGCTACTCGCAGTCCTACTGGGCGCCCAACTAGCTGCACGGTACGTACACCACACACAAGCCCAGCTACTCGCAGTCCTACTGGGCGCCCAACTAGCTGCACGGTACGTACACCACACACAAGCCCAGCTACTCGCAGTCCTACTGGGCGCCCAACTAGCTGCACGGTACGTACACCACACACAAGCCCAGCTACTCGCAGTCCTACTGGGCGCCCAACTAGCTGCACGGTACGTACACCACACACAAGCCCAGCTACTCGCAGTCCTACTGGGCGCCCAACTAGCTGCACGGTACGTACACCACACACAAGCCCAGCTACTCGCAGTCCTACTGGGCGCCCAACTAGCTGCACGGTACGTACACCACACACAAGCCCAGCTACTCGCAGTCCTACTGGGCGCCCAACTAGCTGCACGGTACGTACACCACACACAAGCCCAGCTACTCGCAGTCCTACTGGGCGCCCAACTAGCTGCACGGTACGTACACCACACACAAGCCCAGCTACTCGCAGTCCTACTGGGCGCCCAACTAGCTGCACGGTACGTACACCACACACAAGCCCAGCTACTCGCAGTCCTACTGGGCGCCCAACTAGCTGCACGGTACGTACACCACACACAAGCCCAGCTACTCGCAGTCCTACTGGGCGCCCAACTAGCTGCACGGTACGTACACCACACACAAGCCCAGCTACTCGCAGTCCTACTGGGCGCCCAACTAGCTGCACGGTACGTACACCACACACAAGCCCAGCTACTCGCAGTCCTACTGGGCGCCCAACTAGCTGCACGGTACGTACACCACACACAAGCCCAGCTACTCGCAGTCCTACTGGGCGCCCAACTAGCTGCACGGTACGTACACCACACACAAGCCCAGCTACTCGCAGTCCTACTGGGCGCCCAACTAGCTGCACGGTACGTACACCACACACAAGCCCAGCTACTCGCAGTCCTACTGGGCGCCCAACTAGCTGCACGGTACGTACACCACACACAAGCCCAGCTACTCGCAGTCCTACTGGGCGCCCAACTAGCTGCACGGTACGTACACCACACACAAGCCCAGCTACTCGCAGTCCTACTGGGCGCCCAACTAGCTGCACGGTACGTACACCACACACAAGCCCAGCTACTCGCAGTCCTACTGGGCGCCCAACTAGCTGCACGGTACGTACACCACACACAAGCCCAGCTACTCGCAGTCCTACTGGGCGCCCAACTAGCTGCACGGTACGTACACCACACACAAGCCCAGCTACTCGCAGTCCTACTGGGCGCCCAACTAGCTGCACGGTACGTACACCACACACAAGCCCAGCTACTCGCAGTCCTACTGGGCGCCCAACTAGCTGCACGGTACGTACACCACACACAAGTCCAGCTACTCGCAGTCCTACTGGGCGCCCAACTAGCTGCACGGTACGTACACCACACACAAGCCCAGCTACTCGCAGTCCTACTGGGCGCCCAACTAGCTGCACGGTACGTACACCACACACAAGCCCAGCTACTCGCAGTCCTACTGGGCGCCCAACTAGCTGCACGGTCCGTACACCACACACAAGCCCAGCTACTCGCAGTCCTACTGGGCGCCCAACTAGCTGCACGGTACGTACACCACACACAAGCCCAGCTACTCGCAGTCCTACTGGGCGCCCAACTGCTGCACGGTACGTACACCACACACAAGCCCAGCTACTCGCAGTCCTACTGGGCGCCCAACTAGCTGCACGGTACGTACACCACACACAAGCCCAGCTACTCGCAGTCCTACTGGGCGCCCAACTAGCTGCACGGTACGTACACCACACACAAGCCCAGCTACTCGCAGTCCTACTGGGCGCCCAACTAGCTGCACGGTACGTACACCACACACAAGCCCAGCTACTCGCAGTCCTACTGGGCGCCCAACTAGCTGCACGGTACGTACACCACACACAAGCCCAGCTACTCGCAGTCCTACTGGGCGCCCAACTAGCTGCACGGTACGTACACCACACACAAGTCCAGCTACTCGCAGTCCTACTGGGCGCCCAACTAGCTGCACGGTACGTACACCACACACAAGTCCAGCTACTCGCAGTCCTACTGGGCGCCCAACTAGCTGCACGGTACGTACACCACACACAAGTCCAGCTACTCGCAGTCCTACTGGGCGCCCAACTGCTGCACGGTACGTACACCACACACAAGCCCAGCTACTCGCAGTCCTACTGGGCGCCCAACTAGCTGCACGGTACGTACACCACACACAAGCCCAGCTACTCGCAGTCCTACTGGGCGCCCAACTAGCTGCACGGTACGTACACCACACACAAGTCCAGCTACTCGCAGTCCTACTGGGCGCCCAACTGCTGCACGGTACGTACACCACACACAAGCCCAGCTACTCGCAGTCCTACTGGGCGCCCAACTAGCTGCACGGTACGTACACCACACAGTGGTCACAGTGGACGACAAGTTTAGTCCTGTAGCTCAGAATAAGTAATAGTATTATACAGAACGGCCAATGCACGCACCGCCCCGCCCCGACTCGAATGACCTTGCCCCGCGACAGCAGATTGACGGCCGTTTGCCGACCGCTCAGTACTATTTTTAAGCAACTTACACAATGACGCATGCCGCGTGTACAGACGTGCCGTTCACGCATAGAAACGCAAGTGATTTTTGATGTATAGCGTGTCCGAGTGTCCGCCCTGTGCCTGTAGTGCCCTGCAAGGGTGACAAGAGTGCGCGCGACTTTTGTTGTTCTAATGGAGTATTCCATGAGCTGTCCCGTAGTCCCAATAAAAACGCATATTATTTCGTATGTTACCTACATTTTTTCAACGTTTCAAGTCGATAATTTTTTACATCCATTGTGGCAGAAAAAAACTCCTATGCCTGCAAATCTTCAGAAAACACGTATTTGTACGGGATAGGGAACGGTAGAAAATTTCGTGGATTGCTCCTATGTGCCACAAGGAGGCGGTAATTGACTATTGTACGACCAAAATCGACGTGTTTGTAGTAAATTATTTTAAAACGGGTCACTCGCGTATTATTAAGTCGAATAGCTCGACATGTTTCGATCCAATTTACGAGGACCGACCGACCGACCCGACCGTGACCGAGGATGTGACTGGCCCGTTTTAAAATAATTTAATATGTTTGAGTCTCACGGGAGTTTTATAGTGTTTGTAGTCTTAAATTATAAAGCCGACCGTTTCTCTTGCATTGCGATCTGCGATAACGTGTTCCAGCTTTCTCAGTTTTTTTTGCCGTACCGGCACGTGGCCGTACCGGCAGGGGGCCGGCGGCCTGCGTAGTACAACGTTTGACATGCATACTCTTAGGCACCGCGTAGAGCACGCAACACAAGCTATGCAGACCGCCATGACTCACGAGAAATCAAATCATAAATCTGATGGATCTTTACGCCAGTGTCGCTTACTCGTTTTATAGTTCTAAAAATGAGAGATCTATTAAGCCAATTTGTTGCCTTAAAAATGTATATTGTAAAATTCGATACTTGGCTTCCCATCATTGCTCAGAGCTACTAGGTGGTCTACCGCTTGCATCGAAATTTGAACCATCTATCTGCGTCCTTGTCACTCGGATAATGCTAATGCAATAGAGATAGACTTCAATTTTCGCGGTAGCTGCCCTGATTCTTGTGCGATTGTTATAGTAAATATGTGTGTTATTGTTTCAGCCCTAGCGACCGTGTCCCCGGGCACCTGTAAATAGTCGCCACGTCGTGGGCGCTCCTCCAAACAAAACTGATTAATGTAAAATACGCAAGGAATTTGAATGACCTATGTTAATATTTGGTTCACACCGGCGCCGGCCGCAGGTCATCGCTCGATAGGATATTGTTTAAATTTAACTGTAGAACTATGTATATCTTATCTTTGTAATATGTATATGTATGTAAGCGTTTGGTACGCTATGCGCGCCGAATCTTTTTGTATTTAGTTGACAGAGTTTTTGTAATTACATATTATAGTTGAATAAACGTTCAGCGATCTATAAAGTAACGTAACTACCGTAGTCGAGGTCTTTTTTATGTGAAAGAATGCAATGTGTTGATCTCGCGGGCATTTGAAAGTATGAGGGAATTACACGTATTGGAACTTGAGCTGTGGTTTTACTGAACTTAAGAGGCAACTGCGACGTGCTGGATTATTTTTCAGGATTAGAAGGAAATCGCCGAAGTAAGGTAAAATTAATTCTAATGCTAATAAAAACAAGTATGAGAGGCCTTTTTTTTACAAAGTCTAAACTACAGTTCGCGCATGGAGAAGAAGCGAACGAACAACGATGTACAGTCGAAGGCAAAAATAGTAGTCTAAGAGCGTACACATATTTTTGAAACTGGGAATGTATATATATTTATGCACTTGACTGTACATACTAGACCACGTTCCTGGTTATCGGCCACAGCCACCCGTCTCCTTAGTCCCCGGATCCACAATTTTAGTTAGCGAAGTGTGCCCCCGGAAGGAACAAATCCAGGTTTGAATTTAGGCCCTGGCCCCCATTAGTGCGTTGCGTCGCAGCGTCAACGCTGCGAATTGTACATATATTTTGATATGCCACATTAATGAGTTGCGACGACGCGACGCAAAGGCCACGCAGCGTACCAGCGGGGCCCCTCTTATGAGTACGCCCGACACGTAACTGACGTAACGTTAAAATCTGGGGAATAATGCGAATTGATATTTTTGTAAAACGAGCAATAGAAATTGGGAAATCTAGTGGTATTGACCACGTGTTTTCAATTCTATTTGTAGAATTTAAATTCCTAGTAGTGTATTGAAGGGACGGAAGTACTAGATATATTGAAGGGACCCAAACTAAATCGTGCGCTCGAAATTTAAAAATCGGCCTCCCTAGAGCGTGACCTATGACTAATCCAATCCCTTCTGAGGAATGTCCCTGATGTGGGATTATAGGACATCATCATAACTATAGTCCTGCTTTAACCTTTTCGCCGCCATTGACTTGATATAAAGTCAGTACATTTTGTGCCCCACACAGCCAGCAGAAGGTTGACTGGTAGAGAATGTCTTGTAGGATCAAGTCCGCCTTTTGTACGTTTGTATTTTCTTTTGTGCAATAAAGATTAAATAAATATGTTATATGGGTTGTCTACGTAAATTTTTGACATGGCGTTAATGACACTATTACTTCATTGACGTGGCGGCGAAAAGGTTAAGATGTTCAGCAATGAATTTTATTTTAATTAAGAAAACACAGGACAAACTGTTACCATTTCTATTTGAAAAACAATATTTAACAGGAATGTATAAAGCCCTAAAAATATGACAACGGTATAAAAAGTTCACAAACACCCTTCCACCACAAGTATTTAGTTTAACTACAATATTAAAAGATCAAAGGCAGAACACTGTAAACATAGTTGCTATCATAAGGTGGATAAGACGAGTAAATAAACAATTCAATTCAATTGAAACGTCTTAGGCTGCTTATTGTATTTACACACGATACTCAACGAAGATTAGTTTGCTGTATAGCTTTTTTTATTGAGAGAAATATATAGTCAGTCTATAAATTGTTTAACACTTGTTCATAAGATTTTTCTTGATTTTTCAGTTTCGGGCTATAAAATATTATCACATTATTTATCTCATCACAAACTCATCATTGTATCAAAATAAGAATGAGGTATTGCAATAAAAGCATATTAGAACAAAGTATGGTCAATAAATTTGATTTCTGTGCTTTTACGTACTTTGCTACAGTGACAATACTATGAGGAGAGAACCCTGTCGGCTTTCATATTGATCACTAGACATTATATAAAACAAAGTCCCCCGCCGCGTCTGTATGTTCGCGATAAATTCAAAAACTAAACGGATTTTCATGCAGTTTTCACCTATCAATACAATGATTCCTGAGGAAGGTTTGGGTGTATAATTTGTTAAGGTTTTGTGTAACCCGTGCGAAGCCAGGGCGGCGGGTCGCTAGTTGTGACTATGGCAAGGTACAAAGTGGTACAGAAAACTAATTTCTTTATGGCGGGTCGCTAGTTGTGACTATGGCAAGGTACAAAGTGGTACAGAAAACTAATTTCTTTATTTTGTAACCTAATGTCAATCTTATTGCAATGTCATCAAGCCTAGTATTGGTCAGCAACATTCATATTCATATGTGTGCGGCGGCGGCGTTGTCGACGATCCAGTACAGGGCGCCTTGCGGCTTCACGCGAGCTGAAGGCAGGTCTTCCTTATCCTTTAGGATACGCTGAAACACAACAATAAGTCAATAAATAAAGGTAACTACAAGGAAAATAATCATTGGTAAATAATTTGCGGCGTGCAACTTTAGCGGGTTCGAACACTGGCTGGTGTCAAAGGAAATTAAGAATATATCATATTTGATGAATATAAATGAATTTTTCAAGGAGGAGGAGGCCTGGATCCCTGCTCCGGATAATTCTTGGTGCAGAGGTTATTCATCGCGATTCAGCGCGGTAATGCGGCAAGCGTTTTGGGCACCTTTGCACCTGGGATGACGCCGGGTGGGATTTTTAAAATGAAATGAAATACATTTATTTGCTAGAATGCATGTCAAAAAAGGTACAAAAAGGGTAAATACAGTTCCAAATACATTCCGCCACATAATGGCATGCAAAATTACATTCTTAATTTAATTCTAGGAGCAGTTAAATATTAATTCAGTCAAGGTGTGCGTCAATTATAGTATTAAATTTAACAAATGTCAAAGAAAGAGAGAGAATTGACTGACTTCCGACTGCTTTGTTTTTGATTTGTGTATTTTTTTTTTAATATTATTTTTTTTGTTAAGTAATTTAATTTGTAGGAATGTAAGTAATTTTAAGCCTTTGGGTGCAAAGATCAGGTGGTATAGTTGTTAGTCACTTCTGGCTTCATCATGATTTAACTGGGAATATGATGAGAAAATGACAAAAAATATGGAGGAAGTTGTTTTCTAAATACAAAATATTTATTAATTAAGTTGTATCCTCCTATAGATTCTATATATTTGTACACAAGCAGTGATCACAAACAAAATAGACATGCTGATTAATAAAAACCTTAAAGGAATTCTTACCTTCACCATGGCTGCCTTCCCTGCCCCACTAATAGCAAAAATACAATTCCTTGCCGAGTTTATCACAGGGAAAGTCAATGTGATCCTTGCTGGAGGTGGTTTTGGAGAGTCTGTGATGGCTGCCACCTTCAAGCTGGTTTCTTCCAGTAGTGGATGACCCGGAAACAGGGAACAAGTGTGGCCATCGGGCCCCATGCCCAAGAGGAGCAAGTCAAATTTGAATTCTTCACTGTTAAAGGCTGATTTTAGTTTTTCTGTGTAGTCTTTTGCGGCTTCTTCGGCTGAAATATTAAACATTTACTTATATCTCTCTTGGTACACCCAGTTGCAAATACAGCTTGGTACAGCAGCTGCTTTATAAATGGAATTCATTTATAGTGGCCATGCAATAGCTCTCTGTACAGTTAAATGAGTCATTAAACTCATTAATATGAAAAAGCCCGAAAAATTTAAGCTTTACTTTTGCCACAATATCACAAAAACCTACCAGAGACACCCTGTTTCAACACAACAAATTGCTCCTCTTTTAATTCAGTCTTAGGTAAAAGTTCGGTCTTGTAAACTCCGAAAGTGGAGTCCTCGTTATCTTCTGGTACTACCCGCTCGTCGCAGAACGCCAGGGTCCATTTCGACCACACTGTGTTGACCTTCGGTAGTCCTTCACAGAGGAATTTTAGCACCGAACCACCTGCATAAAAATGAAGTACATTTAGCTAAACCTTAAACTTTAAACAACTGATTTAAACTTTCTATCCCACTTTCCAATTACAAATCCTTCTTTGGTATTAAAAGTTCACTAATTACTTACCTGATAACCCAATGTAAAACTTCCCTCGATTGTAAATAGCGTCGTTCGATATTTTCTCCACATACATACTTAGCTTACTGATCACCTCACTCTCATTTGCTACTTTTATGATCGTCATGATTTGTTATTTTGTGGAAAACAAGAAACTCGTGTGAACCGGGCAAATAATCTATCTATTAACTTGACCAAACTTGACGAACTTGTTGAAAGTGACATTTCGTAGGTTAATAGGTTAAGGTCATTGACATATTGTGTCAAATTTGATAAGAGTGTGGCCACACAAGAGGTAGGCAACACGTAACCAATCCGCTTCGCCGCTACGCTCCCATACAATCGAAGTTAAGCTCTCATAAAACGACAAGCTTAAATTACTTGAAACTTGGCATGAACATTTATGTTACATCTGCACATTATGCACATGTCTGGTATTTGTTTTGTTTTCGTTGCTAAAAATTGTTATAGGTACAGTCAGCATCAAAAGTAGCGGATGAAACAAACAACGTGTCAAAGTTACCTACCATTCTCTGATATCCTAACAAAGAGATCTCTGAATGTAGAACAATTTAGACTGTAGCAAATACTTTTGAGCTCGAACTGTAGATAATATATGTATCTTTATTTGGAAAAGAATTCCCGGGTGGCAGATACTTTTAAAGCGTTGTTTCATCAGCTAATATTGATACTGACTGTACAATGTACAAATACATACATACTAACAAAAAACGTTACCATGCAAAAAATCTGTCAGAAGTGGGATTCGAACCCACGCCCACAGAAGTGGACTGCGACCTGAACGCAGCGCCTTAGACCGCTCGGCCATCCTGACATTGAAAAGTTAGTTGAATTTATGAATCCAGTATTATAATGTCACTGTTACATTTAGTAATAGAACATTATATGGAATGTTTTTTTTTTTTTTTTTTTTTATAAAACTAAGTAGGTACGAATGTATTATCATAGTTAAGATCAATTCGCCTTATTTGTTCGATGTATTAAATTTATGCTATATTTTTTGACCATAAAGATACATTGCCTTTAAATATACCTAAAAGTTGCTTGAAAGGTAATAAATTGTTTTTGTGTTGTTGCGGAATGATAATTTTCTCTTTTTATTTTCACGCCATCTATTGCTTAATAAAAGTATCTCAAAGATGAAACAACAACACTAACTGCTACTCGACAATAGATGGCGGACACCGCCAGAACACATAAGTTTTACAACGTCTTGACTAGATGTCGCTACGTATCGTTTGTTTGTCTGCAAATAGGCGAGGCGGCGAAAAGTGAAAGTGGCAGCGACCGCTTAGTTGCGGTTGTTGACCGTCAAAATGTTCGCGGTCCGTGATGTAACAATAGTAACGGATAACAGCTTCCACCGTCGGCGCACAACTATAGCGGTAAGAAAGTCGCGTGCTAGAATAGTAGCGATTAGAATAAAGCATAGAGTAACTTATACTAGAGCGGTACTGTCATAGTAAATTTTGTAACCCCAGTAAATTCACTGCCATCTGTCGACACACTTTAAAACTAAAAATGAATATTTATAAAAATACGATAGAATGTATTTAAATATAGATAAATGATTTTTTTTATTTGCATTAATTATTTTTATGATTTTGACCCATGTTCTTTCACTGATATGCGTTAAAATTGTTAAATAACAAACGAAACCGTCAACGCCATCTATACGACTGTAGGCCAAAACTAGTAGCGCCCTCTGAACGAGAATCAAATTTTCTTGATTTTCGAGGCACGTTTTTTCCTTAGACTGTATCCATCTATTACGGAGTTATATCTATCTTTGAATAAAGGTAGACTTCCGAGCAAAGCGGCTCCGGGCGGCGTCACTAACGCAGACACTGACGCGGCGACAACAGAGCGATAGTATGTAATGGAAATGTACGAGCTTAGAGTAAATATAATTTGTCAAAGGACTGTCTCATTTCAAACATAGACAGAGAGAATCATATTATCTTTGTCTTACACTTATCTTACTGTCTTATAGTTTTTTTGTTCTTATTTACTGACAATTTAGTTTAACCAGCTAATAAGAATAACTTACTTCCGAGCGCAGCGTGACTGTCGCAGCGTCAGTGACGCCGCGTCAGTATCGCTCAGGGATAGCGGCCGCGCGATGTTTCCGCTTTCCGCAAACACTGTGCAAGTTCGCGCAGTCGCTACTCGCACGTAGTTTATTGATGTTTTTGGCGCAATTTCTTCATGTACAATTGATAAAATAAAATAAAACTGTATTTTATTAAACTGAAAAATGCCCCTGAATTTTCATTGTTCTCGTTTGAATGTTTTTTTTTATCAAGATGCTATAAGTGCCTTCAACTTTTGAAAATTGAGTTGGGTAGGCTTCGCTTCATACTTATAGTAGGTACTTACCAAATTTCAACAGCGGTTTACTAGTAAGCGTGAAGAGGTAGCAGACAGACAGAGACACATTTATAATATTAGTATGGATTCCAAACCTAAAACGACGTTAGCGCCATCTGCGCTTAGCTTTGCGCGTGTATCCACATTTGACATTCTTAGCATTCTTATTAGTATAACTTGGTATAACGATAGATGATGCGTGATGATGCTCACGACGGTGGTAAACAAGCATACCTACGTTCCGACTGATGATAAACATCGTAAACCACATCGTAAACAGTTTGTGTATGATATGAAAGACCACATTTTCAAATGCGATTGTCATTTATCACGAATGAAAACATTTATGTACAAAAGGCGGACTTAATACTCTTAAGTACCTTGTCTATCACTTATTCAATCTTAAGGGAAAGCAGAGAAGTTGTGGGCGTTGCTACTAATAGGTCGAGAACAAACATAGGAAGTTAACAGTGGTGTGCCTCTGGCCCGAGAGGGGCCGTAATTTGATCGAGAGGCCGTGATCACGGTCCCCTATTGCCCCCATTCGCCTCAACAATGAGGGCTATCGTTTTTTTGCTCACCAGTTGGCGCCTCTGTTGATGGTGGTCCAAAAGACTAAAGAACAGCTGTCAGTCATTGAAGTGACAAGTGACATTTGACATTTCGAACTATGGAAAAGACCACCATCTACACTAGCGCCCCTAGCGGCGAATTCATACGCGTTAGCCCTCATAGTTTGCCTCGGGCTTCTGATGATATAGTTACCTTACTTTTTTTTTTGACGGAGTGGGAATGCACTCACGCACGGTGTGTGGAACTCGCCGCTCCGTTTCCCTCTCTTGGCGAGAGGGGGGGGGGGGAGAGAATTTGGCCCTACCCACCATCTACCCACTAAACCCACTCCGGCGTTTCACCCTCTGCCACATTCCACCACGACGGCGCCCTCCGATAGTTAGTTACCCTGCTAGTTACCCTACCTAAACCACTCGTAAAATGCCAGAAATTAAACAGTTTAACCTAAGTGTAATTGAATCTTAATAATAAGTATATTATAATGCCACAATTCAATCAAGGAAAAACACGACCGGTATATCCGATTCGATCCATAAGGCCAAATATCTAGAGATTGGAAACATTACGATTTGGCGATTAACCTTCCCTGTACCCTCGGGCAGGATGTAGTATGACGTAACTATAATATACATAATATATTATAATCATATTTTATAGGTACTCGTCGATTCCTGCGGAGTGCGGACTGAGGTCGGCCACTTGGGGCCGCTGGCGGCGAGGCAATTGAGACTCGCAGCGTACTACGTACGTTGGCGAACAACACGCGAACGCGAAGCGAAGCGAGGCGCGGGCCCGCGGGGTGAATCCATCCTTTGATACCTATAGAAGTGTCCTACGTGGGCGATCTCGTTGCGGACGCGAACGCCGTGGGCCCGCCGCGCCGCTTCGCGTTCGCGAGTTGTTCGCTTACGTAAGACGCTGCCTGAAGTGGCGTTTCTAAAGATTCGGTAACGCACATGTCACACCCCTGGAGTTGCAGGCGTACCTACGGTAACCGCTTACTATTATGCGGGCCGTCAGCTTGTTTGCCACCGACTATTGTTAGAAAAAAAAAGTACGTTTATAAATTATGAATTATGGTCAAGATTTATTTTATAACACGTCGGTGGCAAACAATCATACGTAATATCACCGTAGCTTATGGACGCCTGCAATACCAGAAAACCGGCATGCGCGCAGAATGAAAACGTGTCGCTTTGTATAGATTATTTTATACATGTATTGTGACTCTTTTTTATTTGCTCTTGAGTGGAGTTGTCATTTTTTGGAATCACGCGTTCACGGATTGCAAAGACAGATCATCAGGTGATTGCCATCACCGTGGTATACTCATAAATAAAAAACCGTCCAAGTGCGAGTCGGACTCGCCCACCGAGGGTTCCGTACTTTTTAGAATTTGTTGTTATAGCGCCGCAACAGAAATAAATCATCTGTGAATTTTTTTACTGTCTAGCTATCACGGTTCATGAGATACAGCCTGGTGACAGACAGACGGACAGCGGAGTCTTAGTAATAGGGTCCCGTTTTTACCCCTTGGGTACGGAACCCTAAAAAGTAACCTCCTTCTTTTCGAAGTTGGATAAAAGGCCTCATGCCTCACGCTGCACATATGTTCATGTGTTCTTAAGAGACGTTGCACTTGACCGAGATTCGATACCGCTTTCTGTTCCATACCACGGATTACATAATGTGGGAACAGATACACCACTCTCATGAACAATGAACAAGTGATGAGAATGCTCATTGTTGTTCTTATTTTATGACCCTTTCCAAAACCCTTATTATTATCAAAGATAGATATAACTCCGTAATAGATGGATACTGTCTAAGGAAAAAACGTGCCTCGAAATTTAAGAAAATTTGATTCTCGTTCAGAGGGCGCTACTAGTTTTGGCCTACAGTCGTATAGATGGCGTTGACGGTTTCGTTTGTTATTTAACAATTTTAACGCATATCAGTGAAAGAACATGGGTCAAAATCATAAAAATAATTAATGCAAATAAAAAAATCATTTATCTATATTTAAATACATTCTATCGTATTTTTATAAATCTTCATTTTTAGTTTTAAAGTGTGTCGACAGATGGCAGTGAATTTACTGGGGTTACAAAATTTACTATGACAGTACCGCTCTAGTATAAGTTACTCTATGTTATTATGTTAGATCGTTAAGTAACTACTAAAATGGGTATTGTCTTTAAATAAGTAAAGTATGTAGGTAAGATACCTAAGAATAGTAAGAATTGCCGCCACTGACGCGTCTTGTAAAAGATCTCTGACAAGTGACAACGATCTCTGATAAATTTCGACTGACATACGTATATTCACGTACATTTGGAAATGTTGATTGCCCAACTTTAATATCGAATCAAATGCGCTAAAACAATGCGCTTACGCGAAAACGTTCGGATTGTTCGCAGTCGACTGCGCGGAAATAGAAATAGGTCACGCCAAACATCTTTACCCCGTTTTTAGGGTTCCGTACTATGCTTAAGACTCCGCTGTCCGTCTGTCTGTCTGTCACCAGGCTGTATCTCATGAACCGTGATATCTAGTTACCTTAAAAGTAGTGGTAATTAACTTTTTCTTCCAAAATGCTAGGGTTCTTATGATATTTAATACTGCGATACAATAATATGTAAACGAAACTATAATTCAGTGCATAAGTTACTCAGATTTAATTATGGAGGGAAAAAGTTACCACTACTTTTGAGGTTACGAAATTTCTAACCTGAAAAAAAAGGATATAGTTCAGTTGTTAGACGTTGACGTCATCTGGAACGCTTTGCTTTTGAGTGGTGTACCTACATAACTATATAGTCTGCGTCAATACACTCGCACAACCCATGCACTTTGTCATATGTGTGTGTGATTGATAATGTATGTGTATCACACGGACCACCGCCTACGTTGTTTAAAGGCCAGTCCTCTTTTCTAAACGACTATTTGTAAATAATGTTTATTTACCGAATATGCATAGGTAAATTCGTTATATATTGAGAATATCGCCCTCAGATAACATTTATAACATGACATATGATTGCAGTACCTACAAATTACACAGTGGCGTAGTGTGAACCAGGGACCGGCCCGCTATCCCTTATCGGGGTTTTATAAGGGTATTGCATAAGGCTTAACTCACCATACCCTTTGCCAGACGAAACCCTTTGTTTTGCTTTTAAAAACCCTTATATAAAGCTACCACATTTGAGTAATCGGTAGCCCAAATACCCTTACAAAACCCTTATCATCCGCTCACCAACACCTTGCATATTGCTTATAAGGGTTAGCCTTATAAAGGGCTTCACTTTTAGTATATAAGCGTGCTAATTTAAGTCGTCTACCTTGTTCATAAAGCACACATTACTTCGAATCCGTGCGATCGTCGGCGGCGACGGCGGCGTTCTTTGACTAGGCACGTATTTTCTTTCCTTTTCATACACTACCGTAGATATATACTAATCCTGTCTCTTTCACGCAAAGGGAAACCTTTATAAAAAGCGCTTAAAGATAAGGGTAACCTTAAGGATAAGGATAGGGATAAGGGCTAGCCTTATTTTTGGTTAGCTTTTCGGTAAGGGTTAGTCAAAGGTAGGGGTATGAATGGGCTTGCAGTTCAAAAGGGAAAGTCTTTCAATGTGTTAGCCGTGTTTAAGTGTCGCCCATTGAAAGGGTTTTATCGCGGAAAGGGTTGTCCGGTCCCTGGTGTGAACCCCGCGAACCAATCTAGCCGTGGGCGAAAACCATATATGCGAGGCCTTTTTCAATGTGTTTTCCCAAGGTAATAAAAAGGTTGGCAATGTGAGGCCTCCCTAAGTGCGAGGCCGTGGGCGAAGGCCCCATTCGCCCACGCCTAGCTACGCCACTGAAATTACATACATGTATATTTACAAAGTATAACCAACATTGAAATTATTAACAGAATTGAATTTTCATCAGACCATAGACTAGTGCGAGCAACATGGGTACTCAAACAGCCGAAAAAAAGCCTGCAGACAGATTTTGAAAAAAATGATTTCTTGAAATGCCTCGAAGAAGAAAGACAACCACTTATGACTTTGGCACCAGACGAATTAACACAATTTATCATGATAAGCTAACTAATTGCATCCAGACAAGTTTGAAGCATTCACAGAAGAATAGCCACAACACACAGAAAAGTATATTATCGGACACCACAAAGCAACTAATAGCGAAGCGAACGGAACTCCAAAATATAAGACCCAAAATAAAAGAAATAAAATCAAAGTTAAGTGACATCTACAAAAAAGTAAGTAAAAGTATAAAAGAAGACTATAAAAAGCACAGAGAGTCCAAAATTGAAAATCACCTCTACGCTGACGGAAGTGTGAAAAAAGCCTACAAAGAACTCAGAACACATAAAAACTGGATCCCCGAGTTGCAAATTTCAGATAACAATACTGCACAATCTCGAAATCAGATACTTGAAACTGCTACAACATATTACAGGAAGTTATACAGTAGTCAAGAGCAAGAACCACCAAAAGCAGACCTACCAAGAATAAGTGAAGTCCCAGTAATAGATGAAATAGTTATAATTTTGGTTATAATGAAACATATTAAAAACTTAAAAACTGGAAAAAGTCCTGGGCCGGATAACATTACAAATGAAATATTAAAAACCGCTGCTCCCTTATTAGTGACACCCTTAGCACATTTATTTAATCTCATCCTTAAATCAGGAACAGCACCCAAACAATGGACGCAGTCAAACATAATACTTTTGTATAAAAAAGGAAACCCAATGGACATAGGAAATTACAGGCCCATCAGTCTAATGTCATGCACATACAAAATATTTTCTTCAATAATACTATCCAGAATAAGCGAAGCAATTGACAGGCGCCAACCATGTAAACAAGCTGGATTTAGGAGTACCCACTCGACCATGGACCATATACACACTCTGGAACAGGTTATAGAAAAATATCAAGAATACCGAAGACCGTTGTACACAGCATTCATTGATTACGCTAAAGCGTTCGACACAATATCACATTCCTCTATATGGGACGCTCTGAACCAGTGCAAAGTAGATCCTACATACATAAGAATAATAAGACACATTTATGAAAATTGCACCAGTAGTTCAATTAGACAAACTAGGACCAGATATACCAATTGACAGAGGCGTTAGGCAAGGCCACCCGTTGTCTCCAAAATTATTTTTAGTGGTACTTGAATCAGTAATCGATAGTCTAAACTGGAACAATATAGGAATATACATCAATTGTAAATATATGTGTTGTCTCCCTGTCACGCTTACGTACAACTTTACAAGCGCAACAGAGAGGCAACACGTCGAATGTGGTTCGCGGTAGGCCCTCATTCCTCTTCTTCTTAATAAACTGCTGCAACAATCATGACATGATGATATTTATAAGAACCTATACAGGGTGGATTTTTTAAATGGGGAGCCGAGGGCAGGTACAGTCACCTACGTTACTCTTCGATGGCCGCAAACATATGTGATACGCTCTTATGGCTCTACAAAAAGATTGTGAGAGATATTTTTGCGGCCTTCTTTGTGTGACATATTATTGCTGGTGACTGTACCAGATCCAGAGTGCTGCATAGCCAATATGGTCTTTTTAGGGTTCCGTACCCAAAGGGTAAAAACTGTCCGTCTGTCTGTCTGTCACCAGGCTGTATCTCATGAACCGTGATAGCTAGACAGTTGAAATTTTCACAGATGATGTATTTCTGTTGCCGCTATAACAAAAAATACTAAAAACAGAATAATATAAATATTTAAATGGGGCTCCCATACAACAAACGTGATTTTTTTTGCTGTTTTTTCCGTAATGGTACGGAACCCTTCGTGCGCGAGTCCGACTCGCACTTGGTCGTTTTTTTTGTATAATTAGACATTTAGACTGGATATCTCTAACAAAGTATCTAATATTTTATTGATTCCATATTTGTAATTGTTTTTTGTAAATTTTGGTTTTGTATTGCTTGTAAAAATTGACATGTAAAAGTGCCCCTATGGCCTATTTGCTGAATAAATGTTTGATGTTTGATGTTAAAGGCGTAAAATTACATATACTTATTCCGTGACCATAGAGATTTTTCCATGCAAAAAGACAGGACCATTGACAATATCTGTATTTATAATAGAGATTCAGGCTCTAAATTTCTGACAGAAATCAACTACCTAATGTATAATGTGTATAAGAAGGCCAGCTTTAAGTCGTCCCTACAAATTGTCTGACTCGCGGCCACCAGCAAGGTGATGGCTGTATGACTTATGGCTCTCATGACTGGCCTCAACTCACAAGATTCTATCTCCTTAGAAACATCTACAGATTTACGCCGCTTTATCTATGGTGTCACGGCCCAAAGCTGATCTAGCTACGGGACGTGATTCATGAAGCTAGCTTGTCGCCTGTGGCAATCATCGTTTGACTAAATAAATACTCGACTAACCTATCTACATCTACTTACCTATGAGTACCAAGTATAACAGTAGGTAAATATGTATATTAGCTATATAAGAAACGAATTAAACAATAACATCCTATAGGTGCATATCTATAGGTATTTAAATACAAGAATCCATCAAATAATATTAAGATACGATAGATTCTAGTCCGTACCTACATTTGTAACATTGTTGGCCTGAAAGTAGCCTAAATTTGGCTGCATATTTAAAGCATTCTTTATTGATGTAAGGAAAGAAAAAAGAAATCCAACTATATATAATGAATTTTAATTAGCTATTATACTACTCTAGTGTCATCTTAGAGGAAATCTGTTACATTCAGAATTATTAATTATATATCGACCCAAAAAAGTCATAAATATGTAATACATACAATGATTGGCTGAAAGGAGTGAATATCACGATGATACTATAAATAAAAATTAAACACATACAACCTGCGACCTTGACCCACTGCGTCGCGGGCAAGTCGCGGGACTCGTGGAACGATCCCACAGATACAATATAAAAAAAAACATAACCATAAATAAGGAAGGGACCGACCATCGACCTCCAAAACTTGTTCATACCCGCAATGATTAATTTGGCAAAATAACAAACCATATAAATGCATAAATTGGTGTCATAAATATTATTTCAATGCCAAGTTTCATTATAATATTAGCCCGATAGTCCGATAGCTCATGTTTAGTGTAATAACAGGATGTTTGGTGATTTTAGGGTAATCTTCTTAATATGGCGGATACAGTTACATACCGGTGTAATGAATATCATGTGAATAGTAGTGTCAAAGAGGATATAATAGGATAGAGCGGTACTAAAATTTTGTAACCAATGGATACAGTCTAAGGAAAAAACGTGCCTCGAAAATCAAGAAAATTTGATTCTCGGTCAGAGGGCGCTACTAGCTTTGGCCTACTGTCGTATAGATGGCGTTGACGGTTTCGTTTGTTATTTAACAATTTTAACGCATATCAGTGAAAGAACATGGGTCAAAATCATAAAAATAATTAATGCAAATAATAAAAATCATTTATCCATATTTAAATACATTTTATCGTATTTTTATAAATCTTCATTTTTAGTTTTAAAGTGTGTCGACAGATGGCAGTGAATTTACTGGGGTTACAAAATTTCCTATGACAGTACCGCTCTAGTATAAGCTACTCTATGCCACAGTAAATTCACTGCCATCTATCGACACACTTTAAAACTAAAAATGAAGATTTATTAAAATACGATAAAATGTATTTAAATATGGATAAATGTTTTTTTTTATTAGCATTAATTATTACGGAGTTATATCTATCTTTGGTAGTGTCCAATCAACCTATTAACTTATTGGGTTTATCGTTTTTATTTATTGAGTATGAATGAAGTTTTCTTAACAATTTATTTTACAAAGTTTTTTTGAAAATGTGTGTGTAACTCGCTCTGGCCATTAGGTTTTTTCTTCACTTTGATTAGGTATTAACACCGGCCAAGTGCGAGTCGGACTCGCGCACGAAGGGTTCCGTACCATTACGCAAAAACGACAAAAAAATCACGTTTGTTGTATGGGAGCCCTATTCGGTGGCCAGACATCGACCGACTGACTGATTTACACATTTCAGAACGATTTTGAAATTCAAAATTGAAGAAACAAGATCAAAGGTTGGGTTTCACCACGCACAATCAATAACGAACTGATCGAACGATCTAAATGCAGTGTGTAAATCCAATACGGGCAATAAATTAAACCAGATATAGAATTTATCCGTCTAATCATTAATTAAGAAGTTTTTTAAGTTACACTTAATTATGACCCCGTAATTTTGTTTTTTTTTTTTTTTCAATTTACCGAGCAGCAATGTACTGCAAACATTAAGACACACGATGACATGACATTACGAGATAGATACAAGCTTTTTAATAGTAATTGCCAACAAGCATTGACATGACAGTTACTTTAAAAAGCTCGTATCCCGTAACGTGTGTTGTATAAAGACATTGCGGGCCGAATTATTTTGTATGGTTACGGTTAAAAATTTCATTGTATTTCTAACCAAAATCTATCTCAATATACTTCCTAGGTCCTATGCTAACCACCGTTTAAATATTCGCCCGTATTGAATTTAGGGTACACACTGTATATCGGCGGCAGCTGTCATCCAATAGAGTTGTTACTACGTTACATACTTACAAGATGATACAAGCAAATTGCGAACTACGAACACGTTGCATACGGTTTGGTGCAACGACTGTTACAACATGAATAAAATTTAAAAACAGATCGATTTTCCTCGTATACCCAAAAACAGTTTCTCCGAAATAAAAAATCCTACGTAGCGAATTGGCAAATTATTACAAAGGTAAACCACCTGTGCATATTTAATATAAGGTACTTAAATCAAGTCCACTTGTTGAAGTGCCTAGAAAAACTGCCTCAAGCTGATTGTTCCCCCAATGTCATCGGACTCACACGAGCTTTCTGCATATGTAGGTGAATGTCACCGGCGAGCTTACGGATCACGATCGATTTAGATGCGATACTCGATTTTTCTTCATTCATTTTTCTGTAAGGGCTTTTTTTAAGTTACCATTTAACTCGTCCGAACTATTTAGTTATGAAAATGACACATGACAATAATGTTATTATCAATGGAATAAATCCTATCCGTCTGTTTAATTGGGGACTGGAAAATCGGCTCTTAGAGAAACGTTTTAAACAGCGAATGTTTACGAATTTACCTACAGCACTAGGAGCGACATTCGAGTTTCAAAAATCTGGTCTTCATTTGACATTACCTACTCTAATGTCTGATAATATTTGGGTCCATCTTAGCTCACTCGATCTGCGCCGACTTGAGAGCGACAAAGTGCTGAAACGCCAATATATCTCATAGTTTCATATAAATTTGGTATTTATAATGGTGGCACTTCACACTCTGTTAATTCTCGCTTATTATTTTTTATTATTTGTTTATTTAATAAAATACAGAGTATTCATACAATAATCATAGCCCCGCAAAACTCAATAATGAGTTTGACTGTGGGGTCATCAGTCTCTAGTTACATATGTACTTAACTTAATTTTATAGTAGTGCAATTACTACAAAATATTGAGGTAGTGTATTTTTAACATAGATTTAAATTTAGACTTCTTATTTTCACATCTTATGGCTTCGGGCAAACTATTAAGCAAATATGGAATTCTTTTCCTAAGGGTTCTATCCCCGTAGTAGTTATTAATTCTAGGAACGCATAGTTTGCCTGAAGTCACAGCCTTTGTGATGTAAGTGTGATTAACTGGTGTTAATGCATCCTCTGAGTTAAGCTCCTGCCGGCCATGGTTATTGATCGCAAGTAGGTATTTATGTTTTAAACTGACAGGTAAGATGTTGCAAATTTTGAATAGAAGTCTGTAGTTACCTTTACATTTGTCAAATCATGGCCAGTGTTTTTTATAAAGCGTTTCTTTGGCATGAGAACATACTAATTAGTAGCGTAGCGTTACGCGCAGGGCCGGATCTAGGGTAGAGCGAGTGGAGCGGCCGCTCTAGGCGCCGGATGGCAAGGGGGGCGCCAAAATGGCAAATGAGAAAAAAAAAGTTTTATAAGACGCGAGTGTGACGGGCCCATAATACGGTTCGTTTTGCTTTTGGGTAAAAAGCTTCAACGAAGGGCGCCAAAACCCGATTTCGCTCTACCCTGATCAAGGACTCGGGCCGGCACTGGTTACGCGATGTCCTACGTGGGCGATGAAGACACGAACCCGAAGCGGCGCGGGCGCGGTGTGGTGCGGAAGGAAACCTTTGATTCCTATAGAAGTGTCCTATCTGGGCGATCGTGCTGCGCGCGCCAAAGAAACTAATATTATATACTACAGGTACTATCAGCGTTGACGCGGGCGATGTCGTTGTTAATTTCCTTGATAAATTGCGATGCTGTTATTGCCGCATTGCTGTTGCGATTAGAACGTTTAATCCAATAATTAATTTATCAAGGAAATTGACAGTGACATCTTCCATGTCCCTCTGCTGTAATGATATACCAGCATCGCTGCATCAGAAACGCTGCGGATGTTACAAACCGAATGTCACCTTTATGAATTGCGGGAATCAAATTGGGATGGTTGCTTTATATTCTTGATGATGTATACTGTTATTGTTATATTGTTTTAACGTATCTACGCATGAGTGGTGCCAAGGCATGGCGGGAGAAGCTCAGTCACGATCTTACCTTAGATCACATCGGAAAAGGCGTGAGGTTTAAGGTTAATAGAAGGTACCGACCCAGAAAGGTTCCGCTGCGCCTTTTAAGGCCTCCATAGAGGTGTATAACCAAAAAAGTACACCACTGAGAAGTCAGACCAAGCTTACTTTGCATAGACTTAATAAGCAATGACAGAGTGTGGCTGTGTCGCCAAAACCGTCAAATAAGCCTTCTAAGTGACCATGGAGACTATATAAAGGAGCAAAATCTCCATGTATGAAAAGTGTCCATAAAAAAACAGTAATTAGTCGGCGCCTCCATACACCGAAATAATACCAAAAACAACCTACGTAGTAATTTGGTCGCGTTATTTGTTGCCTTCTATGGTACATGTCATACTCATGTCCCAGAGCCTACCTAGCGCCACCTATTTACAGCAGCAATAGTTCTGTCATAACAGATTGTCGTCCTTTCTATACCGTCCATATATAGAAGTGACGTTTAAGCTTAATATTAATTAATGTTAATGGAATTTCAGACTTGGCTCTTCTAAGTAGGTATATTACTTTCATGTTACCGAATTATACTTAAAAAGGGGTTAAATTATGGTAAACCCAATGTACATTTAAGAACAAGCATAATGTTAGAAATACTTGGAAATACTTTGACCCGACAGTTTTTACGTGAAGAAACCTTATTTTTCAAAGTTCGATGTAGCCTGTGTCAACTGCTTCACAACAGAGAATCGATATTGTGTTAAGTGTTAAATTCTATAAAATTGTAGCATTATCTTAAGTACCTAACATAAAATAAAGAAAATTTGATTTATAGTTTTCACGAAGTAGTAATTTCTAAGCCACATTTTATTCCCAGACTCCTCTGCACCTATTTCGTATTAAAAGACAAGTTGAGCTGACTTATTTACCTCAGTCGATTGCCAAAGAGAGAAATGATCAGTCATTAATGTAATATCACACATGGCTAGCCTGTTTCATGCGTTACAGTATAGGTAATATAGACGGCCCAAAACGAACCACAGTGTAAGTACAGCTTCTCTAAGCAGTACCTAATCCAACTGCATAATCACAAATTTAATACGGAGCAACGCGATTTTTCTAATAATTTGTGTACCTACTAGTTCTGCTTCTACTTCAAGCGAATTCACGCGATATTGTACAAATCTTGTAGATCTTTTCTGCTTTCTCAATTCTTTTGAAGTCTGATTCTATTCGAACAGGTATTATTTACGTTTGTAGAGCAGAATTACTGTGATCTTGCATTGTGTTGAACGTCGGTCTGCAGTTGTAGCTGCTTTAGTGATGTTCTGCTATGATGAGATTCAATAGCAATACCTACCTACATCCAGTAGGTAGTAAATAAAAGAGTGCTGGTTATTCACTAAGTGGGATCAACACATAGGTACGGATCTGGCACTCAGAGACCATACTGTGACTAATCCCAGGTACCCAGTTGTACAACTGCTTTACTAGCGACATTATGTGCTGTGACTAGGTCCAATAGCAATAAACATAGTCGGCTGCTAGTCCAGTAGGTAGGGTCAGCACATACGGATCTCGCACGCAACGGCCGCGCCCCGCTATGTCGACACACATTCCGTGGAGCGACAGCAGCGCCAGCAATAAATTGAACTTAAAAGATTTATTAAAAAAAATCTTTTAAGCTTTGGTTTTAAGACACTTTGGTGTTAGAAGCGTCTGGATTTTTATTATTTAATTTACTCTTCCCAGCCTATTTGTTTACGTCCCAGTGCTGGCAACCAGGCTTCCTCTTATTTTATACTAACTTTTGCCCACGACTTCGTCTCCGTGGTATTAGTTCCAGAAGTTAGAGTAAGTATAGCGCCTGGACAAAATCTAATGGCAATAATTTTGAGCACAGTATGTTTAATTGCTTACACCAATTAACAGGCAATTCATGAATTTTCTCATTTCCACCAGGCCTCCTTCACTCGCTCAAGGCCACGCGCTATATGCCTACCGCTCGGCGTATCGTCGACGATACAACCGACAGAGGGCCGCCGAACGCCCGCCTGAGCGCTCGCACCGCACGTTTCCCGCGCCACGCTTCGAAATGCCGAAACCACGTAATTATTGTGCAGTAGATGGGTGTAAAAGTCAAAAAACAAAGGAAAATTTGTCGTTTTTTCATTTCCGAGAGACGAAGAAAGGTGAGTAGTGTTTTAAATCTATCTTTATGAATTTTGTCACCATTTATTTCTTTGAACATAAGTAGGTAAATCGTAAATTAAGGAGTTTTTTGAGTCAGGTTGTTTTTATATTTGATTGACTAATAAAAAATATGGTTGATTCGCAACATTCGTTTTATTACAACAATAACATAATTAACAGTACAACCCTAGCGCATTCTTACGATGACGCGTTGGCACGTGACTCGCACGGCGAGCAAGGCAGTCTCGACTCTTTGTGCACGTACTTATGATACATTTCTTCTCGTCCTGAGCAGCAGGTATTATTATTAAGATTTTGTAGGCTATTATAGCGTAGGTATTTTCGCTTTAGTATGGGAATGATGTATCTGTTACGTAGTAACTATTTATTAATCTGTGTTTCCACCCCCCTTTTCAGCCTCTTTAGGGATTACTTCCGACATAAATAAAATTTATCCTATGTCCTTCCCCGGGACTCAAACTATCTCTATGCCAACCTTAAACTAAATCCGTTCAGCGGTCTAAGCGTTAAGAGGTAACACAGACAGACAGAAAGACAGATAGACAGACACACTTTCGCATTTATGAAATTACTAGCTTTTGCCCGCGACTTCGTCTGCGTGGAATTAGTAACTTGGGTACCTTAATTTTTAAACAAATCTGCTTTTTAATCCAACCCTTTTTTCACCCCTAAATTAGTCCACTATAAATTTCCACCCCGTTTTTACACCCTTAAGGGATGATTTTGAAGATAAAAAATATTCTATATCCTTCCCCACAGCACAAACTATCCCCGTACGTCATCATCTAAATCGGTTCAGCGATTATTGATTCCCCATACAAATTTTCACCCCCCTTTTCACGCCCTTGAGGGATGAGTCCTGGGACAAAAAGTATCCTATGTCCTTCCCTGGGACTCAACCCACCTGTATACCAAATTTCAACTAAATCGGTTCAGCGGTTTAATCGTGAAGAGGTAACAGACAGACGGACAGACACACTTTCGCATTTATAATATTAGTATGCTTGATTGCCACCGACGTGGTATAAAAAAAAAATATGGATGGAATTCAACTAATTCGGTTTAGCGGTTTAAGCGTGAAGAGGTAACAGACAGACAGACAGACAGACTTTCGCATTTATAATATTAGTATAGATTATATAAAAGTATGGATTAGTATGGATGAGAGCTTGGGTCATGGGCGCCACGTTGTCAAACATTTTATTACAAGCATTTATTTATGGAATTACCAAGCCAAAATTTAATTAAGCTTAGAATAAATTTAAAAGCCTTGGGTGAGACTTGAACTCACGGCCTCTGGATTTATTCTAAGCTTAATAGCATCGATCGCAGACGTTTCTGCTTGTTAAAAATTAATTCAAAATTTAATTGTACTGATTTTAGAACTGAAATTGTACATAAAATATTAATGTCAAAGATAATGTCTAAATGAATGTTCATGTGTATGTAAATATATTTAATCTAATTTGTTTACAACAAGGTATTGACAAACTATATGAATATCTACATGGATATATTCTGTGATGTCCCCTATACATGTGTCCTATGTGTTATTTATTTTAAACATCGCGAAGAAACCTTCACACCACACGTGCAAAGGAATTTGAAGCTGTTTGTAATTCGTTAAAGTATCGGAACATGAAAGACCAACCCAAAAACCATTAAGGACAATGATAATTAACTTATTATATTTATTCTATCGCAGAAATACCGAAGTTTGTCAAAGAAAACGGCACGGCCTGCGCTGCTGACGGTGCCATTGCTAAATAGTCAGATTGATACCTCCGATAACTAGACATGTGGACTGCCGAGTCACTGACCGGCTCGAGGTTGGACAAGCATTCATCTAACATAACTATTTTAATAACGACGAATAACTAAGATAATACACTGATAAAATCAATAAATGCCATACCCAAAGAAAGCATACACCAGAGAATTTGGGACGGGTACCGCCGTGTGGGTGGTCTATTGGTTAGGCTCAGGACATTAGCCGCGTAAGCTGAAGACGCGGGTTCGATTCCCGCCTCGACCACCGGTGGACTTGGTCACTTTTTCTTTAGTGTATGATATCTATTTCAGTTTATAATTTATACAATATGTTGGAAGGCTGGAGGCTCATATTGGGTCGCTGAAATACGTGGAACCTCGATAACTCGAACCTCGATAAGGCGAAATCCTCGTTACCATCAAATAAAATGCCATTCCCTTCCCCTCAAAGCCCAAAACCTCCATAACTCGAAAAATTTAACCTCATTAAGACGAACTAACCAACAATTACCTTCACGAATATCTAGTATGTACAATTTTACCTCTATAACTCGAAGGTTAAAATTTGACCTATAAAAATCTAATAGGAACCTCACTTCGATGCCCTCTATAAGACGAAACCTCGTTAACACGAAGTTTTTGGCATTTCCCTTGAGATTCGTGTTACCGAGGTTCCACTGTATTAATGCCACAACAGACCAAGAGGTCCTTTAGGATGTAACCGGGAAAGTGCTAGGATAAGTATAAGGAAGGTTGGTATATACTAAACAGCTAAGTTTTGAAATACTCTATTTCCAACAAACAATTAACAGGAGGCTTATTCTGATCGTAATAACAGACTATGAATTTGATATGGATTTCAACAGTGACATTTTTTAAAGGAAACCTGGTCAAAAGTCTCTTGTTCTCCGAGATCGACTGTCGCCGGTGTGCATCAAATCAAAGTTTTTTGGTCCGTTTAGAAAACTGGCTTTTTGTCCCGGTCTTTGTCCACCCAAGAAAATTGCTACTGCCCAAGCCATGCTGCGAGCAAAGACTAAGTATTGAATAATCGTGTCAATTCGTGTGTTTAACTGATATGTTAAGTGACTCGTGATGTTATTTATGTGTTCGTTAATTGCCTTGAGGCACCTCTGATGTATCGTGCTGGTTACTGATTCTTTAGATATAAGTAGCTTAAGTACTCTACTAATCTAATGTGTAATTAATTTTGACTGTGAAAATTACATCTATATAGATAGAGACATACATTTCACTCTTTATTGCACGTCTCAATAAAAGATAAAGTACTATCAGAAAAATACTGTTAAAAGTATTAGAACAAATTAAATTATTTAAAAAAATAATTGTTTAATCATACTTGTAGCGGCTAACAACAGGTGGACTTAACACTAAAGAGCGGTCTCTTCCAGACGAGCTTTGGGTAACGGAATTATAAAATACTTACATTACCGGAATTAAGTTAGTAGTCATAACACTCATAACATAAATACTTAACAGTTTTCAGTTAGATAATCGAATACTAACCGAATTTTCTTTCACACCTTGTACACCCCGCTGCAAAATGCATGGCTTCTTTATGAATAAATTCCATTCATAATGTGTCTATGCCATGCACTTTTGCAGCTCGCTGTTCATCGCTCACAAGTCGTTAGTGTAGGTTCTATATATAATACTTTATGTTTTGCTACGTTTAATTCGCAAATTTAAACTAGGCACCCGTGGCCGTGTCCTAAGTGTCAGGGACGTTATTCCACAATGATGCGTTTGATAACAATTTAATAATTTAATAATGTTTGGATGACATCCAACGATATGCGAGCAGGACTATTAATACAATTCGTGGGTTCTTCACTCGCAAAAGAAAGTACACCTTATCGCAACGTGATAAGGTACACAATCGGCATACTAATCACCACTTATGTGTGCTTTGTTGTGTTAATATTAATAAAAGCGGATGTTTATATGATAAAACGAGAATAGTGCGGAAATCAAGGCCAGGACCAGTGGGGATATAATTGCATTGGAAATGCACATTTTTTTATGATTGACTCGGAAATATAAGATAGTTGCGTGTCTAGATAACTACCTACAGAACTTAGTAATAGATATTAATTGCATTGAGTTATTGGAAGGGAAAAGGTGAAATGCATTGGTACTATTACAATAACCTACAATGCATACATATCAATGACGGGTAAATTATGTATGTTTTTTTTAAAACTACGTCGGTGGCAAACAAGCATACGGCCCACCTGATGTTAAGCAGCCTCCGTAGCCTATGTACGCCTGCAACTCCAGAGGAGTTACATGCGCGTTGCCGACCTTAACACTCCGCACCCTCGTTGAACTCTGGTAACCTTACTCACCGGCAGGAACACAACACTATGAGTAGGGTTTAGTGTTATTTGGCTGCGGTTTTCTGTAAGGTGGAGAGGTACTTCCCCAGTTGAGCCCAAGTTGGGCTCTAGATCTGGAATGACATCCGCTGTCCTGTGCCGTACCACACAAAGCGAGATGTCATTTACAGTGACCATACCTCTCCTTCGGATGTAGTTTAAGGACATACCCGGGTCCAATATACATATATTTATATTTAAATAACACTTACTCCCTAAAAATATGCAGGTACGTTATGCACACCTAATGTGTAACATAATTCTTAAGCGGATACAAACTTTCAATCCCTTTATAGCCCCCTTACGGGATGAATTTTCAACTATTCATGTACGTAATAATTTTATTATACATTGACAATTTGATAGGTACCTACTAATTACTAACACCAACACAGAGGTAAGTACTGATTTCTTAAAAGATGTTAGATGTTAAAAAATGAGGGAGTGCTGCAACTCCCCGTTTTCCCCCTAGTTCTCAATGAGAGGGCCCTGGCCCGCTCGGCGCGCCGCCAGGTTCAAGATTAGTCTAAGTGCGTTAGTATGCACAATATGCGCAATGTCTTAGTTATTCATAAAATGTTCTGTTATTAATCTAAGTATGGACTTGGGCGAGTTTTTTAATGGGTCGTTTCATATGACCTTTAGCAAAGAGTTATTTATCACGGGATAACTTTGTTGGTGACAGAAAGGCCAAATTAGGTTAAGAAACGCGAATTGCTCATAATTTTATTCTTTTCAGTGGACGTACGTAAACAGAGAAAAACGAAAATTGATCGTAATCTGCCTCTCTGTCACTCTTCCATATTCGAGCGATGGAAAGGCAGATAACGAAATTTCGTTTTCATATTTCTTGAGAGGCAACAACATTTCAAACTAAATGTCTGTCATATCGGAAACAGATCGAATAACTAAAATTCGAATACGCCTGTGAGTAGAAAACTGAATAACAATACTACGGGCTACGGCGTAGCACTTTTATCACGATTGCGCACTGAAAGTGTTTACGTATATTATACCTATATGTATACATATATGAACTTCTATGTTAGCACAATGTAGGTAATCATGTTAGCCTGAAATCGCGTATGTAAGTAATAACTATAAGAGCATAGAGGTATGCTACCTACATATTTTTAAGAGGCTTCTAGAGATAGCATTTTTAATTTTACCGAATATTGTTTGACTTGTCTTAGGTTCACCATTTTAGTGGTTGTATTTATGTGCTTTTATTTAATTCTGAACGGAAATCTGTCTTCTGCTTTCCTAAATGTTTAAAGGTAAACAAATTTATATTTATATTTAAGGACTCAGGAGTTCAGTTATTATGTTCCTCTATCAACCTAACTTTCTAAATTGTAAAAGTACGAGTATGTATAGATATCATCGGTCTACCTCGTATGTGGGTAATTAATATAAGTTAGTATAAAGGCTAGAATAAACTTTTGTATAGCATTATGTATAGTAGGTAGGGGAGGTAGGGGACCATTGGGCAGTCGGGAGGTTCGGGCACCACCTCATAACTCGAGACGTGTTGTTGATACTTAATTTTGTATAATGTAGTAATTTAGCTTAGTAACTGGCAACACCACTCAGGCAAATATCATCTATCATTTTGTTTAGTTGTCAGCATCACATGCCGTTGACCGTTTTGCACGTGCAAATGTAACTATTTTGATGTGATTTCTAACGATAAAACAACGTCATCTGCGAAAAGATGAAAGTTTCTTTATTTATATCTAGTTATATGTTTTCGAAAGCTAACACTAACGTATTAATTAAGGTAAAATATTAGGCTACAAAAAAACTATTTTTAATCAATTAGTAAAGTGAGAAGATGGGGACCATTGGACACCCACTTTAAATACCCTATGATCTTATATTTAATGTGTACATTTTGTTTGTTGGCCCGTATTATGTGGAACCTTAATCCATTACAATTCACAACACCGCAAGTTTGTACAAAAATAAAAACATTCAAGTTCTCCATCAGGAAGTTGTTGTAATAAAGTTTGAACCTATTATCATTCATGCACTATGCAGTCGCACCCATTATGGCTTATGGTTTAAACCAGTGGACTGTTTCTCAATTTTATAGCAAGTTTTTATAGTTTTATTATTTACTATTGAAGTAATTTACCATGGTGCCCTAACCACCTAACCCATGGGGAGGTTTAGGCACATTTGACAGGCTTTAGAAAATCCCTTACAATGTTGAGACTGATTATAATTGTATAATTGTTCTGGGGTATAATTGTAGCTAAATATGTGTGCTAATGATATACGAAACAAAAAGTAGATTTTGTTAAAAAATAACCATTTTTTTACGACTTAACTAAAAAAGTTCCCAATGCTCCCCTACCTCCCCTACTAATGGTACAATGGTAAACAATGACTATAATATAGACCTACTTACATATATATATAAACACCCACCCGTTTTGCTCTTGATTATATTAAATTATTCGCACCGTAGATCGTAAGTATGTGACAAGCTCTGAGCAAGTAAGTGCCTATTTCTAGACTTGTTTTGCGTAGAAAACCTTCGCCACTAGCTGTCTTTAAAATAAAAACGTCATAAGGGATTACAATTTTGTATGCAAATACGCCATTTTGATGCAATTTTATTTTATTAGAGCTCCGACCTTTTGCCGTACATTAAAGTCGTTACAATTAATGTTATGTCACCCACATGGTAGCGTCAGCAGTGTCAGCAGCCTTGTGATGTGGTGGCATTCTCGGGTGTAACAACTTTTTCTGCCGTTTCTGCTGGCCGTACGAGCGAAGGCGAGCGACCGCGCCCTGGCTTCAGGCTCGCTAGGTTCGGGCGCGTGTGATCGGTGAAAGATATCGATAAAATGTCAACATTGAGCGTCGAATGCCTTTGTCCAGATCCTGTCGGATTTCGGCGATAATCGTGTAAAAAATACTCTAGTATTCGCCGTTCTAGAGAGGGTGGCGGCACTTAGGTAAGTATAGCAGTTAGTTAAAAAAACCCTGACACTCGCCAAGTCCTCGCCCGCATTCCTGTCAAAGGACCAAAAATCCTCACATTTTAATGTCATGGGAAATCTCTAACCTAGGGTACGGGTATGTCAACCCTAGTCGCGAGGTACTTCACTAGTTCACTAGCCCGTAATAGTATTTCATAGTGTCACTACACTATAGGTGACAATCGGTTGTTGCAACGTGTGTGTCTGTTGCGCCACGGGGCGCGGCTGCGATATGTTAATACTCTCGTATGTAAATGCTCGCCCTAAATTACATATAACTTTTAAGTACACCTTTGTGTTACTAAATGCAATATCTATTAGATATACATTGGAAGGATTCTGTAAAAATGGGAATCTCTGCATGAAAGGCATGCGTTAAATTTAAATTAAAGTCAGGTCCCACAGAAAACCAGCGCCACTGTTTGCCGCGGCATTATGCTGAGGGGATCCTATTTAGCGTCCAAATGTTTTTTTTATGTCTGCATGCCTTTCTTTTTTATATACTATGATGTGGCGTTAAATAAATATATTATCTTTCTTTCTTTTGAGCTTATATTGTACATAATATCAATCTATTCAACAAATTTTATCGAACTGACGAGAAAAACGACAATAAAATATAAATCGGCCCTCTTGGCTTAACTACGTTCTCGCTGAAGTAGGTAGGTACCTATTCAGGATAATACGGTTTATCAGGCTTTAACTGAAGAAATAATCCTATTATGTAACCGTCTCCGTCTGAAGAAAACTTATACTTACACACCAGTGTCAAGGCGTCAACTATTTATATGTATATGCGGAAGTTAGTCTGGCGTTCAGTTCAGTAACGCAGCGTCTTACGTAAGCGAACAACACGCGAAGCGAAGCGGCGCGACGCGGCGGGCCCACGGCGTTCGCGTTCGCAACGAGATCGCCCACGTAGGACACTTCTATATAGGTATCAAAGGATTGATTCACCCCGCGCCGCATCGCTTCGCTTCGCGTTCGCCTGTTGTTCGCCTACGTAGTACGCTGCGTTACGTAGCAATGTGCAAGTTGCAGAACATTCTCAAAAACATTTTCATGTAAAATGTTGCCAAGACGAAACCATAAGGTTCGCACTGTCAAAAAGTTATCATATCTCTTGTAGAGCCAAGCTTCTAACTCTGAAAGCCCTAACTTCACAAACTCTACACCTAGCTTAGTCAAAATAATGTGGCTTGGCCATTTCGTTACTACAAGAGTTATTGTATAATAAAAAATAATGAATATTGAATCAACTTTTCACCTTACTTCCTTGTAACGGTAGGGAAACGGCCAATCCACATATTTTGGCTAAGGTGTAGAGTTGTAGAGTTTGTGAAGTTAGAGCTTTCAGAGTTAGAAGCTTGGCTCTACAAGAGATCTGATAACTCTTTGACAGTGCGAACCTTATGGTTTCATGAAAATGTTTTTGGTGGGATCCTATTTTCATGAAATTATGTCTGGTTATACTGACACATTCACTGGTTTTCATGGGTTTCACTTCGCAATTTAAAAAAAATCTCTTCAGCAGTATTTACGTGTGGTGTGGTAAGTAGTAACAAAGATAGATATAACTTCGTAATAGATGGATACAGTCTAAGGAAAAAACGTGAATCACGAAAATTTCATCCTCGATCAGATGTCTCTACTACCTTTGGCCTACTCTCGTATAGAGGGCACTGACGGTTTCGTTTGTTATTTAACAATTATAACGCATATCAGTGAAAGAACATGGGCCAAAATAACAAAAATAATGAATGCAAATAAAAAAAATCATTTATCCATATTTAAATACATTTTATCGTATTTTTATAAATCTTCATTTTTAGTTTTAAAGTGTGTCGATAGATGGCAGTGAATTCACTGTGCTTACAAAATTTACTAAGTACCGCTCTATAATATTACATATATCCTCCTTGGTAGTAACAATGTATAATGTGTATATTTTTTGATCTATCTCGCATAGATTGGAAAAACCTTAAAATTAGTATAACATTGGATGTGTCTGAAAAGCCTATAATAAGTAATAAGTACGTTTTAAAAAGTAAACAAAGCCTACGAGTATCAATCACTCATTTTACTCGAACCTCGGCAAACAAGATTAAGTACAGTCAGTTGCGTAAGGAACGTGGCGCGAGTGCTGACCAGGAAGCCGTTTATTGGATTAACCGTTACCAGGCAATGGAAACAGAAGAAATGTAACTGGATTAAAGAGAATGCACGTAAATCATTATACATTGTGTCACGGAATAGGTAATAGTATTATCATACAGAACGGCCACGCACCGCCCCGCCCCGATTCGAATTACCTCGCCCCGCGACAGCAGATTGACGACCTTTTGACGGTCGCTCAGTACTGTTAAGCAACTTACTCACACAATGACGCATGCCGTGTGTACAGACGTGCCGTTCACACATAGAAACGCAAGTGATTTTTAGGATTCCGTACCCAAAGGGTAAAAACGGGACCCTACCACTGTCCGTCTGTCCGTCTATCCGTCTGTCCGTCTGTCTGTCTGTCCAGCTGTCTATCACTAGGCTGTATCTCATGAACCGTGATAGCTAGACAGTTGAAATTTTTACAGATGATGTATTTATGTTGCCGCTATAATAACAATAAATACTAAAGAGTACGGAACCCTCGGTGGGCGAGTCCGACTCGCATTTGTCCGGTTTTTTTAATGTATAGCAGCGTGCCCGCCCTGTGGTTGTGTGTTTCGTTGCGATATATTGCTTGTGGAATTGCTATTACTTACATATGTATTGTACGCAGTTGGACGAAGTGTGGTTGAGCACCTGAAAACTTTCTATTCAAAGTTTACAATAGGGATGATGACACATGTTGAATTTTATAACAAAATCTAGTAACATAGATAGCAAATGAGTAGGTAAGGAACAATAATGTAGCTATATTAAAATAATATATGGAAATAATACAAAAATACTGGACTTGAGTTTCAAAATTTAATTAATTTTTCAACTTCCATAAAGGAAAAAAGTAAGGGTACCATTCGATTCCTTACATTTTATCCAAAAAATATTGTACAGCAACTGTATAAACGCAATATTTCACCGACAAAAACGCAATTTTCTTATTTTGTCCATACATGCATTCACCTGACGTCACGTTCACTTTATTAGAAGCGTTATGCGAGTGAAGTACGACTGTCGGGCTTTATTTATCATTTCTGACTTTTGTATTGCTTTAATGAAATGGGTCCCATATAGACATTTGATCCTTAAAATAAACCTGATCGATTGATACCATTATATATTTGATCTCATTTAATTAACTTCACACACAGTGCACTCCTGTATTCTCCGTCTGCTTTACCTAGTTATTGGTGCAAGCGAGATGCACTAGTTGCTGGCGCTGTTGCTCCCATTAGGAAAGGCAGCGGACGGTCTTTTAGCAAGGCAATCATGCCTCATCCTATTACTTCCAATCAAAAAGTGCTAAAATAAGTTTTTTATGTTGCAATTACTATAAAAATAAATATTACTTACCTAAATGAGAAAATAAATCTATATATAAAAGAACTTTTCACACGACAATTAACCTTGAATTAAAAGAAATGCAATCTGGCTTCCGTTCCGTGTCATTGGCCTTCTCGAGAGGAAGACAGCTCATTGTCTTCCTTTCTCACAAAAGCGTGTAAAAGTCAATGCTGCCAACTAAAGCGAGCTAACATACGAGTATGACCCACACATGACAACGCACCGAAACCGTGTCAAGGCCGCCAACTGATTTTTAAATTTCGAATGATCTCTGTATCGTTACAGGTAATACCTTGTCGAAGTTAGCAACGCTATTAATCTCGTTTGTTTTTAAATGAGCAGTAATTTCGAAAAGGTTTTGGAATACGCGTGGAATTAAATAATCATGTATTGAACCTTTATAATTGAGTTTTTTTTACGATGGCGACAGGGTTAACTGGTTGGCGGGAAAACAGGACACCGGAAACCGGTAATGTCATTCCGTCCTGTTGTTTTCAATGAAGAAATTTAATGTGGTTTTTAACTCAATGTTATCGCGTACAAGTTACCTGCAATAATATGTTACTTCGAAGGCCGCAAAAATATATGACACGTGGTTCTACAAATAAGATCGTGGCAGATTATTTCGCAGCCTTCGTTGTGTAACAGAATATTGCAGGTGACTATACCTATGAAGATAGCTTCCAGGACTTACACACGATTACGTTTGTGATTGCATGGATAAGCTAAGACATAAAATACAGATTTGATTTTTGAGTTAAAATCGCAGTTATAATCTAACCAATTTTTCTGAGAAATGTCGCAGTTCTAACCTAACCTCTCCTATCCTTAGGGCCTGTTTATACATTGATATTAGTGTTTAGTTCGGGTTCTTAGATTTGCTACTTGCATTTAATATACTACCTACATTAGGTAGATTACTTGGATGTAGGTACTTGGCTGCCCTGCATGCAAATGTGTGTGCTAAGCTAATAGGTTTGCTGACTGTATACGTAGAAAGTTTTACCGTTATATCCAGAATCACATTATATTTTAGTTGAGCAATTTAATGGTAGATTCTTACCCATGGGATGAAAGGCACCCATTTCTGACGGTGATGAGATATTTTGGCGCTAGAACGAAGAGAGAGCGTCAATAGTTCGAGTCAGAATAGGTACGCGTCTTTCACCCGAGTTTATACACTTTTAATTTTGAATACGAGGAAAGTATAATATAATATAATGTATATGTGTATTTTAAAAATATGACTTAAGTATATCTTTGTACAGGGTCATTGTCCAGCTCTATAGTTTTTTCGTCCACTTGACGTGAATATAAACCAACATTGCTGCACAAGTTTGGACTTATTGCAATCCTTTATCTAAACAATATATCTATCTACATAAAAATTATATTTCGTAAGTAGCAAATTAAAAATGAAATATATTATTTGCTAATCCGTCAAGTGGACGAAAAATAGAGCATGCACGGAAGTATAAGTTAAGTAAAGTCTAAGGAAAAAACGTGCCTCGGAAATCAAGAAAAATCTCGAATAGATGGCGACAAAGTCATATGGCGTTTAAAGAAAACCTTTATCCATTATATACATATATGTATACTTACACATTTATTTATATCTTTATACATTTTAATTTTTAGTTTTAATCGTGTGTCGAAAGATGGCAGTAAATTTACTGTGACTACAAAATTTACTATGACAATAACCCTCCTATACACTCTATTTTCTTTGCTCCGCATTCTCTTTCGTGAAGGGATCGTTATTTATGGAATCAGGAGTTAAATATCAGAATGGAAATTATAATTACAACAAATTTACATACTTAGGACAGAATTTACATTGATCTATCGATAAACAAAATAAATCGGACTTTTAAGCATGTTTTAAATAATTACTTGCCCTGTTCCATTAAACTTGTTCTAAAAACCCTTTTCGCGTTAAGGAAATAGGAAGTTTTTCCAACATTTTTTATATCCTAAGAACAAATTAAATTATTTTCTATGAAAATATTTTAATTTGTGGTTTTTCAAGTAGACACACTACTATTTAAACGCTATTTAAGCGCGGGGTACGCTGGTTCGATTCCAGCTCTGGACACTGGAGGCTTTGGTCATTTTTTCCTTCGTATATGATATTTATTTCAGTTTATTTTTTATATCCATTTAATACCATAAAAATCCAGTTATGCGGTAGTCGTTAAAGTTTTGTTTTTGTGTAAAACCAAAGATATATGTAACTCAGTATAAGATAAGTTAAACCTAAGAAAAAACGTGCCTCGGTAAATTAAGAAAAAAATTTGCTCGAATGGCGCCATGGCTATACCTGTGGCCTATACTAGTGTAGATGGCGTTGGCGACACCGTTTGATGTTTAACAATTTTAACACATTATCAGTGAAAGAATACGGATTTCTAAACAAATATACATATATAAATATATATTTATGTGTATATATATATGTATATTTATATATATATATGAGAGATGGTAGTAAATTTACTGTTACTACAAAATTTACTATGACAATAACTCTCTATTTATACACTATTCTCTTTGGTAAAACTAATGGTATTTGGTAAACAGCCTACAAAAACACAAAAAGTCTGCAGTTTCGTATTCATAAGGTCGTAAGACTAACATGTTTAGATTAGACATTAGCATTCAGCAGGGGGTCATCAAAACAAGAGGTTTTTGCGACTCGGATTGTTTATTATATTTATTCTTAGGTTTCCGTTAATTATGAGGTGTCAAGTTATTTTATTATGTAATGGATGTGTATGGTTTACAATGAAGTCATTATATTATCTATTCACACAAAAAGGCCACTCAATAACGGTCCAGCATGTCTGCTCATAATAGGTAATGCACTAATGCATCCCAGGTAGCAAAATGACGTCAGCTACATCATAGTGACGGCATTATTGCGTCATAATGACGTCGCTGACGTCATTATGACGTATAAATGCTACTGGGGATATTGTCATCTGGTCGCTCGTTTTCACATTTTTAGATGCTTTTATGATTTTCTAATGTTTCTAACTCTTACTTATTATTCAAAATTAAGGCTACGTTTCCACCAGAGATGTGCGAAGATGCGTTGCGAGGAGTGTGTTGGTTAAGAACCAATATATAAAATTGCCGTCTCGTCTAGAGCTGCGCGAGCGAGGATAGGTAGGTAAATAAAGTGACTCTATTGTTTCTTAACAAACACATCCCTAGCTATAGTATGAATCTTCTCAAATGATTTTTACGCCTAAGACCCTAATCTGTAAAACAAAAGCCATTGTTTCTTTTGTGGGAGCAGTCGACCATTGTATTTGAGCGCGTGCCATTGTGTCTGAGCGCGTGGCATGCGCTCAGACACAACGGCCGACCGCTCACACATACAATGGCTTTTGTTTAACAGATTAGGCTCTTAGGCGTAAAATGATTTGAGAAGATTCATACAATACGCATCCTCGCACATCTCTGGATCGAAACTATACGTATCGAAATTGTAACTATACGTAGTATGGAAAGCGAGCAATCAACGTGCAGTCGTGCAGTTATCAAAGTTGCAGCTGGGATGCAGTCTATTTGCCGTTGAAACTTTGGCTACTAATTATGTTATTACCTGCACCTACGAGTAGAATGACACTTGCTGTTTCTGACATTCCCTTATTTAATTACAATCATAGTAATATAGACCCTATTGAGATGTAATATGACATGAAAGTGCTTGTCATCAGCTTCTAACAAAGGACCTTATAGTTTTGTGTTTGAGTGTGTTATGTATTTAGATCACAGAAAACGGATATACAGGACGACCTCTGAAGCCTTGGTATTTGAATCAAATGTATAGTATCACTACCAAAATTTTATTTACGTGTGGTAATAAAAATGTACACCATTAAGGTGCTGTTTTATGTCATGTACCGTAAGGTCGGGGTACTTTAGTGCTTACAAGGTTAATACTTTGCCCACCCGTGAAAACCTATTTATTGAATTAATAAATTCTTAAAAACGACACTAAACGCTTACACAAAAACAGATTAATCACGTAATATCGTTTTTTACAATTCATCAGTTAAATTAAATAGGTTTTCATGGGTGTGCAAAGTAACCTTGGAGGGCTAAAGTACCCCGACCTTACGGTATCCATAAGCGCTAACATATACGCCTGTCGAAATTTTTTGAATCACTTTCATGGCTATTTGTCCATATTCTTTGCTGTGCACAACAGCCATAACAGCGTAACACTTTAAAATCTTTCGTTTTGTACACATATTTAGTGAATGTAACGCGATATAATTTCATTATTTTTATCTTAAATCTGAAACGAATTCAATTGTTTCCACTCAAACTCGCATTTCAAACTAAGATGGTCGGTTTTTAACCGACTTCAATTTCATAGAAGGAGGAGGTTCTGTATTCGGTTGTGGCTATTTTTTTTAATCATCTGTCATCATGCCTGTCACGTTCTAACAAGTATGTAAGTGGGAAAGTGACGCATAACATGACAAGTGATAAAAATGCGACCGTGATACCGCCGCTGGTCTGCCAATGATTGTTACGGCTGTTATGGGCAGAATTTTTCGCTATTGTAAACATTTCTGGGTTTTGAATTTCTTTTTACTTCTTTTAAATAAATAAATAAATAAATATTATAGGGACATTCATACACAAATTGGCTAAGTCCCACGGTAAGCTCAAGAAGGCTTGTGTTGTGGGTACTCAGACAACGATATATATAATACTTATACAAATACTTAAATACATAGAAAACGTCCATGACTCAGGAACAAAATCTGTGTTCATCACACAAATAAATGCCCTTACCGGGATTCGAACCCAGGACCATCGGCTTCACAGGCAGGGTCACTACCCACTAGGCCAGACTGGTCGTCTTTTGGAACTATCTGCATTATAATGGACACCCTGTAACACGTTACGTGACGTTACTACATTATCATACAATGCTCATGAGGTCATAAGAAACAGACGAGCTTTAATTTTTTACGCCTATTTATTAGAGCAGTCTTAAAGGAGGAAAACAACTTTAATTGCCTCATTAAGCCTTGTCTAGTATTTTTAGACCAGTAGGTAATTTGAAGAGGCCAAAGACTGAAGCTTCTTTCCGGGTTGAAAAGTGGTTTACATTTAAATAATGATAAATTAATAACTGCAAAAAAAAAGTAGAGTGAAGGACATACAACTGCTAGCACATATTCGGTGGAAAGATTAATAGTAATATTAAATTAATACACATAGTTAAAGAGAAATTGAATAGATACTTCGATCAAGTAGGGAGCAATCCAGCTGGATGCAGCATACATTCGGTCTTTTGGATCTAACAATGTACCTACGCTCAATCCAGCAATGCGTTTTTTTTTGTTTTCTGGATCTAACACTGTACGCCGAATCCAGCACTGCGGATTCGTAATTAATTAATTTTCCATCTAATTAATGACGCAAAGAACTATGTTACCATGCCTACACCTTGGTAGATAAATTGTTGAATTTGCAGACGAGTCCGCACATATTAAAAGCTTAACACCTTCATCATCAACACTTACCTTATTTCGAATAAAACCTATTTTAAGATTCTTAACACGAGCAACCATGACAGTTCCACCAAGGTTACGACTAAGAAGTCCACTCCTTTCCTTTGTACCTAAATCACTGATGTCAATGTTTGTGTAGTGTGACAAACACTATGCCAGAGCTTACAACACACGCTTTCAGCTTTAATCCACTCTACTATTCTAAAAGGACGTATTTCTATGCTAGTTTAATCAGTAACATAACAGCCCTAGTTAACATTGAGGAGTTAACAAATGATTGTCCTAATTCACGAGTGTCGTCTTTGCATCACATTGTAATTTATTACATCCAAGAACTACGCATCAAAAGTAATGTTGCCGGAGCCCTGAGCTCTATTTTCAAACCAACCGCAATATTATTTTAATTTAGAGAGATAATATTTGATCTACTTTTTTTTTACACTGCAATAATATGGAAAATATTTTCTTTTAGTTCGTCTTTAAATAACTTTTGACCAGTGATAAGTACCTAAAGGATCGATTGTTATGACATAACGCGGAAAAAAGTCACTTTTTAATATTTAATATTCCCAGGTAGCAAAATGACGTAAAATGACGTCAGCGACGTCATAATGACGGCATTATTACGTCATTACGACGTCGCTGACGTCATTTGACGTCATTTTGCTACCTGGGTTATTATAGGACAATTATTACAGAGGTCGACCTAGTCCCACGGTAAGCTCAATATGGCTTGTGTTGTGGGTAACTGGTTACTAGACGACTATATATACAAACTATTGATCTAAATAAATTGGTTTTTGCTAGATAATCCACTCAATTCCATCCATTTCATTCTGCTGTTAACTTGTGTATTATTTTCTATTCATTCGATTTTGCTTCTTATTAAAGGAGTTATTGTCAATCTGCCCTCAGAATAATGACTAAAGCAAAGAAGCCGGGCAAAAATAAAAGCTTGGTAAAAGATATCGTATTCACAACACGTTATTACTTTTTGTCTATGAGTGAGTGAGACAACAATCCGCAAGTTCTTTCGTTTTTTTCAGTATTGTCATAAGATAAACTGAGGGAAATGTCAAATGGTCCTATGTGGTTCTATAATATAATCCAGCCAAATAAAATATATGTTCGTTATTTCACAGGTAGGTGACAACTGTAACAACTTGACATAGTCGTATTATTTTAGTTGAAATATTTCGGGATGTTTCAGCGGTCATCTTGGTTTATTTTAATTATATTGTTGCTATTCCTGAAAGATTGTTGGAAAACGTGCTGAGTTTTTATTTGTAATGGTTTGAAGTTCCCTTTGTGATAATGTCTTGTGTGATCGAGGGCTGTAAATCGCATACAGGAAGAAAAGAAAATACGCACGAACCGATAACCTTTAATCGGTGAGTTTTGTTCAATTTTGAAGAAATTAATTTATAGGACCTGACCCTAAACATAGAAATCGATATGTTGTTTATGTAATTATTACTTGCATTCAAGTCTATATGAATTTTTGCATATATTTTCTAACTTTTCTGCTAAGTATGAAAGGTTATATTTTTGGCATAGTGATGTATCGACCTCAGATCAATAACCTATCGACATTTACAGCTTTCTTATAGTTTGGCCCAGGACTGTCTCATTTTAATTGATGAGTACAGTCAAGGGCATAAATATATATACATTCCCAAAGTCTCAAAAATATGTGTACGCTCAGACAATAAAATCGTGTTCACATATTTTTAAGCCATTTGTCTGGATCGATATTTTTGCCTTCGACTGTACCTATAGTTTTCTTTGTTCTTACTTATTGACAGATTGTGTTTGCCAGACTATAGTTTAATACTAAAAACCGGTCAAGTGCGGGTCGGACGCGCGCACCAAGGGGACCGTACTTTTTAGTATTTGTTGTTATAGCGGCAACAGAAATACATCATCTGTAAAAATTTCAACTGTCTAGCTATCACGGTTCATGAGATACAGCCTGGTGACAGACAGACGGACAGCGAAGTATTAGTAATAGGGTCCCGTTTTTACCCTTTGGGTACGGAACCCTAATAAAAAAGACATTAATGATCATTGATGAATGTTCCTTTTATTAATATTGTTGGTCACAAAACTCAACTTTTTGTTTCAGATTTCCAAAGGACGAGGAATAGGGAATATTACTGCAATGTTCTGCCACCAGAGTGCAGCACTAGCTTTTTTAGTGCATCGTAGAGTAACTTATTCATACTGTACCTTTAACAGGTTTTTGACAAGTTTTCAGGGGACCTACCGGAAAACTCGAATCCGAAATTTCGTTAACTAGCTGCCTCTTTATCGCTCGAATACGCAAGAGTGACAGAGATGTTAGATAACGAAAGTTCGATTTTCTTGTTTCGCGATAGACCCTCAGATTGTGATAGTGGCGCCACCTACGCCGAGTTTCGCGTAATATTCCCTATTATTAAATAAAAAAAATATATTACACGAACGTTTTTTTTTTCATTTCCTATTTGGTACAGTCAGCTGCAGAGAAAAGGTACCCTACGTCCATACTAATTTACAGAACTTTGTATGCAGGGGGGTGCCTTTTCTCTGCAGCTGACTGTACATGACTAGAAACTATACTTAGTCTTTTAGCATTAGAAAAAACGGTAAACCATTTCCACGTGTCTTTTTATTGACAAGTTTTTTTATAAATATAGCAATATTTTACTTATGAAAGCAAAAGTATGTACCTATAAATGATCGTATATTATATTTGTTGTGACTTATTTTCAAAGTGTTTTTCGATAAAACGACACGTTAAGATCGCTCGCCTTCTTTCTAATGATAAAAAAACGAGAGGTATAGTTAGACGGTTCTGAGTGGTAGACTGCAAATGAGATAAAAGCTATATAAGGTACATGCATTAATCCTCATATCAGGCGGCTCTTTGATTCCAAGGATTGCATAATTTTTATACTTTTTAATGATTTTTAGAATATGAAAATGATAAAAAGTATAAAAGTTATGCAATCCTTGTATTCCACGCATTTCATTTCATTTCATTTCAACGAGCCGCCTGCTACAGATTTCTTGATATTGCCGCGTTTTTTCAGGTTCAAATTTCATTAGCCAGACTATTATCAATTTGCCAATTTCGTGATTATTCTTTTACACGGCACATAAACTTATGCATCATTTATCGATATAAAAAGTCGACACAGTTACATCCCTAGCAAATTATCAAACTTATGACACCGTACGTAAATGAGAAATAACAAGCATATATGCATCTCTTTTCGGCACATTATCTAATTCGTAAGGAAGTAAAGTACGGGTATACATATTTGCGAAGCATTTTTGCCCGACTTCTATGCTTTAGTCATTATTCTGAGAATCTGCCTTACTAAACTTTAAGAAAGAAAGTATCTCAATGGAATACAATAGTTATTTGTGCAACAAGAGAGGAAAGCTGGTTTTTCTTGCGAGTGTTTATTTTGAGTCCCGAGAAAGCAAAAGATTCTAAGGTAGAATCTTGAGCGTAGCGAGGGACTAAAAAACACGAGATGTAAAATAACTTTGCTCTCGTGTTGCACACATAATTTTTCACCTCAGTAGTGAGAACATATTAAAGGTTAAAATGTATTTCGAATTACACAGAATAAACAGAAAAAAAAGTATTATAATATGCACGATACGATAAGATTCGATAAGATACCGACCGTACCGTACCGGACCGGACCGGACCGGACCGGACCGGACCGTACCGTACCGTACCGTACCGTACCGCACCGTACCGCACCGTACCGCACCGTACCGCACCGCACCGCACCGCACCGCACCGCACCGCACCGCACCGTACCGTACCGTACCGTACCGCACCGTACCGTACCGCACCGCACCGCACCGCACCGCACCGCACCGCACCGTACCGTACCGTAGTATGAAGTTCATGGCCTTCACTTAATTAAAAACCTACATTGTTTCACCAACAAAAGACGACGAAAGTAGGCTTGTTCGAGCTGCTGAGGTGAAAAAGTGTATATAGAGTCCATTCGTAAAGGCAAGAGTCGTGGAATGTATTGCCCCCCCCCCCCCCCCCCCCCAATACATTCCACAACTCCTTCCGCACAGACTCTATCAAACGAAGTAGGTAAATTTTGTATATTTAAATACTTCAAATGTGACATGATCAGTTACGGAAAACTAGATGAAACGTGTTATTTCTCTGTCTTTTTACAATGGAACGCTTTTCCAGTTTCAGTTCCTTAAAGCAGGCCTGTGGCATAGCCTGAGGTTAATAAAAAACGAAAAATGGCACGTTTAAAAAACATTAGGGGTCACTGACCTGTCCCAATAAATGTAGGTAGTGTGCGAGAAGTATGTTGGTGAGTGTGAATGCGGTGGTGTGTGTAATGGGCTAATGGGGTAATTTGACGCCATCTAAAAATTTACCCTCTGATACAGACTTAATATTATTAATGGGTTTAATCGGATTTAATAAATCAGGTACCTACGTGGTAGATTAAAATTAAGTAGTATATAAATAGGTAGGTATAAATTTTATATTGCCATTACAAATAATACGAACGAATTAATAACCTGATTTCGTCAAGTGATTTAAATATTGACCTTACTTAATACAATACTGTTTGATCAAACCAAATGAGATGATTCAATTATAATTAATTTAATTTAACAAATAAACAGTGGCGTCCCACGCGATCATGAATAATTCAACTAAAATATTCGTAGTGATCTCGTATGATAAATATGCTAAACTGATAATATAAAAAAACATTTAATTCGGACGATAATACAATCCATATTTTGTTAGTTACAAATATACTTAAATTACTATGTTAGTACCTAAACTGAGATAATGTATCATTGTTTTTTTGCTATAAGCGATGGCACCTATGTTTTTAACAACAAAGTTTGTGGATTAGGTAATACTAGCGACCCGCCCCGGCTTCGCACGGGTGGTTCAACAAATTTACACAAAACCTTTACAAATTATACATATAAACCTTCCTCTTGAATCACTCTATCTATGAAAAAAACGCATCAAAATCCGTTGCCTAGTTTTAAAGATCTAAGCATAGGGACAGACATACATACAGAGCGGAAAGGGATATCTAGTACTTCTTACCTTACTATGATCTGAGTTTCTAGCAATAACGGTCACTGAGCTAAACCGCGGATGGAAAGACGGACAGACAGACACAGGAGGGAAGCGATACTATAACGGTTCCTAGTTGATTACGGGTGTTTAAAAAGATCGCGAAAAATTGAGAACCTCCCCTTTTTGAAGTCGGTTAAAAAAATTGCCCTTTCTACTATTTCTATACGACGCTGGAAATTAAATGTCAGACGATCACGTGTGGGAAGTCTTTCGCGGTAGTTTAATTTCCTTCTTTTCCTTTTAAGTACCTATTTGTAATGCAGCTGCAAAAAATTACACCACTATGACCAATGACTGTTAGTCACATGCGCGTGGGTGTGTCAATAATCGAATATACTGGTTTACTGGTCTAAAAGCTAAACCTGGCAAAAGCATGATGGCAGATGCTGATAAAAAACAATACCTACACATTCTAATATTTAATCAAGTAGGTATATAACCCTCCACTGTAACTTGGTCTTCAACTCTTGAGTATTTCTGTCTTTAAATTCGTATTACATTTAACACATTTAGTTCCTCGCGCTACGTAGCTGATAAGTTTAATTTTAGCAGTCAAATACACTATCAGCATATACATAGATGAATTTGATGATTTTTGACCCCCCCCCCCCCCTCCTTGTCACACCTGCGGTGTCAGCATGGTTGCATTTTTATCACCTGTCACTACGCCTGTCACTTTCGCACTTACATACTTGTTAGAACGTGACAGGCATGGTGACAGGCGATAAAAATGCTACCGTGCTAAGCCCGAGGTCACATTTGGCAACCCCCTCCCTCCTAGTGTGACGTCACATATTTGGCAATTTTATTCTTGACGAAATCAGCAATTCGAATGAAGTATTATTATTTTAATAAAAAACATATATTTAATAAAAACAATATTATAAATATGACACAAAACCGATTAGGAATTTTAATATCACGAGTAAAAACGATTTATCATTGCAACAACCTATTATTTAAGTAACTGTACAGCAAATACAAAAAAAATTAGGACAATGTTCCATTTATACAGGTGAAGTTAAAGTGACGTCACAAAGTTTGTGACCCCCCCCACCCTTGTCACATTTTCTTGACCTCCTCCCTCCCCCTAAACATGTCATGTAATTAATTGATGAGCCCATACATACAGTCTCTTTTTCGTTGTCTCCAGTCTTGAGCTTTTTGTTTTAATTCGCTTCAGCGTTTTCGCTTCTGAAACATTAGTCCACATTTGCCACATTTAGTCTACCTACCTTTTGCTTCGCTTAGGTAGAGGCATCGTACCGCAGATGTCGAAAATCCGTCTGTCTCCATCCCTGTCACTTCAATAATGAAAGTGTGAAAGATACGTTTAGAATTAGAAGCTCGCTGTAAGCTTCTAGGGTCCCTTTGGAGTCCAGCTTCACTTTCGGCGCTTTATTACAAGTACAACAATAACATAGTAACATAACTAGTTAATTTATTATTAAACAAATATAAGATTAAATTAGTAGATAATCCAAATATTCAATGCTCTTAGTAGCGATATAGTTTTAAGCTAAATTGAACTTTAAGTAATGGAGATAAGAGAGGTTTTGCGGGATGTGCAGTTTTGTTGTCAGACTGTGAAAGGCCTATTGTCGCGAGACATTGAGGAAGGTCAGTAGAGTAGTGTAGGGATAGTAAATAAGTTTACAAACTTTACAATTATAAAATACTCAACTTTATTTTAAGACAATTAATGGATATTTTTGGTGGTGGCGACATTGCCCGTATGCAGTGCGAGTCCGTCCCATTTTGTTCCTTTTTAACCGACTTCAATTTCATAGAAGGAGGAGGTTCTGTATTCGGTTGTGGCTATTTTTAAATATGTACTTTTATATTTCGCTTGATTCCAGCGGTCAATCGGGACCATCGGCTTAGTTCGTAACATTTTTCCAAATCCCACGTTTTTTTAAAATTCTGTGGACATCAATGTACAAATACAATTCTTTAGATTGATTTTTTTGTTTCAGCCGCATAGTATTCGGTGACCAGAGTGACCATTTTAAATGCCTGTTTTCAAGTTTTACATAACCATAAATTAGCCCTAAATTTTAATACTCGTATTTGCGTACTACATTCGGAAATACGAACAGAGTATTAATTTGCAGACGCTACGAACACCGGTAGCATTCCTGTGAGGTCAGCGCAGTAGTGGCCTGGCGCCTCACATAACATCTGTAATGTGTAGGTAACCTAGTGTCGCCTCAACACTCGTGTACAATTCGCGCGATTACTTCCTAAAAATACACGAAAATTATTTTTTTGCAGACTACGAACACCAGTAGCATTTCCGTGAGGTCAGCGCAGCAGCACGATGCCTGACATAACATCTGTAATCCAATGCAATCTCCAGACTGGCCTCAATTCGCGCGATTACTTCCTAAAAAATACAAGAAAATTATTTTTTTGCAGACTACGAACACTGGTGGCACTTCCGGGAGGTCTGCGCAGCAGCACGACGCCTAATACAACATCTGTAATCTAATGCCACCTCCACACTCGCTTCAATTCGCGCGATTACTTTCTAAAAATACACAAAAATTATTTTTTTGCAGACTACGAACACCGGTAGCTTTTCCGTGAGGTCCGCGCAGCAGCACCACAGAATAAGTAATAGTATGCAGCACGCACGACGCCCGACATAACATCTGTAATCTACATAAAGGATGACTCACGTTAGACCGGGCCGTGACCGGGCCGGAGCTTCCGGCGCTTCGTTTTCTATGGAAAGCATCACGTGATCACCTGTCATGTCTTAGAAAAGTAAGCGCCGGAAGCTCCGGCCCGGTCACGGCCCGGTCTAACGTCAGTCATCCTTAATGCTACCTTCTCACTCCCCTCAATTCGTGCGACTACTTCCGAAAATACACTGAAAGTATTATTTTGCAGACGCTACGAACACCGGTAGCATTTCACTGAGGTCAGCGCAGCAGGCCTGATGCCTGACATAATATCTGTAATCTAATGCCGCCACCGCACTCGCGCACAATTAGCGCGACTCTTAGGTCCTAAAAATAAAAACTAAATTATTATTAAATTTATTATAAATTATTATTAAATTATTATATGTCAAACGGTACGAACAGGCACCTAGCATTTCACTGAGATCAACGCAGCGCGGCCCGATGATGCCTGATCTGAATTTGCGCGAAAATAGCAAAGACATATGTAACTCGGGCTAACTCCGTATAATAAGAATTACCCTTGTAATTTCACACAAAATTTTAAGGACAGTAGACCTTATTAACCTTAAATACGATAAGGCTACTGCTAAAGTCAAATAAATTCTGTCAAAATACAGAACATAGATTTGAGATGGAAAAAAAACCATTGAACTCGCAACACTGTTACCGTTACCGTAACCGACAACCGAATACTCAAAATTCAAAAGTAAAAACTAAAAAAAAAAAAACTAAAAAAAAGTCAAAATTCAAAACTGTTCAAGATTTCAGTTCTTGCGGCACGGCAGTTAGATATTAAGTTATTGTTATTTTTTACGTGTTATCGTTTGTAAATATATTTTTTAGAGGCAGTATGTGTCTTGTAAATCATGTGACATGAACTCGATTCCGGCAGAATATGAGTGCTTTGCACAAAAGAGCGAAGCTTACAGAGTCGGACCACGTTAACTTTGCACAAACTTGGCAGTAAGAATGCATAATAACTAACTAACTTAACTTAACTTGTAATTAACTTTCATGGCGCATTAGTTTTACACTGTAATGTCATGTAAATGTGTTTTCAATAAATAAATAAATAATAGGTACATATCCTTATACGCTCCATAAGTATTTAACGTATAGCACTTGGCATGAAAGCGTAAGTAGCCCGATTCCAGCTGAGTTGGAACCCTTTTGTATTTGTTGCAACGCGCACAGCGTTCTGCAATTTTTTTTTGTGATCAATGTATTATGTTATTTTTATAATAATGTATTAGTATTAGTGTATGTTAGTTTGTCCTGTTTGTATATAACGTATATTTAAATTGTGTGTATTCGCTGCAACAATAAAGACTGTAAGCCAATATTTTGACGCATATTTAATTATTTAACATTTAATAATTCGATTTTTATTCAATTTATGTATTAATGATATTATTTTAATTAAGTACATATATTATGATTAGTACTAGAAATGTAAAAATACACCTAGATTTAAGAATGTTGCAGTGCCCTACCAGGGTGTCATGTACCTACAAATGTATTTATTGTAACACCTGTATTATGATCAACATGATAGCAATAAAGATATGAAATGAAAACCATATATATAAATAAACATCATGATCTTGTGAATTTAATAATAAATTAATCATGTACCTCGATTGGATTTAGAATACCTGGAAGCCTGGCTTTAAACAAAGGTATACTTAGAAACCATCACTTAGTATTCTTTTACTGAATCAAAAACAGGAAAACCCTTGCGACAGCCGTTGCCGAAGCATACGCAACACTGATAAACAACATGCCCAAGGCCCACACGACCTAGGTCTATAAATACATCAGGAAATGCATCGCGGAACACTCCCACAAGGGTATGTAATGTGTAATGCCCTTAATGCGAGTTTCCTGATGCGACGTAAGGTGGTTAGAAAACGGACGGCGTAGTTAGCAAAGCGACGCGTATATTTAAATACGCGATAGGACAGGTGACAATGAAGTGTCAAACTGATAACTATATTGCGATAAAATGATAATATTATTATTGTAAAGCCCCATTAAGACGGATCAAGGACTTGCATCACTTGCATACAATATGCGATACATTGCTAACTACAGACTGTACAGAGTACAATGAATTCAGTCGATCGACCAAACACCGCAATGTAACAAAAATCGCATGCAATAGAGGCGACGATGCTAAATGTGTAGGGAATCGAAAGATTAGATGATAGGAAGAAAAAAAAGGTTTTCTTTTTTAGCAAGCAGGAAAGCGTCTACAGATTTTGAAAATTTAAAAAAAAACAAATGGAGTTGCTCGAGCGCGTCAGATATTGGTAGTGTTAGTTTCGCAACATGTCTCTGATAATAAGGGTAATTATGTTAATCTGCCGGTTTAAATAGGCAGGGTGGCCATACGGAAGGTTCGAAATTACGAAAAAAAAACTTACTCGAACGCGTCAGATATTCAAAGGGGAAGTTAAGTGGACCCTACAAAAGTGTCTATTTCAATAATCTGACGACTTCAGTGATCCACAAGCAAATGGCGAGCCACAAAGTTGCAAAAAAACCCGCCATCTAGAAATATTCGAAGGGAAAAGAGCCGGGCGCATTAAACTTCATAAACGATTTTTGACACTTCTGCTTGCTCAAATCGGCAGATTTTTTTAATTAGTTATTCTTGCACTATTCCCTTAAAAAAATATCCAAAGCTTAATCTGACGCGCTCAAGTGACTCCAAAAATCACCTCTTAGGCTCCCCGACCACAAGTTCTTTATTCATCTAAATAGGGCTTAACGTCGCGTCGTCGCGGGCGTCTGTTACTTCAGTCAGGAAAACGTGTACATTTTAGGACAAGGCTTTAGTTTATAGTTCTTCAAAGGACTGTCTCATTTCAAACAAGAGAGAATCATACTATCTTTGTCTTACACCAGTACTAGCACCCAAAACAAAGAAATTGGTTTGACCAACTATAGTTACAAGCCGATGGTCAGTTAATATTGTTTGTCCTGTGAAGTAGCGTATCATCGTTGAAATCGTTGAAAATGCTTCCCGCTTCAAACGGATTTTTTGCTCATCATTTCAAAATCTCATTATTTATGGTTCATCAGTTTCGATAAAATTGCAAGTAGGACAGTTCGCCTGTGTCGGCTCTTACTGCCTATCTGACACAGCTTCACATCACAATACAAATCCTTTATCATGTCGTAAACACGTGATAAAATACTATAATCTGCGGCCATCACCCGTCGCTTATTTACACAATCATGTCTAGGAAGCAGGAAGGAACACAATGCAATTATGACACATTTACTACAATCTCAGTATATCTATTTATAGCCAACGTTTGCAGAGTAAAATAAAATATTGCGTAGGGCTCGGCTATATTGCTCATGGTGAGCATATGAGTCGAACGCTTCAAATGCTTGGCTGCACCTACAACCTACATTTGTCAGATGGTCGGGATTCTTTGGATCTCGAAATTTCTTATGATTCCCGACTTGTTCTTATAAAAATCTCTCGGCAAAATGCGTCTTGAGGAGCCAAAGCTTTATAAAATTAGGTACAGTTAAGGTCATAAATAATAATAATAATAATTGTCTAAGGTACACATATTTTTGAAACTTTGGGCTTATATATATATATATATATCGTGTTCACATATTTTTGAGCCATTTGTCTGGATCGATATTTTTGCCTTCGACTGTACTACTACTACTACTCCCGACATGAGCTTCAATCCCGACATTTTTTAATTTATCCAGATATTTTTGTTCTTCGATCTGCAAACCCTATGAGTACCAGTGAACTAGGTACATCTAGATCCTTAATCGAGCGCACTTACATTTAAAGCATCCATATCCAAAGGTCAAAGTTGTGAGACTTGTGAGCCATAACGCTGGATGATAAGCAAAACCAGCCGCTTATCATCGGGTAGGCTGTTTGTTTATTTACAACCAGTGTCGAAAATTATAATATTTTTTTTATATCAATTGGGTTCTTCAGGCGTTCGACTAGATTGTTTCTGCACGTGTAGCGATATGAATAGCGGCTTGCAGAATAAGATACAACGATTGTCGCGTGATAACTCGACAATTATATATTACAGATGTAGAGGAACGCGAGAAGAAACGGAGTTGTGACATGACCAGGTTTCCTTGATTTTCACAATATCACCTTGCGTATTCCCAGCAATTTAAAATAATGAACAATTCGAAGAAAAGTATCAAGAGCGAGCGAAGGCCGCGAGACCACATGTGTGTCAAACCGTCGGTTTGGCATAACCTTACTTTTATCAGATCGGATCGGATATATTTATTATAATTATTACACATTTTGTAACATTGTTTAACAAACAAATTTTATGTTTCTTTAACTTCACACTTGTTTGTAGTTTTTCGAGACTGATTGTAATCAAATTTAACAGCCATCTTTTTAATGGTTGTTTAAGTATCAACATATTAAAATTAGTTTTATTCTAATAATGTTTCAAATCGTGGCTGTATGCCTTGCCTTTGCCATATACATATGCCTCACACAAAAGGTTTGTTGTTCTAAGGTAATGTTTAAGTTAAGCTTCCATTGCATGAGTATAAGTTAAGCATGCATGCCGATTTGTTTTCCGAATGTAACTACATACTTTATGTTTTGTTGTTGATATTAGTGACAAACAACGTTCGGATATATCATGTAGGGTGACTGCTAGATATAAAGTTATTTTGGCCACTCCTAACAAATCAGAAAGAAACAAGCCAATGAAGCGTTTTATTATTAAGAGTAGCCAATTACTATTGTATGCAGTGGCTCATAACTATAGCAGTCTCCCTACTTTAAAACCTTTAAGTACAAGTTATGAGCAGCATAAACATATTTTAACAATGTAAGTACAAGTGATGACCTTTGATACGTAAGTTTGACAAATTGGCAACACCATCGATTGACCCTCGCTGCTCGGATATTGTCGATAATAAATTACTTTATCGATAAATCGGTGGACATGACTCCATACATTATTTTTATCGAAAGACTAACCTCGAGTAAATGTATCGTCATTTTTTTGTTGATAGTATATTTTTTAATTATTTTAATTAAAGTTTTCTCCTTTTTGTTTTATATACATGTCGTTTTTATTGCAGTTACATGCTATTTGATACCACAAACAATGTCAAAACTCCATGATATACCTACGCGAAGTTTATTGTAAAAACCCACCTACCTACCTAAATAGTCTACCTACTAACCGCGCCCATCGCCCATACCTAAACAAGAGGACATAGTACATTTGGAAGATAGCTACATTGCACGTACGTAAGTACTAGACTGATATAAAGTGATAGATACATAGATAATATAAATAGGTGCTAAATGTACTTTTCATTTATTCAACATTTTAGTCACACGAATCCGCCGCTAAAATGCCGCTTCGCTCCCATACAATCGAAGTTACGCTCCGATTTTAAAACACATACATTTTACATTTTACATAGACATTAACGTAACATATATCTATATCTGATACTAGTTTTCGTTGCTAAAAATTTTTATACAAAGAAAATAGAGCGTTAAAGCGAAATAGAGATTTTGTAATTATTAATAATTTCTTTGTACTTATTACAATTTCTGGCAACGAAAACTAGTACCAGACATAGATATATGTTGCTTGAACGTTCATGTCAAACTTCATCTTATTTCAGAATGCTGTTTTAAAATAAGAGCGTAATTTCGATTGTATGGCGGCGATTAAGGGTTCCCCCACATACGGCGTCGACGGCTTTTTCGCTCTTATTGTGCGGACATAAAGCTTTTTCCTATCGGCTTTTGCCGAATGCGCGTCGATATACAGGGTGGCTAAAAAATGAAGTGCATTCCCGTTGCCAGGGAGCTTTTGGGATTATACTGAACAAGTTTTACTATGGGACCAACCGCGAAATCGCAAAAAAAAAGTTACTCTCCCATAGAAAATGGACCAGCCAAAATGTATGAAATAGCCAAATTATTTTTCGCGATTTCGGGGTTGCTCCCATAGTAAAAGTTGCTCAGTATAATCCCAATATCTCTCTGGCAACGGGAATGCACTTAATTTTTAACCACCGTGTATAGGGGGCACCTACGAGCATAAAATGTCAAAGTCAAGTGCAAGTTTTAGATTTACGCCACAAGGCAGAAACTCCAACATGGAAACGTATAATACTTATAGCGAGGCTTCCAATTTATACAACAGCAAATCGCATTTATTAAATTACGTTAATATTTATAGATTCGTCCGGACATTTCCGACTTTTATTTATTTTTCTAATCTACCATTAGGTATTTGATGTTCAGCTATTAATTTTTTATCGAAATGTCAATATAAACAACGATTCAACATTCCTTACATCTGCGGCGCGTCAACTCCAAAGAAAAAATTATAAACAATCAATGAATAATAAACAGAGAACATCATGTTTTCAATTAGTAACTGCCAATTTGATGATTTAGTACACGAATCACTGGGGTCAAAAGATCGCACGCCAAAATTATTAGCGACGTAATTATTTACATAATCGGTTTAATTTTATGCTTCACTTCCGAACTATTCTTGGTATGGTAGTATGTTCTTTTTTTAAATTCCGAACACGTATTTGGTTTTGTTATGTTAAGTAGTTACAACTGCATGTGGCATCGCAAATTTTGTGTCATGACCGCCATCACGAAAGGAGAAGTGTTTTATCAACTTCCTATGAAAAAAAAACTTGTAACAAAGCCAATGTTTATAGAATGGCCATAACAGCTATCTCACAAACATAAGCTGCTCGAAATTTCTTCAGCCCTTCTACAGTACTAGGCATTATCAGCAATATGCTGTGTCATGCGTCTATGATTTTTTTAAATGTTTTGTAATAGGAACAATTTGCACCGGGCTACGGCGTAGCAGCGTAGCACTCCTGCGCACTGGAAAAGTTGTCGGAGTAATATAATTGATTATTGGCAGTTATGAATTAGTACTCGTATATTTTTTAAGTAGTGCTATAATTCTGTTTATAGCTCTTAAACTATACATATTTTTGTAAATAATAGTACATTGATATATAAAACATAGTATATTTAAGAAACCCGAAGGAGTCGACCCGAAATTTTAAATAATAAAAAAACTATGTTCTCACAAGGGTGAGCACTATACTTATACCGTTGTGTAAAGATAACTATAGGCATATAATTTTACGTGTTAGTCAACATTACACACACAGCACGGCAATTTTCAAAACGTTTATTAGCAAAGCAGTTAATCTATAACCATAAATTATTGAAAATATAAGGTTGATTGCTTATGCACGATGTTTTCTGGCCGATACCGCGGTGTTGGTATTAACTATTAAAATAAATTTGGTTTAAGGCATGAGATGTGAGCGTTTAATTATTATTCTCTCAGCAATCTTGCGACGGACGGTCAAGCCCGTCCGCTTACAGTGATAACTTAACACCTCTGTATCACAAAGTTTATTATACGTGAATGTATTGGACTATGAGTGTCATTTAACTCACCTCAGTGTGTAAATTTAATACAGGCAATTAATTAAACCAGTTATAGAACACTTAATTATGACCCCGTAATTAATATTTGAAAATTTACCGAGCGGCAATATATTGCAACTACGAGACATAACATGACATTACGAGATACGAGCTTTCTATAGTAACCGCCAACAAACGTTCAGTTACTTTTACTTTAAAAAGCTCGTATTTCGTAACTTGTGTGTTGCTTTGCGGGCCGAATTATTTTGTATGGTAAATATTTTCATTGTATTTCTAAGCAAAATTTATCTCAATATAAAGCCTGACCAGTAATATATGATCATTGTCAAGAGGGCGCTGTTGTTGTGCATGTACAGGGTGACAGTTCAGTATAGTATGAAAAAATTAGTTCCAATGAAATTCCGCAACATGGCGCGTGATCATATATTCCTGGTCAGGCTTTACTTCTTAGGTCCTATGCTAACCATCGTTTAATTATTCGCCCGTATTGGATTTACACACTGTATGTTTTCTCGTAAATCACCTCTTTTATCGAACTGTCAACACGATAATATGGAGATCAATAAAAAATACCCGCTTATAATGTCAAAACCTACAGTTTCTAATTGTGATATTTCTTACCTACACAAGTTCCGAAAACTAATGCCCCATGTAGACGGTTCAAGAAGTTGCATGCAATATTCGATACATTGCTAACTACAAAGTACATAGATACAATGAATTCAGTCGTTTGACCAAATGCCGCAATGTAACGAAATTTACATGCAAGTCCTTGATCCGTCTGAATGGGGCTTATAGGTACCGTCTGGGATTCGAAAACATGACCACCGGTTTGCTAAACACTCACCATCGCTGGACTATCATCGTTCAGACTCAGTTACCTTATTATTTACGTTTATCGCTACCGCTTCTGAATTGCGACCCGTAGTCCTTTAGGTAAGTACGCATGTGGTGTGGTCATGACCTTATTATATTTCGGCATTGAAAGTATCGCGAATGCTCGTGAGTGACATGTCAGGTCGTTTTTAGGGTTCAATCGGAAGTTGTGTAATATGATAATTAGGCAATGAAAATGTGATTTTGTTTGTTTTACTTTAACAAATGCTACTTATAAAATAAACTTACGTTTAAGTAAGTACTTTAAGAAATTGTAGTGCATTTTTTATACTACGTGGTAAATAAGCATACTTACGAGCTTACGACACGCCTGATAGCATTAATTGACTATTTTCTTAACTTTGGAATAACATAAGATGGACAAAAGAGCATTGTTATTCTTGGTAGAAAGATATTTAATATTGACACTTCTTCACGTGAAAAACGGGATCAAAACATATATTTTAAAATAATAATGCCGACCTAGTGAATGAAGAACAATATATATTGGGCAAATGTTCCTTAGTATAATTATATTACCTGCCGAAAAACAAGCTGCTTGGAGGACTCCCGTACAATAAGAACTAATTATGTCAGATAATTTATGTATGACCTTATTAAGGTAAGTAATGTGTACTTCTGTGGGTAGACAATGTCTTAGACATAGCCAGATGACACTAAAATATCAATGACCAAATTAATTATCTACTCAAAAGCTTTAAAAGGCGACAAACCTTCGAGAATCAAAAAGCCCGAACAATCTGGACCCAACCATTTATCTTTCAGACCTTGGCACGGATTTGGTTCGAGAACTTATTGATCCGAAAAATGTGCATGATAAGAACGTAAGCGACATACTTTTTCTATGAAAAACATGTCATTTTATTTAAGGTTAATCATAATGTTATATTAGTTTTGATAACTGACAAGTTTATCTATTAGCTTAACAAGTGTTTTGAGTCTAATTGGCCAATTAATGTACAATGTCAGAAGAGATTTTATCGTCAGATGAGATGACAATCAAAGTGGATAAACCTACATTTTAAGCAGATCTCAATATCAATTTAGCACTGAGATATGCAGTTTTAAAAATAAGGTTATAATAATATATAGACAACTAGGGAACAAATATAATTATTTTATGGTTTTTTTTATTTGTTTTTTTAAGTAGTTCCACTACTATATATAAATTATAAACTGAAATAGATATCAAGTGACCAAGTCCACCGGTGGCCGAGGCGGGAATCAAACCCGCGTCTTCAGCTTACGCGGCTAAAGTCCTTACCACTAATAGACCATTCGGCCGGCTAGTTGTAAGGACGTTAGCCGCGTAAGCTGAAGACGCGGGTTCGATTCCCGCCAAGGCCACCGGTAGGCTTGTTCAGTTTATAATAATATATATATAGCTTTATTATATAATTTTGTTTGACAATTCCTTTTTTAGGGTTCCGTACCCAAAGGGTAAAAACAGGACCCTATTACTAAGACTCCGCTGTCCGTCTGTCTGTCACCAGGCTGTATCTCATAAACCGTGATAGCTAGACAGTTGAAATTTTCACATATGATGTATTTCTATTGCCGCTATAACAACAAATACTAAAAAGTACGGAACCCTCGGTGGGCGAGTCCGACTCGCACTTATCCGGTTTTTTAGGGTTCCGTAGCCAAATGGCAAAAAACGGAACCCTTATAGATTCGTCATGTCTGTCTGTTCGTCCGTCCGTATGTCACAGCCACTTTTCTCTGAAACTATAAGAACTATACTGTTGAACCTTGGTAAGTACTCGTATTCTGTGAACCGCATTAAAATTTTCACACAAAAATAAAAAAAAAAAAACAATAAATTTTGGGGGTTCCCCATACTTGGAACTGAAACTCAAAAAATTTTTTTTTCATCAAACCCATACGTGTGGGGTCTATGGATATCTATGAAGATCTATAGGTCTTCAAAAATGATATTGAGGTTTCTAATATCATTTTTTTCTAAACTAAATAGTTTGCGAGAGAGACACTTCCAAAGTGGTAAAATGTGTCCCCCCCTGTAACTTCTAAAATAAGAGAATGATAAAACTGAAAAAAATATATAAAAAGATAAGATAAAGATAAAAAATGTTTTTATTGCACAGAACGTATACAATTGTAGTACATAGTACATATCACAAGTTACTAAACAGAGTTGGTGCATAACTGACTTGACATTCGGAGGTTCCGAGTCCCCGCACTAGGCTAGGCCTGTATCGCGGGAGACCTAATGTACATTTCTATGTCATGCGAGTTAACTAGAATGATATTTTTACAATTGAGGACAAAAATGACATTCAGGTTTATATACCTGGATTAAGATAAATGCAGTTTTTGGTATTACAACTATAAAGGTAACTATGTGTATCTGTTATTAGTTATTACATTATTGCTATTAAATTTGTTTCTAGGTTCAACTTTAGTTTCAATTATATTCCTATGATATTTAGTCTAATTTAGTTAGTTTTATATCTATTACAATTTTGTGTTAAACAATTTTATAAAGTTACAATATTTTAGTTTAATTTAGTTAGTTTTATATCTATTACAGTTTTGTATTAAACAATTTTATAAAGTTAATATATTTTAGTCTAATTTAGTTAGTTTTGTATTTATTACAGTTTTGTGTTAAACAATTTTTAAATGATGTACATTACCATGCAAACTTCCACCGAAAATTGGTTTGAACGAGATCTAGTAAGTAGTTTTTTTTAATACGTCATAAATCGTAAAGCGCAATTTACCTTTCACTCACGTTTCACATAAAAAATACATTGTTAAAATTATGTAATGTACGGAACCCTCGGTGCGCGAGTCCGACTCGCACTTGGCCGGTTTTTTTATTTATTACGGGACACTTATGACTGACACAGATTCGAAGATGTAATTTTAATTAAGACAAAAGGGGACGTCCGCGCGTAATCGTTTTCATCCAAATCCTAATTCTTTTAATAAAAAAATAAAAAAAGTCAAACGAAAGTACATATCTATAGTTAATATACATCAAATATTTTCCGTAATCTCAATATACCTAAGGAGAGGAAAATGGGGACTACGTTTGGAGAAGCTCTCGTCCCCTTTCCTCTTAATTTACTTGTAACATTTGTAATGAACAGCCGTTTAGCCGATTAACTTTTTAAAATTCTGCATCTGCTAGAATACGTCATTCTTGCCAAGGGACCCTAAACAAAATCTGCTGGATCGCCGTTTACATAATGTATAGAAACAGTCACGTGACTTTCCGCAGCATCTGTCATCCCGATACATTTTTTCTTTTCGTTTCGTGTTTGTAGATGATAGATTGTAATCTTGGCTAGCCCTCCTGTAACTTTAAAAAAACCGGCCAAGTACGAGTCGAACTCGCGCACGAAGGGTTCCGTACCATTACGAAAAAAAAAACAGCAAAAAAATCACGTTTGTTGTATGGGAGCCCCATTTAAATATTTATATTATTCTGTTTTTAGTATTTGTTGTTATAGCGGCAACAGAAATACATCATCTGTGAAAATTTCAACTGTCTAGCTATCACGGTTCATGAGATACAGCCTGGTGACAGACAGACAGACAGACGGACAGACGGACAGACGGACAGACGGACAGACGGACAGACGGACAGACGGACAGACGGACAGACGGACAGACGGACAGACGGACAGACGGACAGACGGACAGACGGACGGACAGACGGACAGCGGAGTCTTAGTAATAGGGTCCCGTTTTTACCCTTTGGGTACGGAACCCTAAAAACACCAAGTCGAACGAAACCACCCTGACCTACTCCGTAAATGACACAACAATCAAAACTTTCACATTATAAGTAATCCTTGGACGAAAGTTCAAGAAAACTTATTTAATAAAAACGGAAATATCATGAACTTTTTCACGATGTTTCGTCCTTTAGCATAATAACGCTTAATTACTTTGCCTTTTCAAAGTTCAATACATTTAATTAATAATGAATAATAATGATAGCAAGTAATCGCTTGACCTTACTTCCTTCCGTTCTCGACATTGGTTTAAAAATGGTGATGTTGGCTCCACTATTTCTTTTACAGTCCACACAAGTGAACCTAGTATGAACCATAATCTGATTGTTTTTAAGTTCAAATTTCCCTACCGGCTATATTTACAGATACAGACAGGACTGATTAAGGAGCCAATTTACTTCGAGCTAATAGAAACCTTATTTAACTACGATAAGGTTCATATTTCTAGAAACCTTTACTTGATGCGGTCGAGACACATATGGCATCTCTCTCAAAAATCACCATTCCAAAATCAATCGTATAAATACAATAATACGGTTGAGAATCAATTGGACACTTATGAAGGATCGATGTACTTTCCGGATTTGGTATGCTTCATTCAAGTTAGTAGCCATATAAGAAATCGAGTAGGTCAAGCTTCTGCCAACAAGAATAAACGATGTTTTTGTTGAATCATCGGCAACTTATGTATAAAACAATTATCATAATTATGTAGATTGCAGTAAATAATTTTCTGTTGTAAAACTTGTATCTATGTTTGTCTTTAACTTGAGGGTTAAAAAAACCGGCCAAGTGCGAGTCGGACTCGCGCACCGAGGGTTCCGTACTTTTTAGTATTTGTTGTTATACCGGCAACAGAAATACATTATCTTTGAAAATTTCAACTGTCTAGCTATCACGGTTCATGAGATACAGCCTGGTGACAGACAGATAGACGGACAGACGGACAGCGGAGTCTTAGTAGTATTAGAGTCCCGTTTTTACCCTTTGGGTACGGAACCCTAAAAATGAAATTTTTTCAGTAAAATTTATTCAGCATCAGCTCATTTTATAGGGCAGAAAATGCAACACGTGGCTTCGACGCGGTAGGTACTCGTACTAGTACGAGTATATGGCATGGGCACTCTATGTCAAAGTGACATGGCTTAACCATGGATTAACTTCGAGCTAAGAGGATTTTTCTTCATTCAAATTTAAGCCATGTCACTTTGACATAGAGTGCCCATGCCCATGCCATATAGGCCATATACTAGTACCACGTACCACTCGGACGTTTACCTTATATGTTATTTACCCATATTTACCATAACATTTTATTGACAACTAAGCAAGCAAGCTAATGTACTTAAGGTAATTTATTTTAGCTCATTCGGAGATCGATGATAACTTGATTAGTTCAATACTAGCTTGCAAGATTAACATAAACATACCAGCAAATAATATTGTCTTCGGTTACCGCGATAGTTACTCATGAAATAAAACTATGAAAACGGATTATATCCGCCGAGTTTGTTGCCGGTCCCATTTTGGGATACCCTCCTACAATTTAGGAGGGAATTAAATCTTCTTGGGTCCGAGGTGTAGGGTTGGAGCCGGCGTAGTTTTTTATCGCGTATATATATATATCTTTACTTGAAAATAATTGTAGTGTATAACTAGCCTTATGAACCGATTTTGCATGTACAACCAGCCTTAAAGTTTATAGTCTATGATGGTTCATTATTTTTAGTATGTGGGTATTTTTGCACTTTGTAGTTTTTCCTCAGTCACCCGTTAACCACGAACGCTGTAAAGGGTTCGAAACTTCGGGATGTATTATAAATTTAAAAGTCGGCTTGCAAAAAAAAAAAACTTTTGGCCACGATCTTAAAACATTTCGGGCGTTGAATTTAGTACAAATTCCATAGTCCGCATCTTTTAGTATCACCAACACAGCAACGCAACTTACCGAAAACTTAGCAACTTCTGAAGCCTAACCTTGCCACCTGGCAAATTTTACATAACCCAAAAAAAAAACATGCCAATTTTTCACATAGTCTAGCAACCTTTATAATATATCCATGTTGGTATCACTGGCTTGGCAAGGAACTCGACATGTCACGCATGTCAGACATGTAAATTTAGCATTTTATCCGCGGCCTAGACACACTACCAGCCGGAAATCGCCTTGACGAAGGATATGGAAAGGGATTGTCAACTTGTTTCATTAATCGACTATTAGGTTTTTTCAATGCCTTTGCAAAATTTACTCATTTCAGGTTTGAAAACTACATATAAACGATAAAGTATACTTATACCAAAGATAATAGAGGGTTCATTCATTCATTCTTTTCAAATTATGGATTCAGTCCAGTGGGATGGATGATCTACTACTAAGTAACGCCTCCGATAGCCGCCAGAGGGCCTACAGCAAATATAAAAATAAAAATTTAAATTTCGTTTTCCGCCTCTTTATTGCCCGAATACATGCAAAAGCGATAGAGGGAGATAACACATTTCCATCATTTTCGATGTCATTTCGAGTGGAAGTTGTATGCAACATTATACCTCAAATTCATTACTAATTGAAAGTTAAATTTTCAAGATCATTTGTTTTTGAAATACACTGACATTTAGCTTAGGATGGTATGAAAATGGTCAAGGTCGGGTGCCAAGTTCATAAAGGTCTGTCCGCACCAGGATAAAAACGTTTTCTTGTTCATGCACGCTTTTACGAACCTGTTGTGGAGGGGGGCGTTCGTGCGAGAGTATAATAAGTATATAATGTCCCTGAGTGCGTTTAGATTAACGTTGTCAAATGCTTTCTCGATATTCAGTGCTGCGTTAAACAGTCTGGTATACTATCTATTCTCTTTGCTCATACAAAAACACCGCCATCTGTTCTGTCTGTATATTAGTCGTGTTATACAACATTATATTCGGTATTCTGGCGGCGCAATGTCGATGTCGCGGTGAGGTCATGTGCCAGGTTCGCGGACAAACAGACTTGTTGTTATGTACTGGTGCTGACCTTGTTTATGTACAAGGAATATAATATTGTGAGTATTATGTGTAAATGTGGGATTTCCGTTAAATATAGAAATAGGTAAATCATCGATAGTATAGCGAAGTATCTCAGAGGTACAACACTAATGGACAAAGATAATAGACTGTATTATAGAGAGTTATTAAGAGGCATAGTAAATTTTGTAGTCACACACAGTAAATTTACTGCCATCTAATCGACACAGGATTCAAACTAAAAATGAAAATGTATAAAAATATCAAAACATGTGTACCAAAGGTGTGGCGCCATCTATCCCAGCATAACTTTTCCTCGATTTCCGAGGCACGTTTTTTACCTTAGACTACTTATCTTATACGTTACTCTATGCTTATACGAAAAACCCCCTCCCCAAAAGGTAGTGGTAAATATCAATAGTTATTTGTGCAACAAGAGAGGAAAGTTGGTTTTTCCACATATAATTTTTCACCTCAGTAATGAGAACATATGGTTTAATAAACAACGTTTAATGAACATTAGGTTATAATATATTTCGAATTTGTAATAGACCCCGAAGTATGTAGTGGCAGTTCATGGCCTTCACTAACTTAGAAATTTACACCTTTACTTACTGCTATAAAATAATCTTCTCCTACCTAGCGTTATCCCGGCCTTTGCCAGGGTCCTGCTATAAAATAATGTTTAAAAAAAACGCAAAAAGATATGCCCCGGGTGAGGATCGAACTCACGACCTTAAGATTATGAGACTTACGCGCTGCCTACTGCGCTACCGAGGCGGATGATGTAACTGGCGAAAATAAGCTACGTTAGCTATGAGCGGGCGGCCTTATTGAATTCGTTATCAATGGATATGCAAATTTTCATTGTTATTACTACTACGCACCTACGCACGCACAAATTTTCTTTTAGATATAAAGTAAAAATTCAAAATCTCACGAACCGTGATAGACAGTTGAAATTTTCACAGATGATGTATTTCTGTTGCCGCTATAACAACAAATACTAAAAAGTACGGAACCCTCGGTGCGCGAGTCCGACTCACACTTGGCCGGTTTTTTATAACCAATATAAGATTTCGAATAAAATTGTTTTCAAAACAAGCAAAATAAAATTATTTTTAGGTCAAAATTAAATGTGGTTAGACTTTTGTATGGTCCCATTTTAAACAAATCTAAAGATTTTATTTATTAAGCGCATAACAAACTTGTTAATTAAGTATAAGTATTAATAAAATACTTACAGAAGCCATCAAGCAAAAAATCAGAAATTTTATATTATTACGAAGCCCTAACAGTGATGTAACCCAAATACTTTGTCAGCCGAATTATGTCAGTCAGAATTTATGTAGGGTACCTATACATGTATGTATGTGTTGCTTGCGTGTAAAGCACCCTAAATTGGGGCATGGGTCAAGGTTTTTACTAGTCGATCTTAATATATGGAAATCTGTATAATTAGGTTTTCGCGCAGGCAGTAATTTTGAGCATTATTAGTTATGAGCTACAGAATAAATTTGTCTCTTTACATCCGGGACACCCCAGTATAAGTACTTATATCAAACTGTGTGAATATATTTCCTCTATCCTTAATCAATTGTTTTCTGTAAGCTGTATCTTTTACTGAGGTGTACCAATAAAGAGTATTCCATCTATCTATATTTTCAATAATGTTAATATCCAGAGAGGAAAATGAGGACTGCGTTTGTATGGAAACGATTTTACTTTCGTCTTATTAACCTCATAAGTCTCATAACACGGCCTCATAGCTTAATCGGTAGTGACCCTTCCTAAGAAGCTGATGGAGGTCCACGGTTCGAAGAGATGGATTGATGGATGTTTTCTATGTAAGTATTTATATATTATTTAATAATAAATATATATCGTCTTCTACTTTCCATAACCGGCTCGTCGTAGGTACTCGTAACGTAAGTATTGCACTTAATGTAGGGCTAGGTCGACATGTGTAAAATTAACACATAATATTTATTTATTTATTTATCGCAATCGGAGCTGGGTCACGTTAATACACAAGCCTTCAATAGCAGAACATCGCAGAAAAAAAAGTTTCAGGGATCGTTGAATAATCAGCCAATTACCGGGGTTGCACAACGGTAAGCCTCTTATTCGGCAGAATTCGATGACGCAAAGGGCTTCAGTCTTATCTATTCCCGAAAGGAAATTACTAGTATAACCTTACCCGTAGACTCTTACCAATTATGAGTACTCAGGGGTCATAACAAACTGGTAATAATGGCCTGCGTCGGACAATTGCGAATCGTACATCGTACGGCAGCGGCTCGCCCCCGCATGAAATCACCTGATATTTTTGTAGTTAATATCAGAAGGTCGTAACTAGCAAGAGAGTACAATAATATGTGTCATTATGTAAGTATGTTGTACATGATTGTAGTGGAACTAAAAGAAGCCAGATGGGCTTAACCCTCTATACCTCATTCAACTTAAAGAGTTAGTACTTACTGGAAAACTCAGAATGCACATCATTGGCCAGAAATAAGACCGCTGCATGCGCATATGATGGGTTTACATGGCACACAAATTTTAGAAAATATCTGTCTTCCTACAGTGCAGACAACGTAAAGAACACGCATTAGTATGATCGAGCAGATTTAAGATTTTTGAGGTGAATTTATTTGAACAGTATAAGGGGAAGGAAGTATATGCCAAGGAGTGGAACGCCCTGCCCGAGTCTGTGTTTCCGCATGAGTACAATTTGGGGCTTTCAAGGCAAGAGTTAATAGGTATCTCATAGGTAAGCGTGCTCCACCGTGGACCACATCATCAATGCATCACTTACCATCAGGTGGGATCGGGGTCAAACGCCTGCCTATTCATCATAAAAAAAAGGGATGACAGAGATTGCGATAAAAATATTTTTAATTTGGATTTAATAGTTTACAGTACATATGGTGCGTAAAAGAGCACTTTTCGTGCATATGTCGAAAGTTTAAAGGGTAATATGTACTGTAAAACGTTGTACGATACACGTGCGAATAGGTAATGCGCAACTCGTGTCGATTTAAAACACTCCGTCGTGTTTTAATTTATCGCCACTCGTTTCGAATTTCCTCTTTTCCGCACTTGTATCGTAAAGAACTATTTTAGTATCTTTAATAACCAATATTTCAATCGCGGCTGCCAGTGAGGTACGAATTACGATTGTTCACGCCGATTAACCATTATCCCCATCATCAGACCACCTCGATGAGATGAAATCATAATATATTGCACTGTCAATTGGGCGTTTTCTAAAATAAATATTGAAAACCTGATTCTTTCAAACATTCTTGGGCTCATTCTACTCAGAATCGACAGCATTCTCCATCCTGCCATTAAAAAAAGGTGTCCCAAAATGTCCATTCCATTACGTCACGTTTTATAGTGTCAATTTTTTTTCACTTGTATGTGCGTGATGTAGTGGAATGTACAATTTTCATAACAAACTTCTCTTCAAATACCAGGATCTGTGAGAATCAGGTTTTCAATATTTATTTTAGAAAACGCCCAGAAAACGCTGTACCTATGATAGCTCAGCTAAATGGCATGAATACTAAAGAAATCTGAAATATTTCTGAAATGTCTGCCCGCGTCCTCCCGTAAACTTCATAGTCATGCGCGGCAGTAGGAGGCGTATTTAGATCATATAAATATCATAGTAATTTAATATTTACCTCAATGCATCTTGCTCACACCGCTATGTTGGTGCTGGAGGAATGGACTAGAACCTCGGTTAATGTAAAGACTAAAATGTCACAGCCATTACAAAGGGTTTGACTGTAGTTTGTAGTATTTACCTATAACACTTTAAACTCTCGCGTTTTGTACACACATAGAGTAACTTATACTAGAGCGGTACTGTCATAGTAAATTTTGTAACCCCAGTAAATTCACTGCCATCTGTCGACACACTTTAAAACTAAAAATAAATATTTATAAAAATACGATAAAATGTATTTAAATATGGATAAATGATTTTTTTATTTGCATTAAATATTTTTATATGATTTTGACCCATGTTCTTTTACTGGTATGCGTTAAAATTATAAATAACAAACGAAACAATCAACGCCCTCTATACGAGAGTAGGCTAAAACTAGTGGCGCCATCTGATCGAGAATCAAATTTTCGTGATTTTCGAGGCACGTTTTTTCCTTAGACTGTATCCATCTATTACGGAGTTATATCTATCTTTGGTACACATAATCAATGTATGTATGTGTTAGTATTTACCTAGTCCTGAAATAACCAAATATGTATCTACTAATCTATCAGGCCAATTCGAATGTGCAATGTGCACTGTTATCAGACTGGCGTTTAACTGATATCATCTAAATATCGCGCATTTCGCTCGTACCTACTTATCACATGTATTGGCGCGGGCGAGACGCACGATAATTAAATAATGCATATGATTCAAATACTTATCTAAAATTATTCCAGACGTAAACGATGATAACTATATTTTTAAATTAAGTACATAGGTTTCTGGAAAAGCCGTTATGTTAACTGAAGGTAAGGTAAAGCCTGACCAGTAATATATGATCATTGTCAAGAGGGCGCTTTTGTTGCGCATGTATAGGGTGACAGTTCAGTATAGTATGAAAAAAATAGTTCCCGTGAAATTCCGCAACATGGCGCGTGATCATATATTCCTGGCCAGGCTTTATATTATTTACCTATATATTAGTACAGGTAGTAGTATTTTTATTAGCTTAGCAAGTTAACATAAAAAAATAAATTGCTACATAATAAATATGAGCAGTTGAGCATAATATAATTTACATACACAAAATATAATACAAATCCTCTTTACTGCACAACCTCAAAAATAACATTTACAGAGATACACACTTAATACATAAAGACAGAGGAAATCAATAGGCGGTCTTATCTTCTCTTATAAGAGCGATCTCTTCCAGACAACCTTTAGACACACACACACACACATACACATAGATTTAAATATATTAATAATGATACATTAAAATATCTTGGCATTTTCTGGACAATAAACGCAATGAAGATGCATTTCGACCTTGTTACAAATACCAACACAGATCGCGGTAACGCACTATAATCACGTAATCATACAAACATATATTCCACTATCAATAGCAGAAACGCCTTTTAATGTTTACATTCGTGTAATCATTGCATGTTCACGATAAGAGTTTGCGTGAGACCGCGTTCCTCCAAACTTGAATAGTAACCTCCTTTAAACACAATGCCACCTTACTAACAGTAAGCTAATTACGATACAGCACATGGCAATGTCATCTCGTATTTCCGAGTCACTTTTACCGACACATCCCCCCGATCTTATAAAAGAGGCGCGTGCCCGCCGCGCGCTAGCAGTCCGTACCGCGCTACCGAGCGAGACGCACGTGTAATGCGTAAATATTAGTGGAGTCTCACTATCAGTAAACATGGAGAGCCCTTCTAGCCCGGGCGTGCCCGAGGATGAAGGCATCGCTACCGACCGCCGTCTCTCCGCCGACGACCACGCGGACCTCTCCGATACGGCCTCCGAAGCCGGCTCCGGAGGAGGCAAAGACTCCGGCTGCGAAGTTGCCCAGGATGCGCAGGAGCCGCCCTACACCCCGCCCGACGACGAGCTTGCCAACCGGATAGTATCCCAAGTGGAGTTTTACTTCTCCGATGCGAACATTACTAAAGATGCCTTTCTGCTCAAACACGTTCGTCGCAACAAGGAGGGTTATGTGTCCCTAAAGTTAATATCTAGCTTCAAGCGCGTCAAACATCTAACGAAAGATTGGAGGGTGGTTGCCGAGGCTTTGAAGCGATCAACGAAATTGGAAATCAATGAAGCGGGAACCAAGCTGCGCAGGATCGAGCCCTTACCAGCATATGATGAGACCACGCCATCCAGGACCGTCGTAGCTGTTCGGATGCCTATAGACAAGCCTTCAGTGGAAAACGTGTCTCGTCTCTTTGCGAGCTGTGGAGAAATAGCCTTAGTCCGCGTACTCCGTCCTGGTAATCCAGTTCCCGCTGACGTTCGCCAGTTCCTCAACAAGAATCCCAGTCTCGTGAATTGTGTGTGTGCTTTAGTTGAGTTCACGGAGTCCGAGTCGGCGCGAGAGGCGCTGCGACTTCAAAACTCCGAGGACGAGGGCATGCGAGTGTACGAACTGAACGGTGTCCCTCGGGAGCCGAAGAGGAAGGCGCCGATACGACGGCCGCCACCGCGCCGCCACGAATGTGAATACTCGTCTTGTTGCAGCGGTAGTGAAGCAGAATACGAATACAGATATGGTAATCCTTTCCTTAGAAGAAATTCGAGTGGTTTCTTTCCACCGCGTACGCCAGAAATCCAGACGTGGATTCCGCGGCGGCCATCGACGTGCAGCCACAGCTCGGATTCGGGGGTGTCGTTCTACTGTAGTTCGCGGCGGACCTCACAGGTGAGCACGGGCAGCGCCAGCAGCGGCGACGGCTGGCTGGCACGCCGACTGTCCGGCTGCTCGCTGTCCGGACCGGAGTGTGGCGGCCGGAGGCTGTCTTGCGCGCCTCGGTTTGAACCCCGGACGCCGCTGGTGCCCGATGGCACACGCGGCTTCCACGCCGCTGCGCGCCAGCGCAGAATCTCGGACCTCGCACTCTACTCGCGCTAGAAAGCGCCCGCCAACCGTGACACCTTTCTAACTGCGTTGGATAACTGCCTTTCACGTTATGCCCGCTTAGTTTTTAATCTATTTCGTACGAGGAAGCGAATTGTTTATGTGATCGCGTGTGTTCTAGACGGTTTAGTTTAAGTTTCTCCGCGTTGATCTGTTTGAGGCGGCCGGCCGAAACTTCAGTTACCTATTTTGTACTTATCGGTCCGGCCGCGTGCGGAAAGAATGTGATCGAATGAGCTCATTTAGTCGTAAGCCACAGGCAGCTGTGTTAGGTTATAGTTTTCAAGTTTCAATTGTAATTTATTAGTATTTATAGTCGCGTATTTATTGCGAAGCGCGCGCGGCGGGCTGCGAGTTTTCATCCAATTATGTCAGAGTTGTGAGCACAAAACGAATAAACAAAATCGACATGCGAGTGATCGTAGACTCGATGGCCGCGCCGGCGATCAATGGAGTTGTGTAAGGCTTGCGAAACGAGCAAAAGTAAAAGTCGTACATAGCTATAAAATCTGTCGTTCGCCGGACTCAGAAATGAGATAAAATCGTAACAATCGTAACAGCCCGCCGTGCTCCGGCGGAACTAATCGTCTTCATGCAATACGATTAAGTCATAATATTAACTATAAGTCAGCCGCGCCATGTCATCTTTTTGTTAAATGTTATTTAAGTTCGTTGTGATGTTTAATTTAAATGGTTTATATCCGTTATTATTAATTTATTCTAAGACGTGGAGGGTTATCGTTCACAAATTTCGGCATTAGACCGCCGAGGTGCTTTTTTATAGGTACCCTCTGCTGCTCTTTATATTGTAAAAAGATAAATTTTAAAATAATAAATAAGTTTTGCAGAACATTTTGTTTTTCTTGTAGATACTAGTGAAGGGTAGTAAATTCAGCTTCGATTGATCTTAGAGAACTCATCATTTCGGTTAGTCTTAGTTCCCGATTCGACGGATTCTTGTTTCGCCGGATTCTCGGATTGTGACGTACTAAAGTAAATCCGGCGAAACAGGAATCCGGCGAAACAATAATCCGGCGAATTGGGAACTAACCATCATTTCGTCGATGAGCTCGATTTTCATTTTAATTCGAAAGAATCGATATGAAATTAAATTAAAATAAAAACCACATATTTACGAAATAGATCAACTGAGGTAACTTTGGACGATAGAAATATTGGCCTATTTTTGGAAATGTTTCTTACTGTATACATATTATGTACGTACTGTATAGGTACATTGTTACAATGACGCTGCAATAGCGATTTTTTCATCTTTACTTAGTAGTTACCTGTCATTCTTTCAGTTCATCGTAAAAAAGAACGTAGTTTAGTTATTCCTAAACTCCCAAGTTATCCTTAGATTTAAATTGACAGTACATTAATGATAATTAATTAACAAAAATTCGAAATCTATTTGCTAAAGTCGATAAGATAGCAATGTAAAGCACACGACACCCCTACCATGAGTCACTGAAAGTGTCAAAACTGGCATAAACGCTAACGTCTACGTAATTTACTTTCTATACATCTCGCTCGCACTAATATGCGAGTACGAGCGAGATGCATAGAAAGTAAGTTACGTTCTTGATAGCGTTTATGTCAGTGCTAAACTGGTGGTAGCCATAAATAAAAGTTGTAAACGTTGAGTATAAACTTTACTTTATATGTATGTATGTCTTTGTATGTATGTCTTTGTATGTATGTAAAGAGCGTTCTCCCATCTTAAAGGCCGGAAACGCACTTACAACCCCTCTGGTGTTGCGGGTGTCCATGGGCGGCGGTAATCGCTTACCATCAGGTGATCCGTCTGCTCGTTTGCCTCCTATTTCATAAAAAAAAAATGTAATAATATAATTTTCACACTTATGAACACTACAAAACCAATGCGTTAGCGCAATCAAATTTATCTTCTATATGACACAGAAATGGGGGCCAAACCTAGATGACAATCATGAATCGACAAACGAAAAGAAAGTCAGCGTTTCGATTGGCGTTTTTATCAAAGATTATCATCTCGGCTAGACCCCCTGCAAATTTTTCTCGAATAAGCCGATATCAGAGGGGTGACTAATTTACAAAATTCGACTTATTTACCAGATAGATTGTATTATTTCCAACCTTGGTAGTGGAAAGTGGGTGTTTTGGGCCGTTCGCCTTGTCGAATCAATTCTCACGCCTCTGATAATATTGCTCAAGCTAATATAAATAAAAAGTACTGAACTTGAACTATATCATATTTGAATTGACAGAATGACGCAATAGGTGTTAATTAGATTGTGTGAAGGATCGTTACATTTATAACGCTTGACATATCGACTGAAACTGGTACGATTTACACCGGCCGGGCCTGCATGGCTGGACGGATCGGTCGCCTTAGTTACTGAAGGCTGTAGTCTGCCGCCTGCCAAATTTCAAGGAAAATATGGAAATTGCACTTTGACTGCAGGCCAGCATTATTGTTTCTGGATTGTTTATTTTAATAAAATACGCCTAATTTTCTTTTCTTGTGAAAGAAAGGTATACTTAGACGATTTGTTTTTCTAACAAACTATCTGACGTTGTGACAATACTTAGGAAAAAAAAGAAACAAGTATGTGCTTAGAAAACGGTTGATAAAGCCACTTATAATTACATATATTTACTATATATAGGTACTACAAGCTACAAGTACTTAATTAAAAGAATAATTAATTTAGATAAATAACTTTGCATAGACTGGAAGAATTTATTAGTCCCCAGCAAGCTCGGTTCTCCATACAAACGTATTTATGCTCTCATTTTAAAACGACTAGCTAGATTGCTCTGAAACTTTGTACTTACAATAGTATAAGGTATATCTTAGGCCTGTAATTAGTTTATGTAGCTTCGGATACCATAGTAAAAAAATACAGCATCATTCATTCATTCAACAAACGAAATAGAGATAATTGTTTTTGCTCTATTTCGTAAGCCCTCCTTATATATATAATTATTTCATATGTACAATCATCAATAGGGTATTCTCCTACTAGTCAAATAATTTTCTTTTTTAGAACTGTCAAAACGATTTGCTAATATAATTTATATGATTTTATTTATTTTAGTTTTTGTGTTTGTTAGGTTCTAGTTTAGGTTAAGATTTTTGTAAAGTTTTATTTTGTATGACATGTGTGATTTACTTTATGGGCTAATATGAATACAATATTTTTATTTATATGAAACATTACACAATGACGTCACGGTCGACTCGCCTACTTTTTATATTTCTACCCGATTTATTAAATAGAACTTGAGTTTAAAAATAACTGCTATATCTATGTTTTTCTAATAAATTATCTGGTGCTTTACTTCGTGCATGGTGTGCATAAATTTATTTTAAATACAGACAAATACCCTATGCTGCTAATAACACCGATGTCTGAGGCCAATAAAAATTTTCTCTCTTCCTCTCTTTCATTTTATGGCCAGAGGAAAGGTTCTCATTGTTTTTCTGCGGTTTTTCTGCCCTCTTTCGGCGCTAGTCAGCGTCATCTAAGAGCCCCCTATCCTCACATAATCAAACGGGTGTCATCTCATTCGATTTGCGGTTAACTGCACGTAATAAAGCAGTCATTAATTAAGTGTAATTCGGCGATAATCATCACCTATCGTATCGCTTTGAAATCGATCGCGTAACCGCATAAACGATTATATAAGAGCTATTAAAAATTATCCGAGTCATAAGGAAGGCGTAATAATGACACTAATAACTATTTTAGCTAAATATATTTTCAACAGTTTGTCGTGAAAGGTAAATAAAAAAAGTCCAATTGAAGTGTCCAACTGATAAGAACTGTGTAATTTCTTTCGTTTAGTTTTAAGAGTCCCCGGCAAGTTCGGCCAAATTTCACCTTCCCATACAACCTGAGTTTCGTTCTCATTTTAAAACTATGGATTGTAATGAAACTTTGTACATACAATGACATGAGGTATATCTAGGTCGGTAATTAGTTTAGCTCCAGTATATAAAACAAACGACATAGAGCGAAAAAATTCGCTGTATAATTTTAACAAAGTATGGTATCTGAAGCTACATAAACTAATTACAGACATAGATATACCTTATCCTATTGTAAGTTCAAAGTTTCAGAGCAAACTAGCTATTCGTTTTATAATGAGAGCGTGACTACGTTTGTATGGAGAACCGAGCTTGCCGGGTTGCCTTAAGGTTGCATTCAGATGGCGACTGCAGCCGACTGTTGCAACGTCACTGCTGTAGCGTTGAAGAAGCCCGTGTTTACTGAACTCACTGACAATCTCCATGATAAAATGAGTGACGGATTGAATGCTCTAATCTCGACAGTAATGCGACGACGACTTTAACGCAATGTTTGAAGGAAATTGACAGTGACATAGTCTGCGCCAAGGCTGCAGTAATAACGTTCCAACAGTAACGCTACTGCACTAGTCGCTATCCGGATGTAATCTTCAAGTACATAGAGAGATTATGTACTTTGGTTTTTAACTATTTTGTTTTTTTCTCATCATACTCGTGTTCTGGTTTTTCTACTTAAAACAAAAAGTATACGATCAAAAGCGAATCTTAATATCATAGAAATACGGTTGGAAATATAACGTACGCACTATGTAAATTCTGATGTCTATATTTTTCTAGCCAAATCCTTATTCACCAAACGTCGTATAGCTTCTCCCGATTGGAAATCAATTGAATGGGAAAAACAATTTTATAGTAAACGTAATGGGCCGTAATAGCTTCAATAAGAAAGCTAATCTATGAGTCATGAAGCAACTTTCTCGAGATACCTACGTTTCCTAAGGCGAGTGCTGCATTCTGACGCTATGTGATACCAACTCGTGCATAGGTCGGAGTCGGACTCGCACTTGGCCGGTTTATTTTATTTTCGTGGCACTAATTAGGTACCGACAAAGGTTGCATATTAGGTACTACTACTATATGTATACTATACAATATGTATACCTATATCGGGTGGAACAGAATGAGGGACTTTTATGCAAATGGGGAATTGTTTAGGCTACGTGCTTTATTTTTTACTTATTAATCACGTTAAGATTTCTAACCGTTTTTGAGCTACAGTTTGTTAAACATTAGTGCAAAAAAACTGTAGGGTTGTCACTGATATAGAAATATTTAATTTTAATGTTTTTGTTTTATGATTGTGAAATAAAACTATGAAAACGGGTTATATCGCGTATATTTACTTTTGATTTTGTTTTACGTTTGATTTTGTTTTACTTTTTAATCCAGGTTTACGATTATAACTCGATTGTAGATCACTTAGATAACACTATCCTTTCAGCTCAGTCTCTAGAAATGTTCAATCCTGTATATACCTCTTCACTGCGACGTAAACTGTTGCAAAGTTCGATGAATCCCAATTAAAATTCAGTAATCAAGTATTGTTTAATCGGTTACGCGATGTTACGCCGCCTGCTACCAACCGGTTTTATGTATTTTCGAGTGTAGGTACTTTGTTTTACAAGGGGGCAAAGTTGTTGTTTAACCTCTCGTGCTAATATTGATAACCGAGCAAGCGAAAGATTTCAAAATTGAAATCTTCCAACAATGGAATCTTGAGCGTTGCGAGGGTGTCAAGGCACGAGGCTTAAACAAATTTTGCCACCGAGTGAAACATAACATTTTTCACCACACCAACACAAGGAAAATACTATAGTACTGTAAATTATCAAACAAAATCAAAACCAATCAAAATTAAATATTTATCATTCAAAATCATCATTTAAAAGTCAATTGTACCAGCAAACATAAGAAAACAACACAAAATTTGCATTTGATTACTTTGCCTTTGTGAATAAAATGCAACTTTCTTGTCAATTTTTGAACAATCAAGAGAGCCTTTACCAACTTTTTGTTTAAGTACTAGCTAGACCTTACCGAGAAGATGATGTAACAAATTAACAATTGGAACGATATTATGATTTGTTGATTAATCTGATTCTAATCATTGTTCTTGTCTAGAAGGTGATCGAACTAGGTCTGCGTCATTAGAAGGTAAAATAGTTTTTTGTGTAAAAATGACACTCTTGACCCTTTTTACCTTTTTGATGGATTGCATTGTTCAATCGAAGGGTCGAATTGAGGCTAAATAACATGTAAATATAGTTCTATCACACTTACATAATGTGTTTTAGAAAAAATGTTTATGCCTATTACCGCAACGCAGCTCACCGCCGATGGCCGGTGGGTCACCGTTCGTTCCCTTTACAAATAGCCGACCGTATAAGATGAATACAGTACAGTACAGTCACATACAGTCTAAGGAAAAAAACGTGCCTCGGAAATCAAGAAAATTTGATTCTCGCACAGATGACGCTACCAATACCAACCTTTGGCCTATTCTCGGCTAGATGGCGTTGACGGTTTCGTTTGGTATTTAACGAATTTAACACATATCAGTGAAAGAACAATAATAAATACAAATAGAAAAATCATTTAATACATTTTTTTATATTTTTATTTTTAGTTTTAATCGTGTCTCGATAGATGGCATTAAATGTAATGTGACTACAAAATTTACTATGACAGTACCCCCTTCCCTATATATTCTCTTTGCAAATTAGCCATGATGGAATGCCGGGTGTTGAATTAAAATTTTAGTAGGTACACGATAACACGGGGTAAAAATTTCTTGCTCCAATATTTGACACTGAAACTCTAAGGATGTGGTAGTTCTGAAACCAAAATGGTCGCGCAGCGCACCGGCGGTTCAAGAGGAAATTCCTCCCGCGAACGTTTTCGAATGACGATGTTGATGAAAAAACTACCTTATGTCCTACCCCGGCGCTCAACTATCTCCATACCAATTTCATCGATTCAGTGGATTAAGCGTGAAAAGGCAACAGACAGATAGAGTTAATTTGTTATTTTATAAAATTAATATCTAATAGGGATAGACGTGTAAGAAGGCAAAGGCATTCGGAAGAGTTGTATTTTGTTGAGTAGAGCGCAATGACATTCTCGTATACGTATCTGACATGGCAATATTGGCAATGCTCTTGCCTTATGCTAAATAATATTGGCAATGCTCTTGCCTTATGCTAAATAAGGCAAGAGCATTGCCAATATTGCCATGTCAGATACGTATACGAGAATGTCATTGCGCTCTACTCAACAAAATACAACTCTTCCGAATGCCTTTTGCTATGCTTGCAATCTTACTTAGGCTTTCTTATATAGGTAGGTGCGTAAAAGTTCTTCGAATAATTTTATATCCCGGATTAGAACTAAATAATTCGTTTTATTGGTGATAATTATTATTATCTATTTTAAAATGCATACGTAGGTAAGTTATAAGTAGGAACCTAGTACTATATTATTTTTTAATTAATTTTGTATTAAGCAGAAACGTAAATGTAAGCCCAAAACTATACGTTTTTCCCGTTTCCTTTATTTCTAAGCATTATAATTATTATTTTTCACCTCAGCAGCTCAAACAAGCCTATTTTCGTCACTCCAGGGAGTGAAACAAAGTAGCTTTTTAATTTAGTAAAGGCCATGAACTGCAACTTCATACTTCTGTTACAAATTGTTTTTTTTTTCTCTGTATTATTCTGTGTAATTCGAAATACATTTTAACCTTTAATATGTTCTTACTACTGAGGTGAAAAATTATGTGTGCAACACGAGAGCAAAGTTATTTTACATCTCATGTTTTTGAGTTCCTCGCTACGCTCAAGATTCTAACTTAGAATCACTCGCTTAAAAGATCTGCCACATAGACATCTAGTATCAATTTTATGCAAATATTGCAATCAGTTGCCCTGACAGCCGGTACTTCCTCGAATCCGTGAACCACAGGCCCTGACTTATTCGTTATATAACATAACACAAATACATAATACACGTAACAAGAAAACACGGCTGACCTCGAGAACAAATGAAGATCGTTATGAGTTATTGTTAGCTTAAAAGCAATCTATCTTGCTATTATCATACTAATTTGGTGGTTACTTAATATTACACCGTTTTGTACCTATTTACACGTACGAGTACGTAGTTTTCCAAGTAATTCTCAGTCTTTTTTTACCCGGTTAGTAACAGAAATTACTAATCAGCCATCGCTATTCTGATGGTGTGTCATTTGTACTTGACTCGTTAAAACTGTTTTCGAGAACTTGTTTAAGTATAAATATGTGACGTTTTCAATCAAAGGGTACCACATTGTCGCGTAACATAAGGACGAAATTGGATTGTATCTTTATACGAATAACCTGTCAGAGCGTCTTTATGGCAAGTGACAATGTGGCACCTATTGATTGAAAATTACACATATCATAAATATTGCTCGTTTAAGGAGCTCTATAAACTTTACCGATAGCGTATGCGATTATAATACATTGATTGCGGCACTAGATCGATCACTCGATCCTACCGTAAAATGTACCTACTTTGCTCCCCACTAGCCACTGGATAATTAAATAAATAAATAAATATTATAGGACACAACCTTACACAAATTGTCCTAAATAAATACAGACCTAAATAACTCTGCTCCCACAGTTGTTACATATGAAAACGTACTATATTTATCACAATCTCATTTATATGATAAAACATGGTATGGTGATGGCCTACTTTAAATCGGTATATATATATTTTATCAACATACCTATCCCCGTTCCGGCTCTTACCTGGTCCAGAAAATATCGCTGGCCGTGCAACGCGGCAATGCCGCTAGCATTTTTGGCACGTTTGAACGGTGACAGTCGGAACGGGACATAGGCCTTTTATATACCTACCTCATTGCCTGTTAGTTTGCTAAAATTATAATTAATTTTATTTTTAGGTTTAGTACTTCTAGTTTTAATTTTTATCTAATCCCATTAAATTATATTGTTTTTATTTTTTTATAAAATAAACCGTAAATATTATTTAAGGTCAAGTAATACTAACCTAAAATAGACAATACCTTATAATAATTAAACTAAATGTAATTTATTACCTATCGCAATATAATAATTTACTTATGAAAAATAATCTTGAGGACAAAATTTGGAGTAGGTAGAGTATTAGGCATATTTTACGGTACCTAGTTGGCATAATTATCGATTACGTCTGTTGAGCTCGGTCGGTTACGCCAAGTAAGTACAATTATGTCAAAAATGAGGCGGCCATACATTGTCACTATTTAGACACATTACAGAATAAGCGTAGACAGACTCTATACCTTAGTACGTAGGTAATCCAAGGTAGATGACAGCTTCTGAAAATCGTGACAGCTTTGACCGACCTAACGACCGACTTAATGCCCCACCTAATAACCTGGAACGATTGTTTACAACCTTTAGCAAAATAGACGCATTGCGTGCCATCATTGTATAGGTAGATAGATTGGAGCGTAATTACGCCGTTTAAAATTAAACCGTAATAATTCTTATTGGATCGGATCATTGCATAAATAGGAATCCGTAAATGGGTCAACCATTACAACTGCTTACACTATGTCAGTATGTATTGTATGTAACGAAAATTGTTTTTATTTAGGACATTTTTACCAATGATCTTAACGATGAAAAAAACTTAGCACTAATATTGTTTGTCTCGTTGTAAGAGATAGGAAAGAGAAGTTTAAAATATTAAAAATGTCTTCTTTCTTAAATCACATTTACAAACGGGTCTATCGCGAATTTATTTTGTTACCTTTATTTACTGACGTTTCGACACAGGTTTCACTGGTCGTGGTCGCGACCCGACCCGACCCGTCGCGATAGACCCGTTTGTAAATGTGATTTAATATGTGTTCAAACCGCGAAAGTTTTAAATGTCTTCTTTCTTATTTTGAAAAATGATTTCCATCAAATTTATGATGATTTCGCCAATGTCACAAGTGTACCTGCAATAATATGTTAGTGTAAGGCCTGAGTGGACGCTCGAAGCGGAGCGTTCGGCGGGGCGTGCAGCGTGGCGTCGAGCGTCCAAGGGGTTTGAGCTGCGTGCACGGAGGCCGCTCGCATACGTTTTTATTTGTTTAACATGCACGCCGCACGCCCAACTCGAGCGTCCACTCAGGCTTTACACTTACACAACGAAGGCCGCAAAAATATATGAAACGAACTTTTTTGTAGAGCCATAAGAGCGTGTCTCATATTTTTGCGGCCTACGAAGAGTAACATATTATTGCAGGTGAGGTGACTGTACTCGTATTAGAGCTAGTATACATATATTATGGAGGGTAGAGGTAGGTCGAACATCACGTTGTCCGGTAGTTGCTTATAGTAAAGTGATGGCTGGACTTTACAATTGCCGGGTGCCGGGTGTAGACTAAAGCGCTGGACCAGCGAGATGGCCATGCGATGGTTATGGCTCCTCTACACGATTAACAAGATGGCCCCGCGCTGGACTAGCGAGATGGCCATGCAATGGTTGAGAGCACAAGAATTGGCCACGTGTGGATGCGTACGCACGGTACGCACCATCGCTGGCCCACTACCTTTGATGTGCGGACGAAAAACCGACAGCGTAGCCATCCCGCCGCGCCATAGGCCATCCGACACCACTACCCTCTCTCATCTTAGTGGGCCAGTATGATGGCCATCGTGTAGAGGAGCCATCAAAGATAGCATACTAAAAATGATTTTCGAGTTGAGATGTCCATGCTAACGGAAACTATACGGAACCTTTGTCGCACCGGCGCGCGACGCCCGCGCCGAGAGGCAACAGTTGGGTGCCGCTCCCACGGTAATGAGCTTGCTATTCTTTGACCTGCTCGTTATTACGGTGACTTCATTCTAAGAAATCTAGTGCGCCAAATGCCATTGCACTTCCAGGGTCGTAGTTTGCATTAGGACAAGCTAAATTGAGCGAAAAAAATGGTTGTTTATAAAATCGGTTTACTGACGATAATTTTGCATGATAACGTCATAAGAAAACATTGATGAAAAGGCCGTAACGTTACCATGGAGATCTATCCACAACGTTACCATGGAGATCTGTCTAATCCAGTGGTTAGTTATCCAATCGCAATATGATTCTCCGCGTGATTTAGAACTAATCTTCACGGTTATGTTATCGCATTTGTTGCTTGACTGTTAGAGAAATAAAGTACCTAAGTACATATCTAGGGAATCATTATTATTTTCCATTTTCTCACACCAATTGACACTAGTGGAGCAACTGATCGTTTTCCCCTGCGCCACACGTTGACACCATGACATGTCGGTGGCCCCTTAACTACCTTCGTCCGTGCCAATGATGGATGGGATCGGGTTGCATCCAGTGCCTTGATTAGCTTATAAATATCTTCTCCTAGGTTTGATACGCAAGCGATATAAAAGTGTCAATATTTGTCAATATCTAAAGTGGAAAATGGCGATTACGTTTGTACAGAGTAGCGGTCGTTCACTATCCTCTTAAATAAACCCTGTTGTTAAAAGCCTGTTGTTTGTAAACAACCTTTTACGTCTGGACCATTAGTAAATTATCCACACACGGCCCCAGCGAAGGCCGGCGGAGGAAATCTGCGCGGAGGCCGGAGGAAAATGATCCGGAAGAGAAACGTGTGCGCAAACAAGTGAGTCATTGTGGAACGAGTTTGGCGATATTTTCATAGGCAGATTTTTTTCTTAATGCTATAAATGCTTGCTCTCGACCCAAAGATTCGTGCTGTCGCGTATTGGCTACAAAGGACACTGTGAGCGCAAAGGGCTAAATATAGCTGTAGGTAATACAGTCGCCATCATCAGCTATATCTATATAAAATATCTGAACACGCACTCTAACGCCTTAACCATAACGGCGTGTTCAGATACTTGTGAGCGCCTTGGCCGCTCCGATATATCTGATGGCGACTGTACTTACTTGTAGGGTGTGATAGGAACCCAGACTTAAGACCTAAGATGATCTCGTTTTTATCGTCTGTCATTGTCGCGGCTACATTAATAAGTACATAGGTATGTAAATGTGAGAAATGCATGACACGATACTGCTGATTCCGCTTTTTCCTTTCCTCAAAATTCTCACAACAATCGAAGAGTTCGTGCTATTCTTTAATTACGTACGCACGTAAGCAACTGTACTTAATGTAACCGGTCACTTGATATTTACCTTTCAGTGTTTCCCTCAGCCAAACACCAAACTCCAAACCCAATACAGTTGCTCAATAAATGTTGTTTGTGGACTTTTCTACGGCAGGCACCTGTAATAGGCAATCCAAATTGCATAGAGTTAGACCAAGATAAGTTTGCAACTATTTTGATAGCACACACAGTGCACGTGTTATTATACCCGTCAAACTTATATGAAATTATGACGTATGATATAACACTTGTTACTGCGTGTGCTATCAAAATCGTTGCAGACTTATCTTGGTCTAACTCTAGCGTTGTTTAAATAAAACAATAAGCGATGTAATTAAACCCATTCGCTAATGTATACTTCAACATAAAAGATAATAGTTACAGCTAAATAATTATCTTTTTATTGTTAATTTTAAAGTTTATGTCGTGCAGATTATCTGATTATTTTTGGTTCAAAATCGATCTCACGAGATGGCGTGTTACGTGAACGTTACACGGAGTTCAAAGACCTCTTTCGTGAACGATTATTTATTATATTTCTACAAAAAATGTATGTCGGTCAGTTACACCGTTCGTTTAAGGGAAAGTAGTTTAGACTGGAATTTGTGTCAATTTCTTAGAGGTAGCTGCCTAACAGAAAGTTATCTAATATGTGTAAGAGATCGACCATACTAAAGTGCCGAAGTTAAAAACCTATACTTATGTTCATGCATTATTTACTTACATATTAAGTATGAGTACATCCCAAAAATGTATGACATAAAACTGCGTAACTCTAAGGCACGTCATGGGTCATACTTTGGCTCAAACTCCGGTGTGATAGTTCCTTAGCGTGAATCATGTCCTAGAATTGACAACTTGATTTCAAAATATTGTCTTCGTTTACCGCGACAGTTACTCATGAAATACAACTATGAAATCTGATTATATCGCGTATATTGAATTTATAATACATCCCGACGTTTCGAACCCTTTACAGCGTTCGTGGTCAACGGGTGACTGCTTCAACTTGATTTCAGCATAGGAATACATCTTCTAACATTACCTAGAAGTTGCCTAATTGTAGCCCGCAAGGGTGTGGCAACATTTGTAAACCCTTCATGTTACCTTTGTTAAGGTGTCCTGCAGAAGATTTCCGATTTTAAAACATAAATAGTGCAGAAGAAATGAAGTTTATTTCAGAGTGGATACTGCATGTAGGTATGTTAATTTCCAACTTTGGCAGATTGGTTTGGCAACTTGTTACTCCGCAGAAAAAAGTTACAAAAATTATATCGAAAGATCTTGCAGGACAAGTGAATGTTCATAAGGTAAAGAGGGCAGAGGTCACAAGTTCGAAATCTATTCGTGAACTAATGACATTGCGGCGCGAGACTTCGTAAAAGCGATTCGTGGGGCACACATGGATTGAAACAGCTATATTACAAACACATTATTTACAACTACCTACAGATTTAATTTTAATTACATAATTTAACATATTAATAACGGGTCACTCGCGTATTTTAAGTCGAAAAACGCTCGACATGTTTCACTCCGTACCGAGGAGCGTCATCAGGAGCTACAGATCTAATATTGAGATAGCTTCTCATTAAGCACACAATAAAGACAATCGATTGCGTTGAATACGTGCTTTCACCGTTGCCGAATGATGTGCGTGGAAGCTGAAACTGATGCATGCTGAGGATCACATTATTAGAATCTGGAGGAAACGGGTACCTGCACATTTAGGTGAGTGAAAACCGTAACTACCTCAAGGATGCTAGCAATTGGCAATTCCAGAGATGACAAGCACGTATTAGGTATGTTAGTGCTATTGGCATGTATGTATGGTAGTGTAAAAAGTTCACCTGATATTAGATCATTATCGCCTGCACGATGTGCACTTTGTGAGCGACCAGCCTAGGTAGCAGTAGCAGCTTAACTTAATTAAAACGACAACGTATATTATGATAACAGGTGTTTTTTTGATAAAAAAAAGTTACTTACCTGAACGAGGTATGTATTCTTTGCAGGTACGTACTTCAATTTAGGTGTAGTATGTAGCTGCATAAATTTACTGTACGATAGTACATTTTTACACGTTAGCCTCAGGCTAAAGACATGCAGTCTACCGTAAATTGACTTAATAAATAAAATGTTCAATATGAGGCAATATTCTCAATTTCAGAACCTTGTACGTAGGTACCCTATCTGTACAAGTTGCTGAAGTCATGGTCGACTACTTTTGTTTAAATAAATTGTGTTGTTTAATAAATTTGGTAATACAGAGCCATCTATCTTGGATAAAAAATATCAAATTTTTAGGCCATCTAGCGGTGAATAGAAAAGTACATCACAGGAATTAAGCCATCTAGTGAGGAGTAGCAGAATTAAAAGATACTAGTTTTATTGCTTAAGCACTAGAGGGCAGCCAATAACACAACCATGACCACAAAAAAAAATTAAATGCAGTTTTGTTTGTATTTATGAAAGTTGATTAAAATTATACCAAGTTATATATTGAAAATAAAATATTTTAACTACGGTGAGCTTTTTTTATGAGTTTTAATTTTATGACAGTCAGTCATAGACAGTCAAATAGTCTCAAAAACTTCCTCAAACTTACTTTATTGTTTATAGTTGGTACTGTTGGTAGCTCGAAGATAGTCTTTAGTTTATGGTGCGATCGCCGCTTGTGACAGTTTGTGTGAGGAAAATTGGAAATTATGAAGTAAAACATTTTCTGAAATATTGTGTTTAAATGACAGCAGGAAAAGAAACCATGGGGTAAGTTTTATTCTATAGTCCCAGTCGAATTTAATTCACAAAACTCCCCTGTTCTTACGTATATATTATCCATGATAATCCATTTCTAAATATGTCCCTTGGCATTTCGAGGGAGGGGATGCATTTTACCCATGCGTAGGGGTATTTTAAGTTTGCTTTCCAAGGATCGCTATTATTTACAATCACAACACACTATGACATCAAATAAACGTGTCCCCACACGTAAATATGTGACCTTTTCAATCAATTACACCCTATTTCCTGCGCTTTCGTTAACACTCGTAGTACATTGCATCTATTTCCGCCTAAATAGGCAATTGCACATCGATTGCACACGATTGAGTGGATTTACGGCCGGTAAGGTCGCCTGGGGTCGGGTCAGGAGGTTCTATTTTTAAAAACTTCATACCTGAGTAATCTTTTACTTGGTTGTGAGCGCCTGTTACGTTAGGGCGTATATTGGCGAAATATTCGCATAAATACTATTAAAAAAACATTATTAATAGTAATTCGTTTGGCATAATGCGTGAGGATAAAAATTCAGGCATCCTGGCCCCCATAACTGAAATGGAGTAAGTGATTTTCACATTAATTCCCAACTAATCGTGAAAGAAGTAAAAAAAGAACATTACATTATAAGTTAATGATCCTTAATATTGAATAAATGTAACACAATAGCCCTAAGGGAGAACCCCTATTTTATTACATTGATATTATTGTTTTAAATAATGGCTGAGAACTTCTATCACCTCCATAAAATTATTTTCGAACATTTTAACCTACCAAGGCAGCAGTATGACAGTATTATTGTCTGGAAGTTGTAGTTGCTAAAATAAAACCCAATTTTCGTTAGAAAACAATAATTTATTAAATCTTTTGCAAAGCAAGAACTTTTCTCCATATGTGCTTGAGAATTTTTTATTTTAACAACATACCTATCAATGCTGTTATATTCCTTGAAGTTAACGTGAATTTAGATCTGCCTAAAATAGATGTTTTTGTGTGTGGATGGATTCTGTGAAATGGTCAGTTTTATTAGGTTTACGCGCAACAAATACAAACTCTCCATGATTTGTTTAGATAATATTACCACGAATAAGAACATTATTAATTTCAATTATGTCTGAAATTACCTGTTATTTAAAAATACACCGAGAACAAATTGAAATAGATTGTACTCCTAACTTAGGTTGTAGTTCACGCTCACATGTCATATCTTATCACCACATTCCTTTCTCAAGCATCCCGGCTATCTGCTGTCAAACTATCTTGACATTTTAGCACTTATTGACTCTTTCGAGTCTTGTGCCGAATTCATGTGAATGATATTATTGCAACCAGCAAAAATGGATATTGTTAATGAAATATTGTGAGTATTGTTTTCTCCCATTTTTTTAGTGTTGTGTTGAAACTAAAATTATTATTATAGCCAATCGAAATGCCAAAAATTATTTCATTAAACCAATTGACTAACTAGTAGCTCTGTGAGCTATAGACAGTATAGACCTCGCGATAAGCTTAAAAACCGGACAAGTGCGAGTTGGACTCGCCCACCGAGGGTTCCATACTTTTTGGTATTTGTTGTTATAGCAGCAACAGAAATGCATCATCTGAGAAAATTTCAACTGTTTAGCTATCACGGTTCATGAGATACAGCTTGGTGACAGACAGACAGAGCAGTCTTAGTAATAGGGTCCCGTTTTTATGGTACGGATTGGTATGGTATGGTATGGTATGGTCCCTTTGGGTACGGACCCTATTACTAAGACTTCGCTGTCTGTCTGTCTGTCCGTCTGTCTGTCTGTCACCAGGCTATATCTCATGAACCGTGATAGCTAGACAGTTGAAATTTTCACAGATAATGTATTTCTGTTGCCGCTATAACAACAAATACTAAAAACAGAATAAAATAAATATTTAGGGGGGGGGGCTCCCATCCCAACAAACGTGACTTTTTTGCCGTTTTTTGCGTAATGGTACGGAACTCTTCGTGAGCGACTCCGACTCGCACTTGGCCGGTTTTTTTTCCATGCTTGGCCAGTATAAGATAAGTTCTTGTTACAATAAATTTTAATATTCTATTTAGTATAGCCCACACAAAAACTCTTTATGTTATTTATTTCACATGCTAACCTCGAAATATGATCGCCAGTGTACTGACTTACTTAACACAAATAACCTGCTAATTACTATGAATTAGGGTTTACGGTTTGGCCTAATTTTGAACGCGAATGAATATTACTCAGTATGAAGCATGCTAATGTTTGTTTTCACCCAAACCTTTTCTATTATTTTTAAAGGTATAGGTAACGATGTAACTACTACTCTTCCTAACTTAATAATTAGTACCTTTAATCCGTCACTGTCATAATTTTTGTGTGCTTTGTAGTAATTAAGCCTCCCCACGGGAACGATTTTGTATTAAGGCCCAGTAGGTTCGTGTTCTTCTCTCACTCTCACTGAGCGTAAACGTGAGCGAGATGGATGTGCGTGCTATAATATGTTCACCTACATAATATGTTTGTGTTTTTTTTTTATCGAGCGTAACTCAAAAACTCAGAATTAGAATCGCTGACGTCTCTAAAGGTCTCAAAATTACTGATTAAATTTGTGGCAACCGTATTGTGATCTAAAAACGCGCTAAGAATTTTCAAAAACTCCGTTCTTTGAGCCTACTGCACCTTAACAAAACAATATTTCCCAGATCACACCCAATTCAATGGATAAAAAAGTATCGTCAGTTTATAATGCCATTTGATTGATGGGCTCTATTCCCATCGAGTACTGATCAATCGAGCGTTAGACTCTGGACGAAAAAGTGCGATCTCGGGTGGCACGCATATTACTTTCAGCTATTGTCATAAATCAGATTCCTCTACGAGTTCAACGCTTGTGCGATTGAAATATATTCCTCAAAGGCCTTAGTGTTATTTGAGTGATAAAATCTTTAATTATTTAATACGGAGTAGCGCAAAGGCGTCAAGCGCTACCAGTGTAGCTGCGACCTCAAGATCCATAAAAAAACCTGAGTAATCGAAAAATAACCCATACCTACAGAGAGCCCTATGAAAATCGCACTTTGTATATCTGTATACTGGAAAACCATAGGGGCGATAGGGTTACTGATAGAAGATCATACAATTTCGTTTTTCGCGTTCTTTAGTCTCTAAGTCTCTATGGTTCATCGGAGGATTTTCCACCTACGCGTACGAAAAGCGATTAGTGATAGATAATAACCTCGGGGCATGCTTCGGGCTATACTGTCCCCCAATAAGGCTTTTCTTTCCCTTTGTAACTCAATATTCTTACCGCTCAGAGTAAACAGACTATATTTAGCCTCTGGCTACCTCACTGCCTTTGTTTTTGACCTCGTTGATGATATGTCGAGCAACGCCTAACGAAATGTGGTTGATTTTGTCTTAAATTTTACCTGTATTTTTTAGGTTTAGTGCGCAACTAGGTCCATGTCCAGGGAAATAGGTATATTAGGTATATAAATAAGAAACTAATAGAATACACGTTCGTTGTCGCCAACCTTAAGACGAAAGAGGACGGCCGCTTCTCCATACAAACGTAGTAGACAACGTTTATACTATGGATGGTATAGAACTCCATGGTTTATACTCTATTTGATGTATATGTATTAATCATAGGCATCATAGCTATGCCCCTTAGTTCAGCGGTCAGTCTGTTAGTAGATATGCCGCAGCACTAGATAATCTAGAAGAAAAAACAAGCGTTTGCATGAAACAAGTGGAATGATCTTACTCTTTTAATAAATTTGATAGGCTTGTTTCTCGCGTTTCGGGACAAAATCATGCAAATTTCAAAGTTTATTCGCCCTTAATCTATTGATAACGACTTTCTAGGGATTCTAAGGTGTAGGTTGTGAAGGCACCCGAATAATGGAAAACGGAGAATTAATGTACCGTAACTGGTACTAAATTGAGTTCGTTACAAAATTGATTTCTTGTAACGAAATTGCAAACACATGCTCTATTTACATTGGATATCTGCCTACGCCATCTACTTAAGTCCTTTTAGTGAAAAGGTCAAAAATAATTAACAGTAACAATAAATGGCACCATTATACAAAAATATATGCCTAATATGCTTTTAATATTATTTATCTATATATAAACCTACCAATTCCCAGTGGATCTCGTACGCTGTTTTTTAATTATTTTTGGTTGTGCTCGTAATCGCTGAGGGACGTTACACGAAAATATTGTGGGTTGGCAACTTGTCAGTGGCTTCCTCGACCACCCCGTTCTTCTCCAGACCGTGCTATTCTGAAGCTTTTGTATAGTTTTTTTATGTTTTTAGTTCTCCTGGTAAATTTACGGACCGCATTGTTCGCATTTGTTATGGAATTATTCTTTTGCATTCGGTGTGACGATGTGGGTGTTGCTGAAACGATCTTATTAAATTCCAATTCGACTTTAATTGTGCACTGCAAGTGTAGATTTAACTAATAAATCATCGCATTCCTTTGCCACCAGTTAGGCCAAAATTTGCGTTTAGCTGTGACTATAGAGGGCTGAAAATTTTGTGTAAATATGCATTGCATCTCGTATTAAATGTTGAGATGCGCTTGATTCTGTATCGCTTGTAAGTTTTAAACGTACTACGTTGTACTTAACGTACCTGGCTGTTTAATGTAGCGTGATAGCTGGCACTACTCCAGACCTAGTCGTCTGTCGATAAGGGCTCTGAATAGACATTTAGGTTAAACTATACGTAGCAACAATGCAGGTGTGTAGCTTTATTACTGCATATGTCTAGGCGTTTATTATTTCACGACTTACCGTCGATGTTCGATCCACTATATCGAAAGTGAAAATGCTTGTAAGATGCTTTTTAGGGTTCCGTACCCAAAGGGTAAAAACTTACTAAGACTCCGCTGTCCGTCTGTCCGTCTGTCACCAGGCTGTATCTCATGAACCGTGATAGCTAGACAGTTGAAATTTTCACAGATGATGTATTTCTGTTGCCGCTATAACAACAAATACTAAAAACATAATAATATAAATATTTAAGTGGGGCTCCCATACAACAAACGTGAATCTTTTGCTGTGTTTTTCCGCAATGGTACGGAACCCTTCGTGCGCGAGTCCGACTCGCACTTGGCCGGTTTTTATTGACTTCTTGAAGTAACTTCGTGATACCAAGGTGGTTGAAACAAAAGCGAATCCTTGTTCCGTGTTCCGTTTAGGTATAAGTGAAATCCTTAATGTTCGCGTTTACGCCTTTTCTTTTAAAATGTAGAATTTTTCGCAGTGTTAGTATGTATTACCTTGATGCCGGCAACACACCGCTATTGGTACTCTTCCTACTCGTAGTGGTATTTGCGCAAATATGTCTGCGTCACTTTCGTGCAATATTATGCCGGTAATTTTAAGCGGATTGTCTGCTTGCACTTCTACCACCCCTGTCATGTTATCTTTTTATTTTTAACTAGCTTTTGCCCGCGACTTCGTCTGCGTGGACTTAGTAACCCCAGCTAGAGTAAGAATAGCGCCTGGAGAAAGTCTTATAGCAATTATTCAATTTGAGCATATTATGCACACAAATTAGCAGACACTTCATTAATTATCTCAATTCCACCCCGCTTTTTACTTTCTTAAGGGATGATTTTCGGGATAAAAACTATCCTATGTCCTTCTCAGGGACTCAACCTATCTCTATGCCAAATTTCATCTAAATCGATTCAGCGGTTTAAGCGTGAAGAGGGAACACACAGACAGACAGACAGACAGACAGACTTTCGCATTTATAATATTAGTATGGATTGCACCATCCGATAGAATATTTCCACTCAAGTTTAGATTATAGCAGAGGTTAGCTAATGTCAATGTTGAATCCTAAATATTATTTTTACATGGTATATAATCAGTCGCATATTTTATTTATACTTTGAAACATAAAATAGTTTTGCCACTTCAAATCTACTTTTGTCTCTAAGACAGCGTTCAGGCAAGTCCAATTTTACGTTTAGAAGTCATAAGCTACTGCTAGTTTGTTGACAGCTTTCATGCGTACAAAAGTAAAAAGTAAAAATAGTATATAGCGCTTCGTTTAACAATGACGAGATGAGACATGCGGGGCACATGGTGTTGTATTTAGATTGTAAGTCTTCTATATTTACCAGACTCTAATTCGAGTAAAAACAGTAGAAAGTACTCACGCAATCTCTCTCCCGCAGTGAGCAGCCAATCTTCACGTGCAAGGCGCACGTGTTCCACATAGACCCGAAGACGAAGCGATCGTGGATGTCGGCCAGCTCCGCCGCTGTTTCCGTCTCTTTCTTCTACGACTCGTCGAGAAACCTGTACCGCATCATCAGCGTTGAAGGGACCAAGGTATGTACTTAACTAATTACAAAAAAAAACATCCCCACTGCTGGTATAGGTAGGTATATAGGATCTCCAATTCTCCACAACGACTGGTCAGCGCTGCTCTCATCCATCTATTCTCTGCCATCTTAACGATCACATCATTGGTCCAACTTTGTGGGGGGCTTTAATTTGCTGCGACTTCTGGTTCGCGGTCACTGCTGAAACTATCTGCCCGAACGCCCATCGGGTCTATAAGCTATGTGCCACTGTCATTTAACCCTTCAACTCCCAGTTGAGTCGATATTTCTGTCAAAAAATGACCTTGAACTTTTAGATTTAGAATGTAACTGTGAGGCTCTGCCAACACGATATCGAGTCGATGGTATTTGAAGGGTTAAGTCGGGCAACTTAATAATTAGCTATTTTATTTAGGTTCTGTTGCGGATATCACCATTGGTCGGCTACTCTATAAACCACAATATTAACAATATTGTCTTCGGTTACCGCGATAGTTACTCATGAAACAAAACTATGAAAAAGGATTATATCGCGTATATTGAATTTATAATACATCCCGACGTTTCGAACCCTTTACTGCGTTCGTGGTCAACGGGTGACTGAGGAAAAAACTACTAAGTGCAAAAATACCCACATACCAAAAAATAATGAACCATAAACTACAAACTTTAAGGCTGGCTGGTTGTCATTGTAATCCGTTTTCATAGTTTCACAATATTAATGTTGGTTTCTTCCTCAGGCGGTGATAAACAGCACAATAACGGCAAACATGACCTTCACGAAGACGTCTCAAAAGTTTGGGCAATGGAGCGACGTGCGGGCCAACACGGTTTATGGACTCGGGTTCGCGTCCGAAGCAGAACTGGGCAAAGTATGTACATCCCTACTAATATTATTAATGCGAAAGTAACTCTCTGTCTCTCTTTCTGTCTGTCTGTTGCCTCTTTATGCTTAAACTGCTGAACTGATTTAGATTAAGATGTAATTTTGCTATGGAGTTCGTTTGAATTTTGGGGAGTTACATGGGATTCTACGCAAATGAAGCTCCGTGGGCAGAAGCTACTAAGAAACCCTTTCAGGTTTAAGTACGTCAGTTTTTTATTAAGTAGCCTAATTTTATTGATATCGATTTATGTTTTCCCTTGCTCAATCTAAAGTGTTGTTCCAGTTCATAGAAAAGTTCCAAGAAGTGAAAGAGGCGATCCAGGCGCAGCAGATGTCGGGCAAAGCCACCAACGGCAACAGCGGAGCCGCCACGCCCGTAGCGTCCGCCACGGCGTCCCCTCTGCTAGCCTCCCGCGCGCCCGCCGACGAGCCCCCGGTCGCTGCTCCCCCAGTACAGGTAACATCAGTCAAGTAAAGCTACTAATGGCAACAGCCTGTGGCGTCCGCTACGGTGTCCCCGAGCTAGCTATCCTAGGGGCTAGGGCTAGCCTCCCGTGCGCACGCCGACGAACCCCCAGGCGGTGCTCCCCCAGTACTTACAGGTACCATCAGTCTAGCAAGTCCACCAACGGCAACAGCCAGTGGCGTCCGCTATGGCGTCCCCTCTGCTAGTATATCAATCAATCAATAATAATTTAATTCGAACACAACTCCTTGGTTTTACTTAACCTTTACCTTTGACTTTATTTGTCGGGCCATCATAGTCAACTGTCTATGTGTATTAAACTTGATACCATCAATACAAGAGAGAGAAGATATTTAACTAATAATAATTTCTTCATCGCATGTACCAGGCCAGGCATTTTTAAGATAAAGTATTTTGAGCGTCAGAATATTTAAGCTGAAACTTTTAGGCATCGAAGTTGATTTTATATTATAGTAACGACCTCTGAAAATTTCAAGCACTTTAATATTCTAGCTATCACAATAAACTTCAAAGTTTTGAGGCTCGAAACTTTAAACCATCTAACGGTCATATTCCAAGCAAAGTATTTCATTCTTGAATGTCAAACTTCCAAGAATTTTCAAGAGTCGACGCTATCAATCAGCCTCACCACTGACTAGTTCTCAAACTTATCAATTTCGTTTTTGTTGCAGCCTAAAGTTGACAACGATGAAATGATGGTCCACCAAAGAGCTCACTCCGTGTCGTCCACACTACAGGTAAGTTCAACCATTAAAATTGTAACATTTAAATTTAATAAAAATGGAAACTATAGGTCTAAGAGAAGAAACTGTAACAATATTTTATGTATGACCGTTTGTTTCATATTTAAATAAATAAATAACTATTTTAGGAATAGGAATAATTCCCTTTAGTAAAACACTTCGAGATATAGGTAAATTTTACATTTTTTTTTAATTCGCAGTTGCCTTTAAAAAATATCTGTGTTATATGTTTTCTCAAAAGTATCCTGAAATCTAAGGTGCTCAAAATATAATTCTATATAGGTATTTATATTTGGAAGCATCTGTTTGCTCTACGATACATTATGCACAATGTAAAAAGCCCTGACATCAATCTTTTCAAATTGGACGTCGTGATACTCTGAACCACATGCTCTTTTAATTCAACTATAATTCGTTTTTTTAGCATTGGAAAAAGGGTAAACAATCTTGACGTGTCTTTTTATTAAAACGCTTAAAAAAACCGGCCAAATGCGAGTCGGACTCGCGTTCCAAGGGTTCCCGCACATTACACAATTTTTAACATTGCAATTTTTTATGTGAAACGTGAGTGAATTAAAAAACCCGTAGGCGTCGGATTAAAAACTAAGTAAATAAGTCCGACTCACGCTTGACTGCACATTTCTAATAGGTTTTTCTGTCATCTATAGGTAAAGAACTATTTTGTGTATTTTTTTCCGAATTTTAGAGCCAGTAGTTTTGGAGATAATGGTCATTTTTTGCCTATTTTCTTGAATAACTTCTAAACTGTTTATCCTAAAATTAAGAAAATATATTTGAGATACAATCAATAAGCTCTTTCATTTAATATGTAACACGATATTGTTTGAAAAACCCCCAAAAGTGGCCCCCATGTTTAAAATTCATTTGTTTACGTAACATGTCCATCTTTGGGTCACAAACTTACATATGTGTACCAAATTTCAACTTAATTGGTCCCGAAGTTTCGGAGAAAATAGGCTGTGACAGACAGACGCACGAGTGATCCTATAAGGTTTCCGTTTTTTACTTTTGAAGTACGGAGCCCTAAAAATAGTAACTAAGTAATAGTTACCATGTTATGATACCAAAATGTTAATGATCATATATGCTATATAATTGTTACATGTAATTGCTGTCTTATTTTTCAAAAGTGTTTTTCAATAAACCTTAGACCCTTTTTCTAATACTAAAAAACGAAGTATACGATTCTGTCACATTTTTAATGTACCTTGATTGATAGAAATAACAACGTTTTCCAAGTTAAAAAAAGGGGTATGGCTTTTTCTAGAAATACTTATCATAGAGTAACTTATACTAGAGCGGTACTGTCATAGTAAATTTTGTAACCCCAGTAAATTCACTGCCATCTGTCGACACACTTTAAAACTAAAAATAAATATTTATAAAAATACGATAAAATGTATTTAAATATGGATAAATGATTTTTTTATTTGCATTAATTATTTTTATATGATTTTGACCCATGTTCTTTCACTGGTATGCGTTAAAATTATAAATAACAAACGAAACACTCAACGCCCTCTATACGAGTGTAGGCCAAAACTAGTGGCGCCATCTGATCGAGAATCAAATTTTCGTGATTTTCGAGGCACGTTTTTTCCTTAGACTGTATCCATCTATTACGGAGTTATATCAATCTTTGTACTTATTAATGTGCACTGCAAGGTGTTTCAATAGTTTTCTGCTCCACGTAGGGCGGATATGCGACGGTAGGACGAGCGCCGCGCGGCCCCCTCGCGTCCACGGCGGCGCCCGAGCGCGCCGAGCTGCCTCCCGGCGAGTCCGCAGAACAACAACTCAGATACGAGAACGATCGCCTCAAACTGGCTCTGGCTCAAAGGTTAGTAAGCTCTCTACTGCCTCCTCTACACTATCGGCGATGATCGTTGATAGTATCATCGTGCAAGCATCCACATGATCGCTTGTACACCGCAACCATCTGGCGATTCCCTTGATTCTCTTTGATGCGTGCCCAAAAACCCGACAACTCACGGGTCGCAGGCGATGATAGACGATGACTGGTGGGGACTGCCAAGTATTCCCTCTACACTGTCGTGCCCGCCAGTTATCGTCTATCATCGCCGACAGTGTAGAGGAGCCATAACACAAGTTGAAATGTCTAATATTGCTGATAGGCAGAAACAGTGGCTCCAAAACTCTTCAGTTGATATTCAGAGGTCGCGCCCTGCTAAATGTTCCAGTTAACGACATATACTACGTACAAGCATAGAGTAACTTATACTAGAGCGGTACTGTCATTGTAAATTTTGTAACCCCAGTAAATTCACTGCCATCTGTCGACACACTTTAAAACTAAAAATTAAGATTTATAAAAATACGATAAAATGTATTTAAATATAGATAAAAAAAAATTTTTAAATGCATTAATTATTTTTATGATTTTGACCCATGTTCCCTCACTGATATGCGTTAAAATTGTTAAATAACAAACGAAACAGTCAACGCCATCTATACGACAGTGGGCCAAAACTAGTGGCGCCCTCTGAACGAGAATCAAATTTTCTTGATTTTCGAGGCACGTTTTTTCCTTAGACTGTAAACATCTATTACGGAGTTATATCTATCTTTGGTACAAGGCTGTAGGGTTAGTATCATTAGAGATGGTCCTTGGTAAGTACGGCGTCGACCAGAAACCAAGGCAGGTGTTCGATCGTGGCGATCAGTGAGAAGCGAGTAGTAATGAGCATACACCGGGGTTTTTGGTGCGGGAATGATTTCATGTATTTATAACTTTGTTTATTGTAAAATAATTACCAAACTATGAATTAAAAACCGGCCAAGTGCGAGTCGGACTCGCGCACGAAGGGTTCCGTACCATTACGCAAAAAACGGCAAAAAAATCACGTTTGTTGTATGGGAGCCTCACTTAAATATTTATTTTATTAAATTTTTAGTATTTGTTGTTATAGCGGCAACAGAAATACATCATCTGTGAAAATTTCAACTGTCTAGCTATCACGGTTCATGAGATACAGCCTGGTGACAGACAGACAGACGGACGGACAGACGGACAGTGAAGTCTTACTAATAGGGTCCCGTTTTTACCCTTTGGGTACGGAACCCTAAAAAATAGGTAGTAAGCGCCAAATGTGCTTAGAAATGTTAAAATTGTATCAGTTTTTACAGTTTTTACCAATTTTTTGGCTAGTGTAAAAACATTTCCGCACCAAAAACCCCGATGTATATACAATGTATTATATACATGTATGTATAATGGTAATGAGACGTGAGTAAAATGATAACATATTTTTAACGTTTTATTACATTGCAAGTATTTTGTACAATACTTAAAAGCTAAAACTAAAAAGTTAACAGGTACAGTCTTCAGGTAAGTATAATAAAATAACAGACATTTACAGACAAATAATTCATATTCTATCGTCATAATATCTTAAATTAATCATGTTCTTAAATTTCTTGTCTTCATTATGTAAATGGGAGTTTTTGACACCGATCTATAAAATTCGTTATTTTAAACATTTTTAAGTCTCGTGCTGGCTTGATAGTATGAGTAAAAGGGACAAAATGTTTTGAGTTGACCCGTTTTAATTGTACACTCATGGACAAATTTAGAGGAACGCAAAAAGGCTTAAACCTTTAATTACTAATTTGGAAATTGCTTTAGATTAGGTGCTGTAATCCAGCAATTAAACCTTTTTTTCGTCCCGCTAAATTTGTCCATGAGTATATTTATTTGATGTATCACGGAAGTTTTCTAATTGAAATGCTGACGAAGTAACTTATATTCGTAATACTGATAATTCTAATGATGCGCGTACCCAGCAATAGGCACGAAGCCATCGTCAAATTGAACTCGTGGTGGTACTGAATAGGTCCGTACTTGACCGCCTGGATGTGTTCTTCGTTTTAAACGGGTTTGCCGATATGGTACAAGGCTGAATAACAGGAGCAACCAATTTAGAGAGTTGTCACAAGTATAATCCTTGAAATCGACGAAGTAATTTAGTATATAATTATAATACTATCCCTAACCTAATGATGCGCGTACCCAGCAATAGGCACGAAGCCATCGTCAAACTGCTGCGGACTGAACTCGTGGTGGTACTGAATGGGTTCGTACTTGTCCGCCTGGATGTGCTCTCTGTGTTCCACGGGCTTGCCGATCTTGTGCACGACGGCGTTGAAACCGTGCTTGTCGTCCGCCTCGTATTCCACCACTCGTTTTGTGCCGTCGGTTTCAGTTAGGGTGTAGCTGCCTGGAATTTAAGTCCATTTTCCTTAAAATCTGTTTCGGCTAAAATTCTATTGTGACATGATTTATCATCTTTCAAACAATACATATATAAAATAAAATAAAATATATCCGCACCCTAGCTTCCGCCCATACGAACAAATGAATATCAATGTTTTCTAGTCAATCACTACCATGGTTGATCTCTTGGGTCACTTTTTAAAACCAGTTTTACAGAATTGAAATTAAAATTAAACCTGCATCTTTTCGATACTTATTAGCTCACATTAAGGAACATCGGGGTCAATTCTTTAATATGAGTTAAGGTTATACGTATTTCCTGGATCCTTATAGGCATGTTCCAACCTTCTACTTCATAAAAATTATATTACATAGCTATATGATGAAAAGCCTAACTAAAATGTACCCAAATCTTTAACTTGCATAATGTCCACAGAAAAGAAGCCAGTTTTTCAGAACGTTTTTGACCCATCTACTAAGCATGTTAATAAAAAGTATTTTGATGTCTCCTGGCTGACGGTACAGAATAACCACAAGAAATAAATAGTTTTACAGGTGTTCAAGCTGAATAAAAATAAAACAAAATTGGTAAAGGATATCGGCCGTAAATGGCGGCATGGCGTAGGTACTCATAATTTCTCACTTGTACCAAAAATACAATATACTACAAATATATTTTTGAATGAGTATTTTATGTCATATGTCATACCTTTAACTTTGTCGCCGTCGCGCGTCTCCCAGTGCTGTTTGTCGTCTCCGGTGTGCGGGTCCTTCACGGAGTAATCGAACGCGTATTTCGGATGTGCCTGAAAAATTAAATGTTTGCTTTTGAAATATTTATATGCGGTTTTTTTTTCTTGTTGTTGATTTTTATGTTGAAAATTATACGGTTTCAATGACCCTGGCTTTTTCGAAATAGAATTATGCAGATTAACCAGAACTCATCGACTAAAATTAATTAAGTAGGTTAATATTAATGGTTAGTAATTTTGGCCATCTCTTGTCACGACTTCGGTGACCACTAGCCACCGAAGAGGCCGCGTCTTACACCGTTATATAAAAATAAACTTAAATTGATTTCGTCATCTTCATGGTGGTAGTGTTCGTGTAGACTGGGGCGGCAACGCTGGCTTGAAACTATAGACGTCGACGTCGTGCTCGTAGCCGTGGTAGCCCTCGTATTGGGCCAGGACCAGGAGTAAGCATGACTAAACTCACGTGATAGTCGATGTCCTCCTCTTCATGATGGTAATGGTCGTCTAGGCTCTGGGGCGGCAACGCCGGCTTGAAGCTGTAGGCGTCTATGTCGTGCTCGTAGCCGTGATAGCCCTCGTATTGGGCTAGCGTGGAGGCCACGAGCAGCAGCAGGGATAAGGTGCGCTGAGAAAGAAATAGAGAACTCTAGTTTGTAAAAAAAGAGGCGTGTCTGTGACGATCACACTATTGTTGCCGTAAGTGTACGTTAATACTGTAACTTTGAGCGTATTATAAGTGTCATAAGACCGCTTCTATCAAACCGTCTACCGTAATTATGCCCGCTACAATTTTATTTTTATTCATAAGTAGGTATCCTGAGTTACGTCAGTCAGTTCGTCGATCGTGGTTGTTGCATCCGTTCCATAATCAAACAAACCCTATTAAAGCGCCGTTTTTTAAACACCTTGTCTTTACACGAAAATGGTAAGAAAAGGCGATAAATGATTTTAAAACAGTCGGAACGAAACGGCGAAATTTATAGTATCCCTACGAGTAGTATAAGTAAACATAATTCCTGTAAGTAACAAACGTTTATGATTCTCATACGTGAATTTGCACTAAATCCGCGCATAGGTAATTCCAATTTCAAATTTGCAACCGCTAACGAACTTCCTCACCAAACCGCCATTACAGTCAACGCGGAAACGCACAGAATTGCCCGTAGACGTCTGAACGTCGTATGTACGTGATCCATTACACGCAACGCTACCGCCACTTGTAAATACGCCTTAAGTTTAACTATGTAAAACAGAAACACTGATCACTTAAAATGGACCTTATGTCAATGCAATAAAGCCGGTTATCCGTGTACTTATTTTGGGTTGCTTGTGGACGGATCAGGGAAGCGTATGTGGAAATTGATAATTGGCCTGGACATTTCGACGGATATTTATACGGTACTTAATTTTTTACAGCGACTGTCGGGTATGATTTGAATTGTTAATATGTTTATTAAAACAGTATAGTGGTTGAGGTGGTGTCCGTATAATGGAACATACGCTTAAATAAGCATGCAAACACATACCTAGATTGTTGATCCTTTTTGGCGTCCAAATGTTTTTTTTGTCTGCATGCTTTTCTTTTTTATGTACTATGTTGTGGCGTCAAATAAATGTATTTTCTTTCTTTCTTTCTTCTTCTTTTAATGTAAAATGCACGTTTGTTTAAGTGAACCATATCGTTATGTCCTATTTTATTTTATTTTTGTATATCTATATTGTTTGCAATGTCATTTGCTTCTAAGTACAATATCTTAAATAATTGTTTCCGGTCATAATTAAATTCCGGTAATATTTATGATCATACTATTCATTTTTAAAGTGCTACAATATACTTGAATGATTTAGAGGAATTAATTTTTGGCAAAGTTAGCCTCATTTTTAAGGTTTAGTAAAATTGTTGTTGTTATTATTTTCTGTGACCCAAGAAACGCCCAATTACTTTCTTACGAATATATTCAACAATATTCATTTTACAAAGGGGGCAGTCTACAAAATAATTCTTTGTTTGTTTTTTATTATTTGTCAAAATTTACTGTTTGTTAATTTACTGGTTGTTTGTTTGTTTTTGTGTTTATTTATTTATTTGTTTTATATTTTTTAAGTGACCTAGTGGACATCACACACAGACTGATGACAGTGATATGGCAAACGAATGTAATGACACAGACGAATTTGAACTAAAATACTGTTTTACCATTTATAAATAACGGCAACAGCGTTTGTTGACTCGAAAGAAATTGCTTATGAATATAAGAACGTGGCAATCGATGCAGAACAAACTGTCAAACAGAGAAATCAGTTAGATAATTCGCCATTCGTATGTAAACAGTCTCACCTTCGTGTACGATATTCTCCAGTTTATACGTTGCACTCACTCAACTGTACCTACGAGAGGAACAACGTCAACAATGGACCACGAAATATCAAAGAACCATGTGCCTTTAGTTAATGTGGTTTTAGTAAATTTGGTCTAAAATAATATACGTTATTAATAGTAATATATCTTAAGGTTAAATTCCAGTTTATTTTGGAGTTTTATTATATTGAGCGGTACTCTTGTGTGTACTAGACAAAAAAAGCGAGCGAGATAATGTTCAGTTTCACTTTCGCCCTGACATTGACATTCTATATTAATTTTTAATCAATTAAACACTTACAACCGAAAACACCAAGTCATCTTTGTTACACCACAGACTTTCGTCATGCAATGCTTCTCGTCACTGTCCATAATGACTCCTTCATTCATAAACTAGTACACTTAACAACTTTCATTACCAACAAGTGTTAACTACAAACATTTATGTAAGTGCAAACATCGTATAAAGCTAGCACGTTGGACAAGGTGTGTCAAAACAAATGTAAATTATTAAGGTACCCAGTTAATTATTTTTGTAATAGGTATTTCTTGCATTGGTTAAAATTATGTTGCAGTTGTGCTCAATTCTGGATACAAATACGAGTAGTAGAGCAGGGTATAGCATATCGCAGGCATCGCATCGCAAATAGAAATATTTATCTCAAACCACGCGAAAACATTGTATGTAGACTTCTTGTAGACTGCGAAACACTATGTTACCGAAACATAAGTTAGACAATGGATTTTCGTACATTACCGGCTTAAAGCCGCAGCCGGCAGGATGTGATTGATTTTTTAGGACATATTTCCGTGATTTATTTGTTGAGATTAACACATTACATTGTATTCCAAATACTGTAAAATGAAGTCACGTTAATATATTAAGCAAATTTTCTTCGTGACAGCCTCACGCTATGGACATACTCATATAGTCATAATATGTCCATAAAATATAAACTCATAAAAGCGCATACACATTCTGCATAATTACTGCAGCCATGTAAGTATGACATTGTATTCATTGTGTAGGCTTCGCACAGACCGCACACAGCGCCTGACATAATCTTATATAGAGTCACCGTAATATACACGACGTAGCGCCCAAATATAACAAGCAGATATGGTTCGGTAAATTAGGTTGTCTAATATTTTAGACTGCACAACGAGTGATTTCACCTACGACTACGTCAAACTCCAATTACAGTAAAATTAAGTCACGCGTGCGTTAACACAATTTGACAGAACGGTAAATGTTATAAATGATCATCAGTTGAAACTATCATTAAGTGCTTGAGTCTACCGGCCATAAAATAGACTTATTAATGTAATAATTGGTTTCACACGAAGTGAGGGGGCGGTATCGACATAAAACATTAATAATAATAATATTTCAGCCTATACACGTCCCATTGCTGGGCACAGGCCTCTTCTCATGCACGAGAGGGATTGGGCTATAGTCCCCACGCTAGCCCAATGCGGGTTGGGGACTTCACATACACCTTTGAATTTCTTCGCGGATGTATGCACTGTATGCAGGTTTCCTCACGATGTTTTCCTTCACCGAAAAGCTAGTGGTAAATATCAAATGATATTCTGTACATAAGTTCCGAAAAATTCATTGGTTCAACCTCCGGATTGAAAATCGGACCGCTTCCAATCCAATTAAATTTTAATATAATACTGGCAATAATCGCCGTTCCATCAGCCGGACTCTATGCTTGTTTCCCTCAAAATTCGACATGGTTTAAAAAGTTGGCAGCTGTATGAAACCACAAAAGTTTTGCCTCTGGCGAGGTCCGACGCAGCAAATCTAATTACAATTAGTGCACACGAGATTACAGGTAAACCGCCATTTACACGGGATCATGTCACGTCGGCGCCAAGTACACATAACACTTGTGGTACAGATTGACCTCGGAAACGTAATCAGGGATTATCTTTTCTGACTACATAGGAAATACAGTCAAGTGTTAAAAAATATGGGTGAATACAACTTACTTAAAAATACGTCCATAATAGTTCTTAATTCGCTGACATAAGAGCTATGGGACATATTTTTGAGTAGGTATGATGTGTGCACCCATATTTGAACACTTGACTGTACATATATATTAGATTTCAATGCAATTACTCTTTACTTGAAACAATAACATTTTGAAATAAGTAAACAATTAATATCTCCTGAAATTGCTTGATATCAAAGTAGCATTAACGATATCAAAACATTGATATCGTTTAAAGAGTTGAAACATATTTATTGTTTGGACAACTTGACATTCTTGTTTATGTTTCTTATTCTCACTTGGGAGCTCGGGATGTGTTTTATTGTTGATTTTGAAAATTGCGCATATATTATATTTTACAGAATAGGAAACTATCTGCGTGCCCGCCCATAATCAGAATCTGAAGACTAAACGAATAACAGTATAAATCGGCCCATTCACTTATTCTTATTTACCCTTCATGAAACCTAAATAACACTACGTCATAAATCACTTCCAATTGTGCTGACTCGACGCAATGCGAGCAAAACTGACACGAAACACAGATATTTATTACATTTCCTATACTTTACTGCTGTATCTAATCTACCACTGACTTCCATTAACTCGTATCTTGTTCAACTTTGCTGTTACAATAGCGGTCTTATGTCGTAAACGGTAGAGTTTAATTTGGGGATACCGATGGAGACAGGCAATCGGGAACGTCGCGTGTCGTCACGGAAAGAAATGGGTTTTCACTCACTCTTGGTTTTTTTTTTGCGAATGTCGTTTTGTTTCGTTCGTGTTTTGTTCGGGAATCATTTTAGATCCTACATTGCCAGACACAGGTACCTATACGACCTTCGTAATATATTCAGTGTAGGCACTGAAAGTCTACGTTTTGTCATTATTTGAAAACACTTCCCCTGATGATGATTACCTGCTGACTAACATGTTCATGCGTTTTGAAGATACTCCTACAGTTATTTATATTTAGAAATGTATATTTTAATTCCATAAAACCAAATTTAAACCATAAAAGTCTAATTCGAAACATGTGTAAGTAATGAATTTCACTGAAATCTGTGATTGTATATGTATAGTATAGGACAGGATTAGCCAAAATAAAAACAATGTACTCGTAAATAACACTGCGTAAATTAACTATTAGGTATATCTTGTTGTTCTGTCTCGTCAGCCAGGAGACATCAATAACATATTTTTTTGTAAATAAAATGTTGTCTCACTTATTGCTAACATTACTGATGGATGGCCCCTGGGCTTATTGGGATTATGATAAAAATTATATAAATTATGGTTGGTAAGTTTTCCTATAATAACATGAATTTAAATAGTGACAAGGAAAAGTTTTACCACCCACTCTTTAATTTAGATTTTATAAAATATCATTAGAACATTAAAGGGCTAAACCGAAATGCAAATAATAACTATAAACAAAAACATATTTTTGAATTGATGGAAAATTAAGGTATTAATTACTTACAATAAAAGTCAAACCCATCAAATTTTAGAAAAAAGTTGGATTTGTTTTATGTAAACTTTTCGAAGTTCGTTTTTTACTAGGGTCGAAATTCTTTTCGTTGTCTTGTGTTTATATTTGTGTCTTATATCGATTACCTAAATAAAGTGAGTGCTATTGCATGTCTTTCTAGCTGTAAATTATAATGAACATGAGAAAAATTAAAAAAAAAAAAATCATCTCATACAGAAAGCTACACATTCACATTTCGCTTCACATTTTTTGGGGACATAAAATAAGACAACGTAAATAATTTTGACCCACTTAATAACGGTTTTGTATCACTAATTTACCACTCAATACGTATACTCTTAAATAGATTTAAAAAAGATCGCATGGAAATATTTGAACAACACATAACACCACCACCGAAAAACTATTCTTTTACTCACAATTAAAATTTCCATTTTCGTTTCTCTAGTCAGTCCTCGCGTGATATAGCGAAATGTAAATTATTCGGTACACGATCAACTTATATCCAAGAAATAGTTAATTCTGCCCCTTCTCAGGTCCCCCACTAGTACGTAGTGTATTCATTGCTATACCGCGCACAGGCGTTTCGAACGCGTGGCAGCACCAGTATAAGGGGGCCTCTAGAACCGTTATATCTATGCGAATTTGAGAACGGGTTTTCACTGGTTCGCGGGAGCATTTAACTCTTCTGCGGTAATTAAGCAATGGCAATATACGGTCTGAGATGACCGATCGCTTTGTCAAGTGCCAAAACTTTGACGCTGCTCCAGTGTTTTAGGGATTCTAGGCATGCATGGATGTTACTTACTTGTTCCAAAAAATCAATACAACTATGATAACACTTCATACTAATTTAGTTGCTTTATTTCCGTAAGTACGAAGTCTATTGGCCGATTAATTTGGACTCAGTTTCGTTCAAAGTTTCTTACACAATGAGCGACCTGAATTTATCGAATCTGGAATGCTGAAATTTTGCATAAGCCTTCTGAAACTATGGAGCATTGATTGTTGATAACAAACAAAATAAAATGGGGCTTTCATATTCTTATTCTATAAGTTTTATAATTCAGCCTGCTAGAATCAGTTTAGAATAAGTACAGATGAATTATTTCTCGCTTTTCCAAACGAAATGTCATCACACCTGCCCTGAGGGAAATAAGCTCTAGTCTATTGCTATATTCGCGTCTGTCAGTTTAACAGATTCGGCGATAAATTGTTAATGTGTCTGCGAGACTTTATATCTGCTCGTAAATGTGTAAGAGGGTCTAAAGAGAGCTCTTAAAATTGAGGTAGTTTAGCGAACGTGCGCATTTTGTATGTGTATCGGGATTTTTACCGCCCGGGCGGGATAGGAGTATATATTTGAACAAATGATTGAGCGTATTTCATATTATGGATTCGGATTTACATGCAAACATCTCGAGGTCGATTCAAATTTAACAATTTGTTATGAATTTGATAATGATAATGGCGTCTTGGTGGTGGGCGCGCATCTCAAGCACGATTTTCACTTCATTTCGCATGCACAAATCAGCGTTAGGCAGAAAATTGACCGTCAGGTAACAATTCTCAGCGCGGTGAAATAGGGGCCTGCTGTTATTCTTTTTTGTGATTATTATAATTAAAGTGAAAACAAAACAACACGTAATATTTACAGTTTGTATACTGAATACGCAATCACAATGTCGACGTTCATTCGTTCATTATATCTGTTTGGCATATAAATAAAGTTGCATGTTGCAAAAATATGTAGGTAATTAGCATAATAGTGAATTAGATATACAGCAATGTTTAATAACTAGCTATTTCATATTATCGGCGGCTGTATTACAATTGTAAATATCACAATATGCCCCGTCCAAATGGCTTAAACCCATTTGTATTTCACACGTCATTATAGCGCTTATACCTTGATGTATAAATCCTAGAATAGCATGACAGTGGCTTTACTGACTTGGGGGTTTATTTATTTATTTATTTATTTATTTATTTATGTTAAGGAGAACCAACAGCTATACACTTACAATAAACAACAAGATTAAAACAGGAAGCCAATTACAGGAACTCACAGGTAGTAACAAAATATTCAATTTTAAACTAATGCTAACACTTACGCACACACACATGCGTACAAAAGAGAGAGAAAAAATAACATAAAATAAAAAACAATACAAATTGAAAATTAATGGCGATGGAAGCCTTACAATAATCCTAAGTTTTGAACACTTAGTTCATTAGCCCCTCTAGGGGCTTCTACTTATAGGTATACTTATTCAATAACAACAGAGGTCACATAGTTCCAGATAAAAAACACTAAAGTAAAATTGATCAGATTCAAATGAAGAATACATGTTTAGTGACAAGGCGCCAATACACTAAGTTGATAAATTCCATGCATTTCATCGCGTAATGAAAACGAAACAAAAAAAAGAAAAGAAAAAAAGATTACATCTACGAGTAACATTACATTAATAGAAATGTCGCTCACATAAAACACCGCTCAACCAAACTATGCCTCACATTAGGAACTTTACAGTTGAATATATCGATATCAAGTTCTTTCGATAGCTCATTTAGCCTTCGACTCGCGCGAACCAGGAAGCTGTTCTGTCTATATTTGGAGGATGCAGTCTTAACAGATATTGGGGGATGGTACCTTTTAGAGCGATAGGGGGTAATAAAAGAAAGTTTACTAAGTAGCTCGGAACAGTCAGTTACACCACTGGTGATGTTCAGGAGAAAGGTAATATCAGATATGTCACGTCTTTTTTGCAATGGGACTAGATGGTGTTTCTTACAAATACTTAAATAATTGGATGAGCTATAGGGATATTTCAGTTTAAAGCATAAATATTTTATAAATTTTTTTTGAACGCGTTCGATTCGGTCAACGTAAGTATTATAGCAGGGGTTCCAGACCTGTGACGCGTACTCCAGTTTACTCCGCACATATGCGCAATAAAGCACTTTCAGGGTTTTAGCTTGGGTGAAGTATATAGAATTTCTCATTATAAAGCCTAGCGCTTTTAGTGCTCCACTAATAATACTATCTATGTGCTTGTCAAATATAAGTTTAGAATCGTGAATAATACCCAAATCCTTCATATAGGTTACTTTCTCAAGCGGGTGACCCTTTATTGTATATGATGTAGAGGTTACATTGCGTTGACGGGAAAATGTAATTGAAAAGCACTTTGAGGGATTAAGCTCTAACTTATTCACTTCACAGTACTCATCGAGACGTTCAAGATCGGACTGCAATAATATTGAGTCACGGTTGCATTTTATCTCGTTAATGATCTTCATGTCATCTGCAAAGCAGAGAAGTTTAGAGTGCAAAAAACACTTGCCTATATCGTTAACAAAAATGTTGAATAATAACGGACCGAGCAGTGACCCTTGCGGGACGCCGCTTGGGACTGATACCCATCCAGATATATAGTTGTTGACCACGACAGCCTGAGACCTATTATTGATATAAGAGGAGAACCACCTCAGTAAATCCCCATGTATTCCCATGTCATATAACTTTGATATAAGCAACCTATGATCAATTCTATCGAAACACTTGCTGTAGTCAGTATATATGACGTCAACCTGAAGCCCACTATCCATAGCTTCAGTGACATAATCATTAAGTAAAACAAGATTGGATACAGTTGACCTTCGTTGCAAAAAACCGTGCTGATAATCACTAAAAGAAAGTTTAAAAGTATCGTATACTTGTTGAAACACAATTTTTTCTAGCACTTTTGAAAGTATACATAATTTCGATATTGGTCTATAGTTAGTTATTTCCGTCTTCGGACCCTTTTTGTGAACGGGGGTGATAAAAGCCGACTTCCATATTGAGGGAATTGAGCACTCGGCGAATGAACGCCGAAAGAGTAAAACAATGGGACACACCAAGCTCTTAGCACAGTTAATTAGGAACTGGGCAGGTAGCTCATCAGGACCCGCTGATTTAGAAGGATCTAATTTTAGTAGTATATTAGAGACAACGTCCGGATTAATTTCAATGCTATTTAAACTAGCCACTGAGTCATACCTGGGATAGGGTGAATGATCGGTATTATTATTATTTGAGGCTCTGAAGGTGGTAGAAAAATAATCTGAGAAAGCATTGCAAATATCTAAGCCTGAATTAAATATTCTGTTTCCATACTTAAGGCTGCTGGGTAAACTCTGAGAGGATGAACGAGACTTCACAAAAGACCAAAATTGTTTAGGGTTAGTGGCAATATTATTTTCTACCCGGTGTATATACGAAGTAAAGCATGTATCTTCTAATTTACGTACTCTTTCCCTAAGAACGTTATATGAAATTAAGTCTGATAGATTCTTGTATATTTTATATTTCCTGAAATATTTGTATTTTTCTTTAATTACTTTCTTCAAGGAAACGGAATACCATACCGGATAGTTATCCTTTTTAATTATTTTACTGGGTATAAATTTATCCCTAAGTTTCTTAAAAGTTACGTAAAAGAAATCCAAAGCTTGGTCTAAAGTACGGTCGGAAAACTCAGTCTCCCAATTGATGGTAGCTAGCTCGTTATTAATAGACGTGTAGTCACCTTTGTTGTAAAAATATTTAACCCGAGGGGCTGTATGAAGCGGGAGGACAGTGGTTAACTTAATTCGAATAGTTAAGGGGTCATGATACGGGTCAATAGGAACTAGGGGTACATCACAACTACTAACGCATACAAAATCATTAGATAATACTAAGTCCAGTAACTTACCGAACCGGTTTAAAATACCGTTATATTGATTTAGATTCAGAGTATGAATTTCATCGATTAGGCTACATTCATCATTACTAGCATAGGAAGACGGAACCATCACCGAGTCTCGACCTATCCACCGGATACCGCTCATATTAAAATCACCAATTATTATAAACTTGTCATCTGGACGATGTAACATCAACTCACTTAATTTATTTAAGAAGTTAGCTAATTGTTGTGAAAATGAGTTACCATTATTTTGATTACACAAATATAGTACGCACAAATGAACTTTTACTAACCTATTGGAGGTGTCCTTAAGCGAAAGTGTAACCCACAAATCCTCAGCAGACGACTGGAACGTCGGCTGCGGGGTCACAGGTAGTTCCCGACGGGTGGCGATGAGCACACCGCCCCCGCGGCTTTGACCGGTCAGGGCGAGATCCCGGTCCCGCCGCCAGACCACATACCGGTCGTCGAACAATTCCGAGTCCAACACACCGTCCACCAGCCACGTCTCCGTTAGAATTATTATGTCAAAAGATGCCGTACTAAGATTACGGTAAAATGTAAAAGTTTTAGACCTCAACCCCCTAACGTTCTGATAATAAATACAAGGATGTTTATCTATTACTGAACTACCCATTTGAGATTAATTTAATGACTAAAATTGAGTAAAAATAGAAGTAAATATAATACTGCATCACCCAACATTGACAAAACAACGGTATTCTCATTATGAAAAAAATACTAGATGCTTGCGAGTCAATCATACAGTTATAATAAGCCATAAGGACGTTGTAATAAGCGCGAAAGAATAAATGATTAAAGGCAATATTCAATGAATATAAAGAAAAGAGGTAGGTAGTGAACAGTGAGCGAGGCGTAAACAAGAGGTAGCAAATGCAGATGGCGATAAGACCGAGCGCAAAACAAAAGACTGCCCAGGTGGGCCGGTCAGTGATCGTCAAACTTGGGCAAGTTCGCTTAATGTTAATATTAAACAATAATAACAAAAGCAAAAACGTCAAGCAAGTGACATAATTAGACGATAAATTGAAAATACACCAATTTAAAGCAATTTGTTTAAATCTCGTTCGGTATTAATTATGTGCACTTTAGAATTGTCGTCTTTCCGTACGTGAATTTTAGAGTATCTGACCCACACGTAGAGGTATCCCTTCTGCTTTAGTGACGATTTAACTAGTGACAATAGTTTCTTGTTCTCGGGTGTAAGGTGGTCATTAATGTAGATTCTCTGGGTGTTTCCCTGGAAGCCGATTTCCTCCGCCGCGAGGGTCTTCTTAAGTCTGGCTGCCGCTACTAAATCTTCTTTGATATGCCGATTAATAAAGCTCACAATTATAAGCTTATCACTGGAGTTGTGAATAGGAACTCTGGATATGTGGTTAATATGGCTCTTGTCCACACGAAAGGTATACGCACGTATTCAAGGAAGTAGAAAAAGCACAGCTCTAAATAGCAATTTGTCGCTGTAAGGTAATAATACTGCGGTATCAATGTGTCAAATTGTATATGGATGTACATACTCTTAGTATGTATTATATACTTAGTATGAAGTAATCCGGGGGATATTTAAACTGATGAATTAGTTATACAATTGTTAACCGCAATCCTGAAAAGGAAGCACAATTATTATTTACAACGACGGGACTTAATCGCGTAAAATAAGTTTTAAATTTACCTCCGACGTTTCGAGGACGGCGTTGTCCCCGTGGTCTCGGAGAAGACTGGCTAAAGTTAGTTTAAAACTTATTTTACGCGATTAAGTCCCGTCGTTGTAAATAATAATGAGTAAAAATCGTGAAAGTTTAAATCAAGGAAGCACAATTCAAATAGTTCAAATAATTAACTTTTACTTGGGTAGAAAATGGTTAACCTAGTACGTTATCAGTGCTATACTAACTTACATTATTTCCTTTTGTAACGAAGTATTAAGTATATGCTTTTTCTAATAACGCTTTCTTGCACAACACTTAACACAATGATTGACGAGCGCACCTAATTATTACACCTGTATTTGCTTAATAATTAAGGCAATTCACGAAACACGTTGCCTCAGTCAACTTCTACTCTTACATAAACTGACCTTGCGATCCGTAAGATCTTCATTATAGGATATCACTCGTATGCTGGTTCACCTTTTGCAATGCGTTCGCTTTTCAATGCGTATGCGTATGAATATGGTACGGTCGGTTAGTATGTAAACTGCTAAAAGATGAATGCCGTGCCGGAAACTTGCCCGTCAATATTTCCCCGTGTTATGCGTGCCCGCTGAAAGGTTTAGTTGGTCTTTTTGTACAGCAGAGGTATATCAGATTTTCATCAACGAAATTTCTCCGATTTGGGAGTGGATTAGATTGTTGTAGCCAATGTCACCGGTGGTGATGGTCACTATAAAGGTGAATCGATTGTCTGCATTCATTAAAATCGGTTCAGGTTCAGTATAGGTAGTGGACGTTACGAATGTTACGATCGAATAATATGAAAGAAAGTGAAAGTATGGTTCGAATTATTATCATGTGAAACATAAACACTAAGATTTTAGGACCTAACATAATTACTGTATTTATGTAAAGTCGGCTACCTTAGGGCCTATACCGACTTAATACGCACGCGGAATGGATTGTATTGTATTTATTTATTCATAAACAATATGACAATTGTATTTGAATATAATTACATGCTAAGTTCCTTCATTAAATCTAGGTCCTTAAATCTAAGAATTATACAATCTAACATGCAGAACAATATCAAATGTATTTGCCTAAATTAATCTAAATTAATTACTACCAACATTACGTAGACAAATCACTTGTCCGAATGATGGACTCTGAGACGCCGATTTTCATGTTTTTTTTTTACTTCCAATATTAGTAAAGGTTACAGTTAATTTTGAAACAATGTCAAGTAATGCAGAAAAAATATAAAAAAAGATCCAATATAATTGATCTAAAGTTATTTTCCCCTAATTTTTATTTTCCTATTGACTGCTATTATATTGCACATTGCACACAACTGTATGTTATTCTAATTGCATAGGGATCTACACATATCACTTGCGCAACGAACGATCTAAATCGGATCGGGAAACGATCCGATCTTCACGTCCATCACGAAACGTAAGCTATAGTTAGTGTTCGACCGAAACATGTTTTTTTGCCGAATCCGAAAGTTCGGCTTTGGCTCTAGTTTCGGCCAAAACCGAAACTTTAAAATCGTTGAAAAATGACATATAACTGCTTTTATACACATATTAAGACTGCGTCGACCATCTAGTGGCGCCCTCGTTAGGGGAATTGTGTTTTCTAATAAGTAAATCAATTAATTTCTTTATACATAAATCAGTATATTAATATTGTTGTTTAACTTGTTCCCCAACTTTTGGTCTTTGTCACCTAGTTTAGTTTCATAGTACGAAGTACCATTCAGTAAGTTTCTGCCCGGCCGAAATGTTTGGCCGTTTTTTAGCCGATACTACGGCCGAAACTGACCGAAACCGAATCTTCTGTCGGACACTAGCTATAGTATACCTAAAGCGAGTCGCTTATGCTGTCGAGATCCTCAATTGAAGTATGCTAATTGACGTAAGATATTCGTCTCACTCTTACGCAGCGTACTACGTAGGCGAACAATACGCGAACGCGAAGCGGCGCGGTACGGGGTAAATCAATCTGAAATGTCCTACGTGGGCGATCTCGCGGATCTTGTTGCGAACGCAAACACCGTGGGCCCGCCGCGTCGCGCCGCGCTGCTTCGCCTCGCGTTCGCGAGTTGTTCGCTTACGTAAGACGCTGCGTTATACTTTTTCAGAATGTGCGTTAGATCTATTTTGTACAAGCGGTGTGGTAGTCTCATCATCAACAACATTAATTGATATTTATTTATGCGAGCGCGATTTGATGTGTTATTGAGTTGCATTTCTTTCCTCAAAGCGACCCAGAAACCACGAAGCGACAGCCAAGACTTGCATGTATAAATACTTTTAAGGTTAAGTAAACGGAACCTAATCCCGTATAATTATATTTAAGTATGTACCCCGACACCCCTCCTGAATCAACCTCGAGCCCATTAGCGTATAGTCACGTCCAAAACGGAGGGAGCGAAGTAAATTAAACATAATTACGCGATTTAGGCCCGTTTACCTAAAATAACGCGTAAAAATCGCGGAGAATATAAAATAGGACGCAATTAAATAAAATTCTGAAACCATTACACACAATTGTGTAAAACATTTCCAAATCTAGACCGTTGGTGAGCATTAAACAATATTTCCAATTACACAAAGTTATGATACCGCGCTGTTCGCATAAATAGTAGCTCGTTACGTTCGGAGCAACCAGTGCGGATCACCAAGATCTTTAATCTTCTCCGTTACTTCACAAAACTCTTACTTACCTTATCTTGACAACACAAGTTTGAACTCTATTCTGCACGCGTTAAAGTCACATTCTGAGCAATAAGACCCAGTATGTTGTTAGCTAGTGTGATATTGATATGCTATGGCCCAATCGATGAAATAGATCTTACATAGGTATATCTTAATTGCTATAGGCTTATGTTTTATTACCGAAACGCATGAAGCTTCCGAGATGCCTGCGTGTATTTCATTGTGGATTATGTAACTAGGTACGATTGAAAGACTGATTGAATCTGTGGTTGCTTAGTGTAGGTGGTCATCGGTTTTAATTCTAACATGAAATGATTTCATAAAATTATTCTACGTTGTTTACTGTATGTGATTTCTTTCGCAATTGTCATTCTGGAGCGGGTCCCAACGTATGAGATTAGATTCCATTAGACTTATCCTAGTTGCGGAATTGAAATCATACGCTAAATTATAAATGTGATTTTTATTGCTATTTTTTTGTGTACCTTAGTTAATTGATCGGTATGTTGGGCGTGCCGAGTATAGGTGACCTATGCTAGTGCTTCTATCTGAGAGGACATCTGTAATAATCTAATCCCTTGAAGTTGAAACTTATTCCCTCTGAAAGTTACACTTTATTCCGTGCATTTGGCGTGTGTTTTATTGCCTTAGGAGGATGAAAGTTTAATCTAGAAATCTTGGCTACTACATCATTTATTAACGTTGGTATTTTTTGCCCACAGCTCAGCGAACGCCAAAAAATGGGAGGTCGAGCTGGCAACACTGAAGAGCAACAACCTCCGCCTAACAGCCGCCCTGCAGGAGAGCACCGCCAACGTGGACGAGTGGAAGAGACAGCTGCACCAGTACCGGGAGGAGGTGGCCCGCGCCAGACACTTTGCTGGGAAAGGTTAGTCTAATATCATTGACATCATTTCCACCAGGCCGATCGTGACCTAATTGCGTTTATCTCTATTGAAGCCGAAATGTTCTCGAGATACAGTCACCTACTTTAACCCTTTTACAGGCCGCACTAATCTACAAGGTTTCCTCAAAAAATCTAAATATATTCCAATTATGATTGTGATTCATTTGAGGACGTCACATTTCCCGAAAGTGCAATCTAATTTGAACTTTAAATCCGAATGCTAAAGTTGAAATTCTATTGGCGCGTTAGTGGTCGATAAATCGTACTTTGCCTGGAAAAGGGTTAAAATGCATCATGGGAGGAAATATAACCCTTCTTAGAGTTAGACAAAAAAAATGCAGAGATTTTGACAGCACATACAGTGCCAGTGTTATTTATACGTCATAATTTCATAGAATTTCGCCTAAAGCAGTGGCTTATCGAGCAATCGTTTTATAGCTATGACGAATTCATTACGTGTAAGGCATAATGCTTACTATTATTAGATGTTAATTCCACCATTTGTAGTATACATTATTATATTGACAATTATTAGTAAATCATTTAGTTAATTATTATTAATCAGAACTGTTTGTATCTAATAACTAGATCACTATTATTAGTAAATCATTATGATTAATTATCTATTATTGACGTGTAAATTGGTTTTATAAATAAATTATTATGATTATGATTATGAAGCTTAACGCTTAAAATAACACCTGTCAAAATCTCTGCAGGCTTTTCTTGGTTTAACTCTAGGAGGTTTTCGTAAGCCTTTGCTAGTCAATCTCGTAACGGACGGTTAGGACTATCTATGACCACTCCAATATTGTTGATTGGTTCTATTTGACTAGTTCTGCTAGTTTTTTTCTGAACACACGGTATAGGTTTTTTCCGTCCATAACCTTCGTGATACTGCGTGTAAAATATGTGAGGAAAGGACGAGGTTGATTTTATGAGCTCTATCATTCATATCTATCATTTGTATGCTAGCCAATGAGGGCTATCGTTTTTTGCTCACCAGTTGGCGCCTCTGTTGATGGTGGTCCAAAAGACTAAAGAACAGCTGTCAGTCATTGAAGTGACAAGTGACATTTGACATTTCGAACTATGGAAAAGACCACCATCTACACTAGCGCCCCTAGCGGCGAATTCATACGCGTTAGCCCTCATTCGACGTCTTTTATGTTCCGTTTTAGTTCATTCTTCCTTAAGCATTGTAGGGGGTGATCTTTCGATTTATGTAAATACGAACTCTGATCGGTTATGCAATCGTTTCAGGCAATGACGCGAGCGAAGCCGAGCAGTTGCGGCAGCGCGTGGCGCAGCTCGAGGCGGAGCTGGCCCAGAAAAACGAGGAGCTCGCACAGTTCACCAAGTCACGGAAGAGTGAACAGGTACTGATCCGTTAGCGGCCTAGCCTAGTCGGCATTGAATCCTACGAAACTGGAGGTCCTGCGTTTAAGGTACCGCGCGAAGGAAGCCGATGCAACGGGGAACTCGCACAGTTCACCAAGTCACGAAAGAATGAACAGATACTATTGCATCAGCAAAATTACAAGTTCATCGTGAAAATACTCGAACCAGTGTAGTGCCTACACGGATTTCAACTCCATACTCACCAGCCATTAGTTATGTTGTTGCTGCGGTGACGCGTGGCTTTTAAACCACCGGAGACCCAGGGTTCGAAACCGGGCTCGTACAGTCAAGGGCATAAATATATATACATTCCCAAAGTTTCAAAAATATGTGTACGCTCTTACACCTTAGACAATAAAGTCGTGTTCACATATTTTTGGCCATTTGTCTGGATCGATATTTTTGTCTTCGACTGTACAGTCAGTAGCAGACCTAAGCAGTCGAGGTGTTCAAAATGCACAACTTACACGCACAATCTATTAAGGAAGCAAATTGTATGCATACATGTTGACCATCTCAGTTTCTTGGAACTTATGAATAACTGAATAATAAACCCGATAAAAAACTATAAAGGCCCCTTCCGCTATCATCATAATTCGCTTCATAACTGTATTTTATTTCAATGGATCGATGTTTCAGGACGCCGAAGCGAAACTAGCTCAAAGCCAGCTGGAGCTAGCCCTAGCCGCCCAGGACGGACAGCGGCAGGTCATCCAGGCGCTCAACGACCAGCTGGCCCGCCAGCTCGAGGAACTGGTATGTCGGAAGAAATTCTTAACCTGTTGTTTATAGGGTGTCGTACCCAAAGGGAAAAACGGGACCCTATTACTAAGACTCCACTGTCCGTCTGTCTGTCACCTGGCTGTATCTCATGAACCGTGATAGCTAGACAGTTGAAATTTTCACAGATGATGTATTTCTGTTGCCGCTATAACAACAAATACTAAAAACAGAATAAAATAAATATTTAAGTGGGGCTCCCATGCAACAAACGTGATTTTTTTGACGGATTTTGCGTAATGGTACGGAACCCTTCGTGCGCGAGTCCGACTCGCACTTGGCCGGTTTTATTTTTATTAATTAGTAGTTTAGAGTAGTCTTTCTACGTCGTCACCATCTAGCCTACTAGCTCTTGCATTGCAGCGACTTCTTCGTGGTTAATTTAGCGTACTCTAAACGCTAAACTATGCACGAGGTCCTCCTTCTTCTTCTTTCTCCTCGCCAGTTCCCGTTACGCGGGGTCGGCTTTCTTAATCTTGAGGCGCCACTTGCTCCGCTGATAAGCGTCGTCGGGAGTTAGGCCGAGCTCCTTCATGTCTCACTGGACATTCGTCATCCAGGTAGTCAGCGGCCTACCTCTCCCTCTTTCATGCGCAGCCGTGGAAAGGCACTTTTGATCTACGCATTACATGGCCGTACCACCTTAGCCGTGACTCGGTTAGTTTGTCAGTAATGGGCGCTACTTTGAAACTACCCCTTATGTAATTATTACGCACTTTGTCTCTGAGATGCACGAGGTCCAAGGAAGCAAAATAAATCTCTGCTTACCCCTCAGTCACACACCCTCGCGCATTCTCTTGTATAATTGGTATCTCAGCCTACGAATCAACCGACCTTGTTCGCAAACTGTAGTTTTGTAGATGCTCCTACCTGTTACTACTACCTGCTAGCCCTGTCCTCGAGCTGTTATTTTTCTCCTCTATTCTCATGAAAATGTCATAATATTTTTATATTTTCCTTTCAGTCGACGATCCACCGCGAGATTAATACGGCGCTGCAAACATGAGACGCGGCCTCCATTCAGCCGCCTCCTATATACGCGTCCGTTGTCAAGCCACCGGTAAGTATTCATGAAATGGATAAAAATAAACAGTACGCCAGAAAATAAAAAGTAAGCTCTTATATCTGTAGCCATAGTGATACTGCTATCTAACCATTTAAAACAGGACCGACGCACCAAAAAGGTTGTTATTGTTTTGAAGTTACTAACAAAGTCGGATTCCAAAGATTTTTTTTTCTTAATCCTGACTAACACAAGCCTATTATTTGTGTGTGTGCAGGACCGGCGGCTGCCGCTGCTGCTACGCGCGCGGGAGGGGAGGGAGGGGCGGGACGGGAGGGACGGGAGGGAGGGGGAGGAGCCGAGCTACGTGACGGTGAAGACGAACAAATGAACAGCGTTCTCGGTATTTCGCAAGGTGCACGAATTCTTTTAAATTCCTACCTGTATTCTTCATTATTGTTTCGTGAGGTGGTCTCAGTGTTCGCGGTCTAATCTGCGAACTTTTAGGTGGGCAGTCGGTCCCGTGGTGGCGGGCACGAATACCGGTCTCCCAGGAAACCTTACACCTGTGAAATCTGTAACTGTGAGTCGAACCCCATTTCCATACAAGTCGCTATTTTGAAAATACATGTATTGTGAGCGTCCGCCGCAGTGATCATTAGCCTATAGTCAGGAAGTACTGCTAGCGGTTGAAATTTTAAAGTGTTGTTCTTTTATTCTTACTTTTGCTTGAATTTTAAATAAAATGTAACATGAATAAATGAACATTTAATCTTTTAGATACTACACATTCTACGGTTAGTATTTGTTTAAATTATTTGAACAAAAAATATATTGACGAGTTCACGAGGTGGGCTAAGAAAAAAGTATTTTTCCTTGTCACTTAAACAAGGCGATATAGTTCGCTTCGTTGATAAATAAGTAAATTTTTATATCGTTGCAACATTGAGATCACTATTCACTGTAGTTTTAACATCACTTTTTAGTTTTAGATCATGACATCCGCGCATCACAAATGTCACACGTTTTTATCACTGCATAAATTAATGTCAAACAAACAAATGTCAAATTTTAACCATAACTTGCTTTTCGGATTGTATGGGTAGATATAAGCTGTCATTTCATAACCAACCAAAGTGCACGTGCACTGTATTGGCATTAAATGTTATTTTCAACAGATGTCTTATTGTTTGAGATGAGAATCAGTATGCTAAAAAACTTTAAATTATTACATAATTAAAGGCGACTTTTACTATTATTGCAGAGGATTTCAGCTCTGTTTTTCGTCAACATCTTCTCGAATATTAAATATAGTCATTTTAAAATATAAATAATATCGAAAGAGAAATCTATAATTTCTCTGGCCTAAATCATTTCGTGTAATATTTACGTAGACTTACTCCTTTCCTAACGTATGACATCATCTCTCTTTCACTATATTGCATTGAATCCAATTCTTAATGACTTTACAAGTCACAATGTCAACTTATATTATACCATCTCAAAAACATAAATAATAATTTATAATTAGTGAAGATAAAGTATTGCGTGACAGCTATCTCATACAAGATAATGCTCGAAAGTTCTTCAATATAAGAAGAAATAGTTGTTAATTTAATAATTTTCAGAATAATCTCTTTTGCGTATTTTAACGCATTTCAAAACACGTCAGATTTGTTGAGTTAGCCTCGAATCTATAGCACAGAATAACTAATAGTACTACCGTACAGAAAATTCACTCCTTCACAAAAGCCAGATTTAGGTATAAAATTATACCTACACTCGCCGCCTGCAAGCAAAATTGAAACTTATAACCGCGCACGAACCGTGAATCTTCTTTGCGCGCCGCAGTTTTATGACCGAGCTGCGAGTGTCGGCACGAAGTTGTCACTTGACAAGTTTTTGTACATATACCTACTGATTTATTATTTTTAAGATAAATATGTAGGAATTACAAACGTTGATTCTGTAAACATAAAATTTTTAGCCGGAGATAGTATGTCTGATTCTCACGGAAGTAGGTATGTCACAGAAGTACTTATTCCTTTGAAAATATGTCGGTCAATATAGTCCGGAATTTAAAAAATATGTTTTTTTTGCTTACTTGTTCTTCCGTTTATTCAGACATCCGTAAACAGAACATTATTTTTTATACAGATTAGATCGCGATTTAGGTTTCGAAGCCATTGCGTATTTTCAATTTTGCGCGAGCGCCACGTGACACGCCTATCGTGCGAGCCGAGCGGCAGCCCACTGCCATACACCTTCCCGGGCGGTGCGCCGGCCAAATATACCTAAACTGCGCAGTGAGACCCCCCTGTCTATAGGTAGTCATTTTAGCGCCTTGTCACTGACGCATTTGAGTGAATGCCGATAATTTTACTGAATTAGAGATGGTGGTGATAGTAATCCGACTAATTTGGTGGACAAACCACAGACCTGATGTAACAAATCGCTAAAATGACTTGCTATTTTTGAGACTGACTGTGTTTAAATGCGTGGTGTTATATGTAAAGTCTTTATAATACATTGCGAACTACGCAATGAAATTAATTACATTTAAGACATGACTGTATAAGTTCTTTTTAATATAAAGACATGTGTCGTCTTGTACATACGTTGTATATCGTGTTATCGATCAAATGCCAAATACTTTTATTAATTTTAAAATACTAATGTATATTTTTAAACGGTAGTATGATAAGTTTGTTTTTAACTGTTCGCATGGTGAAATACCGAATTAGAAATGATGTTTTAATGTACCCCTATTCGGCATCTACGTCTGAAGGAAGGCAGGCTGTGTCGTGTCCTAGAGTATGTGTATATTGAATAATTCTGTAATTGATATTATACCTAAATTAACATTAGTCGATACCCCACCATTGCGTTGCCATCGACAATCCAAAACGCAAATTAAATTATTAAAAAAAAATATATAAAAGTAATTTCTTATAACGGGACATGGAGGCAGTGTTTTCGTACATACTCGTAAATTGAAAGTTATTTTACTCTCTAAAGTATTATGATATTAGTAAGTATTACTTATAAATAAACTTAAAGTCCTGCGTGTCTTCTGTATATGTAAGTTCATGTTCTCGTTATAAATCTTGACAACAATTTCGATGATTTCGAAAAGAATGAAAATGACTGAACCACCTCGTGATAATGATAATATTATACAATCAGTATATTTTAAAGAAGGCACGGCAGTATTTTTATGATCACACTGGCTCATGTTCTCGTTCTAATGAAAATTTAAAAACAATGAAAATAATTAAAAGCTTTGACTAAAATTTGAAAAGCGAAACATAAAATTAATAAAATATTACAAATGTAGTGCATAATTGTTTTCCATCGTATTTTCTCGTAAACGGTCGTATTTGTTATGCTACTTCAGTCAACCTCAGTACTTTTTGTACCGAGTCTGACTGAAATAGCAAGACACGTTCGTACGTTTCCGTGAAAATACGATGGAAAATAATTATGCACTACATCTGTACATAGTTGTAAGAGTAGTGTAATGTGTACCAAAATTATTTCCTATTAATTATAAACTTTAATGATCTGTAAGAATGTCTAAGCATTCAAACTATGCATTTCTTTTACTCGAATAATACGTTATATTTATTTACTCTGCAGTATTTAACTATCTCTTGAATAATAATAAACTAGTATTTTAATGAGGTAATTTTGTCGAATAATGTAGGCGATGTTCATTTCGAAAAATAATAATGATCTGTAATTCGAAAATAATTAAATTCAATAAAAAAAGTAAGTATCATGATTCTCATTGAAAATATTGCCTAATTACAATTTCTTGTTCTAGAAAATCGATGAATCAATGTGTCTATGAAGTTCGACCTACATTTTTCTTCAAAATAACTTAACCTTTAAATATATCTGGGCCCTGTATCAAAAAACTAACAATTACAGTTTACAAGAGACAATTTACAAGATTGTGTACCAGAAAACAAAATAGGCGACAAAATTGTGTTATGTATTTTTAACAAATACTGTAAATTGTAGGAATAAATCTACATTTGACAGAAGCACCACGTTTTGTGTTACGCGTTGTTAAGTGTGAATTTTTGTGGATTGTAAACTTGTAGATCTGATATCGCCGCTATACTTATTCAACCTCGTATCTGCAACACTCATTTGATGACAAAAACACCCGTATTCGGAATGAAAGAAAAGCGACATTTCCATCAAATGATTGTTGCAGATATGAGGTTGAGTAAGTATAGCGACGATATATGTATGTAATAATTGTACACGTAACACATTGTCTACAACGTAACAATTTTGTCGACTTGTACACTTGTAAAGGTTTTTGTGATAGGGCCCGGGTATAAGAAGATTATTTGTCCAAATATAAAATTCCAATCCTAGTGTATTAAGATTCGTGTATCCGTCTAGCGTACCCCAAGACTCACCTAGAAACACTTCGATTTCGTTTACGTTTCAAAACCCTGTATTGCATAGAGACCCCTTAGCGAATTAGTGAACTTTTGACAGATAATAGTTGTCTGTGTAATTCGCGTCAAAACTATTGACCGTTGTATTCGCTGCCAAAAATCATTACTACACATTTAAAAGACGGTATTCAAAATGATCCACGGACTCCACGGTGTATGTTTGGCGTCTGGCGTGTCAGTCTGCTCTCTTTAGCTCACTAGGATGAGCTATTTATTAGGTAAGTAAAGTAAAAGTTAAATTATTCTGTGATCAATGATCATTAGCACTACTGACTAGAATAACTGACTGTCAAAACTAAATCTGGTGCACAAGAGTGTTATCTGCCTCTCTCGCACAGTACTAATAAGAAAGAAACGGCTGGCTAGTCGTTAAAGCCCCTCAGTAGTTAAGTATTAAGCGCACGGATAACTGTGAGTAATGATTTTTGACATAATATTTTAATCACAATATTTTTATTTTTATTATTAATTATAATCAGTATTTCAAGCAAGGCTGGCTTATTATTTTCGTTTATTTTTTAAATTAATTTATATTTTAATGCAGATGATTATTCTCTGTCAAACCTCTATGAAAATATTAAAAAGAAAATGATATCATTGAAAAAGGCTGAGGACACAATTTTTAAGATATACAATGTTTCTAAACAGGGTAATTTCATTTACTGTTGTGTAATTTTGAATAGTGACGTTGTTATTCGATTTTTACTCTTGTCTATTGAATAACAAGACTCATTTCCGTAGAAACACTTTGTTGGCTAACGTTAAAAAACGAGCGTTTTTCTAAGTGCTTGCAAAACACGTATTGTAAAAATATACGCGATTTTACTCTGTGTAGCTAAACGTATAAAAATGTAATCGAAATTGTAGTATAAACGCTATTTCATTATTTCTTTCCGCAGTTGTTATTATTAAAAAATAGATTTAATTGAATATTAATGATATTATTTCATAGGTAAATAAATACTTAGTTTTAGGTAAAAATATAAGTGTTTTATAGTGATTCAGTATTTATTTGTACATGTAAATCTGTTTATCACATAATATAGATAATATAACGTAGGCCGAATGATCTGTTGGTATTGAGAAGTGTAATATAGAGTTAGGAGTAAAGTAAGTGTTATTTTCAACATTCGTAAACAAAATGTTAAGTGTGGTTGCAATATATATAGATACATTATCATAGAACAAGTTATAATGAAATAGAACAAATGTATACTATTGATTTCCTATAGGCAAAATAATTTTCAAACTAAAATAGAACGGAAAGAAGAATTAAAATAGCGAAATGACAAAGCAATCAATGGAGATGGCTCGCATGTACCCACCGACTTGAATTGGAGTGCCAATGTGTATAATGTAGTCCACTTTATGTATGTCTCGCACCGCTTCAACGATACTAGTTTTCATTATATTAAATAACAATAAATTTGTATTCTGAATAACGTCATTATCTACTTCAGCACTTCAATCTATTAATTAATGCTGACAAGTATATTTAAACAATATACTTTTTAGTATACCTTTAGACAGTGTTCTAATATTGTATAAAAATACTGAGAACAGTGTTTTATGTGCAAATCTATTTTTTAGAAAGAGAGGTATTAATGCTCGTATTCTGCCGCCGTATTTATTTTATTTAAAATATGTTGTTCTGCTGTCGTAGATAAAGTATTGTATTCAACGTCCCATAACTAGGTTTTATAATTATCGGGTCTGTTATTAAACATATCGGGCAAATCTCGTTTCATAACTTCCACCCTCGAATTTCCAGAACCCTTGTTATGTGATTTTTGCATAATGGCAAATTACGATACTAGTGCAAAAATTAGGAAAATTAGCAATGAGTGGCGATAAATTGAAACACGATCGAAGGGAGTGTTTTAAATCGACACGAGTTGCGAATTACCTATTTGCACTACAACGTTTTACAGTACATATGGCTTTTTAAATTTTCGTCATAGTTACGTATGTGCTAATTAACGCACTAGTGAGGTAAAGTAGCACCATATGTACTGTAAAATACTATATGAGAACAAGTGTCGTCAGCGGTCCGTGAGCCGTCTTCGTTGTGCGCCCCTACCTGTTGTATTCACGACATAGGATATTATAAATTAAGTTATTGCTTTAGGCTGCGCTGCGTTTGTTCCTTTTACTCGTAAGTCATATTCACAGTACCTACGTGACAATTGTGTAATTTTTTTTTTGTTTTAAACATTCACACTTCGGCCGTTGCAATCGTATACCTATTCGCAATACTTTAAATTGTAGTTTCTGAAAAAATGTGTATTAAACTGGATTAATATGTTTTTTACTATTAAACTCCTATGATACTGAACATATTTTAACGGGTTACACACAATTTTTATTCGGAATATCGCCCGCGCAATAGAATGGATCTAATTATATATAAAAGGGAATTGTGCAATGAAAACTAGTACCTAGTATGTTTAAATTTTAATATAATATGGGCAAAGATAATTTAAGTGCAAGAAGTCGCTCTAAATAATTATCTCATGAAAAATTAATAACTATCGAAATGTGTGGCATAGTATTTATATAAACATGTATCTTTACGTAAATCTCATTGCAACGCAACGAAATAAAGATGCCAATTGCCAACTCGCTGTGTTGTTAATTAGTTTGGTTAATTCACCCAAGATTGTCAACGAACGTCAAGGGCTCTATACTGAAATGCATCGTGAAATTAAAATTGATTACAATTGTTTCGTTTTAAACATAACTTTATGAGTACAGGATAGAAGTTTAATAAAAGGCATATAAAATTAATGAATTTGAATAATTGGTCACATAATGGAGTCCCTAATCAACAAACGCAGCGAAGCCTACGTATGTGTACGTAATATCTTCCATTAGATTCGTAGTCGCTGTGAGCTACCGTATGCATTACAATAAATATATAAATATCGATTTAAATATGTAACGTATTTTATTTATTTTTCACCTCAGCAGCTTGAACAAGCCTACTTTCGTCACTCCCTGGAGTGAGGAAAGTCGTCACTGAAACAATGTAGCTTTTTAATTTAGTGAAGGCCATGAACTTCATACTTTTATTACATTTTTTTTATGGTACGGTACGGTACTGTTCGGTACGGTAAGGTACGGTACGGTACGGTCCGGTCCGGTCCGGTCCGGTCCGGTCCGGTCCGGTCCGGTCCGGTCTCGTCTCGTATCGTATCGATCTTACATATTATAAGACTTTTTTTTTGTTTATTCTGTGTAATTCGAATTATTATACAGGGGGGGTAAAAAGTAAAGTGCATTCCCGTTGCCAGGGAGGTTTTAAGATTATACTGAGCAACTTTTACTATGGGCCCAACCACGAAATCGCGAATAAAAAATTTACCCTCCCATAGAAAATGGACCAGCCAGAATGTATGAAACAGCCGAATTTTTTCTCGCGATTTCGGGGTTGGTCCCCTAGTAAAAGTTGCTCAGTATAATTCCAAAACCTCCCTGGCAACGGGAATGCACTTATTTTTTTGCCACCGGCACCGTGTATAACGCGCTATCATAAACCTTATTGGAATGTACGAAGGTTAATATTAAACGTCTGTGGACGTCGTTGGCAGTCAAACGATATTAAGCCTTAGAGCGTTAGACTTCATGACATGTCGATGGAAGATCGTACCTTAGGGTGGTCAATTTCTTTGTCCAATGTGCATTCCGTCTCACTCTCTCTTTAAGCAAATTGTGAGACGCAAATACACATTGGACAGACGGAACCAACCTTAGACAACACGTCTACAGACGTCGAAATTATTGGAGAAACTATCCCCTGTGATATATAACAAACAAACTAGTGATGATATGTCGCACACTCCGAAAATGAAGCGCTTGTAATGTGACAATTGTAACAATTTGCAATCGTCTCGCTCAAGTAAGCGCCCATGTGAGTGTGTGTGCTCATTTGCCGAATGCGTGAGTTTTGCATTAAAATGCCTGTCTGGCGTAATTAATGCGAATGCCCAAAATCTAAAATACATTAACTGGCCTCGTAGACAACATGCCAATCGCTAACGCTACGTAGCCAACGAAACGCAACTGTCACTGTCACACTAATATCAAATATATCTATCTTTTGCTAATATGGAAGAGTGATAGAGACACAAAGCGATTCGATGGCGAAGCGCAAGCCACCTTGGCTAGGCCGCCAATGCCTTAACCTTTTGGACGCCAATGACGGATATATCGGCAGCGTAGGTCCAACGCCAAAGACCGATTAATCCGTCACAGACCACAGAGCAACATAGACCTACGTGCATTCGCATAAAGTTTAATTTCAGTTTTGACACTTCGGCGTGGCGTCCGAGTGACAGCTTTTATGTTTGACACGGCGTCGAGAAGGTCTATTTTTCATCATGTAAAGTTATAAATCCGAATAAGATTGTACCTAGATAAATCATGATAAGATTAATAAGCATCCATATTGTATGATAAATATTTTTTTTGATATCTTTATACATTTTCATTTTTAGTTTTAATCGTGTGTCGATAGATGGCAGTAAATTTACTGTGACTACAAAATTTACTATGACAGTAACCCTCTATACTACCTATTCTCTTTGGTGCTAACAAGCCCATAACCTATTAAATGGATAATTACCATCTAAAATATTAAAAGGCAAAATACGAAACAAAGTGTTTTAGCTCCACCGGATGTCGGATTTTTTATACACCTTTAAATTTATGGTCAGGGATGGGAAAGGATTTTTACTTAACCATAATAAGTTTCCTTATCCTACAGGACCTCGCGTGATCCAGGAGTCGTAAATAACCGGTTGCCAACTCATTAGTGAAGTGGTTGCCACGGCTTACCCTCCGCCAAATAACAACAAGTACTCTAAAAAGTATTGGGAGTTATGCCCTTTTTGAATTTAAAGAAAAAAATATTGTGGGCTGGATGAAAAACGGGAATTTAATGAGTTTTGTTTACTTGACGGAATTATGGAGGATTACAAAGACGGGGTGTGAATCACGTGAAATTCTTGCTGAGTTATGGTCCAGTGTAGCAAGGAATCGTTATACAGTGTCCCAAGACAAACGAAATATACATTGTGGAATAAATTTGTGGGCCTTGGAGGGAAAGTAGCTTAAAACTTTAAGTTAGCTCATTTTACGTAAAAGAACCTTATCATGTCAAATTTAAGGTTAGTACTACGTTTAACAGTTTTAAATGGATCAGGTATTTTGATGGTTACTGCGTAAAATGGTACCTACCAAAGAGGATATTTATAATAGGATAGAGCGGTACTGTCATAGTAAATTTTGTAGCCACACTAAATTCACTGCCATCTATTAACACACTTCAAACTAAAAGTAAAAATATCAAAAAAAATATTTATATATGGATAAATGATTTTTTTATTTGCAATATTTGCATTAATTATTTTTATATTATTTTGACGGTACCCATGTACTTTCACTGATATGCTTTAAAATTGTTAAATAACAAACGAAACCGTCAACGCCATGTATACGAGAGTGGGCCAAAGGTAGTGGCACCATCTGATTGAGAATCAAATTTTCTTGATTTTCGAGGCACGTTTTTCCCTTAGACTGTATCCATCTATTACATCTATCTTTGGTACCTACCAAGTTTGTAGAGCTTCGTTGTAGCTTCGACTTATAGTACTTTAAAAGTTATTCTGCTTATCTTTCACGTCGGTATGTAGTTCGATTACCCTTTAATTTGTTTAATCTTTCAAAGTTAGTTCAGCCTTGTTAGGTAGGTACTAATGTTGTTTTACACATTCCTTTTGATCAACAGTCAACACTGCAGGCATCCCTGACTATTGCATTTCGCTCGACTTATCTTAAAATTCCTGGTATTGTTTTGCTATTTATAATAAAATTAGGTTAGACGGGATAGCTTAAACAACGGCTGGGAACTCAAACAAGCCTGACAGCTCGTTCCCATCGATTTCCCAAAGCGCATGTCTGCTTTCCCGCCATTTCGCCAGTACCGCACCGCCCGGCGATCGTCGCGCGCGGATCCCGTGCCAAATTTAAAAAATAAAATAAAATTAAAACATTTGAATTAAACCTTTGTGGTTGCGCGTTTGTTTTTTTTTAATATTTTTCAGCCAGTGTTGTCATAGACTTTATTTAGGATTACGCTTCAATTTGGTACGTTTTATTGAAGTATTATTTTAGCCATTAGTTTTAAGTAAATAACGATGTGATATAGCGAAATAATATTAGAAATACGGTTGCTTTAAAATATTAAGTAGCTACACTGAAACATTTTAAGCATGAATGGTTAACAAGGTAAAAGCAAACTCATTTTTTTTAATGAGCAAGGCATTGTTTCCAAACAGCCTAAGGGGTTTTTCTTGTAGGTTGACACGTATTTCGCTGAACAATGGATGTCAAATTAATGGCCTGTGTTATTGCAAAAAAAATCGCAATATCAGCACAACCACTCGTAAGATGTTTATGATTATAAATAGTAGATTGTGTCACAAGGGAGCAAAATGACATATTTACGGCGAGGGCGTACATTGAATCCTGAACGAAGCGAAGGATTCTATAATTGAATCCTGAGCGTAGTGAGGGATTCAAGTGTTAACGCCCAAGGTGGAAATAATTTTGCTATCATGTGACACATACTGTTTTTCACATCACCTATGAGGAGATTGTTATGTTCCAAAATATTATTTAACCTAAAAAAAAATGTATGCAAAACAGAAAAAAAAACATGTTCTAGAACAGAAAAGTGCCACTTTGATCCCTCCTAGCAGGGAAGAAAAGTGCCACTTTGATCCCTCCTAGCGGGAAAGAAAAAGCCCTTTTTCGAATAGGTGATGTGAAAAAAAGTTTTTCAAATGCATCCTCATTCTTAATTCAAAAGTTTTTGAATTAAGAATGAGGATGCATTTTATTTAGAATGTAAGCATCTACCTAGCAAGTATAAAGTAAACACGAGTTGTAGGGCAAACTAGGTATAAAAAAATAACCGTACGATTAGGTACCAAGAAATAATTTTGTAACCGCTGAGAAAAACCATAAGTAAATGTAGCGATCTTTAAACCATGAATCTCCAAATAAAATCTTCAAAAATAGTTTAAATCTGCGTTCTTAGTTCTCATTATAATATTTATTATTATATATTGTTGCTTAAATGATAAGTAGTGTGATGCGACTTAGTTACATTGACTCAAAATGACAAAACGATGCGACTGACGACCACGACCCATATTTCTTGACAGCTAGATCTTCTCGATCGCCCACTTTAACACATTCACTGCCAGGAATCCGCCTAGTGGGCGCTCGTAAGTTTTGCTCATATACTTATTTATGCTTACATTAAAGTAAATGCATCACACTTTGTGGCGAGACGGAGACATAATCATACATCGTTATCGCGGGAGCAAAAAAAAACGGACAAGTGCGAGTCGGACTCGCCCACCGAGGGTTCCGTACTTTTTAGTATTTGTTGTTATAGCGACAACAAAAATACATCATCTGTGAAAATTTCAACTGTCTAGCTATCACAGTTCATGAGATACAGCCTGGTGGTGACACTGGTGACAGACAGACGAACAGTTGAGTCTTAGTAATAGAGCGTTTTCCAAAAAAAAAATACATTTCATTCATGTCTTCAAAATATTAACATCTTGGGCTCATTTTACTCAGAATCATTTACAACTGTACATTCACGCCTCATACAAAAAAAATGTGTTCCAAAATCTTGTATGAAAAAAATATTTATCCAGTGCGTAACGTTCATATAAATAAATAAATTATTCATACAAAAATGTGACGATCTGAAAAGGAAATATTGGGACACATTTTCTCATATATGAGGCGTGAATGTACAAATGATTCTGAATTAAATGAGCCCAAGAAGTCAATACTTTGAAGACATGAATGAAATGTACATTTTTTTGGAAAACGCTCAATAGGGTCCCGATTTTACCGTTTGGGTACGGAATCCTAACAAGCCTGTCAAAGAACACATGTAACAGGACGTCTCTGTTGCAAAAGTAGAATATTCTGCCTACACATTTTAAACCTCTGAAATGTTTTTAATATCTAGCATGAAGTTTCCGCTGGAAAGGTCAATTAAACTAGTATATCACTATGTAAACGTTTACCTTATGGATGGTATAGAAAGGATGCCAATCTCTTATGGCAGAATTGTTGCAAAAGTAACCGCTTTCAGCTTTAAATAATAGTTCCTAATCTCTCCGGTGGCGCTAGTTAGGCTCTGGGATATGAGTATAACATGAACCATATAGGGCAACAAATCACCCGACCAAATTACGTAGGTTGTTTTTGGTAGTATTTCGGTGTATGGTGGCGCCGCCTAATTACTGTTTTTTGATGGACACTTTTCATACATACAGATTTGGCTCCTTTATATAGTCTCCATGGTCTACCTATAAGTCAACGTGTCAACCTGAAATATAAGTCACCAATGTATTTAATTTTATATATCAGTATTTAATTCTTAAAGTAATGAAGTAAGTAATGTTAATGTGATTTTAGTGATAGATTACCAAAATTTTATCTAAATTCGATTCTGCTACATTCTGAACCCGGTTGATAGGAATGTCTCTTCTGTTATTTTTTATTTGTCATAATCTTTCACTACTGTCTCAACCCACCAACGGAACGGCAGCTGACGTCCACGAGGGTTCATCAACATCATACATAGCCGTTAACGAGTTATCGCCCGGGAGGCGATTGGTCATGGACATCTGTTCCTGGCTCGCGGTATATTATGTAGCCTCGCCAACCCGCCTAGCGGGCGTTTGATATTGCATGATTTTTGAAGTACTCTTTAATTTTTTTGTCTGGCAGTGAATGTGTTGACAATTCGTAAAACTTACTGAAAATATAATCATGGTGAACCTAAGCTAATAATATTAGGTTCACCAATATTATATGCACTTTTTTTTTATTATAAACTGATCGGCGATTGGCCTTCATTTTGGCTTTGGCATTGGATTCACACCTGATGGAAAGTGAAGACAGGGCCTAAGATGGAGCTCACCGGTTCAGTAACAGCCTATTCACTCTTGTTTTAAAGAGACCGAGGTCATATTGATCAGGGAATACAGATGGCGGGAGCGCATTCCATTCCTTAGCCGTCCGTACCAAAAAGGCACTTATTTGCAGTAGGTGCCCAGTCTTTTCTAGCTGAAGCAACAAATGCGACAAAGCGACGCGACAGCGTCAACTGACAATTCGTTAACTGACAATTCGTAAAACTTACTGCAAATATAATATAGTGAACCTAATAATTATTATTGTAACGATCTATTTTGTTTCTATTATCTAACACTTAAAAATAAGTGCCCATTGTATTGTTTATTGCTTGCTAATAAGGAGTAGATGGGTTTCTATTTTATTTGAATAGGTATAATATGTAACAGGATATCTTACACCTTATAAAACAAATCCCCCCCCCCCGCGTCTGTCTGTCTGTATGTTCGCGATAAATTCAAAAAAACACTGAACGGATTTTCATGCGCTTTTCACCTATCACGAGTGATTCTTGAGGATGGTTTAGGTAGATATTTTTTTGTTAAGGTTTTGTGTATTTAACCTGTGCGAAGCCGGGGCAGGTCGCTAGTGTAATTGCTTGAAACACTTGCACATGATGGCATTTCACACAGGGACAAATAGTGATGTCTGCGAATTGTTGCTGTTTGTACTTCAATTTTTTTTATAAGAACCCAATTCTGTAGTCCCTATTAGAAAATTGATACGGACAATGTGTCAAAAATATGTCGTCAATATATCACGATGGTGGCAAATTCAATCGAATATATTTGAACATTTTGAACTCGTAACAATAGTATATAAAATAAATATGGAAAATACAGCTATATTTCTATAGAACATGCACAACCGTAGTACACCGTATAACAGTTTCACTTGAAGACGTCCCCAACCCATTAACATAAGGGATATTGATAGTTATGGTAGAAATACTTAGGACATATAATTTTTAGGCCAACCATTACATTATGGAAAATAATTGTTATGATAATTGATCATTAGGAAAAGTAACTGGTATGACAATTGATCATTAGGGCAATACCCATTAGGTCAAAACAGTTAGGGCATGTTATTTTATGCCAAACATTGTTAGGGATTGCGAGGATTATGGAAAAAAGCATTAGGAATATTGATCGTTATGGTAAAAATGCTTAGGACATATGAGTTTTAGGACAACCATTACATTATGGAAAATAATTGTTATGACAAGTGATCGTTAGGGTTAGTGCCCATTAGGACAAACCAGTTAGGGCAAGTGACTTTAGGACAAACGTTGTTAGGGATTCCGAAAGCCACCTGTTTTTGACGTAGTCAAGAATTTTGCTGTCTGGGGCCCGTTTCTCAAAAGCTTGTAACTTGTACAGTCTGGCAAAAAAGAGTAGAAATTAAAAAGTGGCAACACTGTAGTGTCGGCCCTTTCAATACAATCTAAGAAAAACGGGACGACACTACAGGGTTGCCATTTTTTAATTTCTACTCTTTTTTGCCAGACTGTAGTTAATACAACGGATGTCACTTTTTGACAACTTTTATTAGAATTGAAAAGTGGAAATGAGAGCGTTGAGAAGTGTATGTGGTGTGAGATTACAAGATAGAATTAGGAACAGTGTGATAAGGGAAAAGTGTGGACTGAGCGAAGATGTAGTGACAAAAGTTGAGAAAGGTATGTTGAGATGGTTTGGACACGTGGAAAGAATGAGTGAAAGAAGGCTAACAAAGAGTGTATAAGGGAGAGGTAGAAACGGGAGTTGGAAGGGGCAGACCTCGGCGGACTTTCTCTGATCAGATCGGGGAAATCCTGAAGAAAGGCCAGGTCAAGAGCACCCTAAACCGGCGAGCGTGTATGAGGAATGTTATGAAAGTGAAGAAAGCGAAAGAGGTGTCAGGATCGTAGCAAGTGGAAATCCGTGGTCTCTGCCTACCCCTCCGGGAAATAGGCGTGATTATATGTATGTATGTATGTTTATTAGAATTGTTAGGGAGGGACTTCCACTTGTATTACCACGTTAGTCTCAGACACTCATGCATAACTTAAACCTGGAGATCCGTAACAAATATGAGTAAATGGAGACCATTCTATTCTGGTCGAGTAGAGAATGTAGAGATGACTCGCCTGCTTCGCTCGGTAAGTATTACATCATGGGTGTGAAGAGCAAAGAGTTTGAGTGTTGTTTGGCTACTTTATAGCTTCTTACGAGCGAATCAACTTACTTAAAAAAAAACTATTGACTTTAGCGGCCCACCATAAAAGAAAATTGCCATTCTAATTCGAGACAATAGTAGGTAAAATAGGTTTAATAGGTGCACGATGGAATTGATTTTAATTTTTTCCAAAATCGAAAGCAACAAAACAAATGCAACTCTGTTCCAATTAAAAATGATTTAAATTTAATTGAAGGCAATTAGTACTAGTATTAGGAACGTGGGAGGCTAGACGATAGGTAATTTACACCCACGGGCTTCATGTACTTGACGGGCTTGATAAACTTCAATCACGTTGAAACCGTGTCCCATCCAGACGCTAGGTATGTCGTAATTTGATGTCCAGAATTTTATTACTTATCGATTAAACTGTGTATGAAATAACTCTACTATATGTACGTACATGTATTTTTATTATTGCTCAAACACATGCATTTCAAGTTTATATTTTATTCTACCTATTAGTACCTAGTCGCAGCTTCAGCCACGGATCGGTAGAGGAGCCTGAGGGCCCACTACGAGAGTCGAAATTTCGTTATCTGCCTCTCTATCGCTCTTGCCTTGCATAACGAGCGGTAAAGAGACAGGTAACGATATTTCGCGGTAGATCCTCTGCCCTCTGAAGTTCATTCGGCAATCTAAACCGAAGAATGGCACTCGACTGCCATTCTGATATTTCCTTCCAGAGGTAAAATTTGATCTTTAGGTATAAGTGGGGTTCGCTCACGATATTTACGAACATTGCGTATGTAATGAAACGAATGAAGTTGTAAACAGTGGATTGGCGTCACAACGCGAGTATTTCAACTACCTACCAGCATATTTCAAAACCAAACACGAATTCTACGGAAGGAATAAAATTTCAGGTTTTTCGTTTTCAACGCCCGCATTTTTACAGTTAAAATGGGTAAAAGCATTAAAAACAAAGCGGACGCCGGCGGTAAAAGTGATCGGTCGAACAGCTTCGAACGGGCACCAACTGGCTCATGTAAATCGGATTGGGCCTCGGCGCCAGTTTTTAAGCCCAGAGCCCGACTCAGGATTAAACGTTTAGAGCCGCTTTACTCTTTGTTTGGAAATTGGATCGAGTGAAAGAATAAGGTGGTTAAAGCTTGAAAGCTTCAATGGTCCGTCATAGCTGATAAGCTGAGTACCTAATTAATGAAGTAGGCGTTAGGTATCCCACACTTTCTCTTTGCATTACAATTAGCTTTTTTTTCGTAGATACGATTTTGTGGGGGGAAATTCAATATGATCGAGTACTTATATAAATAAAAAACTTATTTATATAAGTATTCGTCAGCATACCTACCTACCTAATAAGTGGGCATAAAGATATTGTAACGGTAAACTTACATACATACATACATACATACATACATATAATCACGCCTATTTCCCGGAGGGGTAGGCAGAGACCACGGATTTCCACTTGCTACGATCCTGACATATATCTTTCGCTTCCTTCACTTTCATAACATTCCCCATACACGCTCGCCGGTTTAGGGTGCTTTTGACCTGGCCTTTCTTCAGGATTTCCCCGATCTGATCAGAGAAAGCCCGCCGAGGTCTGCCCCTTCCAACTCCCGTTTCTACCTCTCCCTTATACACTCTCTTTGTTAGCCTTCTTTCACTCATTCTTTCCACGTGTCCAAACCATCTCAACATACCTTTCTCAATTTTTGTCACTACAACTTCGTTCAGTCCACACTTTTCCCTTATCACACTGTTCCTAATTCTATCTTGTAATCTCACACCACACACTTCTCAACGCTCTCATTTCCACTGCATTCACTTGGCTCTGATGCCTCATCTGCCATACCCAACTTTCGCTACCAAGCACCATAAGCTACCAAGCAGCATAAGTGTAGGCACCAGTACCCCTCTATGCACAGCCAACCGTGCCTTTTGCGACACCTTCTGGCTGCTCATAAAAGAGTTGTGCCCCATTCACGCGATTTCCAGCATTCACTCTCCTTTCAATATCTTTATCATGCTTACCGTCCCTAGTGAACAAGGTTCCCAGATACACAAACTCTTTCACTTGTTCTACTCTTTCTTGACCAATAAAAATTTCACAGTTTGTCATATATTCTTCCTTTTCAAATACCATTACTTTCGTCTTACTTACATTTATTTTCATTCCTTTCCTTTCAAAAGATCCAAGCATTCTAGTTACCATCTCCTGCAACTCTTCACCAGATGACGCTAGCAATACCAGGTCATCAGCGTAAAGAAGACATTTGACGGGTAACCCACTCATTCTCAGTCCACATTCATCATTTCTCAAATCATGCAAACTACTGTCCATGAACAGATTAAACAGCTACGGTGACGCTACACATCCCTGCCTAACACCCTTTTCGATGCTAAACCACTCAGTGTACGACCCGTTTACTCTCACACAAGCACTGGAATCCTCATAGAGCGATTTCAGTGCCTGAATGAGACGGCCGCTCAATATATACACCGACAGTACCGACCAAAGTTCATTCCTCACCACTCTGTCATAAGCCTTTTCCAAATCCACGAAAGCGCATTAGACCTTCTGACCTTTGGCCAAATACCTACTTTTCGGCTATGCATCGCAAGGAAAAGACTTGATCCGTACATCCCATACCTTTTCGGGATCCCGCTTGTGCATTCCATACTTTCTCATCGGTTTCTTTCACTACTCTTTCAATCAATATATTTGCATACAATTTGCCGACGACGCTGAGTAAGCTAATGCCTCTGTAGTTTTTGCAATCAAGTTGTGAACACGGTAAACTTAGTGTAACATTAACTAAAAATCTAACAAAGATTTGTTCAGAATTGAGCTGGAGTCAATAATTTAAACTAATTTAATGCCAATTCGTTTTTCCCGAAATTTGCGGTTTTTATAAGTATAAGTAGTAAGTGTAGTTTTAGTAAGCATTGTACTCAGATTACTAGCTGAACTTGCACTTTATATCTGGATAAACTTGGAAACTGGATGTGTCGATACGTTTTTTATCAGGCACAAGCACAAAAAAGCCTCTACATACTTCTATGCGGGTTGCCTTTTCACATCCTCATAGGAACGAGTAGCAAATCGTGAGGTTTCATAAATACGACATATACCAGACAAGTACCACATTATATTGTGTGTATCATAAGACGCGTGTCCAAAGGCATTACAAATCGTTTCGGGAACGGTTGGACAATTTCTCTGGATAACGACGGTTATTTTCCTGCCCCGTTGTTTACAAAACCAACATAATTTGACCCCTCAATCGGTGACAACTATTCTAAATCTGAGACGCAATATACATAAAGTGGTTCTTTCAATGCTCCTGTGCGTTTGGTAGTATTATGCCCGTATGCTATTTCGGTGTCGTGTAGATTTAACATAATGGCAGCACTGGCTTAGTACGTGGTGCTAGCTTTTCTGCTTATAGTTGGGAGGACGAGTAGCCTCAAAATGGGGTTGGCCGGTCGAAATAATTAGCAGATGGCGCCAGCATACCTTGCCCTGTCAATCCCTAGAATTGTGTCAAATTTTTGTTTTAAGTTTAAAAAAAGAAAAAAGTAATCGCTGTTCCCTTAAAAATAAAAATGCGCATTTTTAGAAGCAATTTTCATATTTTAACCTTAGAAATAAATTAAAAATGGAAAACTCACTGTCTTGGGTGGGACTTGAACCCACGACCACTGCCTTACTCAATACAGCGAATATTTCCACCATATATGAGCCTTAGGGAGGCCCTAGCTTGCATGGTAGCTCAGATGGCAGAGCACTGGGCTAGCGATCCAGTGGTCGTGGGTTCAAGTTCCACCCAAGACAGTGAATTTTTCCGCTTTTAATTTGTTTCTAAGCTTAATAGCATCGTTCGCAGACGTTTCTACTTGATACAAAATTATTTTTTAGCTTTTGTGCATATATTGTTACAAATTTTTAGTGCGTTTTAGACTTAATTTTCGTGATTTTTTTCTATCGAGCGAAATTAAGTCAAAAAATCAATCCCTAGAGAAAATCCTCAAAATTGCTAATTCAATATTTGGCAACCGTATTGTTATCTAAAAATGTAGGCTTTTCCAAAAACTCCGCTCTACCACGGCACCTTAAAAGTACGTTCAAACTGATCTCAGGTCCGATGGGATGACTTTTCAACAATAATCGGAGCCATTGGATGATACTTTATAATGCTTTTTATTGGTAAGTAATCGTCCTTTGTTTTATTTCCAAAATTTTGTTTTGAATTTTTTTATGAAGTTTAATTGATTTATAAGAGTCTTTCGGTGCACGTTACGATAAAAGTTTGATTGCCGTGTTGTTACTCATGTTTTTGGGGTAGGTAGTGGAAACTTTTCGCAGCTATGCAAATAATGCAATCTGTATGTAAATAAAAATAGTGAGAATGACGGGAATTTATATTTCTCTCTGAATATAGAAAGGGAGGCTGGACTCCTGACTTTTACAAGGTTTATATACGATGTTCGTAAATAAATTGTCAGTTTCAAAATTTGCAACCTGTTTCATTTTTCAGCCGCTTGCTGATGTTAGGTTTTCTAATTTTGATGAGAATGTAATTTGGTAACTATTATAATAGTGGACGATGTAATAGTGGTTCGTGATTCTAAACTAAACTAAACGAACGATGTAAACATGGTCTGGTGTTAATTTTGAGTAAACATGTACCTTCTATCAGACTAAACTCACTAAACTATAGAATAAAAATAAACTACTAAATATTGCGCAATGTAAATGTTTTATAAAGCATGCACTAAATATTTATTTGCAACGATTATGGATCGGCCTGAACCAGAATAAAATATTACGACCAAACTAACTGTTTATAGCTAAGCCCCGCCTGTGGAATCAGCTTCCTGCCGAGGTTTTCTCGAGAGACTTCAGTATCTCTGAGGTTCTTAAAAAAACCGGCCAAGTGCGAGTCGGACTCGCGCACGAAGGGTTCCGTACCATTACGGAAAAAACCAGCAAAATAATCACGTTTATTGTATTTATATTATTCTGTTTTTAGTATTTGTTGTTATAGCGGCAACAAAAATACATCATCTGTGAAAATTTCAACTGTCTAGCTATCACGGTTCATGAGATACAGCCTGGTGACAGACAGACAGACAGACAGACAGACGGACAGCGGAGTCTTAGTAATAGGGTCCTGTTTTTACCCTTTGGGTACGGAACCCTAAAAAGGAGAACTCCCCCGAAGTTGCAGGCATCTATAGGCTATGGTGACTGCGTACCATCAGGGTGGGCCGTATGCTTGTTTGCTACCGGCTTGTTATAATAAAAAACTAGTTTTTCCCAACGTGCTATGGGCAAAGCTATAAAATTATAGTTTTGTCTAACATCGGATTTGGATATTCTGATTGGTTTTTTTGACATCCAAATAGTAATCTAAGGTCCTTTTCAGACATTTCATATTCCTAAAATACAGGATTGCTTCACAGCAAGACAAGTAAAGAGAAAATATAAAAGTATATCTATAAGTTCTTTAGTTTTGCAGCAGAAGCGCAAGTGGGCGTTTAATATTATGGGAAATGCACGTAGAAAAGCGCTTGAGATAAATATAACCGAGTCAAATGGCTTTCTGTCTAGCCCCTTTCGTATCTCCAGGGAACGCTAGCCTAGGGTGGCGTGTATATTTTATAAGCTAGAACGTATCTTCGACATTCCAAGTGAATTCTATCTTTAAAACTGAGAAATGGGTAGTACAATTACTTCGAAGAATGTTTGATGTGCTTTATTATAGATACAAATAGACTTTGCAATGCATTATACAGGGTGTCCTTAGCCATTGGACAAAGCCGAAATGTACATATGCATTAGGGTATTTAGAATCAGTATACCAAGTATCATAACAACCGGTGTAGCGGTTACGAAGAAATTAACAAATTACATTTTTTATTTTGGAGCAGCCTTTATGTGCTTATAGCTCCTGAGGTAATAAATAGTATGAAACCTTCTTCGACTTTATTGATTATCTTTTTTATTTATGACATTAATAAGATTTTGACCATGGAGACTATATAAAGGAACCAAATTTCCCGAAGACGAACTCCCGGAAGACGTAGTTTCAGCTCAAAATGTGAACCAGTTTAAAAATAAATTAGACAAGCATAACACTACATCTAATACTCGTTCATGATATATATCTTTATGATTACTGGATACAGGCCATATCAGTTGCCATAACTGCCTGCCTGCTTATTAAATAATAATAATAATAATAATAAATTTCTATGTATGAAAAGTGTCCATCAAAAAACAGTAATTAGGCGGCGCCACCATACACCGAAATACTACCAAAAACAACCAACGTAATTTGGTCGGGTTTTTTGTTGCCTTATATGGTTCATGTTATACTCATGTCCCAGAGCCTAACTAGCGCCACCGGAGAGATTAGGCACTATTATTTAAAGCTGAAAGCGGTCTGTTTTGCAACAATTCTGCCATAAGAGATTGGCATCCTTTCTATACCATCCATAATTTTGACTTTTGACAAAATGTCATAGCCGCAAATTTTCGAACAAGTTGTCAAAAACACTGCCAATGATTAATACAGTATGGTTCTTTTTGTTGTCGATCATTGGAATTAATTTTTGTTTGAAATTTTTATCTTTTGTTTTGATTAAAAAAATATTAACGTTAGAGCATTCCTGAGAAGTAACCCTACGTGGATTTCAGGGTTTGTCCAATGGCTAAGGTCACCATGTATTTATATATTTTTTTTAATAACTATAGAAGTGAAGGATGAAAACGGAGGCGTAGATAAGATAAGATTATTTTCGTCTAGCGTTTATATAATATATATTTAAGTAAGTTCGAGCGAATACTCAATTTGAAGATTCCGGCCACGCCACTCCCACGTTTTCTTTAGTAAATGCCATCATTTCGGTTTGTAAAGAATAATCCATTTGTAAAGTCTAATCAATGTATAGGTTTCCTTTTATTAATTAACATACGAGTATTATATTATACCTATATATTAAGTTATTTATTTAGATTTTGTAAGAACAGTCTTTGTAATTTCTGATTATGTCTCAGGTCTAAATTATACTGTGATGTAGTTTTAGACACATCTATATGAGACGACGCTGCACTTTAATAATTAGGGGGAGACCGGGAGACTTTAAAAGGAAAATATTGGAAGTATAGCTGGTAAAGCAAATATTGTCAGTAGAAAAAGGCGCGAAATTAAAATTGTCTATGGGACGATAACCCTTCGCGCCTACATTTTTTAAATTTGCCGCCTTTTTCTACTGACAAGATTTGCTTGACCAACTATATTTTTAGGGTTCCGTACCCAAAGGGTAAAACCATGGAGTCACTAGCGTCCATAGTCTGCGGTGGCCACTTACAATCGGGCGTGCCGCAAGCTTATTTGCCACCTAGTCGTGGTACAATAGTAGTTTATGTGACTGCTACATAATGAAAGGCATATACGAGTCTGGGTTTATGAAACGAATGAAATGAGTTTCATAAAAGGATCACACGAGTATTTTAATGCCTAATTATGTACAGTTACATACACTGCTTTATCTACATCAATATCCATAAGCTTCGACAAAACAAAGTAATTTTATAGGTACTTACAAACGAATAATTAAATGTGAAAGGGCGTAAAGCAAACTTTTTCGCGCATGTCACGCATCCGTTGTTTTTTTTTAAATTCAGAGACAAACTAGAGGCGGGGCCCGATTGCCATATCGTTTGACATCAAGTGACATGCGAAATTTCAAAATTGTTTGCAAGTTTTGCAACTGACACTTCATTTCGAATAAAACGCCAGCTCCATGGAGACTATATAAAGGAGCCAAATCTCTATGTATGAAAAGTGTCCATCAAAAAACAGTAATTAGGCGGCGCCACCATACACCGAAATACTATCAAAAACAACCTACGTAATTTGGTCGGGTTATTTGTTGCCGTATATGGTTCATGTTATACTCATGTCCCAGAGCCTAACTAGCGCCACCGGAGAGATTAGGAACTATTATTTAAAGCTGAAAGCGGTCACTTTTGCAACAATTCTGCCATAAGAAATTGGCATCCTTTCTATACCATCCATAGCCAGCTCGACTGGTATTAGAATAGAGGCCAAATCAAATTTCATTGTTTCTCAGGGACGTTCTAAATTTGAATGTAATTAAGGTCGTCGTTATCAATACCGTAGTTAAAATTACGATGCACCCGCAGATACAGATTTGTTAATATAGGCCGTTAGTTTATCGTTTCTTAATATATTTTAGGAAGGTTATGAATTTGATGTAGATGAAATGTTTAAAAGATGAATACAGTCATTGGTCGTATTCAGGAGGCCATATTGAACTGAGGCATCCTTTCATTGGCGAACATTTTAATGCAATTATATACTCGTATGAATGAGATGACAGAGAGAAATGAGACTGTAACATCGTTAACAAAAGGCTTTTATCAAGGCAGGCAATTGTTTCTTGTGTTCACGTAGTATACACAAAAAGTATTAAATGCTTGGGGCACGCGATGTGAGGCCGAAACCGTGACATAATTGTTTGATGACTTTCTTAGCTATAGTTAGGTTTGATCTATGGTATGTTATGGTTATTTGAATCTCTCGATTCTGAAAAACTATTTTACAGTACATATTATTTACTTATATATTATTACTTTCTCGCACTAGTGCGTAAAAGAGCACTTTTCGTGCATATGTTCGAAAGTTTAAAGGTCCATATGTACTGTAAAACGTTGTACGATACACGTGCGAAAAGGTAATTCGCAACTCGTGTCGATTGAAAACCCCCTGCGGTCGTGTTTTAATTTATCGCCACTCGTTTCGAATTTACTCTTTTCCGCACTTGTATCGTAAATAACTATTCATAAAAGGAAGAAAAAACCGGGTGGCACCAAATAGTAGATTGGTATCGATACTTAATTATACGTATTTAAACTTGAGGACTATTAATAGTTGTAGTACTGGACCACATGCCAGTTGGATGGTTTTACGGTAGGTAGTCTAAATCTCCATAACGTGCCTACTTTAAAAAAAACTCGTAAGTATCTTGTTCTGTCAATCAAACGAAAAATGTGGTAACTTATGTATTATAAACTGATCGGCGATTGGCCCTAGTCACACCTGATGGAAAGTGAAGACAGGGCCTAAGATGGAGCTCACCGGTTCAGTAACAGCCTATTCACTCTTGTTTTAAAGAGACCGAGGTCATATTGATCAGGGAATACAGATGGCGGGAGCGCATTCCATTCCTTAGCCGTCCGTACCAAAAAGGAGGAGGCAAAAAAATATCAGTGTGATACGAGATTTTTTCAAAGTAGTGACGATCTGCTTACTTAATATTTGATTAAGATTCAGTAGCCGTCTTAACTTACTCCGCATTGACCTGGCAAGAGAGCCACATCATTAACGTCAAGCTCTTATGGACACATGACGGTTACAGTGCAGTGGCGCTGCCACACTGTATAGCTACCAATTCGGTGCAGAGTTAGACATACTTTAGCTGGATTGCAAATTACTTCGGAATAGTCCGGAACCACCAAGCTAGATTAAACAAGTTACTAAGTTTCGTAGTAAAAGTTCCGGCCTCATATAAGATTTCTTGCTAATTCCATTAAGATACCCCAATCTCAAGGGAAATCGCGTTGCCTTCCAACACTCCATATTAGATGATTTTTTCTAAAACTGTAACTGTTCGAAAACCAACGTTATTGCACAGTCTGAGTGTTTATTTTTGTGTGGATATAGTTTTGTGGTGATTGGTTGAGGGCAGCGAAAGACCATTCTTTGTGGAGATCCTTGGGGGAGGCTTTTGTCCAGCAGTGGACGTCTTTTGGCTAAGAAGATGATGATTATGATGATATAATTATAAGTGAGCCCTATAAAGGGCTAAAGTAAAAACTTTTATTGAACAATGTTATAAATTAAAATACTCACGTTTAATTTAGTTCAACCAATTCAAAGCATTCAAGGCTCAAGCTATAATATGTGACTAAGTAACATTTATATGTACCACATAACTACTGTTATGTTATGACGTAATAGTTCGGAAACCATCGAAGCATTAATTGCCTTCACATGTCGATAAGTCGTACAAGTGTTATAGCTTTGTTTGTCAGCCATTAATAATGGTGTTTTATTTTAGGCTTTCATTTAACAATGTTATCCTAACAGGCCAATTCGAGTTTTAGTTATTCGCTCTGTTTTCCATGTGATACTGATATAATACTGTTCTGACAGTGTCAAAAGTGATATTTCTTCAATCAAAAATGTCACTTTTGACAGTATTTCAATAGTTAGGTACATATTACAATATGTATCTAATTGACCATGGAAAAAAGTGTGTTTTTATCTGCCTATCTATCTGTAGTTTGAGAGAGGTAGGTTACATCATCTACCTAAATAGCAAAATATCTCCAATTCTTCATCTCAAAAAAAGTGAAACCGGCTTTAAAGATGAATAAATTATCCTTATTATACTCAGAAAAAGTAAGGGCAAATCGCCTAGCATGGTACGGGCATGTGATGCGGAGGGATGAAAGTCATGTGACGAGAAAGGTATTAAGAATGAATGTGGAGGAAGGTACGAGGAGAGGAAAACCGAGGAAAAGGTGGATGGACTGTGTGAAAGATGATATAAAACTAACGCAAGTGAATGATGAGATGACGGGTGACAGAGAGGTATGGAAGAAAAAGACATGCTGCGCCGACCCCAAGTGAATGGGACAAGGGCAAGCGAATGATGATACTCGTATACGCTAGCATTGCTAGCAACTAGTAACTAATATGTTTGCAGTCCTTCTCCTTTTTTAGGGTTCCGAACCCAAAGGGTAAAAACGGGACCCTATTACTAAGACTTCGCTGTCTGTCTGTCTGTCTGTCCGTCTGTCACCAGGCTGCATCTCATGAACCGTGATAGCTAGACAGTTGAAATTTTCACAGATAATGTATTTCTGTTGCCGCTATGACAGCAAATACTAAAAACAGAATAAAATAAATATTTAAGGAGGGCTCCCATACAACAAACGTGATTTTTTTGCCGTTTTTATTGATAATGATACGGAATCCTTCGTGCGCCAGTCCGACTCGCACTTGGCCGGTTTTTTGAATTTCATTGTTGCCAATTTTCGTTTTATGTAATTTTCTGTTTGCTTTCAAATAGTTTAAGAATCAATTCTATTACATTACTTTAAAAACAAGAAGTAGTTTACATCATCTCTCTTTGTCCGGTCGTGTCACTAAAGTTCTTGAAAAATCCCCACTTAATCATTTTACACGACGCTCAACTCAATATCCAAACTATAACTTCGAAAACTGCGTATATCTCGTATTATCTACTTTTAAATACAACTTTATCCAAGCCGCATAAAGTCGGGATTTAAACTCTTGCTACAGGGAGTTATGACGTTTAAAATGTAAGCTCTCAATCTTTAGCCTAGCCTCGTCTTTCATCGTCGCTTCACTATTAAGTTAACTATAACCTCAACTAATAAAACAGCCGTTTTTACGAAATAGCCTAGGTTTTTATGGAAAATTTAAATCTAAGAAGATACACTGAAAATACTTTATCGTAGAATGTCGCAATATTGGAGCACAATTCAGATTTAACTACTCGTTACGGTTTTGATCTTATTTTAAATATCTTGCATTGGTGCATGCATGCGAAATGAAGTGAAAGGCCAGGTATACACGGCGTTATTTTTTCTTGTATACCGTATAGGCGGTTATCACACTGGATGCGATTCGCACGTCGCTCGTTAGTCGTTGTTTCGTTCAAACACAACGTGTGAATCGCAACCGTCTATACGGTATACGGGAAAAATTTACGCCTTGTGAACCTGGCCAAAGTCGTGCTTCGTACGTGAGATGCACGCCAATCACCAAGATGATAGTCATGGTCGTATCAAAACCAGTTCAAAACCGTAAGTTGTTAAATCTGCATCTGGCTCCAATATGCTACAAAGCGGAAAATGTCTGCTACGCGCTACGAGGTCACAGGCGTAGCAAACTTGCGATTAGAATAATGCTTATAAGAAGCCACAGCGGTATACCATACCAATCTGTCAGTGTCAATGACAATTATTCAACCAAGAAAACGCCGATAGAGCAGTGTAGAATAATCGAAATGGTTTAGTAATGACAGAAAATCTTATAAAAAAAATAGGAATACTCATTCATTGACGACCGGTTTGGCCTAGTGGCTAGTGACCCTGCCTATGAGGCCGATGGTCCCGGGTTCAAATTCCGGTAAGGGCATTTGTGTGATGACACAGATATTTGTTCCTGAGTCATGGTTGTTTTCTATGTATTTAAGTATTTATATATTATATATGTATATCGTTGTCTGAGTACCCACAACACAAGCCTTCTTGAGCTTACCGTGGGGCTTAGTAAATTTGTGTATAAAATGGCCTATAATATTTATTTATTCTTATACCCCATTGGGTATAATCATGATTGGCATAGACCAGTCATTGGCATATTATTTGAAAAGAAGTCGCTGCTGCCTTAAAATTAGGATGCAGTGAATGCAGTCCCACTATTGGGGTACCGATAACGAGGTGGATTACAAAATTGATTGATGATTTTCAAATAAATTACTTAGCACTACTACTATAAAGCGAGGTTTAGACTAGCAAAAACTTGCATGCAATTTACGTTACATTGCCGACTACTAAGATACACTGCATTCAAAAGTTTGATCAGATACCGCAATGTAACGTAAATTGCATGCAAGTTCTTGCTAGTTTAAATCTCGCTTTTCACTTTAAACTCTCGCGGATCTAACGCGATTAAATTTTATTATTTTACCTTTTTACCGACGTTTCAGCTAGGTTGCACTAGCTGTGATCACTAGGTGTAGTGCAACCTAGCTGAAACGTCGGAAAAAAGGTAAAATATTGAAATTTAATCGCGGTAGAGCGTGTTAATGACAAGCACTACTACTGCTACTACATGTACCGAGTCCAAACTCTATGTAATATACACGTGGTGGTACATATACTCTATATATAATTATATATGTATAACGAGAGATCCCACAGGATTTAAAGTCAAACGGGCGTAATATTTGTATTAGTAGAGTTTACCTACCTATTCATATTGGCTTTGATTCTCATGGGATGTTCACGAGCTTAGTCCCAAAGAACCACCTAATTCGGTTGATTTTATACTACGCATTGTAAAGGGTACACGTGTTGTGGATTAAGTCAAACGAACCCGCCTCTAAAAAGCCGCTCCCATACAATCGAACATGCTGAAATTATATGAAACTTGGCATGAACATTTACCTACCGAATGTCTGGTAGTCTGGTAGTAGTTTTCGTTGCTAGAAATTGTGGTACAAAGAAGTTAGAGTGAGTATAAATTTTCTAATTGTTTCTTTTATTATAAATATCTGGGAGACCGAGCTTTGCTCGGAAAACATTATAAAAACTCAAAAATGCGCGTTTTCTCAGAGATAAGACCTAGCTAGATCGATTTTCCGCCCCCGAAAACCCCCATATAGCAAATTTCATCGTAATCGTTAGAGCCATTTCCGAGATCCCCAATATATGTATACAAGAATTGTTCGTTTAAAGGTATAAGGTAAGATACATTACGTAGGTTTTGTTTACGTTACTTACGGTAGGTACATACGATACCACGGCAATAAATAAGGTTTTACTTCATTAAGACGGTGACAATGCGTCATAACAAATAATGCCCATTATCCGACGGTTCCTGTAAATACGGTTTATTGTTTGCACAAAATTACGAATGGTTGTAAAATTCGCGTGTTTATTGCTTGTTTTTATGTATCTTTATACATTATTTCTGTTTTGAGAGCTTATTAGGAGCGTTTATGTTTAAAATGACAACGATATTTTTTTTTTGCTAGCAAATATAAGTGTCCCACTGCTGGGCAAAGGCCTCTCCCCTTGATTTCCACGACTCCCGATTTGGTGCTTCCTCCGGCCAGTTGTTCAGGAAGCTGTCAAGGTCATCTCGCCATCTCCGTTATATATTCTCTTAATTTTATAACATAGATGTTAATAATCTAATGAGTCTCACGGGAGTTTTATAGTTAAAACATAGATGTTAATCATTAAACTGTATTTGCAAGTTACGTCTACGTCTTGTATACAGAAAAATCATCATGTAAGTGTTACATGTACCGTTCTAGCAATCTAAGCTCAAATGTAGACGCTACCCCAAAGTATAATGCCATAGCGATTTGCAAACGATAAATTTGCAAAGTCGTCAATTGATCGACTTGCGTCCCCAGATCCACGTCCTTTCAGAGTCCTACATGAATAAAATATCTCTTTTTGAAACGATCGCTTAATCTGGCTTAATTTTGTCGGACTACCAATTTTCCGCTTACCAGTTTTCTCGTTATGTAGAAGCGTATTTTTACCTAAACTACATTATGTATATCGCAATGATAATCTATTTTATAAAAGGATTGAGTTTACTGATAACTTTTTAAATGTAAGACACCTATTCTTGTCTTGTGTAAACCTACAGCCCGATTCGAACAATGCTTATAAGATGTCACAGCGATACGTACTGATGTCCGTGTCAATAGTGACGGTTTTTCACACTACTAAACACATCAGACGAAAGTGTAACCGACTTCAATGTTACTTCCGTATTTTGAAAAGTGAAAGTTTTTACTTTTTCCTGATAAATGATGAGTAGGTACGTACACGTGTAGGTATTTACATATATAACCTACATCACGATACGGGTCTTCACGACCTACAAAGTCCACGGGACTTATACCCGGAAAATTTTCCGCGGAAAAATATTTGTATCCCCTCGAGAAATTATTATCTCTACCACCAGCAGCGATACAAACGTGTTGTTAGAAATAGCAAAGATAGATATAACTCCGTAATAGATGGATACAGTCTAAGAAAAAAACATGCCTCGAAAATCAAGAAAATTTGATTCTCGTTCAGAGGGCGCTACTAGCTTTGGCCTACTGTCGTATAGATGGCGTTGACGGTTTCGTTTGTTATTTAACAATTTTAACGCATATCAGTGAAATAATATAGGTCAAAATCATTAAAATAATTAATGCAAATAAAAAAAAATCATATCCATATTTAAATACATTTTATCGTATTTTTATAAATATTTATTTTTAGTTTTAAAGTGTGTCGACGGATGGCAGTGAATTTACTGGGGTTACAAAATTTACTATGACAGTACCGCTCTAGTATAAGTTACTCTATGGAAATAGTCAACATTGGGTAAAGGGTTAAGGTAAAAAATATCAATAGGAACGTGTGAGTGTCAATATTTTGCAAATATGATTTAACTGACAAAATAGTGCATTTTGGCCCACTTCAATAAAGGAGGGGTTCTCAATCGTCTGAATAATTTTAGTAAGTTTTTGTTTGGCACCATGGTTGACTAGTGAATAGGTAGTGAATATCTTGATGAATAAAGTTCGCCATTAGTTACTTAGTGAGTTCTAGTTATGTGAGACTGTGAGACCTCTAAGCGCTAGCATTCAGCGGATGAAATTGAATTTAATTTAGGTAAGTAAATCAGTTTTATTTCCTTGCATTGCGTTCTGATGCATTAATTTTACTGAGTAAAACCAGTCTTATAATGACTTTTAATATGTAGGGGTTGAATTAACAAGAGCGTTGAAATAACTTTTTTTTTAAATCTTGAAGATGGGAAAAGGGCAGGATGATGATGATTGAAATCTTTTATTATTCCTTTCTAAGAAGTTTTAAAGCATTTGTAATGGATTCAAACTTTCAACCCCTTTTTAACCCTTTTAGGGGATGAATTTAAAAAAACGCTGAAATTATTTTTCTTGTATTTAAAATTAGTTTTCTTCTTTTTTAATAAAATACTTTTTTCCAAAGTTTTAAATTCCTAACTTAAAATAAAACTTGATCCCCATACAAACTTTCATCCCCTTTTTAACCCCTCAATTGAGATTGAATATCTCATAATCGCTTCTTATCTCTTGTACACTTTATAAATGCAATCTGGTATGCAAATATCAACTTTCTATCGTTTGTAATTTCGGCTCTGCTTTGATGAATCACTCAGTCAGTCAGTCAGGACACGTGTGTTTTTAGGGTTCCGTACCCAAAGGTTAAAAACGGGACCCTATTACTAAGACTCCGCTGTCCGTCTGTCTGTCTGTCTGTCACCAGGCTGTATCTCATGAACCGTGATAGCTAGACAGATGAAATTTTCACAGATGATGTATTTCTGTTGCCGCTATAACAACAAATACTAAAACCAGAATAAAATAAATATTTAAGTGGGTCACCCATACAACATGATTTTTCTGCCGTTTTTGCGTAATGGTACGGAATCCTTCGTGCGCGAGTCCGACTCGCACTTGGCCGGTTTTTTTTGTATACATATAAATTTAAACGGAATTTGAATGAGTGTTCTTAACTTTATTTTGACGTTTATATCGTGACATATATTACGCTTTTGGTCGCAAGCTTAGTCTGCCTTGGCCTGTCTCTTCGAGTTACACATTCAAACCGTCAAAAACAACATACATATTTAAATAGGAGCGTATAATTGGAGGGGTGTTTATTTAAGATTGATTTTACCGTACAGGTTAAACTGAAAACCTGCAGGAAATTATCGGCGTAACCTGAACCTATTGGTATGGCTTCCGTTTTTTGCTTACTTACAGAATACTTTTTTGAATTTTGAATTTAGGAAACTATCCTAGGGTGACTGCTATAGTTAGTTATTGGCCACTACATGGTAATTGGCCACTCCTAACAAATCAGAAAGAAGCAAGCCAGGTGAAGCTATATTGTTAAGATTGGCCAATTATGTATGACTTACGATAACGTATCACCCTATATGACTTACGATAACGTAGGTAACTACAAAGTTAAGTAACTAAACATAAAACTGGCTTTTATGAAAAGTATAACTTGCAAATTATAACTATTTCCATCGAATTGTTTTGTCACGTCTCTTACGAAGTAATAATGAACGTTATAATATAGAGAGTTACCACTATCCACTGTATCCGGGCTCAGCATTAAATTATTGATTAGAGGAAGACCCTTGTTTTCACTCACGTATTTACTCGTACTCTTTCCGACCTGGCATGTTTGTTTGCCCAAACTAAATAGGTAAAAAAAGGCGTTGAAATATGGACAGATATTAAGTGTTCTTTAGAACACGTCTTTTAAGTCTATTATTTTAAAGAACTCAGTTTTAAGAAGCTTTGCACTTAAGAAAACAAGATTTTTAGGTTGTGTCGACTATTGTAAGTATGCATTATGTAATGTACCTATGTTTGTACGGGTCAAATTTTGCAAGTTAAATTTGACCCATTTTCCGACTTCCAATGAAGCTGAAAATTTGCATACATATATATGTAAGTCGGGTGACAATGCATTATTATGTACCATCGAGCTGATCTGATGATGGAGACAGGAAGCGATAAAAGCTAAAGGAAGATATTGCCAAAAAATAATGTGATTGCAAAAGCAAAAGCGAAAAGGTCTTTCGAAAGCAAATTAATAAGTCAATATTTAATTAGTGAATAGCAATAGTAGATTGTTAACCAAGGGATGAAAGGCACTCATTTCTGCCGAGGTATTTTGGCGCTCTCACTGCGTTCGAGCGCCAAAAGTCCAAGGCAGAAATGATGCCTTTCACCCGAGTTAAACACTCTACTTTTCATTTCGAATACAAGGAAAGTAAAATGCATGTGTTTTTTAAAAACATGAGTAGATTTTTATAGTTTTTCTTGAGGGTACTCTCAATTATCAATTCAGGCAAAAGTGTCGTTATTTATGAAATCGAGAGTCAAATATCAGAATGGAAATTGTATAACAAATCCATTTAAACTCAAATGTCAATTGCTTATCGTAAAAAATTAAAAAAATCGTACTTCGAACGTAAAATGTTCTAGTGCAGACAAGTATCATTTTCGGCACACCTTTTAGAACAACAATGACCCTCTTTCAGAGCATGAGAAATGAAAAGTAAATTAGTGCCCATGTTACGATATTGTTACGGGTTCTAATTTCAGTCAAGTTACTAGTACTAGTCCTGATAGTACAGAAACTGTCAAAGACATCATTTGTCATCCATCCCTAGTCCGTAATAGGCTGACACGCCTCGCGGAACCCCAATAATAGGGGCACTTATTGGGCTGTGATGAAATGATAAGAAAAAAGGTTATACTCGTACATTAGCTACCATATAATTATTTTCTAGGTACGTTTACAGGGCTAGCAACTTAAATGGGTCAGTAAAATATTGAGCCTTTTCTACGTAATGGACCCAAAGACTCCTTAGGTCCCTCGTTAAACCTAGTAGGAGTAGGTGGTTGGCTACTGAATCCATCTTGCTATGGATTTTTGTATCATCAATTTTTTTTATACTACGTCGGTGGCAAACAAGCATACAGCCCGCTTGATGGTAAGCGTTCACCGTAGCCTAATATGGACGCCTGCAACTGTAGAGGTGTTACATGCGCGTTGCTGACCCTAACATTACACGCCGCACCCTCGTTGAGCTCTGGCAACCTTACTCACCGGCAGGAACACAACACTATGATCAAAATTTGACATTTACAATAGCATCATTTAATGACGTAGGAGCCTCGGAGGCCTGGGAATACTCTGGGAATAATTTGTTTGATTTTGAACTTTTCTTCCTGGATTTAAAACCCCAAAATCAGGGCTTAATTAATTTAATCATCTCCTGGCGTAAACCTATGAAATATACCTATCAATGTGTTTTTGCCCATGTTGTGCATTTTTCATTTCTTAAATTAACATCGTAATATGCCAATGTTTGTATAATTATTGATCAATACTTAAGTCTCATTCGAGAAGTGTTTATTCGTTCGAAGTTTAATTGAAAAAAGCTGTAACTTTTCAAGTGTTCAACTTTTCCTCTCGGAATCTTTAATTTTACTTTCTAATGTAATCACTGAATTCTTAAAGAGCCTTTTTCACGTTTTTCGTATTTGAAACGTCGCGAGTACATTGAATGGGCAAGAAATGTAGCGATTTGCAACCATTTTCAGGGTTCCGTACCCAAACAGTAAAAACGGGAACCTATAACTAAGACTCCACTGTCCGTCTGTCTGTCTGTCACCGGGCTGTATCTCATGAACCGTGACAGGTAGACAGTTGAAATTTTCACAGATGATGTATATCTGTTACCGCTATAACAAAAAATAGGTACTAAAAAGTATGGCACCCTCGGTGGGTGAGTCCGACTCGCAGTTGTCCGGTTTTATTACTACCTTACCCTATAAACAAATAAAAAACCGGCCAAGTGCGAGTCGGACTCGCGCACCGAGGGTTCCGTACATTACACAATTTAAACAATGTATTTTTATGTGAAACGTGAGTAAAAGGTAAATTGCGGTTTACGATTTATGAGGAATAAAAAAAAATACTTACTAGATCTCGTTTAAACCAATTTTCGGTGGAAGTTTGCATGGTAATGTACATCATATATTTTTTTTAGTTCTATCATTCTCTTATTTTAGAAGTTAGAGGACACACACACACACACACACACACACACACATTTTACCACTTTGGAAGTGTCTCTCGCGCAAACTATTGAGTTTAGAAAAAAATGATATTAGAAACCTCAATATCATTTTTGAAGACCTATAATCCATAGATACCCCACACGTACCTATGGGTTTGATGAAAAATTTTTTTTTGAGTTTCAGTTCTAAGTATGGGGAGCCCCCAAAATGTTTTGTTTTTTTTTCTATTTTTCAGTAAAAATCTTAATGCGGTTTTACAAAATACATCTACTTACCAACTTTCAACAGTATAGTACTTATAGTTTCGGAAAAAGTGGCTGTGACATACGGACGGACGGACAGAGATATGACGAATCCAGAAGGGTTCCGTTTTTTGCCATTTGGCTACGGAACCCTAAAAATGGTCAAAGCGAGCTTCACGCCCATTTGCCAAAACATCCGTTTGACATATGTATGTCGAGTCAGGCCATAGATTTTGAACATTTCATGAAATGCCATATTTTAGAATTTGATTTCTTCATGTTAATTATATAGGTATAAATAGGTAAGTTTGACTTTTCCATGATGTGGTCAATCGGTCATTTCATGAAATAATTGCCACATCATGAAATGATTAATTCTAAGATCTGGCCACGACATTAACCTCGTAAGGCCCAATGTGCATTACAATGTAGACTCTGTTTCAATCTAATTTGAACCTTACACTAACTGAATTAAGTAGCATTTCTTTTGTATCATTGTTTTCTAAAACAAACGAAATTCACCCTAATCTTCTATACAACAAGGTTCAAATTAAAAATAGGGAAACTTTGTATGGTGGGCCTTACGAGGTTAATATACATGAGTGGAGATCCATCAAAACCATTTTTAAATAAAATTTCTGTCGAAACATGTTTGATAATTATGGTAAGTACGTAACGTTTAGTAGGTATTAGATACGTTAGATTTTTGAACTAGACTACATTTCCAGCAAACCAAGTAAGGTTAAGCATTTCTTTGTTGCAGTTCATTCGCCGACATCGATATTTAACGTCCAGAAAAACAATTTATTACCGGCTAAAAACAGTAGAAACGCAATGTGCGAGTATTACGTGTGCTCACGCGCAGTGACCGAAATCGCCCGAACGCCGCTCGGCTGTTTCCGCGAGAGCTGTCAGTGAGAGGTCAAGATGGCGGAGAAGGTCAGCTGATCGGAGACTCGCTCGCGCAGGCCTGGGAGCAAGCGGCGGAGCAAACGCATTATGGTAAGTGTGAAGGGAAAGTTAGGACAGGACCGAGAGTGAAGAGTTATTAGAGATACGAAAATGTATCAGTATTTATCAGTATCACCTGCGAGCTACTACAAGGTGCCTAGCCAACGTGCAATAGTTAACGCTCCGTAACGAACGAAACGCAACTGTCACTGCCGCACTAGTGTGGAGAGATAGAGCGAGATGACTACGATACGCTACGGAGCGTTAACGATTGGCATGTTGGCTACGCGCCCTATAGTATGCAGCGACGTACGGATAAAGGAGAGAGGCGTCTGCTTTCGATATAGTTTGAATTCATTTTGTCAGTTCAACACATTCTCATGAAATAAAAATGACCAGCGGACAGGTTTTCAGAAGAACGTAATCGTAATATTTATTTTGTTTGCAGCAGGTGTTCGGGGAGTGGGCACAAGTGGAGGCGGTGGAGCTGGTGAACGATGGCTCTGGCCTCGCCTTCGGCATCGTGGGCGGCCGCTCCTCGGGCGTCGTGGTCAAGAGCGTGCTGCCGGGCGGCGTGGCTGACCGGGTGAGTGTGATTGCGGTCAGGGGAGCCTGACATCGGGGGCGGCCGCTCCTCGGGCGCCGTTGTCAAGAGCGTGCTGCCGGGCGGCGTGGCTGACCGGGTGAGTGTGACCGCAATGAGGTGAGCCTGACATCGTGGGCGGCCGCTCCTCGGGCGAAGTGGTCAAGAGCGTGCTGCCGGGCGGCGTGGCTGACCGGATGAGTGTGACCGCGGTCAGGCGAGCCTGGCATCGTGGGTAGCCGTCTTCGGGCGTCGTGGTCAAGAGCGTGCTGCCGGGCGGCGTGGCTGATCGGGTGAGTGTGACCGCGGTCAGGCGAGCCTCACATCGTGGGCGGCCGCTCCTCGGGCGTCGTGGTCAAGAACGTGCTGCTGTGCGGCGTGGCTGACCGGGTTAGCGTAACAACAGTCAAACGAGCATGTAAGTGACATCGTCGGCGAGCGACCATATTTCGCTACTTAGTAACTAATAGAGTGCAGCAAGACCAACTCAACAATAAACAACATAATCAGTCTCAACATGTTATTGGTTAGTGATTAGGTATGTGCGCTTTAAAGGTATTTTGCAGCTAAATGCTTGTACATAAAGTATGCACTTCAATTTCCAAGATAACAAATACTTTGCATAATTCCGTGTCGGTACAAGTTGTACCGTACAACGTCGAAGCTATTCTGAACAGTTTGTTTGTTTGTAAACTAAAATATATAATCGCAGTGAGAACTAACCGTAAAGGAAAACTCATTTATTTAAGTGGTCTGAAGGAAAACACAATTTTCTTGATGAAGAATATTAACGTTCGCAGGTAAACAATACAACTAGGGTTGTATTCAAATATAACCTGTCAATACCTTTTACAAACTTTTATTTAGTTTCACCTGTGACTGTCCCGGTGTCAGGTGCGTTTGTAATCAAATTTTGCAAGTTTTTGACCCTTTTCCCGATTTTCGACTGAGTTGAAGTTTTGCACACATATGTAAGTCAGGTGACAATGCAATATTTATTTATTTATTTATACAAGGAATTCCAACAGCTATAAAATATTAGTTTAACTTTTTAAATAACAATACAGAGCCAATTATAGGAACTCGCAAATAGAAACTGAATATAATAATATGTTACATAGTACACGCTATATATATACATATATTATAGTATCATCGACCTGATCTGATGGCCATAGGAACTCTGTGATTTAAAACAACGCAACCTGTGTTTGGGGTTTACAGTCGAAACCAAAACTTTATTTTACTTTATAAAAACAAATCTAAATACAACCAAAAGAAGTTGACTTTCATTCCTTAACAATACCAAAGAATTGAAATAAGTCGTCGCATAAATAACTAGCCTCTATCTTGTATCCTGCTCACGTAAACCATTATTCGCATATTTTCTATGGTAATATTTCAGCTATTTCTAATTTCAAGTGCTTTAAGGTGAGTTCGGCAAAGTTACGGACATCGGGTAAGATCGTATGATTCAAATTTCCGCCTATTGTGGGGTATTTTTTTAATGCTGGCAAGGTGATGCGATGCGCCATTTTGTTCCGCACCCCTCTTCAGTCCGCACTTGTTGCTCTGACAGACTAGACGCGTGTTTTGTGCCGTTAAGTAGAAAAGTTCAAAAAATTTGATTTTATTTTCCATCCGGATATACCCTCCGCTAGTTTTTTTGGAATAACTGGTAAGTTTAAGCGTTATTTGTTTCGTTTACAGATTGCATGTTATTTTTATTAAATTTGTGACAAATCTGTATATTTGGAATTCTGATACGATGCCTGTAGGCCAAGATCCGGTCTTACCCGAAGTGGTAAAAGGTCGGATGCAAATCATCCGATCTTAAATTCTCAGGAATGCTCAAACTTTATACGTGTCACCACGATGCTTGATTAAATTTCTCTAACAGACATATATAGTGGTGTTTTTTTTTTACATAACCGCAAATTACAATCTAAGTGTCTAATATTGCACACTTAAGTAGGTAACTGATCTCTTTATGAATAAATAATTATAAATATTTTTATTTACCTATCTGCTGTAATTATGAAGAGGTAGGTTTATTTGTTTGTTGATTATTATTATTATTTTAATAATGTTAAAGAAATATAATGGTTTCTTGAAATATTATTGTTGTGTTGATTAATCAATTCTTACTTGGTTTAAAATGTGTGCTTATCAAAGCGAATTGGCCTGTTTGTAAGATCGAGAGATGTTTTCTCACACGAAATCATACTCGTAGTTATGTGAGATGGCGTTGGAAAGTTTATTAAGTACCTATAGACTGATATGACTGCAATTGATTAAGTTTTGGTCGTATTAATTCCTCCACTTTCATATTATTTTATCCTTATGTCCTATTTTATCACCCTCTTTCAACCTACCGCGCTTAAGGTGTCAATGAACCTACGTGGTTCATTGACCCACATGGGTTCATTGACCCCACACCTTAAAGTTTGACAACCATAATTTCTTGAAAATTGAGCGCATGGTGTAAGATCGGACGGAAAAAATGCAAAAAAAAAAGAAATGGGTCGGATATGATAGCCCGAATTACTGCTAGGCCAATTCTTCTATATATGAATCGGTGAGTAAAACCGGTTATTTTGCAATGGTAAACTTTATGGTACCGGCAATAGGGCCGAACTTATAGGCCCGTCCGTTCTTACACCACCAGGTAAAAAAAGAATGCTGTCATATTATTTTGTTTCCTATATTTAAACACTCATTACACGCTCACTATGACGTTTAGAAAGATAATAAAATTCAATTATATTGAGCATTTCATTATTATCAATTCTGTACTTAAATCTTGTCCGTACCCTATCCAAAAGCTGAGAAAAAAAATAAAAAACAACATCATCTCAACCCACCTAAAATCGTCCGAAACTTAGCCGAACTCACCTTATATGTCGAGTGTTAATTATGGCTTACTTAATAAGTAAATAAAGGCCAGAGTTCAAGGAGTGTTAAAGAGAACAAAGAGAATTTAAAATTGTCGGTGTAAATGTTTGTAATTTTAAATAGTTAGAATAACCTGCCTTAAGGACCTTAATATAACCAGAAGCTTTACAGAAACAGGTCACCATAAAATACATATTAGATCCGTTTAATTGCACCCTTCAGGAGCAGTCTCTCAAATCCCAGATCTTTAATTAAAATCGACTCAAAGTGATCCGCAATCGGAAATCGCAGACACTTCTGTGCCTCTCAAGTCACTTGTCACACCGTAAACGGGGAAGGAAAAAAAACGCCAAGACGGGAGGTGAGTGAACGTAAAGCTTCTGTTTAATATTAAGATCCTTAAGGCAGGTTATTCCAATCCAACTAATAAAAATTACAATTACGTTTAATTTCAAAGGGTATAGTTTACAACTGTTTCACCTTTTGATAACACAGCATGAAAGTTTTCGCAATCTTCTTGGCATTATTCTTCTTTTTACACGACTGCTAAAAAAATAAGTGTATTTTACTAAATAGAATTGAATACGGAAGTGGTATGTGGAAACAATAGTTCTATGCGAAGTCGCCGTCAGAAGCTAGTCCAATTAATAATTTGCTGTTACCGTTATAGAAATAGGAGACAAGCACTTCATTTCATGATGATTGAAATCGAAACCAAATTCTACAAGGTTTTTGCTTGATTAATTTTTCATTTACCATCAATTTGTAGGTCTCAATTAAAAATGAAAGGGAAACTTACAGATATATGATTAAAAGGAATTAATCGTTGCCGAGACCTCATTTAAATGTTTCAGGATGAGTTAATTAATTACCTACCAGCCTTGGGAAAAGGAAGGCTACTGTTTTTCGGGTGCGGATAGATTGGTCATCATCATCATCCTCGCGTTGTCCCGGCATTTTGCCACGGCTCATGGGAGTCTGGAGCCCGCTTGGCAACTAATCCCAAGAATTGGCGTAGGTACTAGTTTCTACGAAAGCGACTGCCATCTGACCTTCCAACCCAGAGGGTAAACTAGGCCTTATCGGGATTAGTCCGGTTTCGTCACGATGTATGATGGGTGCGGAGGTTAGTATTTAACCGAAAAGTGCCAACGGAACCCTATTACTAAACCAACACCACCCTACTTTTAAAATGTCATCCATGTGTTATTTCTACGTATATATACATTGCCAAATGTATTGTTATGGTAGAGCGCCTATTAAATAACAATTTGTATAAAATATAAATTACTGTCCCTGTCCTTTTTTGTATACCTATGTCATTTCTTTAGAAAAAAATATATAAACCTTACACTCACTAATTAGGATTTTAAGTTAGGTATATGATTAACATAATATAAAGCCAGGAAATACGGGATTGCCTGTTGGGCGTGATACCGGGTTTAGTAAAATACGAGGCAGGAAATCGCTGTTCCGGCCAAAATATATGTGGGTGGATAGGAGCTAGTAGGATATTTTCCCAGGTACCAAGTGTTACCGTGAAAATAGGATCTGAGTAAAAATAAACTAATTCTCGGTTATTACGAAAGTTAGGTACCTATACCTACTTTTAATTACAAACCTAGCGTAGGTTTGCATAAAATGCTTTAAAAACCTTTTTTTTTATAAAAAGAAATTTGCTCAGCTTATTTAAAAGTTTGCAATGCTAAATGATCAAATAAATGCTCTTTTAGGTTATTTATATTATCTAGAGATTTTACGTCAATGGCCAATTGACACTGAGACGTTAGCTGATGTTGGACTCATAAGGAATAGATAGGTATATATGATCGTCGATCATTGACAAAACAAAAGTTTTGTGTTTTCGTATTTGCGCTGGGCACCCCTGCGGTCGGTACAAATTGCGGGAGTTTGTCTGCCTTTTACAGCGTTTGTATTTCCGGGGTAACTGGGATTTATTTTCCGCATTTCCAAGAAGCTCTGCCATCGGTACTTACTTTACTTCCTGATTACTAAAGCTCATTATGTTTGCAGGACGGTCGTCTCCGCAGCGGTGACATGCTCCTGCGCATCGGCGCGGTATGCGTGGTGGGCATGTGCGCGCGGCAAGCGGCGGCAGTGTTGCGGCAGTGCGGCGCGTGCGTGCGGCTGCTGGTAGCACGGCCGGCGAGTAGCATGGCGCAGGTGAGTGGGCATGTGCGCGCGGCAGTCGGTCGTGCAGCGCGTGCTTTCGGCTGCTGATGGCACGGCCGGCGAGTAGCGTGGCGCAGGTGTGCGCACCGCAGGCGGCAGTGCGTGTGGCTGCTAGTGGCACAGCCGGCTGGCAGCGTGGTAGCATGGTAGGTTTGTAGCATGTAGCGTGTACCAATGTAGCAATCGTAGCGAATGGATAGAAGAGAAATAAACAGGGTGTAACAATTCTTCCGTTACTTTCCATGGCTTTAAATGCTTTAATGCCGGCTTTTTCTTAATGGCGTAATTATAATTTAACAGTTGGAACGATTTTTGAATACTTATATAGGATTTACAAAAAAACGACTTCCCTTTTTTATGTTATCTCAGAACTCTGTAGTCTAAAAATAAACTTCTTACTTTAATTGAATGCTTGGAAAAGACGCTATAATATAAAATCACCCGGTAGTCGACGAACAAGCGCAAATTAAAGGGGCCACCACACGCGGCGTAATTACCTCCGCGTGCAAGTTTACCGCACCGAGCCAATTACGTTACGGAGCAAGCATTTTATTCCGGCGAACTGCGACAATGAACATTTGCAGGATGTTTCCTAAAACCGCAATATAGATAGTTGGCTCTATCTTAGAACTAGAGAAAATTGGTTAATTATGTGATTGAAGCTAGTGGTCATGGAGCGCGTCTGTCTCTACACAGTACCTTATTGCCGGGCTTACAGCGGTACAAATGTGGTAACGTGGTACAAATACTAACTTATGGAAAAAAACTAGGTGGAATTTTTTCTTCACTTTTGGGAAATTACAACAACTTCATATGACTCGCTAATAGTTACTGTGTGCCCACCCCTCTTCTAGTATGCAGGCTTTGTCCGTTTTGACCGCTCATTTTTCTCTATTTTCGCCATACAACGTTCTCGACGGTTTTCTTCGTGTAATACGACTTGCACATTGTTTTTCTGTTAGTTATATATAATACCTATTACAAAAACATGCATGTGTATCCTTTGTTTTTACATACCTATTTATATATTTTTTTAAACTGTGTTTTATTTTGCACAATGAGCTTACTTACCCCCACTGTTGTTTACCTAAGACATCGGTAGCTAGACTTATTTTGATTTTTGACCGGGATATAGACCGTGATTACCTTTTGTATTGTAAAACTCTTATCACGTCGCTAAACGACATTGCACAATTTCAAATAGAAATTCATTGCGAAATATCGTATTAAAATTAAAGAACACTCCTTCCAAGTCCAAAGTAAACTTTCTGCAAGAAATATTCACAATATTAAAAGCTAAGAATTTTTCCACCAAGTGCAAAGTAAACTTTCTTGTAACTTCTCCAATTAGAAAATATAGGTCGTGGCGTGAAAGCACTCTCAGTTTAGAAGCGCTAACACGAATGGCGTCGCCGACGCTTTGAGATTTGCTTCATTTCGTTTGCTTAATGCTTTAGTAACCTTGTGCTCAAAAGAACAATAGAAAATGTGGGACGCGATGGTGTTAATCCTTACTATTAAATTAACAAAATTTGAATTAGTATAGGTAGGGGCTTACAGGGTTGTATTATCCATCTAGATAGGATGAAATACATTTAGTTAAACTTAGAAATAAATTAAAAGTGGAAAAAAATTACTGTCTTGAGTGGGACTTGAACCCATGACCACTGGATCGCTAGACCAGTGCTCTTCCATCTGAGCTACCAAGATGCCACACAATACAGCAAATAATTACAAAATAACCGAGGTAATTAAAAATATCCTCTCCAATTTTAGTGCTTTTTCGGTTGCGTTCTAAAGGTCCTCGGGCTAAGATGGTGGATGAATGAATCGGCATAATCGGCCCCTCTATCACGGGCCTAAGGATACTAGTGTCGATTTGTGAGCGTTATGCTGCAACACACGGACTAAAATATAATGTTAAAAAATCCGAATTAATTGTATTTAAATATGACAAGGGCCCAGATATCGTTCCTCCCGTTAGGCTAAACGGGACAGAATTAAAAACTGTAAATAGTTTTAAGTATCTAGGGCACGTTTTGACAGACAGACTAAAGGACGATGACGATCTCGAAAGACAGCGGCGGGCCATAGCGATGAGAAGTAACATGTTGGCGCGTCGGTTTGCTCACTGTTCCGACCAAGCTAAAATAACTTTGTTCAGGGCGTACTGTCAGGCGTTCTACACCAGTCAGCTGTGGTACCATTACACGAAACGATCGTTCAATAAGCTTCGAGTACAGTACAACAACGCGTTTCGTGCAATGTTACGGCTACCGTGGCGGTGTAGTGCATCTGGCATGTTCGCCGTGAACAGAGTAGACGACTTTTACGCTATAATGCGTGAAAGGCACTGGTCGTTTGTCGGGAGAGTGAACGAATCGATGAACAGCATTGTTAGCGTAGTGTACGCAACCTACTGTATGAGCAAGGCCTCCGCTACAAATATTTAATTAGTGTTAGATTAGGTAATAATTAGTTTAGTTTAGTTTAGAATAGTAAAATTTAATATAGATTAGAATGTATAAATTAGATTAATATAATAATTATTCTTAATGTAATGGGTTGATACCTAAATAAATAACATTTTTTATTTTTATTTATTTATTATTTATAATATTTCTCTTTAAACCAGTCAGATAGAAACTAATAAGCCTTTTATGGGATTACTAAGAACAGACAACAGAGAGAGAACAGACTAATCTCAGTAATTTTCATTTTCACTTTCATTCATCCACCATCTTAGCCCGAGGACCTTTAGAACGCAACCGAAAAAGCACTAAAATTGGAGAGAATATTTTTAATGACCTCTGTTATTTTGTAATTATGTCAATTTCCTCCTCCTCAAAATCGAAAGCCTCGGCTGATTACCGCAGAGCTCATTAACCAGGCTGTAATTAAGCCCCAACCGGACGTGACGTCACAGTCATACCGGAAGCGCCGGATGCAAGCCGGAAACGGCTGACGGCGTACCAACTTGACCGGTCGTTTGAAAAGCGTGTCGTTTTTATTGGCTTGTTAACATGTTTTGTGCCGGAGGTGCAAAGTGAGACCAGTAGGTGTGTGCTGTACACCTCACGAGTCTGTTTAGCTTAACCTTTAGCGGCCCACCATATAAGAATAAGTTTTTGGCAAAAAAGTTATTTTTGGAACAAGCTTTTATCGCTTATTGCACTTTTCTTTCCACAGGCAATTAATACTCATCGAGACAATACTAAAAAGTGAAAAAAAAAAAAAACAATTTTATTAGGCTGCGTTATTTTATCACAGAGTTCCTATGGCCACCTCCTGTCTCCATCATCAGATCAACTCGATGGTCCCATAATTTTGCATAGCTTACATATGTATGCAAATTTTCAGCTTCATTGAAAACCGGGAAGTGGATCAAATTTTACTTGCAAGATTTGATTACATACCCACACACAGAAAGACAACGGGACAGGGAATATTATTAGAAAGTAGAATTAATTTTTCACCACACCAACTGGTAAAGGCTCTCTTGATTGTACAAAAACTGATAAGAAAGTTGCATTTTATACACACGTGAGGCAAAGTGATCAAATGCAAATTTTGTGTTGTTTTCTTATGTTTGCTGGTAAAATTGACTTTTAAATGATGATTTTGAATGATAAATAATTAATAAGATTAATTTTGAATCGATTTGCTTTGATTTTGTTTGATATATTACAGTTAGTATTTTCCTTGGTGTGGTGAAATTTTTTTGTTTCACTCGGTGGCAAAATTTGTTTAACCCTGGTGCCTTGAAACTCTCGCAACGCTCAAGATTCAATTTTTCGAACCACGAGCGTAGCGATATTAGCATGAGAGGTTTACAACTACTTGTAAAAGAAATAGCTATTGTTTCGTCTTAAAATCAAACGAAATAAAAGAAATTCAACTCTGTTCTATTTAATAATGATTTAAATTTCATTGTAGGTCATTGTGTATGTCGCTAGAGGTTAAAACTGAATAAATGTATGGTTATTCAGATAAATGATCACACAGAAAAAATCCATACAATTCTCTAACCGGTTAAGGTTAAAATTGGGTTGCAATAGTTTCTGTTTGCGTTTTATAAAAAAAAAATGTAGTAGGTTTAAATAACGCAAAAACGCAGTAACGCAAAACATTACAATACTTCATAAAATTAAACTATGCGTTAAAATTAAATTTCTAAATTGAAATATAAATTGACGCTACACAATTTCACTAGAACCGGATACAGCGGCGGAGGCAGACATGATGCTAAACCAACATCAGGATGATTTTGCAATGAAAATCAAATTTAAAATTTACGCTCTGCTGTCAAATTACGATATCGATATCGATAGGTGTAATGTTGTAGTTTTGGATGTGAATATAATTTTTCACATCACCAATTCGAAAAAGGGCTTTTTCTGCCCCGCTAGGAGGGATCAAAGTGGCACTCTTCTTCCCTGCTAGGAGGGATCAAAGTAACACTTTTCTGTTTTAGGACACTATTTTTACATTTTTTTGCGCATAATTTTTTTAGCTTAAATAATAGCTGATGGAATAGGTGATATGAAAAGTAATATGTGTCACATGGTAGCAAAATTATTTCCATCTTGGGCGTAACATACTTGAATCCCTCACTATGCTCAGGATTCTACTTTAGAATCCCTCGCTACTCTCTGGATTCTATTATGGAATCCTTCGCTTCGTTTAGGATTCAATTGTACGCCCTCGCCGTAAATATGTCATTTTGCTCCCTTAGATTATGTCATAAAAGGGATCACTTAACCTTTTGAACGGTCATAAAAAAACAAGTAGTTATAACTGTTATAAGCGTTCTTGGGTACGACTACTCACGACATACGACGCACGGCGACTCTAGGTGTTAGTCCAAAAGATTAAAGAAATCTTATTGAAATTAAGGTCTGGTGTATACTGGGAAATGCTTTCGAAGGACGGCGAATGAAACACACGTAATTCGAGACTGACATTTATTTGTCTCTGCCGGTAGGCGGCAGAAAACTAAAGTACCTACATGTATGCACAGTATACAGCATTCTCCCCCCACAGTTTTTTATAATTCTACAAACAGCTGAGAGAGAGAACACAATAAAAAATTATACCTATATCTATATATCTTAGCACATTTTATATATTTAATATATCTACTGACACACCGTGGTATATTTATACACACAAACCAATTTATAACTATGCAATGTACTATACTACAAATTGATTAATAACTAATAACACATACTTCTCGATACAAAATTAAACCTTATGACGTATAGTAACTAAGCACTTATTTGGTATTACAAAGTCAACCAAATTCATGAAAGTATTAATTCAATACTACATTCTTAAGACACTAGAAATACAAATATGTATAGTATAAGTGTCCAAAAGTGAAACCGAATGGTTTAGTCTATGTCAAAACCAAATCTTTTAGGTGGAACGCGAGTCCTTTTAGGTCCCGGCCTGCGGGTGTCGTCTGGTGACGGTACATGCGGTGACCGTGTCGGGGTGTGCGCGCCCCCGGCCGCCGCCGCGGGGCTCGCGGGCGCAGACGCGGACGCGGGTGACCCGCTTTGCTCCTCCTGCGCCGGCGTTGCATAGCTATCGATAGCGACATCGTTAGCTTCATCTGGCACGATCGAGTAATCGCGGTGCAACTGGTCTACATGTTTTTTATATACCTTACCGCCACTGCGAATGTAATAAGTTAATGGACCGACCCGTTCGCATACGGTACCGGATTCCCACGCAAAATTGTTATTTTTATATAGCTTAAAATATACTCGATCTCCCACGGCGAATTCCCTCAAAGAACCTTTTTTATGACTCATTTGCGCAATTTGCTTACGTCGCACCGTCTCGTTGACACTAGGCCGCAGGAGGTCAAAGGTCGTACGCACCTCCCTCTTTAACATTAGACTCGCCGGTGTTTTTCCCGTTATCGTGTGTGGGGTTGCTCTGTAAATAGATAAAAAATCTTCCAAGGCAGCATCCAGGTCGACCTTATCCCGCATGGCTTTTTTTAATGCCGTTTTAACAATTTTCACGCAATTCTCGCCGCATCCATTGCTACTAGGTTTGTAAGGTGTGACTGTTGTATGATGAATGCCCTTGTTTTGCAAGTAACACACAAATTCATTGCTATTGAACGGTGGCCCGTTATCAGACACGAGTTCGAGCGGAAAGCCGAATTGACTAAAAACATGACGTAATTTCGCGATTGTGGATTTGGCGGAGGTACCCGGAACGCGATACGCTTCGATCCATTTCGAATGAGCATCTACAATAACGAAATAATATAGCGTATTGTTTGTCAATGAAAAAAAATCGCAATGCAAACGGTACCACGTTTCTTGCGGCCATACCCACGGATGCAGGGGTGCCGGCGCAGGCGCCGCGCGCTCCCGCGCGCACGTGTCGCACGCGCGACACACGCGCTCGATGTCGGCGTCGATGCTAGGCCAGTACACATAGTTGCGCGCTAAACTCTTACATTTCACCATGCCTTGGTGAGTTTCGTGCAATTGATTTAATATTTGTGCACGTAAACTAGTCGGGATAATTACACGATGTCCGTATAAAATACAACCTTGTTCGACGCTCAAATATTGTCTTATATTAAAATACGGCTTGAGGTCTTCGCTGTTACAGTACAACCAATTTGTTTTAATCGCGTTGGTAAGCTGTTGTAAAATTTTATCCGACGTCGTACTCTTCGCGATGCTTTTGTAGTTTATCGGCGCCGAGTCTTCTACAAAATGCAAGTACGTATCGACACGTGATCGAACATTATCATCTGGAACCGGTATTCTGGACAAACTATCTGCCAAGCAGTTATGTTGTGTACCAATGCATTTCACTTCATAATTATATGCGCCTAATATTACTGCCCATCTTTGAAGTCGGCTCGCTGCCATGAGCGGTATCCCTTTTTTTTCGCTAAATATTGATGCCAACGGTTTACAATCCGTGACAAGAGTGAATTTCCTGCCAAAAATATAGTCGTGAAATTTGGTTACCCCAAAAATAACCGCTAATCCTTCTCGACAAATCTGCGCGTAATTCTTTTCAGCGGCGTTGAGCGTGCGCGATGCGTGCAGCACGGCGTGCTCGCGGCCGTCGGGCCCGCGCTGCGCTAGAACAGCGGCGACGCCGCCCGGCGCCGCGTCGCATATCACTGACGCCGGCCGTGCGTCGTCGAAGTGCGCGAGCACAGGGGCCTTTGCTAGTAACCGTTTCACTTTTTTGAATGCCGCGTCGCACGCCGAGCTCCACACAAACTCGTTTTCAGTTCTTAAGAGTTCGTATAGCGGACTCAATACGTCACTCAGGTTTCTCAAAAATTTGCCATAATAATTGACTAAGCCTAGGAAGGCTTTTAACTCTTTTACGTTGGTAGGCACAGGTGTATTATTAACTGCGTCTACCTTATTTACTTCTGTATGTAACCCGTCGGCGTCAATAATATAGCCGAGATATGACACCGACGTTTGAAAAAAACTACACTTATTTGGGGCAACACGCAAACCGCAATCTGACAAAATACTGAAAACTTTTAACAATCGTTGCCAGTGGTCTTCGAAGTCTACACCCGTCACGTTCAAATCATCTAAATAACAAGTAACATACCGCATTCTAAATAATTTATCCATTATTCTTTGAAACTTGTTTGGGGCACACTTGATACCGAACGGTAATCTATTATAACAAAACATCCCGTGTAAAGTGACTATAGTACATAATTTCCTAGAATCTTCATCTAATTCAATTTGCAGATAGGCTTGACTCAGATCAATTTTACTGAAATATTTCCCGCCCTGGAGTGACGAAAATATGTCATCGATCCGCGGAATAGGGTACTTATCATCGACTAAAACCGGGTTAACCGTTGTTTTAAAGTCTCCACACAGCCGAACGTCCCCATTTTTCTTGATGACCGGCACCACGGGTGTCCCCCAGTCACTCCACTCCACGGGCGAAATGATGCCCTCGCGCTGCAGTCGCTCCAGCTCGGCCTCCACGGCGGGCCGCAGCGCGATCGGCACGGGCCGGGGCCGCCGCCACACGGGCGTTACGTCACTATTTATATCTAATCTTAATTTTGTTTTGTTAAAAGTACCAATACCGTCCGCAAAAACATTTGGAAACAGCTTTATTAGTTTCGTACAGATATTTTCACTACTAACTTTTACGTTCACAGAGTTCACATTATTGTTATCATTTATGCGCGGAAATTCAATACCGAAAGCCCTCAACCAATTACGGCCTAGCAACGGTGGACTAGAATTATTATCGTAGACAACCAATTTTAAGCCATGTACAGTTTGGTTACCGAGTTGTACCGTACAAATAATTATACCTTTTGGTTTCACCTTTTGACCACTGTACATTGTTAAATTCGACTCGTATGGGTATAGTTTACAATTACCAAAATGTTCCTTATATATACTAAAGGATATAACGCTAATTGCGGAACCAGTGTCCCCTTCCATAATTAATAAAACGTTATTGACGTTTACCTTAACCATCCACTTAGTATCTGGTTCCGCGTCGGCGTCGCTCAGCTGATAGACTTGTAGGGGCCCGTCCTCGGACTCGGACTCGTCAGATTGCAGTCCATCGATCCCCTCAGTGATGACGCGATGTACTTGTTTGGGATTTTTTCTAAAACGACACATTTTGGCGATATGACCTACATCACCGCACACATAGCACTCACTATTTTTAAATGAACACTGTTGCTCCGGATGTCGTCCATCACAACGATAGCACTGTCCTCCTGACGATGTCGACCCTCCTCGGCCGTAGTCGCCGTAGCCTCGACGCTGAGGCCTGTGGCGCGAGCCTCGAGCCCGCGCGCCACTGCCGCCGCCGCCTCGCTGGCGCGGCGCGCCGCCGCCGCTGACCGCGAACACGGGCTCCGCTTCGCTGCGGTTGCCCGACGCGGCTGCCGGCTGCTGAGCCAGCCCCGCTGACTTGGAGTCTCGAACGGCCGCCTCCAGCGACAACGCCAATTCCGTGGCGCGTTTCAACGTGAGGTCGTCGTCCTCTGTGAGCATTCGCTGACGAATGCGCTCGCTTAGTAAGCCGTAAACAAATTGGTCCCGTATGTTTTCCTTCAAAATGTTGTTATCCGAAAACTTACAATGCTTACTCAGTTTCTTCAATTGCACGAGGTACTCGCTTATGGTTTGACCTTCGACTTGTTTACATGCCCTAAAGATCATTCGTTCCGCGATTATTGACCTTTTTGGTGAAAGATGTTCTTCGACTAAGGTTACAATTTTATCGAAACCAACCTTTTCGGGTGTCTCCGGGTAGCACAGGTCTATGATCAAATCTAAAGGCTCGGTGCCCACTACCGCAACTAGGTATTTCGAAAAATCAACAACTTTTACATCTTGTATAGTGAACCACGCCTTCAATCTGCTGACGTAGGTCGACCATACGTCGACATTCATTTTAAACTCTTTGAGGGCACTAAGGTCGGGTTTTTGATTTTCATTCATGATTTTAACACTTAAACACTTGCTGAACACCAAATTTATTAACCGGACTCGTCGCCAAATGGTGTATACTGGGAAATGCTTTCGAAGGACGGCGAATGAAACACACGTAATTCGAGACTGACATTTATTTGTCTCTGCCGGTAGGCGGCAGAAAACTAAAGTACCTACATGTATGCACAGTATACAGCAAGGTCAATACGGATAAGTGTGGCATACGGGTAAGTGTGGCTGTCCTTTTACTTCCTACTACATGCGTTTAGTGGCTAATGTATGAACTCGCAATAAACACTAATCAATGTGTAAAGAGGCCCCAATGTGAAGGTCAGCCACACTTACTCGAATTGACCTTATGTATATTTATTTATTATTATAGCAATATAATAGTTTATCCTCTCTTATTTCTGAAATCCTCGGATAACAAAATACCGCGGTTATTGATGAACTATATAAAGTTAATGGCAATATTTCCTGAAATGTGGGACGAGCAAATTCGGAATCTGACCTAAAAGCTATCTTGGCACTGGAGATTCGGCGCCAGCGGTCTGCCAACAGACCCTCTGGGCCACTTCGTAAACTGAATAGTACCATAGTAACGCAACGTCAAGGTTGCACACTGAACGCAAACTTACTACCGTAAACTGGGCTAGACTTTGATCGCGGGAAACATTGATTATCGATTTTTTAGAAATGGGAAGTTTATTTTTAAACTGAAGCTTAAGAATTTTATGACGTGGTTCGCAATGTACAGAAATACACGATAAAGCAGTTCAGAAACCTATTCCTTATATAGTTTTAAAATCTGATCAATGTTCTACCGCGATTTAAAGCAACCCGAGTTTACCGGTACTTATTACCAAAGGGTAGGGTGATTGTAGAAGCGGTGTGTCTAAAAAAATCGTGCTCTCAAATTTGACAGCCAAACTAGATGGCGTAATACGGTGTCATAATATGTTTTCGTACAGCGATGTCTTATACTTCAACTACACCAATTTAAACATGAAATTGACTGCAAGGGAATAAGGGAAACAATTTAATACATTCTCTAATGGCTTATTTCTAAAATAATATAGTTATTGACAATTTTGGAAAAGATGCCTAATCGGCTTTGCATAGTTAGTACTTTTAACAAAATTAGTGACTTGAGATTGGTGCTACAGAACAAGCATTAATGGATCTAGGTAATATGATATTCGTAAATATTATTGTAACAAGGTAAAAGTATGACAATTGTCAATTCAGTAGGGTAAGTACAGGGTAGGGTAGGCACCTAATATAACAATCAGTCGAATCCCATCAAGATTTCGATGTTGGTGACGTCCAAATTAATTCGCCTCTTTTTAATGTATTTTTGTTGATTTCAAAATTGAAAGCTCCAAAACATTTCCGTTTTTCTGTGTATTTTCAGAAATTTGATTTCATGACCGTATGTATTACGTAAAGGAGACAATCCTAAGCGTGTTGTTGTTTACCTCGCATGCGTCGATACATTTTCCTGTCGCTTTGCAAAACAAACCAAAATCAGTTACTTAATTTCCCTACGGGCCTCACACTGGGTATTCGGCTAGAAGGCACTACACAATACATTTCGCCACTGTTTTTCCTCCACCGACGCTGCCGACGACGTTGACTGATTCACCGATTATCGCGCGACAATCGCGTGATATAACGACATTACGCTATTAGCAGTCAATAGGCGTTGCTTTGTTAATTTGAGGCATTATTTTAGACCTTTGTGTCTTCTTATTTCTCATTTAGTGTGGAATAGTCGAACGCGGAGAACCAGTCTATAATTGGCAAAATACTGTTTGTTTTTAAGGATGAAATAGATGTCATAGAAAGAAAAAGTGACCAAGGCCTCTAGCGCCTAGGACTGGGATTGAACCAGTGTCTTCTGCATTCACAGCTGACGTCATAACTACTAGGCCACCCGAGTCACGGCGGTATGGGTAAAATTTTTCATGTATATGCAATCTCTCTATCACTCGATTTGGCAAGAGTGATCTCTACTATCCAATTAAGTAGTCATTCCAAATTCTTATAACACATTCACTGCCAGCGACCCGCTAGGCGGGTTCTCGGCGGGGACTCCGTCACCATATTTGTAGGTTTTATCTAGATATTAAGTAGCAGTAAAGAAAATAAGCCATGAATAACCCATGGATTTTACATGAACACAATGCATTGTGAATAAAAAAAAGAGATCTTAAAGGACAAGTTTCTACAACAGACTCGGGTCAGAACTCGAGTTTCGACTTAATAAAAAAAAACAATTATATCAGTGAAAAGCAGCTGCCTAATGGACAGGAAAAATTGCCCTACAACCCATTTCATGTAGCTTAATCTACATGTTCACTGTTCATCAAGATAAAGTCCAATCATATGTTATTATCTGCGTACATTTAAATAGTAGATAATCTAAAATCAATAGATCAATATCAAAGCGTGATGTTGTCATTGTCATATTTACTTTAGAGTAAATACAGTATTTAAGCTTTGTTCCTTTAACAATACACAATACACAACATGTAATTTGGAATATGTACATTAATGTCCACATCAAGGCGCCATAACGTCATTAAAATGAGACGCGTATGACGGGTGCGGGGTGTGGCCACTGTGGCCGCCATTACTGTGATTTCAGTTCGGGTCTGGAGTTGATTGAAATATGGGTTTGGCGTTTGGGGTAGTCGCTATCGTAGTAGTATGCGATGACATTACGATGACTATTCGTGGCAAAAATGTAAACTTTGTTGACACTCAAGTGTTAAATTTCAAATATTTCTCATACCCGCGAGCATCCAGAAATAGTATATTATATAGTATAATATACTATGTCGTCTATAGCCGAAGTATCTATTTCACTGACTGTGAGAGAAACGCAGAAAATATCGGTTGTTAAAATTAAAGATATTATAGAAAAGGTCAGGTCAAGAGTACCCAAAAGCGGAAGCGTAAAGAAAACGCAATGACAGTAGAAAAGATGTAGGCAAACGATGTCTGCGTATTTCGAGAATCGTTGACAATAATATTGTTGCCTTATCTATATGAAGATGATTCGCGGTTCGTCCATAAAGGTGCGGCATTTACCTAAATTCGCTTGAATGGTTCGTAGGGATAGGAATCGAGCTATATGACACCACTATTTGATAAGTAAACGAGCGGGTCCGCCGATGTTTGAACAATACTTGTTTGCCTTTGATCGTTTTCTTAGTAAGTCGGTATTTTGTCTATACTAAAAGTCTTCTAGAAATTGATTTTCGTTCATATCATCGCGGATATGGATATAATTAGTATCAATGCATTCAGTATGATGTCCTGAACACAAATATATGAGATGACAAGCGCGAAAATGGTGGGGGTAGTATCTGTGACGTCAGATAGTCGGCGATACAAAGAATATTTGTTTTTTGTTTTCCTATAATTTAAAGATACCATATGAGGTGTCAAATGAAAGGGCTTTGTGAGTAGGTTACAAATATATAACCACATTATAACATTTTCACTACTTGGTCTAACAAATTAGAAGAGAAAACGTCTAAAAATGTTGAACTGCTCGAGATTGAAAACCATTGAGGGATTATTCTAAAATACATACCAAGTGACTGTAAATATCCTCTATATAATGTTCAAAAATAATTAACCAGAAATAATAAAAAATAAGAGAAGTACATCAATTTGAATAACAGTATAATTTTCTACTAGTCTAGTCTACTGTAACAGAAAATTTTACTATTATTCAACTAACAGCTGTTGTTATTCAACTAGCAGTTCAAAGTCAACTGGATTGTGAAATTTTTGAACGTTTTCAAATAATTTGTTAGACCAAGTATTAGTGAAAATGTTGTACATACTATGTTATATATTTGTAATCTACTCACAAATCCCTTTCATTTCGGTGGCTTATATAACACTACAGCATGGCTAGCAGAAACCCTTAGCATTCTTAGCAATGTCAAACTGGCATAATAAATCAAACCGCAAGTAATCCCTTTGTTTCTCAAGCTTATATGGTGGTAGTTAAAATAAAAACTCCGCTCTGATTTTTGCCCGTTACTATTTGGCATTCGTCGGGCGAGCGACAAATTTCCGTCAAATATTTTTGCCAGTGAACAAATCCTGGAGCGTGCCGGCGCAATTTTTCGATTATTAATTGGCCATATTTAGGGCAACCTCGAATATTTATGGAGTTATAAAAAGGGTATTTTGTACTAAATATAAAATAAATTAAGTGAAAGAGCTCTGGATTAATAAAATAGCCCCAGGACAGCGAATCAAACGAGCTTGGTTATGGTTTAACGGTTTGGATGAAATTCGGATATTATTTACCTGCTGGCACTTAAATAATAATCCATCTTAAGAGTCCCTGGCAAGCTCGGTTCTCCATACAAACGTAGTTACGCTCTCATTTTAAAACGACTAGCTAGATTGCCCTGAAATTGTATGATTTATTTAAAGAGGCCCAACGTAAAAAATACTCTTATGACCCTCTGTTGGGAATCATCGGTAGGGCCTTTGTCTAGGGCCCTCTAGCAAATCGTTCGGCCAAATATAACGGTTGCCCAACTAATACGTTTACAAAGGCCCAACCAAATGCCTACAAGAAAATGCTATTAGGGTATTGCCTGCAAAATTATAGAACACATCCCTGCGTCAAGAACAATGGTGTTCGCAAGTCAGCTATTGCTCAGCATCTCCTTGAGTCGGGTACAAATCACTGGATCGAGTTGCATCGTCCCGAGGTAATTCCGGTCCGGTCCCAAGGTCAGTCCGAAGGCATTCGACTCAGTGAAATGGCTAAAACTTTGGAAAACTCTCTTGGATATGGGAGCACCTAATCACCTCATATACATTCTGCGACGGCTTTATGATGATGGAACGGCATCAGTTAGAATTGACGAAGTAGTTTCTCACAGTTTTCACCCCAGTGCAGGGGTCCGCCAGGGTTGTATAATCTCGCCCCTTTTCTGCACTAGAGCAGAAACGAATCACTTTCTGCGCACTTTTCAGAACAACAATGACCCACTTTCAGAGCATGAAATATGAAAATAATATTTTGATAGCAACTCGTTTGTTCACAGTCTCTCGGCGCTTCACAAGCGCCGGTGGTTCCATCTAGACTGCTGACTGACCCAGTCGAGCTGGAACGGAGGTTGGCCGAGGCAGGACATGACGGCTTTGGTGCTCTTTGCGAAGATGCGGCTCCGGTGTCGCCTCCACCCACTATTATAGAGGAGAGGCTGCACCACAGGGTAAGTCATCACCACAGTTACATTAATTGCCTCGATCTCGAACAGAAGCTCTTTACGAAGATGCGGGTCCGGTGTTTGCTCTCGTCCACTATTATCTAGGAGAGGCTGCATCACAGGGTACGCCATCAGTCATCATGAACCCCGGTTTGACGGGAGCAAAAATGCTCTTCTACTAGTGCTAAAATAAATATCGACTCTTCTATCGACATCCATAGGCTTATTTTTGTATGGTGTTCATAGAGAAATAAGCCCTTTTGAAAATACTCTCCTCAATTATAAAATAAGCGCGTCAATTCTATATAGGTACTTTTCCCATTACTTGCGAAACCCTTTCAGTTATGCTTATCGACATATTGTAAAAAATCGGGTAAATTGATTAACAAACAAGGATCGAATAATACCTATTTCACCGACATAAATTGACGTTAATGTGTCTCATTTTCTTTATCAACACAATTTCAATTAAGTGGCCATTTTATTTAGGCACGAACGAAATGTTTTATAATTACGATCATTCAATTGCTTCATATGGATGTCGAATATGTCGATATAAGAATTGCATTTTTGCTCCCGTCAATACGACTTTGTGCATGCGAAATGAAGTGAACACCGTGAGTGCGTGAGATGCGCGCGAATCACCAAGACGACCGTGAAAGATCGTATCAAAACCAGTTAACCATAACAAATTGTTAAACCTAAATCGGGCTCTGTAATGGTCAGGGTTGGGCATCAACAGCATCACATTATAGCAAGTGTTTCACACTTAGCTTTGGCTGTATGAAGATGTGTATGACAGTCGTATGACATCAACTGTTTAGGTGTGTGCTACGCCGTAGCACTGTTTACTGCTATGTAGCGAAAAATGTTTGTTAAAATGTAACGTTTGTTATAGCCTGTAGCATCCATGGTAGCTGTGGTGCCGCGCGGGGCGCTCGCGCCTTCTCCCCGCCCGCCGCCGCTTATCCTGCCCCCGCCGGACCCGCAACCTCCACCTATGAGGTAATAATATTCCTAAGTAGCTTTTGCCTATGTGATAAGTTACCAAGACCTATTAATGTGACTTTAGTGTTATTGTAAGTTCAAACGAAACTGTAGCACTCGCTACCACCAAAATAATGGCCGCGAGACACTGAAAATATTAAATATTCTTAAAATACGCGAATTAAGTATGAATGCATTGAACATTATAAATAACATTTAAGATTTATCTATTAATAGTTTGTTTGTAATGCAGGCTGCCGCTCGACATGGCGATTCGTGGTACAGGGGAGCCAGAGACCCTGAGCTATCAAGTGGACCTCAACAAGGACTCCGCGCTAGGCCTGGGCATCACCGTCGCTGGCTACGTGTGCGAGCAAGGTACAGTCGAAGGCAAAAATATCGATCCAGACAAATGGCCAAAAATATGTGAACACGACTTTATTGTCTAAGGTGTAAGAGCGTACACATATTTTTAAAACTTTGGGAATGTATATATATTTATGCCCTTGACTGTACTAAATATACAACATATCGTACAGTCCCCATTCAGATCTAATCTGCCTTCGTCAATCCTTGGGATACGGTACCCGAGTTTATCTCGGGCACTGAAGCATAATACAACTGTCTAATGGTTGGGATGCTGAGAATTAACAGCAACATCAAATCTATGTTAACTGCTAACTATAATAGAGACATTAGTGACAGCTTAAACTACTTATAACAAACACAAAATATTTAGTTAGAAATGTTAGAATTCATCCAGCGAGTCGGGCGGAATAAACTAGTCCAATATTGGGCAAAGTGGTGGAATATAAATAGTTGCGGGCACAGCGGGTCGCTAACTAGATGGGGCGAAGTTGATTCTTTTGGTGCAAACGAGAACCGGTCAGCGGGCACGAAACCCGTAACCTCGTAAGGCCCAACGTACAAAATATTCCTACTTTTAATTTAAACCTTGTTGCATAGTAAATTGGAATGAATATTTTTTTAATACCACGTCGGTGGTAAATAAGCATACGGGCCGCCTGATGGTAAGTCACAGTAGCCTATGGACGCCTGCAACACCAGATATGCGCGTTGCCGACCCTTTAAAAACTCATTCCACAGCCGAAGTGTCCGCGGGAGGAAATTCCTCTTAAACCGCAAAATACGCGACCATTTCTCGTATTTTGCGGTTCAGGTTCTAGTGTGAGGATAAACACCCTGCCGACGGCGAGCGGTGCGGTGATAGAAAGCGGCCGTTGGCATCATGCCAAACAATTCTTCAGAGCACTGCCCATTGTACAAGCGGTATAGAACAACACACATGGAGGCAAAGTCTCTCCTTAAAGGTTCAAAACCCCTTGTGAGTTTGGGATCGTCGATTATTCGTACAGCGCGCCTTTGGACTGTGTCGAAGGGTCCAAGCTGGCATCCAGGTGCTCCTGCCCAAAGGTGACAGCAGTACTCCACATGGGATCTGACTTGCGATTTATATAGCAGCCGTCTTTGCCCCGGAGTAAAGTATTGCTTCGCTTTATTGCGCACACCGAGTTTTTTGGATGCCAGCGCAGGCTTCCCTTCCAGGTGGCTACGGAATTGGACGTCGCGACACCGAGGATCCCAATACTCCCTGACATGGTAAGAGCTGTGCTTTCGAATTTAGCTTGTTTGAGACAACAATGAAACAAAAGAAATACTACTTTTTTTGTTTTTTGAAACGTTCTAACTAAATTGTAATGGAGTGTATGTACTACATTGTAACGCACATAGGCCTTACGAGGTTATGTTTGTAGTGCAGCAAAAGTCAACAGAGTTTTAAAACAAAATAAAATACAAATGGCAGTTTCTCAGGAGTTTCTAAACAAATAATGCGCCTTTTTTAGGGTTCCGTACCCAAAGGGTAAAAACGGGACCCTATTACTAAGACTCCGCTGTCCGTCTGTCACCAGGCTGTATCTCATGAACCGTGATAGCTGGACAGTTGAAATTTTCACAGATGATGTATTTCTATTGCCGCTATAACAACAAATACTAAAAACAGAATAATATAAATATTTAAATGGGACTCCCATATAACAAACGTGATTTTTTTGCTGTTTTTTCCCGTAATGGTACGGAACCCTTCGTGCGCGGGTCCGACTCGCACTTGGCCGGTTTTTTTAAAACCATTAACCAAACTGGAAGACATTTATGTCAATAAAATTTTGAGTCAGTTTTATAACGATCTATGTATAAAAATATACGTAATAAAGCGTCACAGAACTGAAAATTCTGTGAGACGCAGACGCAATGAGAATCTAGTTAGAGTTCGGAGGAGTAGGTTCGTGCGGTAAGGTTAAAGAACGGGGTATTGTGAAATTTTGAAATTGACGGATAGTTGATTATTTTATTAAGCAACCTTTTTCGAGGGACAATGAAGTCATCACTAAAAGGCAATTGTCCTAAAGCTACCGAGCGAACGTCTATAACTTTGACCGAACAGTGACAGAAGGGTTAAATTTAGAAGCGGAATGTGGGCCGATCTGTGCGGGTGTCAAATTACGAGTACCTACAGCAGACCGGAAGGTTTTGACGGTGCCTCGTGGAGTATCTGAAAATAGCCGCTGCTTAAATTATATTGATAAAAAACATGGTTAGATGACAGTTTTGGTAGGACGTATCTACTGGTTTTAGCCACTAGTTAGGAAACTGTTAAAACAGTATTTAATGCAATCGTGATATAATGGAGAGCTTTTCAGACGAAGCTTGCTGAGTGAGAGTTTGTTAGTTTACGCTTTGTGTTTGGGTCAGTTTTTTGCGCAAAACAAGGCATAAAATATTCCACTTTATTAATTTTAAAATTCAGCCATACTCTACATGGCATGAAATTATCCAAGCTAGATTTAACTCTAAAACATTTCAAGGAAGGTGCATTGAGATAACTTCGAAAGCGAGGTAATTTTGAAAATGGCAAATATCTACTAAACTAGAAACACTTTCTACTGTAGCAACAGTAAGCAACATGCCTTGTTGAACATTGCAGTAGCGTAAATGTTGCTAAAGTATGAAGTGTTTCTGGTTTTATCCTATTTTCCATTTTCAAAATTATCCCGCTTTCGAAGTTACCCCAATATGTAGCATGATTACTGTTTATTTTAACATTATACCGCATTAAAGTGCCTGATGTAAGTAGTTGCGTATATTACCTATTCTCCTCTCGCTTATCAAAACAAACCAATCCACCAAGATATCGAACACATGTCCCAAATTTCCCAATACCCGAACAGATTACAACGACGCGGCTGTTTTCGTAACTAACCGCTCCACTTCTAGTTTGAATTCGGAACTAGTAGTTGGAGTTGGACTGTTGGCGTGTGCAGTAGTTTGAGATTTGTAATTCGAATACCTATTGCTTAACATTAGTGGCTCTGTGAGCCGTAGACCTCGCGACTATGTGTATGTATAGCATAAATATATTGCTTCGCCATATAATGATCAAAATTGCTCACAAAATTTCACTAGAAATCAGGAGAAATGCAACCTTTAGAGTTTTGAATGATTCACGGTTAGTTTCACTAGACTTATATTGACCGGGATATAGACCGTGATTACCTTTTGTGTTATTTGTGAGCTCCCGATATTTCGACGCAGTTACATGCATCATGTTACGCACAAGAATGAGGGTAGACAGAGCGCTGTCTACACAACTTTGACACCCACCCGCTATCTTCAGTCACCCGTGAACATGATGCATGTAACTGCGTCGAAATATCGGGAGCTCACAAATAATACAAAAGGTAATCACGGTCTATATCCCGGTCAATATAAGTCTAGTGAAATGCAACCTGTAGAGGAAAACAGCCGGACAAACATACGACAGCAGTTTTGATAAAGCTGAAGAAGCGAAGCTTCGCTCTCGCTTTGCGCTCGCTTGGTTACCAATCACAGTTGGTGTATAGATAAGTAGTTGTATTCTCCTCTCGCTTATCAAAACAAACAAGTACACCGAGATGTTGAACACATGTCCCAACACTCCCAACTTTCCCAATACCCGAACAGATTACAACGGCGCGGTTGTTTCCGCAATAACCGCTCCACTTCTAGTTTGAATTCGGAACTAATTGGACTGTTGGCATGTGCAGTTTGAGATTTGTAATTATAATACACATTTGGTAATCAAAATGAGGTTTTGTGATTATTTGAATGTATCAGTTATAGTTTTGGGTTTAAAAAGTTATAGTGCTAGCAGATCATATCAAAGATACTTATTGCTTCAGCTGACACTCGGAACACTGCACCGCGTCTACCGCGAATATCGAAAATCTAAATTTCTATTTCGCTGTAGGGTCATAGTTTTATTGTGATTACTGACGGCTTACAACAATTAATTTCCTTAATAAATAAGTAAGAATACATTTTAAATTAACGCTTAAAAGTTAAGTTGACATTTTATTTTATCGTCATAAGTGGACTAACCACTTTTAAAGAGCCATTGTTACGTAATAGTTTCTTGTTCAATTTGTACCAATTACAATGTTTGTTCGGTTTTAGATTAAAATGAAACACGCGATGATAGAAGAAAACCCGTCTCATAATAGCAACGCTTGGTATTCACATGTATTCTTTTGAACTTTACCTCGTTGCGTAAAACGCATAGATTCGTGACGATAGACAATAACCTGGAGCAAACAGTTATTGACCGTAGAAGAGTAATAAAGGTAAGAAAAAAGGGGTACCTTGTATGTTGTAGTATTTATAGCAAATGAAAAAATCGTACCCTGCATTTGACAGTTGAAGTTGAAGCAAATTGTACTGTGTGACACTATATATTTTGTGGTAATACGACAGTCAAACGTTAACTTTTGACAAACAGTTACCGCATAACGCATGGAGCCTTACAGCGCCATCTACACCAGCTGTCAAATTCGAAGCACGAATTCTTAGACAACTCTTCTCTCTGTTTGGAGGGTTATTCTTGATTGATATTAGATTAAAATCGCAATTTGGTGTTATGATAATAGAAAAGCATTGATTTGCGTAAGCTCGCTTCCGCTACTGGCGCTATATTAGATTAGAATCGCGTTGATTTGCGTAAGCTCGCTTCCGCTGGATAATACGATATTGAAACTAAATGGATAGGTATGCGGCGGATTATTAGGTTACATTGAGTTTAGATTTAGGTTAACAATGTGACATTGGTTTCAGTCTCACTTTCGATAATGTATGCTGATTATTAATATAAATTGCCCAACATGCGTACGGGCATCACGATATCAAATTAAAAAAGTCAACGAGTAGAAGCCGCAATATTTCTCAATAAGTAGATACATATTTGAAATAATTTGAATACTTCAAATTAGATTATAGATTAGTATTACGGATTTAAAATATTGAAAAATCTAAAATTTACATATTATGTCACCAGTGTTAGTTATTTACCTTATCACACTCTGCATAGTGTTTTATTTTTGCGGATTATGAGTATAAATCGCACAACGTGCATTTTGATATCAGACTAAACTCAAAAAGTCGGTTAGCCCCATAATACGTAGTAAAATAACCTACGAGCAGAACCTGTGATGCTTCTTAATAGATAGGTATTTGATTTGATGTTAAGTATTATTATATGCATTTGGCGATATATGATACTTTATTTAAATTATTGAAAAAAAAATTGACGCCAAAATGTATGTTTAGGTAATTAATTTTATTACCTTGCCGTACTAGGTTATTTTATTTTTAATTCGAACATATTTTTATTTCTCTGTAAGTCCCCATTTCAGCGGACTAAGACAATATAATTAAACACCGTCGCAATTTCCGCCAGTGCCCGGGCCGTTCTTATCTCCATCTGGGAACGATCTCATACAATACTCTGTTTTTTAGGGTTCCGTAGTCAAATAGGAAATAAAAAGTAAGTACAAGATGTTTTTTAGGGTACCTACCATACAAAATGTTTTTTATTTTTTGAAAAACAATTTTCGCTCTAACCCAATAGTGTGGGGTATCGTTCGATAGGTCTTCCAAAATGAATACGGGTCTTTAACAATCATTTTTTGATGAAATTAATATTTATCGGAAATAATCGCTCCAAAAGAACAAAAAATTATGTGCCCCCCCTCTAACTTTTGAACCATGGATCCAAAAAAATATGAAAAATATTCATAATACAGAAGCTTAATAACTACTTTTAATGAAAACTGTAGTAGCGAACATGATAAGTATTTGCTGTTTTTTGAGTTATTGCAAAACGTCTTAGTAAAAAGAGGTACAAAGCGCTGCGAAGATACTCTCTTATGCTTGTAATGTACATGATACTAATAGCCCCCGTTTACCCTATTCTGACAGAATGGTAACTACGGAAACCTACACTGAGCATGGACCGTCATGCTCTTGGCCGATTTTTCCTACTGATTTATCGCGCAGTTTCGATAAACCGTGAAGATAAAACATTGGATTGTTTCCCGGTATGCCGACGCTGTATCCGTTTGCTGTCGAATACTCTGACCTAGATTGTATCTGTGGCTACAAATAGCAAAATTCTTGTTTCTGGATTACTTTTACATAAGTATGCTAGATCGACAAGTTGAGTCGTTGAAGTTGAAGAAAACAACTAGGTAATTTAAGCGTTTTGCCGGATGGGTGGATGGATGACAGCACATTTTTTACTAAATTGACTGCAAACATTGCCTTTCAACTTAGAGGTAAACGGCCTTTTGGGGGTTTAGTCCGGTTTCCTCAGGAAGTTTTTTCTTCATTGAAGAGCTATCGGTGAATAACGTATCGATAGATATCGTTTACACGTTGTACAGTAGCGAGAGGATACGAGTCCATTACACGAAAACAATAGATACTTAGCGTGGTGCGACTTGAATTTCGTAGCGGGATTCTGTTTGGTTCGATTTTCTATGTAAACAGTTGACACTGACTTTTGTCTTCCTTCACAGAGGAGCTGAGCGGTATTTTCGTGAAAAGCATCAGCGAGGGCAGCGCCGCAGACTTATGCGGCAGGATACAGGTCAACGACCGTATTGTTGAGGTGAGTGTCGCATGCCACACATTATCTGTCATGTCGAAAAATTACCTACGCAGATAATTTAGCTACCTTGCCCTAGGAGGATATAACCAAACGGAGCCGCCACGTCTGTAATTTGCTGTACAAAATAATCTGGCAATTTTTGCGGAGGAGGGGAACGTCAAATGTATACGTAACGTCAAAATAGCCATGTCAGATAAACGTCAGTCCATACATTGTGTATGACCATTGGCGAGGGGAATGCCTTGCCTGTTAATGGCTACTCCGTTTGGTTAAGAGTGATTCTCAAAATAGTGGCATCTTAACCTGTCATCGAGTTTTTGAATGGAATGTATGCTTATTTTCTCTTTTTCATATGAAACAAAAATATGTATAGATAAACAAAAACAATGTTTATCGAGGCCAAGTCTTTATTTTTATTTTTATTTTTATTTAATACTTATATTAAAAAAAAATAAAGAGTACCAGTTTTCACTGTAACCTGTCTTGTCCAAACGCATCGCTGTTCTAGTTTTAGTTCTTTAGATTTTATAAGCACCAATTAATGTCACAAAAATATCATGCTATATAACAACAAGAATAATACCTTTAGTTTTTTTTATAGCACTGGTCTTTTATATATTTTTTATACAACAATATTTGCTCACGAAGTTTGTCCAGCGATATTTTCACTGTAACCTGTACATCCGTGGTTATGCATCTGACTCACACATAGAAAAACATATTAAGATCATAAACCCTGCAAAACATGCCGCCAGTATCGAACTACCCGTCGTAGTAAACTTTCGTGCCTGAGGTGTCGTAGTTTTGTGGATAAAACTAATTGAAGGAAGGAATCCGGAGTTTGTAACAGGTATGTTGACTTTAACTTACCTTAATTATTTTATCATTTTGGTATGGAGCCATTTTTGCTTATACCATTTTAATGTTGTAATAAGTAATACTGATTGATACTAAAAATGAGCAATGCGTATGATTAACGGTTTTAGAGATAAAATAAATAAACAACACTTTTCACTCTAACCTGTGTAACTTTAACCTGTAATCAATGTACAAGTTAAAGTGATCATAGACAGGTTAAAGAGCCCCATGTACAATGGATGGATGTTAATGGGACGCTTGCCAGGGGAAAAATATTTTTTCACCTCACTCGCTCGGAAAACCTCAGTTTATAGCGCGAAATCTGCGTGCAAAAGTCTATTTTATCCGCTAGCGTGCAAAAGTCATTTGAATTTCGAACACGATGAATATGAGTGCTTTTCTTTGTTTATTTTGTTTGGATTTGAGTGTGTTATGTCTTAAATTTGATATGTTAAATAGAGGGCAAAATTAAATAATATATATATAACTTCAAAACTACGCCGGCTCCATCCCTACACCTCGGACCCGAGAAGATTTAATTCCCTCCTAAATTGTAGTCATTTGAAATATGCCAATATGGGACCGGCAACAAACTCGGCGGGACACATCTTTTCAAAACATATTATACTCATATTGAGATACCCTCCTACAATTTAGGAGGGAATTAAATATTCTCGGGTTCGAGGTGTAGGGTTGGAGCCGGCGTAGTTTTCCTAGACTTATATTGACCGGGATATAGACCGGGATCAATATAAGTCTAGTGAAACTAACCGTGAATCATTCAAAACTCGGCGTTGTTTTTATCGCGTATATATATAAATTTCGAAAAATTGTATACATGTTTATGATACTGATTATGTATTAACAGTATAAGTGTCTTGGCATAAGTCGCTGTAAACTTATACTTGTGTTTGTTTGAATAAAGAATAATATATCTTTACTTGAAAATAGTTGTGTTTTATAACTAGCCTTATGAACCGATTTTGCATGTATAACCAGCCTTAAAGTTTATAGTCTATGATGGTTCATTGTTTTTAGTATGTGGGTATTTTTGCACTTTGTAGTTTTTCCTCAGTCACCCGTTGACCACGAACGCGTTAAGGGTTCGAAACGTCGGGATGTATTATAAATTCAATATACCGAATATACGCAATATAATCCGTTTTCATAGTTTAATTATATTTGTAACACGTTTTAGAGTTGATAATAAGTACTTTGCTATTAAGTTTTAAGCGAGTTTTGAACTTATTAATATAACTTTTTATCATACCTCCCAAACCAAACAACTTAATATTACTTGCTAAGTAAGGAAACTAATGTATTTTTTCTATGTCCATGGTGATTGTGAATGATTATACTGAGGTTGTGAAATATATAGTTAGTGCCATTTAGTTATGGTTCGTAGAAATAAGCATAATAAAAATTAACAAATTTCTTAAACATAATTGGTATTGTTACCATAACTCTACCGCACATATTTTTGGTATAAACTAATTAAAATCAGAGCACTTTCAGATTCGGCTTAGCTACGATCATAACGTTGGTTATAAAAATATTTCAAAAATATATTGATTAATTGATAACACTTTTATTTTATTTTCCATACAACTCTCTTTAACCTGTCTAATGCCACTCTCACCTGTACCTTCAAATCTTTAACAGGCTATAACTTTTACATTTGTATGATTTTTTCGTGGCCTTTAGTAAAAATGCTAAAAGTGATACTTTAATAATATTTTTCCATCCTTAAAACGTGAAAAAAGTATAAATAAAAAAAAAGGTTTCACTTTAACCTGTCGATGCCACTATTTTGAGAATCACTCTTATATCCTCCTAGACCTTGCCCGTGTACATATCTAATTTGACTACTGATCACTCCCATCTATTTATTTTGCGGAGCAAAACGTATTGGCTTTGTGTAAATAACTGTTATTTGTTTGCTACAGATGCGAATGGCCAGATTTGAGTGTAATTGAGCCATTTAGCTCTATAATACGACCGGGTATTTCCCCATAAACTTTACTTTGACCTATATACCTAATGCCCCAAGTTTTATCCATAAATCTGCCGTGAACCCATAAATTTACTTTATTCGCGAGTGAATCGAGCTTCACATCATTTGTAGCCGTTTTTCGGTGGAATCTGAATGAGATGATGATTAAGCGTTCAAATCTGAATCCTATTCCTAAATCAGTAAGACGATTTTGCACCGACTAATTTTTACTAAAACGCGAACTAAGCTGAGCAAATTTAGGTCTTATGTTGAAGTTTTTAAGGCTAAATTCGCTATAGCAGACGGTAGGTAACTACAACCGTAACGCTACTTGAATAGCAAGTACTAGAGTTCAAGATTGAATTAAAATATGATTATGTAGTTAGGAATTCACTTCTACATATGGGAATATTACTGCATTCACAGGTATGTTTGTACTTTATTTTGGCAAGAAAATAAAGAGAAAATTATTAATGACGCAACTTAGCGTAAATAGGCGACATATAAATTCTGTATTTATATGGAGGCTTAGACTGCCTTTCCACCGAGCAGAGATGAGAGGAGACGTGCGGAAATCAACCAAAAGCATTGGTTGTAATCCAGAGGAGCGGAGATGAGACGTGTTTTTTTATTGTAATAACAGGTTATGGAAGCAGTTTTATTATGAATAAATTATGGAAAAATGTTAAAACTGTTAAAAGTGACATTTCTGGTTGAAGAGATGTCAACATCTAAAATAATTACCGTTTTGGAAAAGTCTACTTATAAATCCGAAAAAAAAGCACACACCAAAATTCAATTAATTTGTATATTTAACTTACGTATATTTCACAAGAGTTGAGAATTAGGATTAATTAGAGTGTTATACTTAACTCAGGATATTAATGACACGCTTGATTTCATTTCCATTAAAACTTTGCTCCAAAATATCTTGTCACGTTGCCAAATGGAAATTAAACTGAACATTTACACACATTATCAAGGTTAGCTGGAAGAGATCCCTTAAGGGGATAGGTTCGCCTTTGTACACATTTACTGTATTCTATCTGTGTTATGTACTTGTTTTGTGCAATAAAGTGTTTACTACTACTACAATTTATGTAACTTTACTTATACCGGGTGTGGCCTATAACACGAGCATATAAATTAAACTGTAGGCTATACTCCTCAAACCAACCAACATTTATTTTGTTCAGCGTCTTCTAAAAAATATGAAGTCTTCCTATTTTTTATACAAATTAAATATTACCTTCAATGTACGCTGTCATCCAGTGCTGGCCGAACGTTAATTGCAATTAACCATTAACCAGTACAAATTGAACTGTAAACCGTAACGGACGGTTACAGTTTGCGGTTCAATTTGTACTGGTTACTGGTTAATTGCATTAACGTTTCGGCCAACACTGCTGTCATCAGTGTAATTGACGTTGCTTGTCACGCTTTAAACATAACAAAATTCGCAATACATTGCGTCTTAGAATAAACATTTAAGTGGTCTAAAAATCAAACAAACTAAAAGTTATTTTTAAAACTTGCTGAGTGAATGTTGGTTAGTTTGAGGAGTGCAGCCTACAGTTTTTGCTCGTGTTACAGGCCATACGCCAGCATACATTGCCCTTCCGTCTCCAAAAATAGTGTGTTTGTTTGTAGCAAACTGACAGTCAAAGTAATCACGCTCTAAAAGACTACTTACTTACTGCTGTGGCGCGACGACCCGAAGTGGATCTTGGCCTCCAACACCAAAGACCGCCATGCTACTCTATCCAAAGACGTTTCTGTCCAGTCGACGGCGCCGAGTTCGCTGAGGTCTTTCTGCACTTCGTCTCTCCAGCGGTACCTATAGGGCGTCCAGACGGTCTTCGGCCACTTGGTACTTCAGAGTACGCCCTCCAGACTGCGCGATCTTCCCCCATCCGGTCTAAAAGACTAGACTAGACTATGATAAATTTATTAACTACTAATAAAAAATTTAGATAGAGCGTTCACTTTTCTAGTCTTCAATTTCCTGTTGATATATATGATGACCGCACTGTGTATATCTATCTATATTAGATAGGTATAGATACTGACAGACAATGCAACGCCTTAAGAGTCACACGGACCCACCACCAAAAAGCCGCTCCCATACAATTGAAGTTACTGTTAGAAGTATTAGAACAAATTAAATTATTTACAGAAAATACTTCAATTTGTTTTTATTTTAAGTACCAGTACCAGTAGTTTTTGTAGTTTCCAGCCTGGGGCACTGGAGGCCTTGGTCATTTTTTCTTAGTATATGACATTTATTTCAGTTTATAATTGAAGTTACGCTCTTATTTTAAAACGACAAGGTGTATTCGAGTAACTTCGGAAATTGGGTAATCGCGAGATCATATTGCGTTGTAATCAGTCTCTTTTCCTAGTGTTTCCTCTTTTCCAAATTACCGGAATACACCTTACTTAAATAACATGAAACTTAGCATTAACATTTAGGTAACATAATAATATTATGTCACCTAAAGTTAATGCCAAGTTTCATGTATTATCTATCTCTTATAAGTTGTTGTTGCTAAAAATTGTTATACAGAAAAAAATAGAGCGAGTAGAAGTTTAAATAAAAAGGCGATGATTATTATTCACAACGACGGGACTTAATCGCGTAAAATAAGTTTTAAATTTACCTCCGACGTTTCGAGGACGGCGTTGTCCCCGTGGTGTCGGAGTCTTCTCAACAACAACTTATTTTACGCGATTAAGTCCTGTCGTTGTGAATAATAATGAGTAAAAATCGTGAAAGTTTAAATCAAGGCGATGATTATTTTAGAATATCGTTTTAAAATGAGAGCGTAGTGTAACTTCGATTGTATGGCGGCGGCCGGCGGCTAGGTTCGTGTGACTCTTAAAACTAGAGTTTTACTATGAAAGTTACTTTTTTTCATTCTTCCCCAAGGGGAGTGAAAATTTATGAAAAAAGTTTGTAACGAGTTCTACGCGGATGGAGCCGCGAACTGAGGCTAGCAAAATGACTTGAACATTGCTGACTGGATAACAAAAATAGTTAACCAGGGTCTCTTGTCAATTCAAAACTGTTTAAGTCAATGTGAACCTTATTTCTTATACATAAATCCCAAAATGCAGACTTACAAAGCCAATAAACTGTTTCAACTAAGGGATAGAACCATTGACCTACATACTGTGATAAGCTTCGTTATCTCCAGGATTGCCCCCGGATGTGCTTACAGTGCAAACCGTCGTAAAACTAAATAGCTACGCACGGCTAGGAAGTGACCGCGAAAATTGACGCAGTGTCATGTTTTTAGAGTTCCGTACCCAAAGGGTACAAACGGGACCCTATTACTAAGACTCCGTCTGTTTGTCCGTCTGTCCATTTGTTCGTCTGTCCGTCTGTCCGTCACTCCGTCTGTCCGTCACTTCGTCTGTCTGTCTGTCCGTCTGCCCGTCTGTCTGTCACCAGGCTGTATCTCATGAACCGTGATAGCTGTTGAAATTTTCACAGATGATGTATTTCTGTTGCCGCTATGACAACAAATAAGTACTAAATAGTACGGAACCTTCGGTGGGCGTTTCCGACTCGCACTTGTCCGGTTTTTTCTGACTCACCACGCATAGCAACTAAAGGATTCCACAGATTTTAGATAATTGCTGACTATAAATATGTACCTATTGCAAATCGCATGCGATTATCGGTGACGTTTAGAGGCGTTAAGTGACATTTGAAAATCAGTTTCTTCTTGAAATTTATTTTACGAAAATACTATATACCTAACGGTGAGTTTTTGGATAAATATCACCTAAAGTTGTTATGCGTGGTGGGACAGTAACAGTAGTAGACAGTAACGCACATAACAGTTATGTGATGCGTACCTATTTACAATTCGTCACCTGAATTGACTTCGGGGTTCGTGTTTGCGTTATAAGACTGCGTGACTTTAGACACTGCTAATGCTAAGACATGAATATTGTAATAAAAACAAAAGGTAAATGCGTTATCGCGGTTATGCGGAATTCTATACTTTATTTTATCTCTCGCTAGTTTCCTGAAATATTGTATAATATAGATGTGACCACGAAAGCAATCATGTCCATTTCAGTTGGGTCGTAGTCAGTTTCCATAAAATTTAATTTCATCGTTATTTAAATCTAAGGAGAAGTCGTGAGCAATGAGAGAGTATCTGTCGCGTGCTCTTTAAACAGTAATTTCTATGAGGTGAAGTTTAAAGTTGAGTTTGACTTGTAGAGTTGTTTATATTAGATGTGGTTAACTTTGGACCTGGTTAACCGCGGGATCAATAGTCCTGTGTGATTATGATCTCGTTCAGAAGAGTTTTATTTGACTTTCGCTGACTCGGTTTAATTTTATATTGATTTGGTTAAAATTCGATAACAGCTGACTAAGTGTTACTAGGTGGTTTTAATATTTTATCTTCAAATAGTTGCTTTTCGTGACCCTTAACGCATTTACTGCCAGCGTCCCGCTAGGCGGGTCCTGTCGCTATTCGCTACGGTTTTTCCCGTGTTATCGATCGTCTTTTCCGGTGTTATTCCCGTAGCGCGTAACGCTCTGGCAGTGAATATTTTAAAAGACTGAAGATGTATGTACACCTTACACCTATTTCACCGCCTTTTTCACCTGGCATTGACAATTATGTACATGTACATACAGATGAACACATCAATGGTTTCAATAGAAATGTTCTCGGCTTTTGCATGATTTAGTTCTTTGACGTATGTTTTTTTTTTCATAGCCTTATTAAAGTTATGTAGCATCCAAAATATTTATAAGCATGATGGTAATTAGGACGTAAATATCTTGCGGATACTTGTCACACATTTCATAAACACTGACGTACGTAAATAACGCGGATGTCATAATTTTCCCAGTGTTATCTCGGCATTTTACCTTGGCTCGCTTAGAGTGCCTGAAGTCCGGTCGTCAACCCGATCCCAAGATTTGGCACAGGCACAATTTTTTACGAAAGCGACTGCCGTTTGAGCTTTCAACACAGAGGAAAAACTAGGCTTTACTGGGATAAGTCCGGTTTACTCATGGTGTTTTTCTTTACCAAGAAGTGACTTGTGACCTTAAAAGGATGTTTCGTATATGAGTCCCAAACTCATTGGTTTGGGATTTGGGACTCATATACCTTGTTTTAAACCTGCCCCCCGGTTCGAAAGTCACATGCTTTTTACCGCTAGGCTACCACCGCTCTTAAATAATGCGGATACCTGTAGTGATCCAATCACACTATTCATGATCACATACAGTAGTACGAGTATCACTAGTCTTGGGACACTCATTGGATGGGAACCCGGTAAAAGATCTGCGTTTATTCATACATTTTTTGGCTTCAGATTTGCGCGACCAACAGTCGTATCTACGTGTATTGTCATAGGGCTTTTTATTTTAGCTCTATACAGGACAGGAGTTGGTTTCCATTACTTTTTGCAAGCCATTCAGGGCTGATCAGGGCTTAAAATCGCTTTCTGAGTTTGCAACTAAACTTTTAGAATTAGAATGCATAATTATCAAAACTCACTAATACAAGTTCATCCATCACTTCGGCAAACTCTCGGTTAGCAAGCAATCGGAATTCATCGCTTGCTCAGACTTACGTAGAACATTAACATGAATTAGCATTTCTAGTGGACTTGACTGTCTGTAGGTCGATGTTTTACAAAGTTTTATAGGTTTTACTAGTATTCATTTGCATTTACTTGCATTTCTCCATCAGAATCGCTAATTTCGCTGTTAGGGTTGGTGAGTTACAATTTGGATAAGTACTAGTTGTGAAATTTTAAAACAGATGACTGTTCTATGAAAAAAACGAAAATAACATGCGGGCAGGAAAAATTACTAAAGATCTTAGGTATTGTATTTATAAAGTAAGGACTCTAAGCACCCGCTCGCACCGACCGCCGGCATCATAGGCGAGACAGCAATATAATTATGCGCGTTCGATAGAGATATGAACAGGCGGGTCAATGTCCTTACTTCAATATACGTATGTCTTATGTGACTTGCTAATGTAAATATTGTTTCATTGCAGGTTGATGGTGTGTCTCTCCACGGAGTGTCCAACCATAGGGCAGTGGCGTTGCTGCGAGATGCCAAAGGGTCGGTGGTGCGATTGAAAGCTTTAAGGTGCATTTTAACGTTCTACATTTGTTATTCTTCATCAACAATAAATGACATCTAACGTTGCACAAATACATTACTCATATCATTCATATTTACATATGGCCCATTTTATTTAAAGTTGTATTACCGTTTTTTTAGATTTGGGGATTTTTATGTTATACCTATCCCAAAACACTTCGAAGCCCAACTGCAATCTGAACTTCAATTTTCACCTTTCTTTTCAGGTATCTCCGCGGTGCGGGGTTTGAAAAGCTGCAGAAAGCCCTAGCGGCCCAGGACGGAAGGAGGTCACCTCTCGCTCCTCCCAGCCCGTCTGTCACCTCCCTTGCCAAGTATAGTTTTAGTGTGGTGAGTAGGTATTTTATTGATAATGTTGAGATACCTACCAAATAATACCAGCTACCTCTAGCCAGTCCGGTCTTTTAACAAACTGTCACTTCAGAATTCTACTCAGTATTTTCTTTTTTCACACTACTGATCGACGTGGAAAACAACAAGCTCGTCCTGTAATGATGATTATCCGATTAAAGCAAAGCACAGTCATTATCAAATAGATAGTGACAGCCAAATATATCGAAACACACTTTAAAGTTAAGGATGTATACCGATATATTTGGACACATTGGTCGTATTTGATGCTAAATGCATCATTTTACGGTAGTCTAAAAACAGCAAAGAATTTAAAATGTTATGGTTTGGTACCCACGATTTTCTTTTTTGCAGTACGACGAATCAACAGTGATAGAAACCGAGCTAGACTCGGAAGCCCCAGGCCACCCGCCTTCACCCCAATCGCCGTCGGATGATGCCGAGATCGTAATCGGACGAGACGATGAGACCGCCGAGCGGGAGGCGCGTCGGATACAGGACAAGTGGCGGGACATACTGCAGAACGAGCAGGACTGGCCGGGGCGGCAGCACGAGTATGATATTATTGTAAGTTCTGCCATTTGTTTTTAACTGGGACGGAGATTGTGATCGAACGATACGACGAGACTCACCGAGCGGGATGCGCGTTGCGCGTTGGATACAGGACAAGTGGCGGGCTTACTGCAGAATGAACAAGACTAGCCGGGGCGGCAGTACGAGTACGATAATATATCATTGTAAGTTGTATCTATTCTGTTCTTAACTGTGGGATTAGTCCACTCCCACATTGATGGTTTATAGTGTACATCGTAGGGATATAGTTACCTACTTAGGTGCACAGGGCGAAACAATTGGGCAAACAGTCCGGAGCACCAATATGACCAAAAACCATCTGTGTGATGGTCGCTTGAAACAAGTATATTAGAAGCGGGTACTGGGCTCCGGGGGATTTTTCCGAAAGAGTAGTATAAATTGTTCAATGTATTCTACATTTTCATTTCAGGTTGGAACAATAATCAAAGAGAAGGATAGCGGGTTGGGCATCTCACTCGAGGGCACCGTCAGAGTGGTGGGGGGCAAGGAGGTGCAAGCGAGACACTACATCAGGGCTATTGCCCCGAATGGTCCTGTGGCGAGATTGGGGTTGTATAAAGTTGGAGACGAGTTGTTGGAGGTAAATCTTTTATTGTTGTTGTCAGAAGTCCCCAGTATGATGGTTATGGTTATAGGCTCTGCATTTGGGTAGCTTGGATAGGTAGGAGGTAGAGTCAATTCCCTTGTTAATGTTTAATGCCAGCACAGCTAACTTCGTAGAAAAGCGCATGATCTTCCATGCGCGTGGTGTCTCCACAAGCTTCCCAAATTTATCACCGTGAGTCGAGAATTTGAGCTCGTTTTCTAGCTGGGCATTAAATTACAAGAAGTTATTTCGGACCTAGAAGTTACAGTTACACTTATTCTGGTCCACGTCCAAAAGAGAGGTATGGGCACTGTGAATGACATCTCGCTTTGTGTGGTAGGGCACAGGACAGAGATGTCATTCCAGATCTAGAGCAGAGCCCAACTGGGGAGGTACCTCCACCTTACAGAAAACCACAGCCAAATAACACTAGACCTTACTAATAGTGTTGTGTTCCTGCCGGTGAGTAAGGTTGCCAGAGCTCGAGGGAGAGGAGTGTTAGGGTCGGCAACACGCATGCAACTCCTCTGGAGTTGCAGGCGTACATAGGCTACGGAGACTGCTTAACATCAGGCGGGCCGTATGCTTGTTTGCCACCGACGTAGTATAAAAAAAAGGAATTTTATGCTGATTTATTTATCCGATAAGCGTGATAAGCTCTCTTAAGAAGATAAGTGATTAAACCGCCAAAAATCTGATAAAACAACAGGAAACCGTCTGATAAAGTCACGTTGGTGTGAAGTTACTAAATATTTAGAGGCTAGTTCCTTTGTAGACAGATTTCCACAGATGGTTTCTTAATTATTAATCATTCATACTTAAGCTAATCTTTAATTTTCAGGTGAACGAGTGGCGGGTACTAGGCGCGCATCACGTTGAGGTGGTGACGCGATTACGGGCGGTGACATCGCCGGTTGTGCTGGTGTGTGTGAGGAAGCGGGATGTCGAGAATAAAGGGAAGACTGAGGGCAGTTTTGCCAGAGTAAGTAAATTAGCCTTTCGAAGCTCACTGGCACCTTAAGAATATCTTTAAAAATAATTCTAAACAAGCCTTCTATACATTATTTTGCCAAATTGTAAAGTAGCCACTAAATTTAAAATCCGGTTTTCTAAACGCCAGAATATGAGTCGCTTAACTTCAAACTCGGGTAAATCCAACTGTCAGATTTTCGATTTTGGTATTAAGAAAAGGTAATAGGGTAGATATTTAATACGTAATTATGTGACATATCTACGTATTATATTTTATTTATTTCGACTTTACTAAGTGATACCTACATAAGTATGCCAATATGTAAAGATCATTACGCTAATTTTTCGGTTTAACTCGCGTATTTTTATACACTCGTGCGGTATGTACAGGAGATGTAAAGACTTCCTACTAAAATTAGCTATTATATCCAACAAATCTTGTCCATATTTTTATTTGTTACAAAATAGGTGCTAAACTAAAATGCATACTTATTGTTTCAGAGCAAGACTATCGGCGGCAGTCTTCAAGATCTGCTGACGCCTCCGCAGCGACTCATCAAAGCAAAGTCGGAGAGTTCGGTAGCCTCCTTATGTAGCACCAACACCGTCATGTCTACGGGGCACGATCATGACGGTAAGGACAGTGAACACGGTGAAATGAATATATTTTAAGTATAAAGAATTTCACTGGCATATCAGCTGCAGAATAGGGGTCCCTCCATACTCGCTACAATCAGTCCCTTTTGTTACCCTCATCTAGCATATATATTCTTGTAACCTTTGTTAAATCGATAGTTTGTTTTGTAAGGACAGTGAACACGGTGAAATGAATATATTTTAAGTATAAAGAATTTCACTGGCATATCAGCTGCAGAATAGGGGTCCCTCCATACTCGCTACAATCAGTCCCTTTTGTTACCCTCATCTAGCATATATATTCTTGTAACCTTTGTTAAATCGATAGTTTGTTTTATTTGGTCACCATTATAGGGTTATGAACAAGCAGTGTAAACTGTAAACGCAATAATACCCCATGGCCCTCTCGTGAATTTGAGATCGATTAAAATAAATGTTGGGGCCGTATGCACTCGAATCGGTGGGCCAAACACGGTGGGCTACCGAATTTATACCGCACACTAGCTGGGGCAGAGGCAGACCAAAAAAGAGATGGTGGGATGACCTCGACGCGTTTTGCAGCTTTATGGCCGTGATGAGTGGTGAAAAAAAGGGGAGGCCTTTGTTCAGTAGTGGGAAACAAGATAGGCTATTAAAAAAGAAAAAAATATGTTCACCTTATTTCTGAATCTGTCTTGTAAAAACTAGGAGGAGTATGGCCTGTCCATTTCAAGATTTAACTGTAAGCGCTTCTCTCATTCCAGAGTTCTGTACGGAGGAACTCGACCGCAACCGTTCACGTTCACTTGAGCCGCTGAGTGGACTAGCGATGTGGAGCGATCGCGTGGAGTACATCCAACTGCAGAAGGAAGAACGAGGGCTTGGATTTTCCATACTTGACTATTTGGTAAGTGCTGGTGTTGGACTATAACGCGTGGAGTACATCCAATTACAGAAGGAAGAACGGGGGCTTGGATTCTCCATACATGACTATTTGGTAAGTGCTGGTGTTGTCACAAACCGCTTGCGTCGTTAGAGCGATTAAGTGGTCTAGGGATGTGAAGAGACAGCGTGGAATACATCAACTTCAGAAAGAAGAACGGGGGATTGGCTTCTCCATACTGAACTATTTGTTAAGTTCTATTTGAGATCGTCCTTTGTTTTTGGAATAGTCGAGTAATCAGGCGTAGGCAAGTATCCAGCTGCAGAAAGATGGTTTTTACCGCCCGTTATAACATATATATGTTATGCTAATGAAATGGAAAAGTATAGTTAACTCGTAAATGGACTCAAAAATGGGAAGGACGTGATTGTGAACCTTTTTGGGGCTCAATGATTGAGGTTATAAAATAAGTGCAAAAGAGGGTCAAAGTTTACGTCCAGTATTTTTGACGTTATCGAAATAAGGGCTAAATGAGCAGAAAGCCGGCCATCATCTCACACTCGAACGTTTATAAAAAAGGTTCTAGATAAGTAACAAAATATAAAGATATTAGTTTGAAATGGTCCTTTGACTCTTGTGTTGATATTTATTGTTGTGCCCCAGGACCCGTCGGAGCCCGGCAGCTCGGTGATCGTAGTGCGGTCGGTGGTGGCGGGCGGCGCGGCGGCGGCGGACGGGCGGCTGGCGCCGGGCGACCGCCTCGTGTCCGTCAACGCGCAGGACGTCGCGCGCGCCCCGCTCGCGCACGCCGTGCAGGCCATCAAGGGCGCGCCCAAGGGTACGTCACCACACCACCAGCTGGGCAGGAGTGGCAAGACAGTATCTCTCCGCGAGATAGACCACCCGTCTATCGTTAATTAATCCGGTTAGAAAAAGACGGGTAGTCTATATCGCGGGCAAGATACTATCGCGGGCGAGATACTATCGCGCCCCTCCTGTGATAAGCCTACAGACGATAGGTGTGGCAGGCCTGGATGGACATGGCCCTTACCGAACGTGGCGACAACAACTCTGTTGTATAATAACGCGACCTCATCGAGTTTGTAGGTATCTGTTAGAATAATCTTGATCTACTTAGTTAACCATCATCTAAAGAAAAGTACAGCCGGTGATAAAAGCTTAAATACTTATCGAAAACATTTGTTTGAAACTAACGTTTAGTACTTACCTATAATTGTCAGCTGAGCTTTTGCCGCTCACCCGACAAGTTAAATTGGCAGCAGAAAAAAATTAAATAGTGTTAAAAAAAGGTTCGAATTTGTTTTTTTTTTTTGAGAAAAAAACAATACAAATGAAACTGTTATTATTTTTTAAATTTCTATATAGTTAATTTGTAGGTACTTATTATTAAGATTGTGAAAATGTAGACATTATCATTAAACACCCTGTCACAATTACTGCAGTCGACTTATCAGTTATCAGACATACCTACTATTTATAAATACTTACAGGTAATTATTTTCTTTATCAGAGATTTAAGTATCTTTGTTCAAAATATTTACTCTTTCATATTGTCAAATAAACGATGAAGCCTAAATTCTGTAACTTGATAATATAAGTCCTGAATGTCTGAAATGGTGTGTGTTTTATTCAATATACCCATTTTTTTATAATAATCTATATTTGCTAATTATTATTTTCACCGAAAACATGTGTAAATACAACAACTACTTAAAACCAGTTTTTGTGACAACAAGTGAAACACGTGAATTTGCTCTAAATTAACGGCCTACCTATTGACAACACCTTCCGAATTTTAGTATATATACTTAGCAACTTTATTATCAAAACTCGACGTCAGACATTTCAATTACTTTCAATTACAATTACAACAAGTAAATAGATATTTAAGTGGCTCAGATAACTGTTTATATATAACATTGTTACTAAACGTGGTTTCGTAGCTCCTCAAATAAGGAAATAATGTTTATAATGTTAATTCAATGTCGGAATGACGTCTATGTTAGTTTGTACGTATCCTTGTTCCTTCATAGACGTGTTTAAAGTTATAAAACAGTTTTTGTGTTACTGTGTATATAATTAGGAAAGATCTGAATTAGTAAAAAGAGGTCGTTTTAAAATAATTCTTTAGTTCTTAATTTTGTTAAAACCAACTTAATAATTAATAATAATTATGAAATTACATCGTGGTAGACCCGTTCATATAACTAAATATGTGTACAAAACGAGAGTTTAAAGTGTTAAGAGTTTTGAATGATTCACGGTTAGTTTCATTAGACATATTGACCGGGATATAGACCGCGATTACCTTTTGCATTGATTTTGTATTGTTTATAAGTCTAGTTTAAAGTGTTATATACATAATTGTAAAATTGTGTATGAAACGAGAGTTTAAAGTGTTATATAATTGTATTTGTTTTAGGTATCGTGACCATCGGCGTGGCGAAACCTCTGCCCTGCCACACAGTGGTTGGGGGTCAGAAAGCGAACGGACACAGTATGCAAGGCAGCCAGGTTAGCACCATTTCCCTATCTTCGTTGAGTCAGTCAGTTAACTCATCATTCTTAAACCTTAACGCAACGAGATAAGGCTCACTAATAATCGGTTAATTGTTATTGTTATACTTCGTTTTTTTAGCATTAGAAAAAGGGTAAACAATCTTGACGTGTCTTATTGAAAAACACTTAAAAAATAAGTCACACCAATTATGTAGGTAACAGTTTTATAGCATATATGATCATTTACATTTTTTTGGTTTAATAAGTTATAGTTACAATTCTTATAAAGCGTTTTTCAATAAAAATATACATCAAGATTATTTACGCTTTCTAATGCTTTAAAAACGAAGTAACTTTAACTTTTTTAATTTTAAAAGATACTGGAAGTGCTCTTGCAAGCTTTTGGTACTAGTTTTGGGTACTGTTTTAACTTTAAGTTTAAGATTTTTTCCGGAATAAACTACGTTCTAAAATACTTCATTTAATTAATACGCTCATTCTTTTTAGTCATAACAGTTATCAAGACCTGAATTAATTGAATAACAAAATAAATAAATCAGTAAAATCTATAAAACAACTTGTTTTAACTTGTTTTAATTAAAAAAAACACTTATTTATTATTACTTAACTTGATTTCATTTACTCGTTTGCAAAATAATAATATCGTTTAGGAATCTTAATAACTCCGCGCATGTCATAAATATATTGTTTTTAATTTAAGGTTTAATTTAATTTTTTCTTTATTGAAAAAAAAAAACAGATACAGATCAATAAGATTTACAGGCAAAATTATAAAAGTACATATAGCCTACAGCCTAAGACAATTCCCACATTTATACAAAAGCTTGCAGAGGAACTTTATAAATAAGGATTAGGTACATTCAAATAAATATAATATATTTTAACGGTCAGATAGTTATGAATTTGTTTTGTTTGTTTGTGTGAAGTTTCGTTAGTGACTGTGATACTGATATTGTACACTGATGGGAAAGTAAAAAGTAAGTTATTTTACTTATTAAGCTTTTTCTTTATTAATGCTTAGAGCAGTATTAATTTACCTACTACAAATAAATAGCATGCGATTTTTATTATTATATATTATAACAAAAACTTGTACAGTAAAGGGAATATTACCGCTCTAAGATTAAAATAATAAGTTGTTGTTTTAGAAATTGTTTAAAATAGATTAATTAAAAGAATTCCCTTTAGTGTACAATATTTTTTTTCAAGTGCCTGACTTTCATATACATCATTTAAGTGTAGCAATATTTATAGCTACGGTCGTTAATCCATTTAAATTTACTTTGTTTCGTGCTTTATATATTTAACTTACTTAACACTTGTTAATTTTAATGTACATTTTATACTAGGCAATACTCGTATTGTTTGATTAATTTAAATAACATTTCTATCGCAATTTTTCCTTGGTATGTTTGCGTTTTGTAGTATGCTTGCAAAAAATACTAATGTTAAAACTTTTTTGACAGAAACTGGAATACTTTACGAAGATCCTACGCTTGATCATGTCGCTGCACCGCGACATAATGGAGCTACAGCTGCAAGCGCAACACGCCCCGCTATCCAACTTGCCCCCGTCTCCCCCTTTTCCGCCGCCCCCATTCCGCGTACCGCCCAAGATCAACGCCGAGATATCGATGAAATGACAGGAGGACAAACTAAAATACACTGTCACTGTTGAAATACCTGCCAGCTATGAGGAGTCTAAAATTTAGTCCTTGATCGGATTAAGCAGTCGGCTTATTGACATGTTAAGCACAGGGGAGAGCGGGGCTAAATGGTTCTAGGGTTAAATAATCCTGTATATGCCTACTTAAACATATGGTTATAAATTACGAACTATGTTTCAGACAGACAACGTTAGATTTGTTGTTAAAAATACTGAATACTTACATAGGAAATATGTAGATCCTGAGAAAACAAGGCTTAGCTGCTTGAGGGATTAATCTGCATTTTTGATAGGGAATATTATATAAAATGTGAAACATCCTAATATGTATGTGGATGATTTAGTTTTGTTAAATTTTAAGAAATTTTTAAGAAATAAATTCTTCTTTATAATCGTACACTTTTGAATTGTCCAATAGGACTACTAAGCCGGGTAATAAGCCGTGGTCTTGTTTTAGGTTATCTTCTTCTATACGTATAGTCCCAAAAGAAATTGTAGACAATTATTGAGGGCGCCACTTCCTACGTAACTGTCACGTTTTTGACGTAAGATGCTTAAACATGGCAATAATTTAGTATGTTTTTTTTAGTTCCATTTTATTTTATTTCTACTATATACCTATTTTATGTCGCACAATACATACGTATACGTACATACGTTTCTTACATGTACAATAATTTCATACGTACATAAATAACAATTATAATTAATGATATTTTTATCACATGATATCATTGAGATCTAGAATATATGAGCCAATGTGGAAATATGGTAAATAGTACCTACAATAATAAAACTGCTGCCAATTGTATTTGACGCAGAAAAAAACATATTGACCCTTTTTGAATATCATTTAGCTACAAACAGCTTTGATTTTAAATTATAATCTTTGGCCTAAAATTTGGTAACAAGCTTTGTATCCTACGTCAGATGATCTGGTGGGCACTGAAGGTGAAGAACGTGCCACAATTAGTCTACATTGACATTATCCGAGACCGCGATTCGGTTTCTTTAGTAAGGACCTCCGTTGGCGACACAAAACCCTTCTCGATCACAGTGGGTGTTCACCAAGGCTCCGCTCTGATGCTTGACGCCGTCAGGGCGGTAATACAAGACGACATCGCTTTGACAGACGAGGACAAACAGGTATTAGAGCGAAAGGTGAACCAGTGGAAGGGCTCGCTAGAAAATGGAGGTCTGAAGCTAAATGTCGCCAAAACCGAATACATGGCCTGCGGATGTACGCATTCCACTCCCATCAACCGTGAAAGTACCTGGGATCAGTACTGCATGAGTCCGGGACCATTGGTCACGACACCCGGGCCCAAATCAGAGCGGCTTGGTCTAAATGGCGGGAGGTCACAGTAGTCATCGGCGATCGCAGTTTACCGCTTAGACTCAAAGGGCTATGGTATAAGTGCATTATCCGTCCAGTCCTACTTTATGGCGCCGAGATGTGGCCGGTTCTTGGAAGGCACGTTCAGAAGCTTCTCGCTACAGAAATGAAGATGCTGCGGTGCATGTGCGGCGTTACGCGCGCTGACCGCATTCGTAACGAGTAGGTACATCCGTGGCAGCCTCGCAGTCCGTGATGTAGCGGAGAAGCTCCAAGAATGTCGCCACAGGTGGTTCGGCCATGTTTGTCGCAGGCCAGCTAACTACGTAGGAAACATATACCTTAACCTAGCCCTTGACGGCGTCTCCCGACCCCAGGGCAGACCAAAAAAGCCGTGACCAAAAATGTCGTGAAAGCCGATATGAACGTAAACTGGCTCACACGAGAGGACGCCCAGGATCGCGCAAAGTGGAGAAAGGCAAGTAGGAAAGCGGACCCTGGCAAAGGCCGGGATAACGCTAGGTAGAAGAAGAAGATAAGATGAGATACTTAATGGGCATCATTTATTTAGGCGATATAGACTTAGATATCATAGTTAGGACTATTAGAAGACTTAATTAAATATAGAAATATAATTATATTCATTATACAAAAGTATGCCCAAGTAAGGCTCATTTTAACGTAAATATCCCGCTGGTAACTTTTACGATTTAAAGGCTAGCCCCGAAATAAGGTTTGCAATTTACATACCAGGTGTAGAGCAACGAAACCTCAAAATTTATTGCAAATCTTTAATAATTAATAGGCATTATAATGATAATTGAATTTATTTAACCGGCCTTTTGCTGGCCTGCCACTCTGACCGCCTTCGATGACCAGCTGCCAGGTGCCCGAGTAAAGGAATAAAGTATTTATGTATTTAGAATAAGGTATACCTAAGTGTTGACACATACACATCTATACATTCTTCTTGTGGTCGTTACTGTACACATTACAGACAATGATTTTTTCTACGTTAAGATTGAAATTCTTGAATATAAGTAAGGTAAGGCTTCAGTAGATCTGTGTGTAGATTATTCCGTCAATTGAGATGTGATAGATTTTGTTGAGAATTTTGGAAATTTTTGAAGAGAGAGATTACGGTTCTTAATATAGATTGGAATTGAGGTGCGATGACGTCATAAGTTTATTTTATTATTCAATTTATTATAATAAAATAAACTATAAATTCTTCAATAAATTGCAAACGAAGAATCCGAATAAAATTGCTAAGACTACCCACCATAAATTATTAATAGGTACTAGATTTGTTTTTTTTTAGCTACTGTTTGCACGTGATGTGCCATACATAAATATTTTTTTTTGTAATTTTAGTGACGTCATTGTCAATAGAAAACATATAAGTATTCACTGACTAGTAAATTGGGAATGTTATTATATTATGACATATATATATGTATTAAAAAAAACATAATTTGATATCCATATGTGATGTGATATACATATGTGTATTTCCATTCCTTTAAATATTCAACCTAATTAAATATAACGTAGTTAAATTATTGTCGTTCGTGATAGGCGTGATAGCCTCGGCAAAATTAGAATATGTCAATTTGTTTGCTGATAGTACCTAACAAGTCGAAAGAAGATAACCACTAAGAAATTTTAATTTATTTATACAATACACTATATTATTACATTAATTTTTTTTTTGTAACGCTTTTTTTTCCTGGCTCCTATTTTTTATCAGATCATATTTAATGTTGTGTCGAAGATAACAATAACAAACTAGTCAATAAAACCTTGCCAGCAAACTAAATCTGCTAGAGAAAAACATTCTTTGGCCACGCTATACCGTCAGATATTTTTGTTTAAATGAAATGTGGCAATTATCCTAAGAACAAAATGAATTTGGTCAATGAGAAATTCCTTACAGGAAACGATTGGACATATCATAGTTGTAAGTTCTTTTGCAGTCAGCTAGAATGAGATTTGTTCAGAAATAAAGGTATTGTTTATATGTTTAATACTAGAAAATATCGCGTCGCGTCAGCTAAAGTCCCAAACTTGGCCAAATGAAGATTTGAAGTAGGTAGATAAGAAATTTCCGACTTTAGCTGACATTGCTAAAGTTGTAAATCTCTTAACTTCGTTTAAAAGAGTCTTATCTTGTTTCGTTGAAAATACTTAAGTCGACATGACTATTGTAACATGTATACTTAGGTATTAAGGAGCCAAAATAATACTAAATTGTTGATAGGTCCTTCGATTTACAGATCACCCTGTATATTTAGAGAATGACCCAAATAAACAGAAGTGCTACGATTGAACATTATTGGTTTCTTATGTATATATACTCATATTTACAACATCAAAAAGTTCGTAAATCTCTTTGAGCTTGACTTAGATTGCTATTTTTACAAAACAATAGCATTGTGTTCCGTTCATGTTCCGTTTGTTTGTGATTGCGGGACGTGAACGTGGATCAAAACGACTCGTGACGAAAATAGTACATTGTTTTACTGTTGCTCGATCACGCAAATGCGTTTCTAGTTGCACGAGAAATTGAATTTAATACATCTGCTAACGGTGACTTAGACATGTGATTGCAAAGCTGATTTCTGGGTTTGAAACCCGGTAAGACCATTTGTGTGCTTTTCACTAATATCTTCTGTCGTCAGTACCTAATACAAAAAAGCCTTAATCGAAATTACTGTCGGACTTAGTAAGTCTGATTTGTTTAAGATTATCTTGTAGCAGTTGTAACATAATATATAATATTTATTTTATCATCAATAACACTACATACCTAATATTTACTGTACTACGACGAGGAAGTGCAGTTTACCGACTTTTAGATACTTGGACAAAACATATGCTAGTATATAACTAAATATCATACTAACTGATTGCCAAAATGAAATTTTCTTCATTGACTTAGCTTAGGCGTTGCTATGTCAAAGGACTATAGGCTTTAAAGGAAACGAATTGTTGTGAACTGTAATAATAGATATATTGATGTTGCTTAACGAGCTCTGTGTTGATCGTTTATATATGCTTTATCATGTGTGTTGTCATAAACGTTGGAAAATCTTTGCTGTTTTATTTGTCACCCTTATTTTCACTTAAATTTCATAAACACAGTTTGTTACAGTCGCCATCAGATATATCGGAGCGTTCAAGGTGTTTATAAATGTCTGAACATAGCATCTATTATACAGACGTTAAACTGTATGTTGGGGCCCTCTTGAGCACCGCTCGAATATATCTAATGGCGATTGTACTTGAGTACCTACGGCATATTTATTTCGATAATTTAATACGATTAAAAAAATTGCGTAAATTTAAATAATATTCTTAAAATAATTTCACTTTCTACTAATTACTTTTTTCACAGGAATGCATAAACTCGCTGGCGTCAGACGACCACACCGGGATGGATTCCTTCCATGAATGCCTCCAGGAATACGGAGAAGGCCTAGAGGTCGTCCAAATATGCCTCGAGCCCGAGGACACATCTATCAAGGATGAGGAACTATCTGCCTTGTGTGATATCAGCTTTGATGATTGTATCAAACGAGATGATACTTTGAACGAAAACATTAAAAATGTACCAGACAAAGTTAACGGCGTAACTGACTTGAAAGCATCAAAATCTGACGACTCGTTGGATGAACCTGATGACGACATGACAATAAGAGAAGATGATGTTTTAATTACGCCACGAGAACTCCCCGACATCAGAACGAAATTTGTTGATGACAAACAATCGGAACGAACTTTGTCTAAACAACAAAGTAAAGATATATCGACATCAGATGAAATGGTTTTTGCAGTGACACCGACAGGCTTAGAAAGAATTAGTTTCGAAAAGTATTGGAAAGAATGTGACACAAAGACTACGTTAGAAAAAGTGAAAAGTGATGAAAGTTGGAAAGAGTGCTTAAATTCTCCAACAGAAGAAACTTCAAGTTTTTACGACGCTACCACAAGAATTTCCGTCCAAGAAGATGGGCAGTCCCTTCTGTTTATAGACCATGAAATTGATGGCTACGAAACGTGCATTGATGACGATTCTTCGTCCGTAAAATGTACAGAAAAGAATACCCATAAAATCAACGGCGATCGAGAGATCAAAGTGGAAGATAAACACGATAAAACAGATGCGAGAAACAAAGACAAAGACGTCGATGCCAAAAATATAGAGCAGAACGCTCCCAGTATCTTAGACGAAGTGTCGTACAATCCGTGCATTCAGGAGCATATAATAAAACAAATGAAATCCTTAAGAATCGAACCCATAAATATGAATATAAGTCATAAGAAGAAAAAGAAAAGTCCGACGAAACATAAACCGTCCAAAACTGTGCAGTGCGTCGAATACTACAACGATCAAGCCGAATGTTTAGAAGAAATAAGACAAAAGAGGATAAAAGAAGAGGAAACCATACATAAAGCTGAGCAGAAGAAGATTCTGGATTCGAATAGGGCTGTGATTGAAAAAAAGCTTCATTTGAAAATGCAAGAACCGAGTGAAGAATCGACAGACTTGGAAACAAGTTACGTTCCAGGGTGCCATAAGTGTTTTTTAGAGAACTATGCCTACGCTATCACGAAAGCGTATATAGCGGAGGCCCATGCTTGCAAGTTTTGTGAAGTGATTCGTGAGATACTGGAGGTTCCGAAGGATGGCCCGGATCGGAGAATGTCTGCGCCCGCCTTCGTGAGCCTGGATAGTCCAGGGTCGACGACGGAGGAGGAGGATCTGTTGATGGTGCCAATCGTGAAGGACCGGAGAAAGTCTGCTGGTCCTTTAAAATTTATTGTGCCTTCGAGGAGAACCAGGTATGTTGATCTAGGTTCTTTACAATCTTTACTGGAATTTTGCCAAATGTTTTGCTATGGACTTACATACATTGCTTATGTAGTACATTGTGCAACGAGTGGGGTAAGCGAGATTTTGTAAACGAGGTCTATAATTCCCGATAGCCGCAGCCTGGGGGAATAAAGACTCGAGTTTACAATATTCTTACCCCCGGAAATACACACAATGTTTTTCATCGCACTTGCGAAGAAAAAACTAAATTTTAAACGAAATAATCTTTTTCGCGCAAGTGTGATGAAAATTACTTTTCACAAACCCTGTTTTAAAAATAACATCAGACGAACGCAAACATTAAAGATTTCCTGAAACACGTGCCGACAAGCCTAATGCGATGAAGCCCTATTTTGAGGCCGGCTTTATAAGATCTCTTTACATCTATACAAGCAAATCTGAACCTAAACAATACCACCGTACAAGACTCAGTTTCCAATGACATGTTATCATTTATGACGTGTACATGGTCACGGGAATGCCATGGTATGTTATAGGTTATTTTGAATGAAATAGGGTCGAGATTTGAATAACCGGGTAGGGAAAGAGTTTTTTTTTGCGAACGTCAGACTTTTTCAATAACAATTGTACAAGTTCAAGTTGAAAAGGTTAGGACGAGACAAGAGGACGTGGCGAGTCATATCATGAGACCGGACAAATGGGACAAAATATTGAATTATGTATTTAGAAATTAAATGACAATACCCGATAAAAAAAACTAAACGACAAATTTCTGAAATATATATTTGTTTTAATGTTTTAATATAGTAAATTAACTAAGTGATAGCGAAAGGGCCACAGCGAATTAAACAATACAACTTGTTAAATTTACTAATTCAGACAAAGAGTATACGATGTGACCTAATTCCCATCATCTTCCTCGCGTTGTCCCGGCATTTTGCCACGGCTCATGGGAGCCTTGGGTCCGCTTGGCAGCTAATGCGACTGCCATTGCCTGTAAACTAGACCTCGTTGGGATTAGTCCGATTTCCTCACGATGTTTTCTTCACCGAAAAGCGACTGGTAAATATTAAATGATATTTCGTACATAAGTTCCGAAAAACTCATTGGTATTTTTTACGATCCGGGGTTTGAACCCGCGACCTTCGGATAGGCCGGGAAATAAACTTTGAATTGTTCGAGAACATCACATTATGTCCTACAGTATATTTGTGTTTGGAATATAATAGAACACTATTTTGTGAATGTATGTGTAATGTATTTGTTACTACAAAATTTACTATGATAGTAATCCTCTATCCTATATATTCTCTTTGATGCTAACATATATTTAACAAAATGTCTTTAATAATTAAAACAGCAATCATTCAACTTAAACAAAATGTTTTATCTTTAAAATATTCTTATTTATACTCGTACACAAACGTAAAGGTTTGTTAAAGTTATTAACAATATGCCGCAGTTTAAATATTTGTCAACATATTTTTGGACCGTCCTGTACTATTGGGTAGGTAGGGGTAGGGGGTGGGCTGTATGAGCCTGTACCGGTGCATGTTTACCACAGACGTGTTATAAAAAAGATGTCAGACTATTTGTAAAATCTATTTCGCAAATTTTTGGGATCGTGACGTGAACCGCGACAGTAATTTTCTTGTCTAGAATGGCCCTCGTAACATGTGTAGGTAATGATTAGGTAATCCATTCTATATTCTACGGGACGCCATGTATTTAACCTATATTACCTTTTCTTAATTATTACTGAAAATTAGCTATAGCTACATATATTTATTTGGTATAATTTTCTAAACTATACTAATCTTACTGGTATCCGAACGCGCCAGTTCCACTCATGTTGTTACTATAAGACTTACCAAAGGAATAACGGTATTATCCATGTTTAAGTAATGATGATAATTGTCAGTCCATACTAGTTACTGGTCTTCGCTAGATTGCAAGTTAATTTGGGTGAGTGGCGCCCACGCAATTGAGTAATTGAGTATGTCCCGATGGGACTATGTATTGAGTGTAGTGGCACGCAAAAACTGCCTGATTAATACGCATAACAACAATAGACCTGTCAAATAAAGTATTCTAAGTTATATTCTAATACGGATGTATTGCGCGACGGGCAGAAATATCTACGTTATCTGTGGTAAAGTTATATACATACAGACTTGCATGCATAATAACATTATTATTATTATCCAATTATGCAACGGGTCCCTACTATTCAATATACTCTATGTTCCCTACATCGAAAATTATTTTATCTACATATCATAAACCCTCTATGATGCCTTCATAAATTCGTAAATAATGGCCAACATTAAGATAAACTGTTTTGTTACAACAAATTTCTTCATTACAATATCAAAATCGATTCGGTAATGACATTCAAACTTCGAACATCTTTGAAAAAAAAGCAATTCGATTTGACATCTATTCTAATATCAGTCGAGATGACGTTTTATTCGAAATTAAATGTCAATTGCATACCTACAATTTTGACAAATCAATAATTATTTTATTGATGCAAGTACGAGCAAGATGCACGGGCCAATGCTTGAAAAATGTCATGACATGGACATTTGTAAGTATGAAATTATGAATGAGCCTCCTAGTTGACTACGGAACTATACGCAACCATTTTTCACTATGCACTTTAAAAACTCTTCCGCTTGAAAGTGGAGCAGGTCACTTCCATCCGTTTCCCATTAACTAATACGAAAGAGTATGGGGAAATTAAAAAGAAACAATCTCCAGCCCCGGCCGGCTAGGGGATTAGAGAAAACAGTCAACCACGGCTAGTGATGCTCCGCCATCGATACATTTCCGTCAGATATCCTTTGGAAACATAAAGAATAGGATAAGGATAGCACAAGATGATTTTTTTATGCAAAGATATACTTGTTATGCTTTGTTCGCTAATGTGGACGAAGACATGCTTTTAAAACATTACAAATTATGACTTCAAATACTTCCACAACATCAATTGCAAGTACCAAGCATGGAATCATGAAAAGTGAACAAGTTATTGGTGCTGTAAATTTCGGTATGTGTGCCATTGTGAGGCACACTGGTAACTAACCGTCATGACTGCATGTGCAGTCACAGATTTCAAATAAATCACCATTTAGGGTTAACTTTACATTAAACATTTCATAGCGTTAGTATTGCGTTGAAATTGGCTTGAAACCTAAATGGCTCAACAACTAAAGTACATGACCGTACATAAGTTTTGGGTCATGTAACCGAGACGTTTAACGTGCGATCAGGGGACCTGAAATATTATACGGATTATACCGTTTTGTGCCTTTTTCAATGATTCATTCTGTTTTGTCAACTACGTATATTTGCAGATTATTCGGGGGGAGTAAGGGAAAATAACGTGGGTCAAATTTTTCAGCGCAGTGCCGTAGGTACCTACAGCTCTGTTAATTACGTATATTTTTTTGCTCGTTCCATTGGCAATGAGTTAATTATTAAAACATTTTTCAAAGTAAATATACATAATAATATAAAACTACATCGCAAATTATCTACATTAAGCACAAAATGAAAACGTTTATTCAACAACAACGCGGCACTCGATATCAATAAAAACCACAACGCTCGCATCACTAAAAGAAAATTGCTAATACTCATAATTGAATTATGGTTAGCCGACCTCAATGTATCATTGTGGCCGCGGCCTCGCCAGACCCCGATTGTCGCTGTCGCTATCGGCTTTGTCGTTTGTCGCCGTTGTCGGTCGGATTGTGTTGTCGTTTGTGGAATGAAGGGTTTCGAAATTTGAATTGGGTGAGTGTTTGTTTTCTTTTGTTTTTGCGTCTATTGTTAGGTTAATTTCATTAGATTAATAGGATCAATTTTATTGTTGACTCTCCTTGTGTAGGTTTGTAACATTGTATTTCGTAGCAATAATCAAGTTAAAACTGACTGCGACGCCAATGACTTTATCCGTATCTTTAGATAGTTAAGGTTCAACTCTTGGGACTTACTCTTTGGATAGTTGAGGATTAACACTATTATTGATATAACCTAGTATCAATCTATTTTTTATTTATTAAGTTGACGACAACATGTACATATGACTCAATATCGTTTGTATAAGGCTACATCTTTGAATGTTTTTCGACATTTGTCGTTTTCAAAATCGTGTCGTGTTTTTGACCCACGTTTAAGGACGATATCTCGAACATTCGCACAGTCTCACGATAGAATAACTTTACTATCAAATGCATTCGCAAATCGACCGACGTCCCATTTATGTTCGAATGTTTGACAGCCCTGCACATCATCATGCATAGGGTAAGAAATTTGAACACGGTATTTTATTTATCTCAAAATAATATTTTACTTTCAGTGTTTTCAAGATATACTTTTCATTTTAGGCATCAGGCTGCGCGTTGTCTGTGGCTCGGTCATTGCTTTATAATACACTCAAGAGCAATAAACATGGGTTACATTATAGTATGTAATTTCCATAGTGTAGTTCCTAATATACACGTCACGGGCTTGTGTACTTTAATCTGAAGTCTGCTAGATAATTACGACACAATAATAAGTTGCTTACTTAACTGTGTCGTCGTATCAAAGCAGTAAAATTGGAAGCTCTTCCGCTGCAACGCCTCATTTTCCGCTTCGCCAAGCGAAATAACTTCTTGGTGCACTTGATTCCTATTTCTATAGAGACGTTAAACTATGGTAAATAAGGAGACAACATAAGGTTGCCTTTATTCATTAGCTTTAAATGTTCGCTTGTACTTAAGTAACACTTTACATCCGGGAAAAGTAGGCAGTGGGTAAAAAATAATCAATAGCTCTTATGCTCATACATACTGCCGTAAGAAAGTTTCAAAAATTGCGAAATTCCCAACTTGGAAAAAATTTCGCAACTCATACACACTCTGCCGTAGGTATACAAATATTTGTGATGAATCTCTTGGTAACAGTAGGTAGGTACCTACTTTAGTTTAAAAAACAAAACAAACGCAACACCATATTTTGCGAAAATGCGGCTTCGAACAACAAAAAATCTTCCAATACGGTTGGGATTCTGACACTCCTTGATGCTCTTTGCTAATAAACAGATTAAAAAGGGGCATAACAAACCCCTTTATCAAGGGTTTTTCATACCCATAGTTTGATAATTGTTCATTACAAATGCTAATAATTTCAGATGTTGGTAATAAAATGTAAGTGGGTATAAGTACATATATTATCTATAGGTATAATCAATAAGTGCCGTTGTTCCGTAGAAATGGGTAGCCACTAGCCAATGCAAATTGCACCAACGATTGTTGATAGAGTAGTTTTTGCTCCATTGTTCAGATAATGAAGTGAAGAAATGGATTTACACGGTGTTTTTGCATTACACTAAGCCGAGAAATTGTTACTTTGTGATAAGTACATTTATGTCTGTGATGCCCACAACACACTGGATTATTATAGCACAAAATAATTTATGTAAAGAAAAAGTCGCAACACGAATACATATATGATCACTCTTCACGTGACAAAGTGTCGAGTGCCATAATGGAGTTCAGTTTTTTACAGGATTAGACCGTTTATGCTGATATTTTCACACTTTGCTATATCAACGTCTGTGTCCGATTCTATGTAGGTTGGCGCTATAATATACATCAGTATCTCGTAAAATAGATAAGACCAAATGAGGTAGTAAACACGCGTTAGGTTTTTCTTATCTGTTTATTATTCGTAACGTAACAACCTATCAATGGTTAGGGACGAGGTGAACAAAATTACGAGTCGACGTAAAAAGGGGACGCGTAATTGGATAATTCCCATTTTTTCAATAGAATAGACACATTCATAACAAAATGTTGGAGCCTTTACATTCATTTACATCCGGTTTTGGTCGTCAAAAGTTGATGCTTGACAAATAAGCTACCTGAAAACATATGACGCCAACGCCGTCTAACTCAGCTGTCAAACTTGGAACTTGGATAACGATTTTATTCTGAGACTTTAAATTATCTTTAAATTAAACTTTTCTATGACATGTAGTGTCAAAATAATGACGTTGGGTTATGTTATACAGTGCGAGGCAGTAAACACGCGTGAGGTTTCTCTTATGTGTATGTTATTCGCATAGACATTTGACATTTAAATAGTGCGAGGGCAAATAAAACTTATTTAAACATAAAAATATTACAATTTATTTATTTATTATTTAATTATACAAAGTTTATAGTTATATTAACTATTAATTCAGTTAATATAACTATAAACTAAATTAAATACAATGTGAAAAATAATTATAGTGTATAACTAGCCTTATGAACCGATTTTGCATGTACAACCAGCCTTAAAGTTTGTAGTCTATGATTGTTCATTATTTTAGTATGTGGGTATTTTTGCACTTTGTAATTTTTCCTCAGTCACCCGTTGACCACGAACGCTGTAAAGAGTTCGAAACGTCGGGATGTATTATAAATTCAATATACGCGATATAATCCGTTTTCATAGTTTTATTTCATAAATACAATGTGATTTTAAAGTTTCTTAGTGACTAGTCCTCTCCCTCGTAGGAACAATGAACATAATTATTTAGTTCAGAGCCAACTGCCAACTTTTAGTATGGTGTTGGATAAGGTATTGAGACCCCAAAACTCCCAGGAGACAGTCAAGTGGCACAGGCCATCTATTTCAGCGTAATGATGTCATCAAATTGATGGCTTCCGCCTTGCTGCGAATACTGCATATTGCACTCAAACTATGCATTGCACATACACGTGTCGGGAATCAAATATAAACAGAATAAACATACTACATTTAGTTTATATAAAATGTACAAGATAGCTGTGGAAGAGCGGGGCTTCTTTTCACAGTTACTAGGAAGCCCCAACCATGAGTGTTATGTTGTACTATTTAACGAAACAATTTTTGATTCTTTATTTTGTGATACTATTCCACTGAGTTCCAAAATATACTTACTGCAGTTTAAGAGCTATCGCACAAAAGGTTATGGATTGAAGGAACAACCATGTACCTCCGAAAGAAATCAGTCGATTTTAGTCGGACTTGCGCACCAAAAAAGAGGTTTCCATTTCCATAGAATCATAAAATATTTGCAAGTTTCACTATTGACCGGATTGTTTAATTTATTGTTATGATAATTACTAACTAGTTACTTCACAAAACAAGTTTGCTTACTTAAAATACTCAATATTTTATTAATATAAACCTATATGTTTTACCGTTTTAGAAATAGGGCAAATACGAAAAAAGCCTAGTTTTCTGCTGAATGAAAGTTTAAGCAAAGATATGCAATAAAAAAATATATCGATAGGTTTGCCAATGTTTTCCTTGCTAATTGGACTGTAGAGACCCGACCTCGGGCTGGGACCAAACGGAAATTGTATTAAAACAATAAAACGTTTAAAGATACATTTTATGCCACTTAATTGAAATAGCGTTCATGCATATGCCTATATTTTCTTAGGTGAAAAATACTAGTGGTACCTAAAACTGACTAAATGAATGAAAAGTCGGAAATGTTCATGTCCGTCCAGACAGTTTCTTGAATATAGCTACTAATAAAGGTGCCATTCTAATTCAGACTACACCACCATTACTGCTGCAGTAATGCGGCGCGACATAACTGCAGGAAACGTCAAAAAGATAATTTCACCAAGACGTTTATATTAAACTAGCTTCTGTAGGCCAAGCACATGATTGGCGCGACAGTATCTCGCCGCGAGATAGACTACCCGTCTTTTACTAACTATATGAATTAAAGAGGGACGGGTAGGGTAGTCTATGTCGCGGCGAGATACTCTCGCGTCAATCATGTGCTAGCCCGGCTGCCCGCGAGAAATTATGAGGATGATCGATACAAACTATCCTATATAGGTCCTATCCCGGGTCTCAAACTATACCAAATTTCATGAAGGTAAATCGGTTCAGCGGTTTAAGCGTGAAGAGGCAACAGACAGACAGATGCAGTTACTTTCGCATTTATAATATTATTAGAAGGGAAGAGATTTGCCGATTCCTGCAAATGCCAAATTTGATATTGCTGCTCGGGTTTTTGACATTTGCTGCAGCAATGCACTCATCAGTAATGTCGCGCCGCAGCACTAATGCGGGTGCAGTCTGAATCCGAACGTTACTTTAAGAACACTTTTCATCAAGTCACCTTTGCTGTGGTACACCTTGTTATCTCTGGCACCACAGTCAGATACATACAGCGATCTGCAAAATTGCGTTATCATATGTGACGTTTTCAATCAAAAGGTACCACATTGTCGCTTGCCATAAGGACGTTCTGACAGGTTATTCGTATAAAGATACAATCTAATTTCGTCCTTAATGTAAGCGACAATGTGGTACCTTTTGATTGAAAACGTCACATATAATGAGTGAATTCCATTCACAATGTGTCCATGCAATTTTGCAGCTCGCTGTATAAACGGTTGCACACGTCAAACGTACCGTACATTTTACACACATAACACTTCTCAGTTTGTGCTAACACCACAGTTATTATACATGTACTAGTTTAATATTTCGTTATTCACATCTCTAGTACAGTCGCAAACAGCCGCGTTCAGTCGGCTGTGTCGCCTCGCTAAGTGATTGAACTATATGAACCCTGTACATTCGAGAACAATAGTCAGATTTAAAATTATTTATATTTGATTAACAGCGTGTTATTTTATTTTATAATTATGTTAATTGCACCGTCCAAAGTTGGGGAACGTGTAAGTAATTTAAATATGAACAATATTTTGAATAATTTACTTGTTCCCTAATTTTAACTAAATTTTGTGAAAAAATACTAATAAACTTATATAATAATGGGTATTAATTACTTTTTCTGTAATAATGTCATGAAAAATCTTAATAATTTTAAATAACACTTTTTTACACTATTTCTGCATTGCTTTCAAGTTTTTGAAAGAGTTATTTACCTAATTCATAATTTATACCTATAATACTTATACCTATAATCTAGCTAGCGGATATTTTTTTTATTAAAGATTAACCTGCCTAGGTATCCTGAAGTAACAATGGCAATATCCTGAATTACATTAACATCTTTTATAAAATCTCTAGATTAATTTTTTTAAACCCTATAAAGTGTTCCACAGCTGGGCAAAGGCATCACCCCTAGACTTCCAATCCTCCCGATCAAGTGCAGTTATCCGTTATGAAATGGCATTATTCAAAATAATTTTTCGTTGTATGTTAGTGGAAATTCGTTGTATGTTAGTGGTAGTTTTTTACCACGGCTCCTCCTTGACAACTAATCCTAAGAATCGACGTAGGCACTGGTTTTTACGAAAGCGAAATAATAGTAGGTAGTTGACACAACATGAGTGGATAGAAGTATTTATTGAAATAATATATACTCTTCTGTCGCTCACTGTACCCGCTTTCAGCCAGGAGGATCGCATTCGAGACGTAAACATTTGTGTTTCCAATTGCATTTCATTCTTTGTTGAGAAATGCAAGTCACTTGTAATAACTTGAAATTATGTGATAGTATTGATTTTTCACACCTTTGTTTAATGTCATTGTAGGTATATTTTGATAGTAATTAAAATTACATCAATTCAGTTATTTTTTATTCAGCGATTATTTTAAAATTTAATAATTACATAAAGGTAGGTACTGTCTTACGCTATAATTTTATCGACATCGACTTATAGTAGCGGGCAAATTCGAGTTTTAGTTATGCGATCTGATTCCGATACGATACTGATCTGTCAGTGTCAAAAGTGACGTTATTGGTTGAAGAAATGTCACTTGTCAGTGACAGATCAGTGTCATATCGGAATCAGATCGCACAACTAAAACTCGAATTGGCCCGTAATTTTGTTTGTCCTCGCACTTTTTAAAATGTCAAACTAATTTTACACCCGAGTTTTATTACGCCACTCTCAACTAATATATTATGTAGTTAAAATGTTGCAACGCTATACCATAATATCACATACATGTTCATGGTCCAATAAAGGAATAACTAAATCAGATTGAAACGCCCTTGGCCTCTATACTCTATACGAACCGACGACGATTATCTTCTTACTTTGCTAAATTGCGTCACGAACAATTTTTTGCACGCTATACACTGACAACTTACCTACACTTGAGGGGACGAAGTCACGTGACCGGTTCTCCATATACACAAACGTTTTCATTTTCATCTCAGGGATATTAACATTATAGAAAATGTTTTTACGCAGTTGGATGAATATTATTAACCACAGCATTTCCCCTTTCTGATTTTCTTCGATTTTTAGCGCTACGGGCATTTAAAAACCCGTATGGAATTTGTTTTTTGCTAGTTACATAATAATCAAAAAACCAAAATAAGTTAAACGAAGCGGCATACGTAGCTATATAAATAAATTGTGTAAAAAATGTTATAAAAATATCTTTTGTTAATATCCATGGAGGAAAATGGGGATTACGCTAGTATGGAGAAGCGGTCGTCTACTATACCAAAAAACTTAATCGTATAATACTATATACCTGATTTTCTGAAACTTCTGGTCTCATTCTGAGGCTCGCAGAGAAATTTGAATGTCTCCCTAAAATCATCTTCGGTAAAGTGTTGTAGCTACAGTGATGTTTACTTATAATTACCTCGAGCAAATCAACCTCCGATAAACGCCTTGAATGTCACTTAGGTTAGGCCTTGCGCACAAGTCGCACAACACTGGTCTTATTTACGTAATATTTACGTAATAAAAAGTTTAAGGTCAGCGGTACCTTTACATTAACATTTATAAATTTTTCAAGACGTAGCTTTGAGAATATTTATGATCGTTAGGTGTCGGTTATTCTAAAGAATAGTCAAAACCAATGGTTTATTTGCAGTTACGCTCCTCATTCAGCTATGACGGTAACGTCTTTGCCGCGGCGAGATGGACTGGCTGGCCAGCAATGGGGACCCCCGCGAAAAGTCGCTCTGACTAGATGCCCCGGTGCTCCTCTAGGAGTCAGCATCGTTGGAGGGAAGGTAAGTTATACCTACAATGCGCAATTATGTAGATTATACCGCAGCTGGTGAGAGGTTCCTGTCCCCTAGTTATCATCACCAACTCTACAATAACCCATAAAAATGTCACACCAGACAAGGATTCCACAAAGCCACTATCCCTACTAATGGTCTATATAAAATCGCCGATTATCTCGTTGCAGGTGGATATTATTGACACTGAAGATAACGCGGGGGCCGATGATAAAGCCATATTCGGAATATTCATCAAAAATGTAGTTCCGGAGAGTCCAGCTGGCAAATGCGGAGAGCTGCATGTAAGGGTATAAGCATAGTACAAACAGCAACACTCCCAACTGTACGTCGGCGGACCTCATTACAAAAGGCATAAGGTCCACCGATGTATAGTTAACAGTGTGGGAGATGGTACCATACCATGCATATAAACGAAAATTCCCATTATCTATTTGAAGTCTATCTCTTCTTCTATGTCCAAATTCCAATTTGGAAGAGGCCTACGTGAACGGACGAGTTGAAGTTGTTGAAACTTATTTAATTACATAATTTAAGTGTTTATGTCCAAAGTCAATATCGGTTAACGATGACTGTATTCCCATAGACCGGTGACCGTATTCTTGAGGTGGATGGCGTGTGCGTCAGAAATGCGCAGCACGAGCGAGCGGTGCAGCTCATCAAAGCTGCTGGTGACACTGTCACACTCACTGTTCAGAGTCTACCGACTTGGGTGAGTTGGCACAGACGGATTGACCATATAACAGAATATGTATTTACTACGGGACCCGCGTAAAGTGAGCCTTGAGCATCCACCAATATTTGGTGTATTCTGTGTCATAATTATCTCTGTGACTCAGAGAAAGATACGACAGATTTTGGTTCCCACTTGAACGGTTAATTGTCGCAGTGTCTATAAACTAGTATTCATTTGTTCTGCCTTTGACCATCGATTAAAAATAAATCAGATTTCCTCTTAATAGAATAATATAAGAAATAGATAAAATATTCATTATTTGTTGTAATAATGATAATTATCTCTCTAGAATACTGACTCGTCAGACGTGGAAGCCGAAGCGTCCCCGCACCCCCCACGGCGGACGCCGTTGCCCATCGATGGGACGCCAGAACACGAAATCAAGGTTCGTTTGTCATCATTTACTCGGTTAAAGGTTTTTTAAAAACATGGATGACTCTACCCCACGGAGATTCACTGTGGATCCCTATATTCTCATGCCGCTCGTTCCTAATATTGATCCGATTTGTTTCGTTTTTTTTTTTGGTTAATAAAGTAACGATGATTGTGATAATACAAATTATTTAGGTACAATAAGTTTATTCCACAATACTATAATAACAAACACATTCATTTCATAGACTGTTTTTATAAAAGTCGACACATGACGAGTCTATTCCGCCTTCAGACTTATGCGATTGTCTGTATTTGGCCATAACACAGTGAGCTTTGAAGTATTAACCATCATAAGTCGCTTCTACAGATAACAGTGACATCAGAACCGGACATAGAGAAAGAGTCAGAAGACACGGAGAGGGAGACTTCGGAAACCGAACCGACGCCACCGAAGAAGCCTGTTTACTCGGACTCGGAGAGCAGTGATGATGAGGAGGATGAGAGAGAGCTACAGGGACGCACTTACTCGGATAAAGGGGTTGAGGTGAGTCTTATTGTAATAACTGACCACTAAACAAAACAAAGATTATCTTCACATCTTGGAAATTATTGTAAATAAAGGTGAAGATCTTCGCAAGGCAACGGATAGGGATTACAGGAGTAAAAACTGAAGATCGAGTTAAATGTCGTGCCATGAGATAGGCCAATGTCCTGCAGTGAACTGACACAGATTGATGAGTTGATGAAAGATGTATAAATTCTAAGTACCTATATATAGCAAACAAACAAAACTTTATAACCCCGGTATTTACTCGTCAGATATCTATGAAACTTCCCATTTTCTTAAATAGTAAAATTTCATCAAATCACGTCATAACAGTTACTACGGTTACGAATCTTTGGGTGAACTCGTAAAGTAAGCGCTTGCTTACATTGTTTGTGCAATACGACCAAGGAGAAGAATACACAAAACGAATGCTTGTTTATTTGTGCTAGATCGATCGAGCATCAGCTGCCGCGGTCAAACGCAGCAAAGAAGAGAAGGAGGCAGATAAAGAAGAAGAAGACGACTTCGGCTACACAACAAGTGAGTGGAAAGATACATTATTCACACTTCTTAACTTCTCTTTCTATCTCGTACACGTCTACTTCTATGCGTGCGTTTTGGAGCACAGTCGGTGAATATGGGTTCGTTTAACCCTTATTTTGAAAAAAAAAAAAATATACAAGGTCTTTAAATCAAACTTTAGTGTGGTTAAAGAGGCAAAAAGATGAATTAAAACCATACCTTGGCAGGGCTCCACAGGCAAGGGTTAAGGTAAAATACAATAATAATAGATTTTTTTTTCTGGATATTAGTTTTTTCTAGTCACATTTATGTGACTATTTTGTGACTGTGGAAAATAACTCGGATATTTTTCCCTAAATTGCGTCTAGATAATTTAATAAAAGTTTTTGAAATTCATCGGTCTGTTTTTTAAGTAAGTAAGTAAGTAAGTATTTATTTGTAAAGAATAAGCGACATATTTTAATGTTTAATAACGAAACTGATGAATTTTACTATAGACAGCGCAGTTAGGTATTTTTATTGCCAGTATGGGCAAACTCTAACTATATTCCAATTAGGTGGACAACTGGGTCCAAATTTTTTGAATAAGTGGTTCGTTGTGGTAGCGCAAACGATTGTTACCTTGGCTAGGCCCCCTGGTGTACTTTGTTAATAACAGAGGAATGAGGTAGGTACTTACTACCTATGTTGTGGTACTTATTTATACAAATATACAAGTAGTTGTTGTTGACGTTCGGGATTCAGACGAAACTTATTTTCAGATTTTTGCTGGCGTGGTTTTGATAAAGTATTTTCGAAATATCTGGTAATTAATAATTAATGAAAAATGACAAATATTTCCCATATTTTTATTAAATTGCTATACGTATGATAGATGTCTGAGCGTAATTTGACCCTCTAATGTACCCAGTGACTAAAAAAACCTAAAAATGAGTAAGTATCTCTCTAAAAAATATTTTTTTTTTGCGGTAGGGCCTCTATTTTTATATTCTATAACTACCAATCTACTTATTCAATCTAACTGTCATTTTATTAGAAAGATGTACAGATTGGGTAAAACAATAGCCAATCTGTTATTTTAGTATCTTAGATACTGAGACAAAAACGCAAACCTTTATGGTATGCAGATTTTACAATAAGTTCAAGCCATTATTATTATTAAATAAAACTATGAAAACTGATTATATCGCGTATATTGAATTTATAATACATCCCGACGTTTCGAACTCTTTACAGCGTTCGTGGTCAACGGGTGACTGAGGAAAAATTACAAATTGCAAAAATACCCACATACTAAAATAATGAACAATCATAGACTACAGTCAAATTTTAAGGCTTGTAGTCTATGATTGTTCATTATTTTAGTATGTGGGTATTTTTGCACTTTGTAATTTTTCCTCAGTCACCCGTTGACCACGAACGCTGTAAAGAGTTCGAAACGTCGGGATGTATTATAAATTCAATATACGCGATATAATCCGTTTTCATAGTTTTATTTCATGAGTAACTATCGCGGTAACCGAAGACATTATTATTATTATTAGATACACATAACCGTACGCGCACATTCAGTACATTATTTAAAATCTGAACATTTTATTAAATAATTATACTACGACTGCAATTAAATTGTAGGTGCTACGTTCTGGTATGACTAAAACACGTGAGTCTAAACCGTAATAATTTTTTAATCCTACTTATGATAAGATATTAATATATTGTTAATTTTCTTTTTTTCTTCAACTCCACATCGACACACAAACCTCAAGGTTTTGCTTACGATATTTGTTTGTTTATTCAATAAACGACCAAAGTGGCCAAATATATATCGTAATATATATCGTAACACACCTTTGTTACCATAGAACAGCAGTTATCAAACTTTTTTGGCGACGGAACCTTTTTGGAGAGCAAAATGTTTGACCGAGCCCTAAATTAAAAAAAATTCGTTTCACAAATTAACTGTGGACCAGAGATATTGCTGCTGGTACAGCTGGTTATTGATTTGTTTTTTCTCGCGGAGCCCTCACAGATGCTTTGCGGAACCCTAAGTGTCCGTCGCTATCTCTATGTGATGCTGACTGTCTGTACCACAACATAAAAACTTTTGCAATCGGTCCCTTTCTTATGACTCTCAAACCACTTATTTTGACTTCTAAGGGCCACCCCACACTACTATAGTGTCTTAGCGTCTCAGCGTAGTCGGCGCTGTGGAAAATGGCGTCGCTGCGCCGCTGCGTCAACGTTGCGTCGAGCAGCAGCCATAGAGTTGACTAGACGCAGACGCTCGGGAGACGCTAGTGTGGGGTGGCTCTAAAAGTACAAGAAAAGCCTTTATTACCAGTTGTGGCAACTTCACGCGAACAATGTTCGAGAATCGCCCAACTACGCGAGTTTCTTACTTGTTGTTCCAAACAGATGCTGCGTTTTTGCCTTAACTATTGTTTTGGTATTAGGCTGTTTATTGTGAGAGTTTCGGTGTATATGCACTCGAGAGCAATTAATAGTACATTATGATACAAGTGTGCTAAGTTGGTCATTACACACGAGGCGATATTGTGCGCGCGAGCTGTAAGCGAGCGCGCAATAAGAAAGCCGATGTGTGTAATGACCAATGCACACGCGTTTCATACGACGTTTTTCAACACACTTGCGAGAAAAAAATGAAACTCATATTAATCAAATTTTAATAGTTAAAACAGTTAGTATTGTGTGTTGCATCTGTCATACTGCCGGCCGCCCCTCGCCCCGGCCGCGGGCGGCGCGGCGGGCGGGCCGGCCGGGCCGCGCGCCGCGCGCCGCGCAGGCGGTCGGGCGCGCCGGTGCCCGCCAGTCTGACCAATTAAAGAAGGCTCCCTTTCCATGCATATTATTAGCAATCAGTTACCTTCATAACTCAGTCGGATAATATAATGAAAAAGCACGAGTGGAATAATACACTGAAAGAGCACGCGTGTTTAATATCTAGGATTATGAGCCAAAAATCGGTTTAATAAGAACGTCGTTTTGAGCAACTGTGTTGAAAAATCGTACAATCGTACGTATATATCGTCTAGCCGCCCATCGCCCATGCATCAAAACTTGCCAAGACAAATGCAATTTTGATTTGTTATCCCATTCCATTCTATTTTGATAAATATTCAAAGTAGAATGGAATGGGATACCATAGGTCTTTGGGCGGCGAGAGGATTAAATTTATATACTTTCCATACAGTGTATTTGACAAGTTCAGTCGGCCTGCTTCCAACTTTAAGATACGTCAAAAATTTGCTAAATAACTTCAAAGAAAAACGTCACTTTTGACAGTGACATCCGATCCATATCGTATCTAGCAAATTTTGGACGTATCTTACTCGTAAAGTTCGGATCAGGCCGAGAAACTATTTAGAGTTAAACCAAGAAAAGTCTGCAGAGATTTTGACAGCACACGCAGTGCAGGTGTTATTTTAAACGTCAAACTTCTATTAAATCATGATGTATACATAACACTGGCATTGCGTGTGCTGTCAAAATCTCTGCAGACTTTTCTTGGTCTAACTTTAACACATTCACTGCCACCAACTCGCTAGGCGTGTTCGTATTGTAGGCGCTTTTCGCTACAAACTTGAAAAACCGTGTTATTGGCTACGCTCGTAGCGCGTACCTCCAGTTCGCTGCCGCTGGCAGTGCATTTGTGAATAATCTTAATTGGAAAATCCACGGAATACCTTACCTATTAATATTTTCTGTGAGAACATCGAACCCATTGATTTTTTTGCTTGTAGAAATATATACATCAATAGTAGCTAGATCGTAGCCTTCGTAAGACCTTGTTTTAATATTTTTGATATTTCTTTGATTGATAAGAAACGATTGATAAGACGTAAAAAAATAAGATAAGCGCATGTTATTACCAATATAGAGAGTAAAAAATATGAAACTAAATAAAAGCTTGTTAAACAATGTGTAGCGCGCCATCAAAATAGTTTCATTTCAGCAAAAATGCTTTGTAGCATTTGGGACCAAAACGAGCGGCGGCTTTCAAATAACTTCAGGAATTCTATGGCCTTAGAAAAGTTTTGTTTTAAAAAACATTTTGTCCATATTAGATTCTTTATTTTTCAGTCTTATTATTTGTCTAAGTTATAATGTATCTTTTCACTATTTGTTTTTGTTATTTTTTATTCAAAAATGTACGAGTAGTGTAGGGATTATGAGATTAATGAGTTATTATGAAAATGTTTATATAAATGTTAAGAGGCTATGTTTTCATAATAAAATAACGTTTAATGAATAGAGTTTCAATTTCATCTTTAGTTTGCAAATGTTGATAGACATACATTATTAGAATATACTCGTAGGAGCTCAGAGTAGGCATTCTAAAATATAATTTAGCGTATTTTACCCTTTCTAGGTCCCCGGCTTTTGCTGTACTATAAATTGCTCTACAATTTTAGTGTTTTTTTTTACTGTCAGTGAAAAGCCGTATTTAAAAAAAAGGAGAGACAGATTGGATTAGTTAACCATTAACATAAGATTGTCATAGAAGTTACGTAGGTATGCTTTTCAGATCAATCGGAGACCGGGTATTGAGTTTAATTTAACTTGCAAAATACAGACAGACAAATATTGGGGCAGCCTCTACGAGTAATTGGTCCATGCAGTGTTTTTTGTGCGTATCTTCAGCGTGTAAAAAATTCACCTGCCAAATCACCTTTTTTTTTGTGGATAAACAATCTTTATTAATCGCACCGGGCCAGGCCTGTATCGCGGGAGACCAGCGGTGTCAGCATGGTTGCATTTTTATCACCTGTCACTATGCCTGTCACTTTCGCACTTACATACTTGTTAGAACGTGACAGGCGTGGTGACAGGTGATAAAAATTCGACCGTGCTGGTATACCATTTGGTGTCATGCCTTAAACTAAATAGTAACACTAGTTGCGACATGAAAATAATGTGGGCTTTGAAATGTAGGTTCTCGTCAATGATATTTTATCTTCTAACAGAAAATAATAATTCACATATTTATTTACAAACTGTATGACCGTGAAATCTTTCAATAATTCATCATTGGCGCAATAGAGCTTTTGTAGCTCAATTGGCAGATTCATGGCACATTCGTGACATTTTTTCAACCAAAAACTTGTCGTGGAATTTTTCAAACAAAAACGTCACTTTTGACACTGACAGATCGGTATCATATCGCTGTGACATCTTATAAGCATTGTTCGAATTGGGCCGCCACTGCTCTATTGTTGTCCCAAACCAGTTCAAGTCTCGTCCAAGGCGGTGAATTTTTCATATTATATTTATTGGTATGATTGTGACTGTCTGTACATTTTGAATTCGGCACATTTTCGGCTTGCCATCGCATTCAGCCGTTACATTATTCACCTGCAGATGTTTACGGAGAGAGGCCTTGACTGAAATAGCGGGGAACTCGCACCTTGCCATCGATCGATCGTAAACTTATCATACTGTTTCTGACTAGTTTGGAATGGTTAACAGAAAGCAGAGGGTCTACCGCGAAAATCGAAAATGAAAATTTCGTCAGCTGCCTCTCTATCGCTCGAATATGTAGTGTCGAATATAAGGCCGACAGTCAATCACGACCCGCCATTCACGTCATTTTTTATTGTGGCATTTCCCGCAGTTTACATTAAAATATAATTATTTAATGAAATGTATTGAGCCGTTAAATCTAACAAAAAATATTGAACGTGATTTTGAAAATTAAAATAGGAATAAAGAACAAAAAATGCAATTTACGACATACAAATCTTTTTCTTCTCAAGAAAACACACCGCTCGGTACTAAATATCATACCTCATCCGAATGTACGGATATAAATATGTTTTATTATATCGTAAAAATGCTTAAAACTGCTAAATGTAAACATTATTTGGGTTTATTTTTGTCTGTGGTACTCACTGACGATAAGCTTGAAAAGTATTTTTAAGATTCGCATTATTCGCAATATCTGCCACATGATGTCTGCCATATTGAATAAATACGCCTTCTCGTGCTTTTCGTATTATTTTTCGTATATTTCGTAGTATTTGGGGTCGACTCTCCTATTATATTTCGACACGACTCTTGGTCCTGGGTCCCATAGGTAACCCATATGAAATTATATGAGCTAAAATTAAAAATACATATGGGGTTTTGGTGTAATTTTGATTTTATTGTAGTTTCTATTGAATTAACAATGCACGTTATACATTTACATACATCCGTGTGACTAATAATTACCTAGGATATCATTCATAATTACCTATCATTAATAATTAGGTACCCAGTGTAGGTACCTATTTGTTGTTCTATTTTATTGAACTATCACATTGTCTGTGATAGTTAAATAAAAGTTTCTTTTTTTTTATCGAAAGTCACACAGAATGACCGCAGAAGTTTGCTGTAATGGCTTCGCTTTTCAATTCTCAGCAACGAGAAAGGGAACCCGATTCAGATTCAACAACTTGTAGCAAGTAGGCTTTGATCTTCGTCGTGTGGTTTGGTCGTATCATAACGATCTTAAGATCGCTCTCCTGATTGGAACATGCGAAATGAAGTGAAAGTCGTGCGTGAGATGCGCGCCACCAAGACCGTATCAAAATGAAGTCAAGGTCGTATCAAAACCACTTCAAAACCGTAACAAGTTGTTGAATCTGAATCGGGCTCCGGATATTCTTGTCATTAAAGTTATACATTTACCCCCTTATTCATAAAACTTTACGGGCCTGATTTAGTTAAATGATGCTTTATCCCTTTCTTACAAATAGGTACATAAGTCAAAATGACACATGTCCCTGTCGCTTTGAAGGAATGCGAAAATAGATGGCACCTGAACTTCTCACCTATCCCCGATATTTCTTTGTTGTTTACCCAAAAATTCCAAGGAATCTTATTTAGCGTCTTAACTTTAGTATCTAATGCTTTTCAGCTTTAAAACTTTATAAATGATAATGAAATAACTTTAAATTTTAGAATTTATTTAGTCTAACCGGGGATCCGGCAGACCTCGTCGGCCATGGCGGGATAACTTGGACTCCTTCTTGACAGGCTGGCCGGATATAGCATTAAACAGAGACGAGTGGAAAAAGAGGGGGGAGGCCTTTGCCCAGCAGTGGGACACAGTGGGCTCTCAATAATAATAATAAATTACCTTCTTAAAATTTACCCAACTGACGTAACAGAACAGATATTAGTATTCATCTAAATTAACCAGACCAAACTACAGAAATCCTAGTTTATACATATTTTGTTTTAAAACACCTTTTTATTGGAGCGATACGGAAAACTAGTTTAACTAAGGAAAACGCGTTTTCACTAAAACGGGTTTTTACGGTAACAGAGGTAACACATATATGTATTTATATCAATGAAATCTAGTATCAGACATAGATTTTTTGTTTTTTGTTTTAAGTTACCTATTCTGCTTTTTTTTTGTTCAATGCCTGCACCTATCACTGTTTCTGTTTAGCCTGGTGGTTGACTGGTAGAGAATGCCTTTAGGCATTAAGTCCGCCATTTGTACTTTATTTGTTATATTGTGCAATAAAGTTTAAAATAAATAAATAAATAAAATAGATACATATTACTTGAATGTTTAATTCATATTTCTTGTTATTTCAGAATGTCGTTTTAAAAAGAGATTGTAATGTCGATTGTATGGCGGCGGCTAGGTTGTTAATGGTGCAAAGGACACTATGATAGTATTGATAGTATTTTGTTATGTTGTCCCTGTCACACAATGTTATATAACATTTTACAACAGCCAATGTGGGGGAACCGATAAAAAGCAGATTAAATAAAAAATAAGCTACCCAAATTACTAACTCCAGACGAAGTCGCGGGCAAAAGCTAGTTCGCAATAAATCTCAATGAAAAGGTTGCTTTCGAAATGCAATGGGTAATGGAAGCCAACGTATTGCAATGTTTACTAAATACATGAGAGTATTGGCAACAAATCAATTTTTGTTATGACTCCTATAATTGCAGTTAAGTCATTTACTACTGCTGCAAATAGGCATTGAGATTTTAATAACTTAATGAGTAATTGTGCTATTCATGAAAGTCCTGCAAGCCTTAAATATTAATTCGTTTGTTCTTATTTGTCACTTTGACAGTGTTTGACATAGACAAAAAATGAATTAGCCAATATCAAATTTATATTAATAACGGGTCACTCACGTATTTTAAGTCGAAAAACGCTCGACATGTTTCATTCCGAACCGAGTAGTTTCATCAGGAGCTTGCGTTGACGGTGACGGACCGGCGCAGACTGCGGGCGTTAAGCGTTTGCGTTTGCTGCGTTTTGTTATTAGAATTAGCCAATAGGTAAGTAAGGTAGGGTTTTTTTTAGTTTTATCGTTTTTATGAATAAGGCAAGGTAACGCTACTCTGTGCTAGGTATACCTATGGTTTAGACGGCAGTTCGATTGATGACAAAGTAACAGAGTAACAAGGGTTCTGTGAGAGTAAGTAAACTACTATAAACGCTATGTCCTGTGGCTGCTCAGCGTGTACAGTCGCCATCCGATATATCGGAGCGGCCAAGGTGCTCACAAATATCTGAACACGCCTCTATTGTCAAGGCGTTAAGTACGTGTTCAGATATTTTGAGCACCTCGGCCGCTGCGATATATCTGATGGCGACTGTACAGTCAGCTGCAGATTGACCCTCTCTGCATACAAGCTTGCAAAACGATGTGATAAGCAACTATCTAATTGTTGAGCCATTTAGGGTTTACTTTACATTGGACATTTCATACCGTTAGTATTGACAACCAAATTAGCTTGAACTCTAAATGGCTCAACAATTAAAGTCCGTGACTGTACTAGGTATTGTTCCTACCTCTTAAAGCACACTTGTATAAAGTTGTTACTCTGGTTATTTCGGCCATCTGTGCTATTTCAAAGTAAGTAGCTAACAAGAACTAGACAACAAAGTTTTAAATATGCTCATATTATACGCCACGTACAAACGGGATTCATAAATAATGTATAAAATAAATACAAGGAGGGCATTATGACAAAAACTTGGTATCACCATAACTTGCAGGAATAACAAATATTAAATTACCAATTTTTACTTAAATAATTTGAACATATGTGAGGATTTATTTGCTTTATTTGTGTTATAGAACGTTACCTACATAGGGGAAATAATTGTTTAGCTATAAGTTTGGTTTTTAGGGAATATGATAATACTCGTATTTTCTCTCTGAAAAACGTCTACGACTACGAGTATTAAGCGAGATTTACCCACATAACCATAAGTATTAGTATTTACTCAAACGCAAACAAGATGTTTTGAACACCCCTATTATACAGTTCCATAAATTTCTTCAAATGCACGTGTCGAATACAATAGCAAGCTCGAGCAATATTTCAAAGAGATATTCTTGAGCACAACAATTTTTCAAAAATTATTGTTTCCGCAACCATTTCTCTCGACGCAAGAAGCGGTACAAAGTTTAAATAAACAGATTCCAACTTTTTAACTTGCTCAATCCTCAGGAGCAACTCCATTCATTACACGGTAACGAACCATTTAGAAGCGTACAAAACTCTCCTTTCGTCACGTACTTTGCTCAACACACCTTTATATTTTGACATGCATGAATATTTTCGCACATCATTACACGAATAATTTGTCTCCCGTTCCGAGAAAACAAATTCAAATCCGTGCCAAGCGTCCGGAAAACAACCTTTATATTCAAACAAAATAAAACCCTATTCACAAGAACCTAAGGATCTTTTCAGAATCCTAATAGATTTTTCCCCGTAAGTAAATGTTATGTTTGCACCATTAAAATCCATGTAGTGTGAACGTTCGGGACGTCTGTTTGCAGTCAAAAGCTTGGCCAGTAACGAACGCGGAATCGTCCGAGCGCGGCCGAATTTTCACGAACTATCAAGTTTTCCATATTCGAAAACCTATAGTCGTTCTTACCAACATAAACTCAAGCTTATTTGCATTACAATAAGGTTGAGTTTTCGCTGCCTCTTGTGATGCCGTTTTGTTGGAAATTTTTCGTGAGTTTGTTACTTGTAGCGGATCTATTTACGACCCTATTTAATTGACATCAAGTGCTATTTTAGCTAGTGGCGAACAGCCAATTGAGTCGTTAGCGATGTGCAGTGTGTACTTTCTACCACGTGTTTGGTTTTTCAGTGCCGCGGAGAGAATGCTCGTGGATGGTCGTTGAGATGTTTTTCGCGTGTTTTCCCACGATTCGTTCGCGCCTAAGAAAAATATAATTGTAAATAACTTTTCAAATTATAAAATGTTTAAGTAGGTACGTCTGAACTGAACTCGCGATATTTATTTCGAATAGTGAAGTTTGAAATAATCACAAAAAAGTGTATTTATTGGATTGCTTTTAAAGTTTCTATGTAAGTTGGTTTACATAGTTCGACTTTACATAGAATATTTAGACGCATGACAGTTCTTTAAAAACTAATATAGACATGGCATTAAACGGTTATAGGAATACGAATGTAAAATGTTATTTTGGTAATTAACCTTAACCTAGAAATACCGAAAGAATTTATGAATAAAAGCGTAGCTATTTCGATGTCAACGTTAATTTGCTGGGTAATTATAAAATGCCCTCAATAAATTTTATCGTCAGGAATTCTTTTGATGCTAAAATTAAAAGATAATTTGAACGAAGATAAAACATCGGGGTCATTAATCTCATTAAAGATGTGTTGACATCAGCTGTACTGATACAGTTTTCGCCCTGCATTTTTTCTTTACAATAGAGGTTATGCCTTTATAGTCATGTCATAGTGATACTTTGTCATAGTGACAATATAGTATGAAGTGTATGACTTTCATATTGATTGTTACTGAGATAAGGTACGAAATGGGTCGGAAATTAAATTCATTGACTATACAGTCAGTAAAATTATTAGCTTGGCACCCCAGCATACATATTTGGGTGTGTGGGACTGTACATAAGTACAATCATAATGCAAAGTTATTCAATAGAAACCTACATGAAAAGGCAGCTCTGCAGCAAATTGTACAATAATAAAAATGTCACACAAGGCCGATGATTCCAAGCATGCCACGTCTCCGTCTTTTACCCAAACAATTTGATCCGCAAAAAAATTCGAAGGTTTATATGAAGTAGTGTCCCAACGAAGTTTGGGTTTCGGTTTCAGCATGTTTCAGCTAAAGGTTCTCAGTCTCGGCCAAAAAACTGCCGAACAAATCGGCCGCGCCGAAACTGTATTTTCAGTAGTGTCCAACCCATGTCAGCTTCAGTTTCAGACGAAACTAGAGCAAAACCGGTTTCGGCAAAAATCCGGTTTCGGTCGGACACTAATATAAAGTTTCCAACCCACTTCGGGCCAGCGTGGAGCCTCTATAGGCACTAAATCCCACTTTCGTGGATGAGAGGCCTGATGTGCCTAACAGTGGGAGCCATATAGGCTGAATTAACCCTTTCACAGCCGACAAAAAATATCCGTTTAGAACGTTATCAATAGAGTTGAAAATCTTAACTGCCATAATAACGAGTTAGGTTTGTGTCGTGATCGGCTGTGAAAGGGTTAATAATATTATTTATTTTAAATTGACATTTCACTCAAGTAACGCTATGAAGATAAGTATGATTTCAAAGTATTGTATTCAAATTAACCCAACGTTTACCATCGAGTGAAATATTTGATCTTTGGTCCAAAATTTTTACGCAAAATTTAAGTTTCCATCATATCAACATTTATAGATACCTCTATACTCGTAATTTTACCTACTTTTAAGTCACATGTGACTTAAAATATGGTCTGTCTCAGTAAAGGTAGAGACATGTCAATATTTTAGTCGTATATATTCCATTAAAGACATACGTATAAATATTATGTCTATTAGCCTGACTCTGGCTTTGAAGTCTCATCTTTATTTGCTCGTCAATATTTTACTATCGTTACTTTCCCATAAATTATAAATCTTTTGACAACAGTGGCTTGTTTATTTATGTTAATTTCAGTAGCAGTTTATTTATAGATATTTACCTTTATTTTATTCAGAGTTCTTGTACTTACCTCTCGCGTCGAATGATAATCCCGGTACCTACTTGAAAATTTAAAATCTCGATATTGATATGATCCCATTGGATCTTGATCCTGAGATTGGTGATCTGAGAGAAATATCAAATCTAGGTCAGTTTATGAATTTCGAGTGCCGCTTTATGTTTTATTTACTGGTGATTCAAGCCCTTGGCAGCTCTCGCGAACGAGGGCTCCAAATGTCAGATTATCGTATACGTAAAGTGTGATGTAAATTATAATTGATCCGGTTTTATGTTAAAATTAAGATATGTATCCGATTGTAAAATGCTTCATCACTCAAAAGACAGTAATGCAGTCCGCGACGCACTATAGCCTCCGGAGCTCAGTTGTAGAGTCTGGTCGCTGGCACGCCCTGCCGCCGCCACTCGTACTGCCGAGACGTGTCCGTTCCCACGCCGACTCACCCTCGAAGGACCAGGATAACTATCCACGAATTCGAATTAAACTAATTACGACACTTGTAAAAACCGACTTTTATTAATCGCGGTACAAGGTATAAAAATACTCCTAACACGGTAACTGAGAGTAGAACGACTGGGCACTTTAAACTTCTTCAGGTTTTCTTGAGGACTTTTTGATAGTAGAAGCTGCTTTTCCGATACTGTGCCTACCCAGTCGTCCTTCCCTGTATTTATACGAAAATTTAAGAAAAGGAAAGCTCCTACGATAAGGAGATAAGATCGATTTCCATTCGTTCGATTCGAAGGGCTCTGATTGGCTAATGACGCTATCCGGCCGCCATCGCCTCGATTTTAGTTATCTCGTTATCGCTTACATTATGTTTACTTAATTAATCACGTAATTATCGAATTAAAACTTATGTATCCTAACATCTAAACCATTAGGCTACTCGATTAGCGAATCTCTTCTGTTCTGCTCGGTAATACTCACACAATACGGGCTATTGTCCGCTCGCGTCGAGGACAATAGCGCGGGTTTTTTGCCCTTTCGCTGGCCGAATACAATACTTTGGCTAGGCCTATGACAATAGTACCTGCACTGATCGATAAACGATATTATTCTCTATGATTTCTACATACATTATTATGGTCGGATATTTATAATTTACGTGATATTTGATCGAACGTACTAACTCCATAGTAAAATCTGAGCGATATCGAAATGCTCGGCGGATTTTGTGTGACCAATGAGAAGTTGATCGTGCGTCCTGCTCATTCTTACCTATCCTTGTCTACATTTTCTTATGATTGGCTATAATTCGTGAGCCAATTAACGAATCTACATTTTAATCTCTTTCTAATGCTTTATCTCACTCTTTTTACTATGGGATTAGGAATTCAAGGGAAATAATTTGACCTTTTCTTATGAAATCGAATGAAACCTAGATACATAACTAATCCTAGGCTATAAAATAACGCGTATATACATGTTACTTACGAACTAATAACAATCTAGAGCGAATTTGCCTACCTAAACGATAAAATCTTTATTAAGAATACAATCTTAAACTATTCGATTTAAATTAACTTAGAATCATCTACTGTCGTGTTAGAGCGTCGCTAACATTTTGTCCCCGCAGTCGAAGACTCCTGGTGTCTGGGTTGCGACGCGATGACCGCAAGCCTACAGGTTGGCCTGCGTAGCGTCCCGTGCCTCGTCCTGATGTCTGCGGAGCGAACCCGTCCGTCGGGTCCATGGTAGACGATCTCGACGACTCCTTTGGGCCACACGCTACGTGGTCCGTTCGGCTCGGATATGATGACCACATCTCCCGGCTGGATCTGTCGCCCTCCGTCATCGGACGACTTGCGTGGTGCCAGAAGTGGGAAGTATTCCTTCGTCCAGCGCCGCCAGAAGTGGTCAGCTAGCGCCTGGGCAGCTTTCCATTGTCTCGTCTCGTTCTCGTCGTAGGCTCCAATCATCGGTAGGTTAGCGTTTTGGAGCAAAAGAAAGTGTGCCGGTGTGAGACTTTCTTCGCTGTCCGGGTCTACGTTGACGTGTGTAAGCGGTCTTCGGTTGACGATATTTTCGATTTCGGTCAATATAGTTTCGAAAACTTCGGGTTTCGGGGCTCTAGTATTGAATGTATAGAGCATTGCTGTCTTCACGGTGCGCACCATGCGCTCCCAAGCTCCGCCTGCCGAGGGGTTGCCGGGGGGAATGAATTTCCAATTCATTCGCTGTTGCACGCCGTAGGTTTGTAGTTGCGGAAGCCATTGTCGGTAGGCCTCACGCAGCTCGTTCGATGCGGCCTTAAAGCACGTTGCGTTGTCGCTATACATGGTGCTCGGCCATCCTCGCCTCGCTGCGAAGCGACGTAGCGCGAGGAGTGCGCTGTCCGTTGACAGGCTGTATACACTTTCCAAGTGTATGGCTCGTGTTGCTAGGCATGTGTACAGACACACCCAGCGCTTCTCTCGTCGTCGGCCTATGGTCACGTACATAGGACCTAGGTAATCTTGCGCGGTGTAGGTGAATGGCCTCTGGTAAGCCTGTAGTCGCTCGGGTGGTAGGTCGCCAAGAGGTTGCGCGCGCGGCAAGGCTCGGCGTAGCCTGCACAGCGCGCAATCTCGCGCCACAGCTTTCACGGTCGGTCGTAACTGCAAAATCCAATAATTTTGACGCAATTGATTTATAACGGCCTCGTTATGTATATGCGCTGATCGTCTGTGAGCTCGTAGGACCATTAATCTGGTAAATGGATCCCTTCCGTCTAATATTACAGGATGCAGTGATGAGTACAAGACTGGAGCGCTACCTAAGCGGGTTTTCATACGTAGCACGCCGTCATCGCTCAGCTCGGGTGCTAGAGTGTATAATCTCGATTTCTTCTCCAGTTCTCGTCCCGCGTTCAGTGTTCGTATCTCGTCCGGGAAGCTCCTCCGCTGACTATTTTGTAGCCACATATGCTCGGCTCGCTTAATGTGACTTACTTGAAGCTGTAGTCTTCTATTTCTCGTTTTCAATTTTTCTACGAATAGCAACACGTAGGCTGTAGAGTTGATTAGTCGATCGTAGTTACTGAAACGTCGTATGTCCGGTAACACGCTCGATGGGTCCGGTCTCGATATAGTCGTAGTCAGCGTGGTCTCCGCCTTCACGTTAGACTTCTTTTCAGGGAGGTCTTCACTCGGTTTTTCAGTGATATTTTGACTCGGCCACTCCGCCTCGGGTCGGCGTAGAAATGGCGGGCCTTTATACCAATCGTCGTCGATGTCGATTTTCCTCGTCGGCTTGCCTCGTGTAGCGTGGTCTGCCGGGTTCACGTCGGTCGGCACGTACCTCCACGCTTGTCGGTCCGATTTTTCAGCTATTTCAGCTAAGCGGTGTGACACGAACGGCTTGTAGTTTCGTGCGTCGTCTCTGATCCATCCTAGCAGCACTTGCGAGTCCGTCCAATAACTTACTTTTTCAATATCGTATCTCTGTTCGTTTTTTATTGTGTCTGCCAGTCGGACTCCGATAATTGCAGCTGTCAGCTCCAGCCTCGGCACGGAAAGTACTTTCAGGGGACAAACCCTACTCTTACCCGCCGCCAGGCTGACCTGCACTTCGTGTTCCGCGTTCTCTATGCGCCAATACGCTACAGCGCAATATGCCTCGGTCGATGCGTCTGTAAAAATGTGTAGAGTGTACCTTGTTACTCTACTCGGCGACTCGTATTGCCTCGGAATGCGTAGAGTCGCTACAAATTTCAGTGCTTTCAGCCACTGAAAAAAGTCTTCGGCTTCTTCGTTCGGTAACGGTGCGTCCCATGTCGTCCCTTTCGCCCATACTCGTTGAAAAATAATCTTCGCGCTTATTACGTATTGTGCGATAAGTCCCATCGGGTCGTAAATGGACATTATCGCGCTAAGTAGCTCCCTTTTTGTCGGCAGTCGCTCGCGAGTCTTCACGGCCTCCGGTACACGCAGCATCTTCGTGTTGTAGCCTAGCGTATCGGTGCTAGGGTCCCAGGTCATACCTAGAACGGTCTGCTGTCTCTCGCCTAGATGCGTCGGCTCCTGTGCGTGCAATTCCGGCTCTATACTCGCTAGCAATCGTTCGCTGTTACTCGCGTAGCCTCGCAAGTGAAAGTTCCCTTCGGCGTGAGAGTCTCGTACCTGCGATGATGTTCTTAACAGCTCGTTTTCGGTTTTGTATGACGCCACGTAGTCATCCATGTAGTGGTTGTTCTGGATATCGTAGACCGCCTCGGGATACTTATCTGCGTTATCGATCGCATTCCGGTTGCGCACGGAATGCGCGAGAAAAGGTGACGACACGTTCCCAAAACAAACTCGATTAAGTTTGTAAACCTGCGGCTCCATGTCTCTTCTTGTACCTCGCCACAAGAAGAGCTGGCTCTGTTGGTCCTCGGCTCGTATCTGGATCTGAAGAAACATCTCCTGTATGTCCGCTACTACTGCGAAGCTCCATTCGCGAAACCTCAGTAGTATGCCTAACAGGCTCTGTAGCAAGTCCGGTCCCGCTAAGATGTAATCATTCAGACTGTTTCCTTGGCTTTTTGCTGCGCAGTCGAATACGGCTCTCCCTTTTCCTTTGTTGAGGTTAAACACGCTGAAATGCGGCAAAAACCAAGTTCGATCGGTTTGTGGTGGTTCCATTATGCGTTCAGCATATCCTTTTTGTAGTAACTTCCGTATCTGGGCTGCGTAGTCCGCGGCAAAGTCCTTATCGCGTCGCATTCGCGATTCCAGATTATGCAATCTCGATCGTGCCATTGCATAACTCGGTGGTAGCTTCACTTCGTCGGACGCCCACAGTTGTCCTACCTCGTACCGGCCTCTCGTAGTTTTGCGTACCGTAGCGTTGAATATGTCGATGGCTCGCTGATCGCTCGGACTTACATTTTCTTTCTGTGTTACTCCAAGCGCCTCGATCGACCAATGTTTCTTCACTTGCTCGTTCAAGTCTTCGTCGTCGGTACGACAATGCATGACTGTTTGCTCGACGGTACGAATTATACGCGGCATTCTTCCGAAAAATGCCCATCCCAATGGAGTCTTCATCGCGCACGGCTCGTCCTCGCCGCCCTGCCTTATCTCCATGGGAGTTATTAAATGACTAAAGTCACCTCCGATCAGCATCTGTGGTACTCCCGTACCTGTGTAGCACTCGTCTCCTAGGTCTGCGAGATGCTCGTACTTCATTAACTCGGCTTTATTGAGCGACTGCGATCTGATTCCCAAACCTTCTACTGTTTTTACGACGATCCCGTGTGCGGTGCCTCCTCGTGCAGATCTCACTGTTGCCTTTACCGTTTGCGTGATTGATGTATGCTTCAGATTGCGTATTCCGCGGATACAGAGGGGCTCGTCCTCGCCCACTGCTCCTATCTCGTCCGCGACATCTTGATCTATCATTGATAGCGTCGATCCGTCGTCTAAAAAGGCAAAAATTTGAACTGTACCTTTCGGGCCTGTTACCGTAACAGGTAGCACCTTGAGCAGCACGTTATAGTTCGGGGTCGATGACACGTACACGCGTGGGTCGTTGTCCTCTCGTTCTGAGGGCCGCGGCTCCGCTCTCGCCGCTGGCTCGACCGATGACGTAACTCTCGGAGGGGCAACCGCTCGTTGCGCAGACAGAGTTACCGCCATTGTAGTGTCTTCGTTTGGCTCCTGCATCGGGTCAGCATGGAGTAATCGATGATGCACGTGCGGGCAGCCTGCCACGCCACACGCTTTCGCCTTACATTGAATCTTGAGATGTTTCGCGTCCATACATCTGTAGCAGATCCTGTTCAGCTTCGCCCATTCCCATCTCGCTCCTATGCTCTGTGTGGCGAGCTTACGACAGTCCGGTGTCGAATGATTGCCCCCACAATACAGGCACGTTGACTTCGCGACGTTTACATGACGAGCGGCGTACGTGACTTTCGGGCCAATCGCGTAGCGGCTCGCGTTCGCGGTAGCCGGAGTGGGGTAGCGCGGCGCGGATGCAGTCAGTCGAGCGCCGGTCGCGCGCGCGTGCGGCGGTGCATACGGGGTCTGCGCGCGCCTCGGGGCCGCGCGAGCGTGACAGAACGACATCTCTTGCTCGCTCTCCTCCATCAGGAAATCCGCGAGTTGTAGAATCTCCGGATCGTCGATGTCCCGATGCCTGGCTGCATAGTCGCACCATCTGCTGCGTAAATGAGGCGATAATCGGTCCGTGACTTCTCGTATGAGCATCGGATTATCGGCATAGTGTCTTCGGTCGACGTCTATGATTGTTGACACTATGTTCATAATCTTGATTGCGAAAGTGTTGAGATCGTTCGCGCTCGGTCCCAACTGCGGCAGTCTTCGCAAATCTTCGATCGCCTTGTCCAAAAGCACTTCGCTTCGGCCAAACTGCTTCTTCAATATCCGCATTATCATGTCTGGTTTCGTAGCGGTCGATAGGACGTGTGACACGCACGTTTTCGCGTCCCCGCGTAACGCCATACGCAGTCTCGCGACGTTTTCGTAGTCCGTAAACTTGTATCTCTTCGACGTCTCGGTGTACGTATTGTAGAAACTTCGCCACTCACTTACATCGCCGTAGAAGTGGGGCAACTCGAATATATCTTTCGGTGCCGGACGAGCCGCCATTTGCATTCTCTCGAATAACTGCAGCATAGACTCCGCAACCGTACCTTCGTTCGTGAGCTGCGTACGTGCCGTGTGCGGCGTACGGGGCTCGTCCGGTGGCGATAACGATCGCCGACGATCCTCGCGGCTCGGTGAGCGACGTCGAATATGCCGCTCCGCCTGCGTAGGTCGCCTGGGAGTGTCGTAGTCTGGCGGTGGCTCGTTGGCTAACCTTTTGTTGGACTTGACGGGCTCGGTTCGCGTCTTGTCCTGCGATTCGTCCATCCACTTAAGGATTCTTCTTTGTTTTTGCGGCTCGACGTCGTCTGGATCGGAAACCGCGTCGGTCGTACTACCTTCTGCACGTATTTGCAGCTTCTGGGTTTCTAGCCGCTTACGAATTAAGTCGGCTTCGAGTTGTAACTCCTTTTTCTTGATCGCCGCTAGCCGCTCGTCCGCTTCCAACTCGATCTGGGAGACTCTGGCTTCGACGATAGTACTCGCGCACGAACGCACGGAATGAGAGCGGGTAGGGGCATACGGGGTGCTTGCCTCCCTAGGAGTTACCTGCGGTTGTGACGTCGTATAGTCTCTGGTGACTGTCTTCGGATGACGTGACGGTATCGGTGTCGGTCTCGATAGACGCCGTAAGCGCTTCTTGAGATCCTTGCTCCACAGCATCATTGTATCTTGCGATGGAGACCTCGGTGGCCTCGGTAAGTCCCCAAACCTGGGTTCGATCGGTGGTAGCGCGGCCGCTGCGCCGAGCGGCTCGGCACTCGCAGCGCGCTGATTGGTCCTTTCTGCGCCGGTCGACTCGGCAGGTGGAGGGGAGAGACGCTCCGCGTCGGCGCCTCCGGCCCTCTCTGCAGCTACGCGGGCGAGCTCACGCGCTTGAGCCGCCGCCGCGCCCTCGTCTAGGAAGCGCTGCCTGTCTTCGTCGATCCGCGACGCTGACTTCGACCTCGTTTTTACCATATTGAGAGACATGGGCTTGAACACGACGTCTCGATGGGCTGACAGGAAATCCGGCTCCTCGAAGGACCAGAAAATAATGCAGTCCGCGACGCACTATAGCCTCCGGAGCTCAGTTGTAGAGTCTGGTCGCTGGCACGCCCTGCCGCCGCCACTCGTACTGCCGAGACGTGTCCGTTCCCACGCCGACTCACCCTCGAAGGACCAGGATAACTATCCACGAATTCGAATTAAACTAATTACGACACTTGTAAAAACCGACTTTTATTAATCGCGGTACAAGGTATAAAAATACTCCTAACACGGTAACTGAGAGTAGAACGACTGGGCACTTTAAACTTCTTCAGGTTTTCTTGAGGACTTTTTGATAGTAGAAGCTGCTTTTCCGATACTGTGCCTACCCAGTCGTCCTTCCCTGTATTTATACGAAAATTTAAGAAAAGGAAAGCTCCTACGATAAGGAGATAAGATCGATTTCCATTCGTTCGATTCGAAGGGCTCTGATTGGCTAATGACGCTATCCGGCCGCCATCGCCTCGATTTTAGTTATCTCGTTATCGCTTACATTATGTTTACTTAATTAATCACGTAATTATCGAATTAAAACTTATGTATCCTAACATCTAAACCATTAGGCTACTCGATTAGCGAATCTCTTCTGTTCTGCTCGGTAATACTCACACAATACGGGCTATTGTCCGCTCGCGTCGAGGACAATAGCGCGGGTTTTTTGCCCTTTCGCTGGCCGAATACAATACTTTGGCTAGGCCTATGACAATAGTACCTGCACTGATCGATAAACGATATTATTCTCTATGATTTCTACATACATTATTATGGTCGGATATTTATAATTTACGTGATATTTGATCGAACGTACTAACTCCATAGTAAAATCTGAGCGATATCGAAATGCTCGGCGGATTTTGTGTGACCAATGAGAAGTTGATCGTGCGTCCTGCTCATTCTTACCTATCCTTGTCTACATTTTCTTATGATTGGCTATAATTCGTGAGCCAATTAACGAATCTACATTTTAATCTCTTTCTAATGCTTTATCTCACTCTTTTTACTATGGGATTAGGAATTCAAGGGAAATAATTTGACCTTTTCTTATGAAATCGAATGAAACCTAGATACATAACTAATCCTAGGCTATAAAATAACGCGTATATACATGTTACTTACGAACTAATAACAATCTAGAGCGAATTTGCCTACCTAAACGATAAAATCTTTATTAAGAATACAATCTTAAACTATTCGATTTAAATTAACTTAGAATCATCTACTGTCGTGTTAGAGCGTCGCTAACAGACAGGTAGTCAATGCCATCAGCTGGTTATAGGTATAATATATCATCATATAAATAATATATAATGTTGCCACGATAAAAGCGTTATGATATTGATGGTTGCTTTTTTCCATTTTCTCTGCAAAATTCAATGAAAATAATAGACGCATAAAAAAACACACCATGTAGCCTATACCTACATTTTAGTGTTGAAAGCTTGGAATAAAAAATAAAAACCCTTAAGGTGATTAAAATAATCAAGTAACAAGTAAAGAGTCTAAGTAGGTAGGTACTTACTTAAGAAAGAAAGCGCTGATGATATTTGATAGCTTGTGAGTAACTTTTTTTAGATAACTAAGACGAACTGCGGTCAAAAGGTTGAAACCTAATAAATTTATTGCTGTCAAGAACTTAGGTCTTACGTGATATTTAGTTGCAATATGAAATTTAAGCGAAAAGTTATTTTTTGTAATTTCTCAGTCGGCTGCCTCGGATAATGGACTACGAGAAGACGAAAGTGACTTTTGGTTTTAATACGGTTTTTTAGATCGTTCGTAATAAAGTTTAGCTTTAGAATAAACTAGGTACTCTTACGCTAACTAAAAATGTTTAGCATTATTTGAAAAATATTAATTCACATCTGCTGATGTTTAGCGTTTTTGTAGCGTCTTATATTTGTCATTATTATCAACAACACTTGTAATACAACTTTGGGAACAAATCAAATTATTTTATTAAATATTTTGATTTGTCTTTTAAGTAGTCATACAACTATATATAAATTATAAACTGAAATAGATATCATATGCTAAAGAATCGAGCTGGCACCAATAACCAAACCCCGTTATCAAAATTGCAGTTCATGTGCAAAATTGTTAAATATCAAATGTATATGAAAATGAGCATCCTTGCGTAATAAAACAATTAAAAACAATGAAACATACATAAAGATGGGTGTCTAAATGTACGAAAATGCACGCTGCGTCGAGTTTATGCGATACCTACTAACTTTGAACATTATTTCAAGCAGTAATACATAGTACTTATTTATTAAATTATTCTTATCTGCTCTAAGAACAAATTAAATTATTTTCTATGAAAAAAAAAGAATAATCATGAATTATTTATTTCAGTTTATTCTTATCTGTATATATGGTATTCCATTCCCATATTTTTATGACCGCCAATAATGTAACACAAGAAATTAAAATAATGAGTACCGACAACTTCTATTAGCGCTTCAAAAGTAGTCTATTTAAGTGGACCAATTTTCAGCATGAAAGTCAACCATAAAGTCTTGAAATGAGATTTTAAATAAGTAATATTTCCTAATCAGTGTGTATTTCCATTTAACATTTTCAAACTTAAGCTTTATCTTGATTGAAATAAGAGTGACAGTTGAACGTTCTATGTGTGTGACAATTTCCGCTCACACGGTAATTTACTGGATGTGTCGTGACAAGTCAAGGTGACTGAAATAATGTCTACTAAGTGAGATAGGTAGGTTACAGACAACAAGTAAAACGTTTGAAAAAACTATAACAAGAATCGAATACGGGTATTAAATTAACCAACCTCCTCTTTTTGGAAGGTTATTAACGTAGTCTACGCCTCATTTATCGAAATCGGCAGTTGTTTCAACGTCACGGTGTTACACGATACAAACTTACCCTCCCGCAAATCTGCCCGCTTAAGTCCATACATATTTCTTTTTTGTTAACCTGATTGTCTGTCCCACTGCTTGGTAAAGGCGTCCTCTCGTTAAAACGAACTTACTTCATGATTTTTGGAGTCAAGAATTCATAAAGTTTAAAATGCAGCTAGGTCATATCGGCATGTTCTCAGAAATGACAGATATAAACTCTTGCAGTTGATTATGATGGGAAAGGTTGCTGGAAAAAGGAAAGATGGCGGTCGAAGGAAATCGTGGTTGCGTAACATCCTAGAATGGACCAGGATTAAAAGAGCGGCCGAACTCTTTCGTCTCGCCAAGTACAAAAACAAAAATTTGCGGAGCTGACTGCTAACCCTCACTAGTTGGAGAGGCACCTGAAGAAGAAGTAGAAGAAGAAGTTTAAAATAATGATTTTAGCACCATGAAACTCTTCTGAAATATGAACTCTATATATCCATTTAAATCACAGCCATTCTTACAATTTAGCACAAAACTATTCTCTTAATGTTCTCCAACTTCTCAAATATTATAAGTAGTAACACTAGCCTTATTCAAACATTTAAATGTAGTCTCAAATGTTAGATGAAGCCATTGTCAAGTTGTGAAGTTTAATAGGCCAACTAAAGTAATAATGGACGAAAAGTCACGGCGGTTCTTTGTTGTTTTTTATTAAAGTTTACAGAGTTTGCACGATGAATAAGACAGTGATAGGACTTCAGTTTCAAAGTTAGGTTATGAAAAATGCTTGTAATTTGAGATACGTAAGTTTTTTTGCAAAATATTTAAATATGACGATGTTTATTTTCTGGTTGTTAAGACTATGGTTATTTGACAAAAGCTTTACGGCTTTAAGCTTTACTTTAATAAAAATATATAATCCGTATACCTAAGGCTATATGTATTTGCTATCGTATTTCTACGGTAAACAATTAAAATATATGGCCAAAGTTTTTTTGTTTAGGTAGTCTGAAGACTCCGAAATGTATATAGATATTAAGGAAAAAATTTAGAAAATAATAGTTTCTTGGTTCAGGACATCTTCCGTGTATAGGTATTCGTCTTAAACAATTCTCGGCTTCGCATAATGCTGTTTATCTGATGTTCTTTTTTGCATAATTTTACTGCATCTTTATGAATAAAACAGTTGCCTATCTCCTTTCACGAACAGCTGACGTCAACAGATCTTATATTGGAATTAATTTACTACGAATTTACATAATGACATTGTAAATAAAGTACCTTATAACGTAACGATTATTAATGTAAATATTTACAAAACTGTTGATAAACTGTTTATAAAAAAAAACTTTTAATACGTGTATCAGAAATAAATTTAGGTTCGAGCTGTGCTCTGTGCTAAAGTAAAGTTATTGGTAGGGGGCGGTTTTTAGGATGTTTAATAAGTTTAATAACAAATGTGAGTGAATTGCTCAAACCATATTCTAAAAGTGAGTGCTGATATTAAACTAGTGACCCGTCCTAATTTGTACTTTAAATAAGTACAATCAGTGAAATATCGTGCACAGCGGTATCACAGATAAGTGCACTAGTGTAATCACAATCAGTGTTGTGCTCGTGTCCGTGTACAATCCGCACAATCGTGTCCGTGCGTACAGCGCCGTGCGCGCGCGCGTGTCCCCGCCCGCGCCTCGCACGCCGGCACGTTGCACCCGTGCTCGGAATGCGCGCGGCGTGCGAGTCGCGCGCGCGCGTGCAGCCTCGAACCATGCGCTGAGGCCATGGAGACCATCGCCGAGGACGCCGAAGCGGAACTTGAGCTTGGTAATGCAGTGTTTGTTTTTGGTTGTACGGCCGACTTTACAAGCCAACTTTCAGAAAATGTATTAGTACACAACCTTATTATCAGTGTCTTAGAGGCCTGTAAATATATTTTTATAACGTTGGCTTGTAAAGATGTTTGTGAACTCGACTGTACTCTGTGCATTGGTAGTGGTACACGTCTTGGTATACTGGGTGTTTATTCAACTCTTAGTAATTTTTACGGGGTGAATAGGTTAATAAGTCATACTGAGTAACTTTTACTGTGCGACCAACCCCAAAATTGTAAAATTATAGCGGCAATAGAAATACATACATACATTAGATTAAGGTACTTATAATGTTATAATTTTTGTTAAATTTTCAATAAAAAAAAACATCACCTGTGAAAATGTTAACTGTATGAGATATGGCCTGGTGATAGACAGACAGACGGACAGACGGACAGTGAAGTAATAGGGTCCCGTTTTTACCCTTTGAGTACGGGACCCTAAAAAATTAAATTAATTAATTAAATAAAATTTTCATAAATTTTTAATGATCATCAGAGTTTGATGTTTTCTATGGGAGAGCTCTAATTTTAAATTAAATTATATTCACCTACAAAATTTGGCTAGGGGTTAAAAAAATACCCCTATATAGACCTATATAGTTACCTACACAGTTACCTTACTGTGTATTTACTCGGCATTCGAGCGTATCAGTAGAACGACGTGATTATGAGAGAGGTACCAATTTCGTTGGTCATGTTCTCTCGGGCTATAACTACTTGGTAGGATGCTTGGAGAATTGTGCCATGAAGCTACTTGCTTCTTGCTTTTTTCTTCTTCTTCTTTTCTTCCTCTTCCTTTTTTTGCTTTATTTCTTTAGCTGCCGTGTAGCTGCTGTTCCGGGTGGGTAGGGGAGTAATAAAGAAACTCATTTTAGAATAGAATAGAAATGTTCATTAGCCAGAATACGTTACAATTAGGTCTTTAAACAGTTTTAGCATCAGTATTCAGTCGACATAAAGCCAACATGCAAAATGGTTGTAAATTACATTCACTAGTAGGGTACATCAGGTATATGCATAAAATTATATGGGGCATTTCCTATGAAAAGGGACCTTATTGTCGATGGCGCTTACGCCGCACAGCGCCGCGCGGCATTGTATTTATATCGGAACATCGTATATAATAATGGCGTAAGCGCCATCGACAATAAGGTCCCTTTTTATAGAAAATACCACATATCATCCTTATAACTAATAAAACAATGTCAATTCATTGCAAATAAAATTAAAAATAGAAATACTTATAAATTGCACATTATAGAATTCAGCTAAATTAATATCTTAAATTTATATTTTGAAGAAAGAAAAAAAAACTGCAATGGACCATGTCATGAGATTGTTCGCGGGTTCACACTTTTGCACGGATAAGCGGGTAAAAACCCCGTTAAGTTAATATATCTTCGAGAGACCCTTTGAAAGGATGGGAAGCCCAATCTAATTACCTTGTTATAGTTATAGGAGCACTTCGAGTAGGTTTAGCCGCTATCAGACATGTATTACTTTTTTTTAAAGTCATTTTAGCATGCTGCGGAAATAAAAAGGGCGTAGCTTGGGGCTAGTAATTTTTAAGGTATCACAAGTCCACTGATTTAGTATGAAATACTGTATTTCTTGCCCTCTATCAATATTTTCTTTTTAGGGCATCTTATTCTTTTCTTTTTAGCTGTCCCGCTGTTACTTTGGGAGGGACGCCATTCTCGAGTTTTGTTCACCACTCAAATGAGTAATGAGCTCTTTATACATGGCATGACCAGATGTTTCACCTGCTGCGTTTATCATATTGTCATGAGATGCATAGCTAACAGTATTGGCTGATATGTTTCTATACGTCACCGGAGTTACCGGGTATAGACAGGTATATTCTCATTAGTTCAGTAGCACAACTTAAAGGTGATATTAATTCGTTCGGAATATTTTGCGTGTGGTCTGAATAAAATGGTTGATCGACATGGGAAATCGCAATTTGCGTCGCTTTGAAATTGTTTTAATTTTCGAGATGAATTTTCGCACTATTGTATATCAACCGTTGGCTTGAAGCACTTAACGATAACAACGGGCGGTATTACAACTTCGCAATTTAATATTGTCTAACACTGTATTTTGCTTTGATAGCTCTAAAATAGCGTGCCTTCGTAAACTACTCATTGTCTTTTACACCATTACACACACTAACACAAAACAAATACATTTTAAGGGAGCGCGTAATTAACCGAAAGAAAGCAAATGAATGAATTTTTAGGTGACTGTTCCTTGGGGCAAGCAAGGTTCGCTAACGGTACAATGTAACGGGGTGCCAAGAATTTCTCAAGCAACTAAAACTACGCTAAACTACACTACAATAAAATAACAATAATCCTATGACTGCCGATAGCCTCGGTAAAACACAGAGACAGACCTTAATAAACTAATAGAATAACGTTACAGGAACTTTAATAGCTTATGCAATATATTAAACAAAGTGCACTTTTATGGCCAGACAATGTTATGATTCACCGTAACGGGACCGACTTACAAGATATACTTACCTTACTGTTATATTTAGCTTTACGTACTATGATAATTAATCTAACATATTTATTTTTACTTATTAATACATTATTCTATACATATCTATATGCTAATGATAAAGTAGTGGACGGACACGTCGGCTACAAAATTTGTAGTACAAATTCAAGTTCCCGTGTGAAAAAATACCTCAAATTGGCGTAGCTTACACACGCTGCACTTGCGACAGGATCCTACTATACTCAAAACTGGAATTCAAGACCAAGAAAAACTACGACAATGTTGCCACTGCAACAAAATGTTTGTACAATAGTTTATTCCTTTTTTACAGATAAACACGCTAAGATAATTTATTTATTGGTAATTTTTAATTCAATGATTTAAAAACGTCATTTTATTTACTCATTTTTACATAAATACAAGACGCCCTAATAAAAACTTAAACATCCTTGATTTTTCGTTGAAAAGCTGGTATTGTACTTGTAACCGAAGTGTTCATAACATTTGGTGCAATAATTTACAAATAAGAACAAACTCAGATGTATAAAATATTGTCTTCGGTTACCGCGATAGTTACTCATGAAATAAAACTATGAAAACGGATTATATCGCGTATATTGTATTTATAATACATCCCGACGTTTCGAACCCTTTACAGCGTTCGTGGTCAAACTCAGATGTAATTTATAATTATATTACATACCTAGATGTATGCTAATTGACAAAATTGCAGAATAATAGTGTTTAGCTCTCCTTATGATTGTTATCGCCGCTATTTTTATCGGCTACCGGCCGTGACCCCATGGTTTCTCAATCTCACTCGACATCAGACGTCTGTTCCGAGTGTCAGAATGTTCTTTTTGCTCTGTGGTAATTTATACCTTGTTGAGTTTTTGTTTTTTATTCAGTCTTGCTTGAGTGAGACTAAAAGGACTAATCGTAAAATTACTCCTTGGTAGAACAATGAAACCTTATTGTGCTTAGGTTCGTTAGAATTGTCTCGATGTTAGTTGAATGTTGAAAACAAAGTGCAGTCGGTGACAATATTTTTATGACAAAAACCTTTATCAATGATGGCCAACCAATATAAAAAAGCAGTAGACTTATATTGACCCGGATATGACTAATCGTGAATCATTCAAAACTATAAAAAAGCAGGTTGGCGAAACCTGAAATGTTTACTTGACAGTGACATAAGTGACATTGACAGTTTTGACAGTGACGTATCTATCGTAGTTTTTTTGGTCTTGAATTCCAGTTTCCAGTATAGTACTTTTACGCCAAACTCATGTATCGAATTTACCGCAGATTGGCAAACCTCGAGCGTGTCGCGCTTGTTAAGCTTATTGGTGGTAACTAAAGATACGGGAATAAGGATAGGTAGTTAAAACCGGAGTTACAGTATTATGGCAAATTAGTTTTATATGAAAATTTAGGCAAAACATTATGAAATCTATATTGTATCATATAAAAGACACTATTTTAAATCAATTTGGTCCTATTAACCCAAACTACTGTATCTCAAGGCACGTGAGTTTGGCTTGACCCGGCAGATTTCTTAGGTACTTCAAATGATGCACGAATCAAATTTATTTTATTTTAGTTTGTTTATGAAATCCTTTGCGAGCATTTGACTCAAGCTGAAATGTTTAAAAATCATAAAATTTTTGTTTTTTAATTCACAAAAACACATAATTTTCGGATAGTTATTGGGCTCAAATAGTTGTTCATTTTTATTTCAATAGCCGTAACAATGATCTCTATAGAAGTACGTCATGCAAAACATTGAAAAGGTTCTCTGTCTATTTTTTCCTCTAAAATCCTCTACTGAACCGTCGTCGGAATTTGAACGTATAGAAAGTCAGTTTTTGTATCAAAGCGCACCATATGCCACGAACTGTTTTTGTAAAGTCCCATGCGACACATGGCTGTATTCCACCGATTCCATATTCAGGGACCTAATTTAGAACCGGAAACTCAAAATCGATATTATGCCATGCAATTTGCAACCTTGCACACTATGCCATGGATACGAAAAGTACTGGACAATTATTTTATGGAAAGGTCTTTGCTACACGCATTGGGTTATAACAAATTTAATTATAATTCACTTTGAGCATAAGATTCATAAGCTTTATAAGCTAATGTGTCAAAAACACTATTTGTATGTTTGAATAATACATTCAAATTCATGTCACAAAATTAAAGCAACGGAGATTGTTAGGTTTACGTGAGCCAGCAATTGCCAGGAGTCGAAAAATGAAAAAAATCTGATTTGGTAGTAATTTAAACTACTTATACTTTCTTTAGCCGAGCCGATCTCCTAAAATACATAACGTCAAATTTATACGATCTAGAAAGCGTACCAGCGCCAATTCCTGTCGATTATTTTCTGGTTTATTTCTTGTTTTGAAAGCTTTTCAACCATTCTCGTATTTTCAAGAGCCAGGTGTTGGATACGATTTTGTTTATGGCCAGATTTGTGAAAAGGTTATACAATATCATTTGCGAACTAGCAAGTGTTATTACAGATACAGATACAGATATTATTTCTTTCATGAGTCTGGAATTCGTTATATAATATTATGGGAATGAGTTGTTTAGAAATGTACGTAAATTGTCTCTGGCTAAACACTGATTTAAACTTTCACGATTTTTACTCATTATTATTTACAACGACGGGACTTAATCGCGTAAAATAAGTATTAAACCCACCTCCGACGTTTCGAGGACGGCGTTGTCCCCGTGGTCTCTTACGCGATTAAGTCCCGTCGTTGTAAATAATAATGTCTCTGGCTAATCAAACACATCTCTGGAAACAATAACGGATCAGTTGGAAACAAATTTCGACATCCGAACTGCCAAAAAATATCGCACAAAAGTACTCATTTGTACCGAAAACAACCGGTACTGTACATATTTATATTTTAAAAGCTTTTCAACCATTCTTCTCGTATTTTCAAGAGCCAGCTAGATGTTGGATACGATTTTGTTTATGGCCAGATTTGTGAAAAGGTTATACAATGGCATTTGCGAACTAGCAAGTGTTATTATACTTGCTAGTACGAAAAGGGAGAGTAGGGCTATTAGTTATTACCCTTGCTAGTTCAGCACGGACTCGTGAAAGGAGGAATTGTCAATAGGTAATTATTTCTTTCATGACTCTGTAATTCGTTATATAAGATTATGGGAACGAGTTGTTTAGAAATGTACGTAAATTGTCTCTGGCTAATCAAACACATCTCTGGAAACAATAACGGATCAGTTGGAAACAAATTTCGACATCCGAACTGCCAAAAAATATCGCACAAAAGTACTCATTTGTACCGAAAACAACCGGTACTGTACATATTTATATTTTAAAAGCTTTTCAACCATTCTCGTATTTTCAAGAGCCAGGTGTTGGATACGATTTTGTTTATGGCCAGATTTGTGAAAAGGTTATACAATGTCATTTGCGAACTAGCAAGTGTTACTTATACTTGCTAGTACGAAAAGGGAGAGTAGGGCTATTAGTTATTACCCTTGCTAGTTCAGCACGGACTCGTGAAAGGAGGAATTGTCAATAGGTAATTATTTCTTTCATGAGTCTGGAATTCGTTATATAAGATTATGGGAACGAGTTGTTTAGAAATGTACGTAAATTGTCTCTGGCTAATCAAACACATCTCTGGAAACAATAACGGATCAGTTGGAAACAAATTTCGACATCCGAACTGCCAAAAAATATCGCACAAAAGTACTCATTTGTACCGAAAACAACCGGTACTGTACATATTTATATTTTAAAAGCTTTTCAACCATTCTTCTCGTATTTTCAAGAGCCAGCTAGGTGTTGGATACGATTTTGTTTATGGCCAGATTTGTGAAAAGGTTATACAATGGCATTTGCGAACTAGCAAGTGTTATTATACTTGCTAGTACGAAAAGGGAGAGTAGGGCTATTAGTTATTACCCTTGCTAGTTCAGCACGGACTCGTGAAAGGAGGAATTGTCAATAGGTAATTATTTCTTTCATGACTCTGGAATTCGTTATATAAGATTATGGGAATGAGTTGTTTAGAAATGTACGTAAATTGTCTCTGGCTAATCAAACACATCTCTAGAAACAATAACGGATCAGTTGGAAATAAATTTCAACATCCGAACTGCAAAATAATATCGCACAAAAGTACTCATTTGTACTGAAAACAACCGGTACTGTACACATAGGTACGTATATTTTGTGTTCATTCTTTACTCTCACTAGGCCGGAGAATATTCTATTGTGTGTATTTTTTACCCTAAATTGCTACAAGTTCCTACTTGATAAACAAAACAACACGCACTGTCAAAACCACCATTAATCTGGCCTCCGCTTCAGCATTGTTGTTTCAGATTTAGATGTCAGTTAACACCGGTTTTCGCTCCGAGGCGATTACAAAAGGGTGTAATGAATACGTAGGCTCATCTCAACGACGTTTGATAAATGATTGCAGTAGTCTCCCCACTGGAGAATAAATTCACCGAGAGGAATGGCATTTATTGCTGCACTAGCGCTTTTGAAACAAACAAAAGAAGTTTGTTTTGTATTTTACATAATACAAATAGACTTTACAAGAGATAAATACAAATAAATAATTAGGTGTAACCAGAGGGAGGTATTTTACATCCATAACTACTTAGTACCTAAGCTAAAATAAATGTGTCGTGGTAAAGAAACATAATTCCGTAAAAAATGTTCGAATTTCGTATTTCGAAAACCGAAAGTCGCAAATATCTACAAATATACCTTTACCAACCAAGATATCTAGTATACACTTTGTAGAAGCGTTAGTGTTGCCAAAGTTAGTAATAAGCCTATGTTAAATCGAAAATGGTGAAAGAAGTCTAGAAATAAAAATACGCGTACCTAATAGGTATGTTATGAGGTACCAGGCGATGTAAATTCCTAAAAGGAATATTGTTTCTTTTACTATTTTATTAATAATTTTAGTTTTCGTTTGAAAATTGTCTAATTTTAGTAGACAGAGAATGCTTGCACATTGTAATACATGAGTATAATATGACACACAATGTCCCGTAAAGCGAAGCAACCGAAACAGTAATGCAATGTCCACAGCAGTCGCTCTTACGCCAGCTTTTGTGACAATGCGGGTCAAGTGTCTGCCTTAGGTCACAGTGTATCGTGTGCTTACAGTACCTACGTACTTTACTAGCACTAATATAGGCCAAAACAAGAAGAGATCATGTACGAAACGCAGCAACGAACAGTTTAGGTTCCTAAACTGAACGTCTCTGCGTTTGGATCATTTTTAAAAAGAGTGTGGTAAGGCCCCTGTTCCTAAACGTGGTCATATAACTTTTTTTTTGACAGTGGGAATTAACAACAACAACATATTCATAAAATATAACATGAGAAGCAAACGTAACGGTAGTTCAATGTCCACAACTCCACAGCAGTCTCTAATGCCAGCTTGTCGGACTATGCGGGTCAAGTACCTGTCTTAGATCAATTTGTATCGTCTGATTAGTACAGTAAGTACCTACTTTAGTACCTAAAGTATGAATAAGAGGCCAGCATAAGAAGAAACCACACACAGCAACACGTCGTTTATAGACATGAAACCGTGTTTATGACCATCATTTGTTTATGCTATTTCAGGGTCCTGTAGTTAATGTTGCTCAATATGACCGACATAGGTAATATTATCTTCGCAATGTATATTCCTTACAAAAATGTATCACACGTATTCGATATTACCCCGTGGTTTACTTGCTTCTACATGGTCACATGCATGTTATAAAAAGATGTTTTTAGAAAGTGGGAACTGCTTCAGAACATCTTATATTATAACATATGACATACAATTTCACGTAAAACTTTGAGCAAACGTTGCAATAATGCAATGTCTACAGCGGTCGTTCTAATGCCAGCTGTGCGATGAGAATGCGCGGGTCAAGTGCTAGTCTTAGATCACAGTTTATTTTATACTTACAGTAGTATCAGTAACAGATAGAAGTGACAGCCAATGAGTATCACACTACAACCTTAATTATAAATATTGTAGCAATGGTTGGTGCACTGAGGGTAACGTCAAACGAATGTCAAATTTTTGTAGATACACTATACCTAACCAGCTATGCATTTTCTGAAATCACTCTTGTACTTATCCACTCGTGGTAATCGACAGATTACTAGCTAGTTACTAGTCGGTGCCCTACGAGGAAACAGAGCCTTGTAATCGGCTTCATGGTGCGAAAAAAACAAACATACTGTTAAACCACTGTTTACTGTGGTCGGGGGCCGCCTAGAAATAAATGTAATCTCGTGTCGCGAGACCGTCTCGAAGTGGACAGAACACTGCGTTATCCTGTATACACTCAGGAGCAGTAAAATAGATTGCTTTGTATGGAGGTATCTCTTGAATGTATGTATCGCCAAATTATGCAGCAAAAGCATAATAATAGTCATCATCTTTCTACCGTTGACCCGGTTTTTTTGTCACAGCTCAAATTAATATGGTTAGATTTAATTATAGGGCAACTTTCTGTAAATAAGGCTGTTGCTGGCTGCTTTCAACTTGTTGTTGTTGCTGTAGTCTTAAAGCTCTCCAGGTGCAAGTACCTTAACGCGTAAGAGCCCTTTTATCCCGTTTTTAGCAGGTAGTTTTTTTGCAGAATCCCGTTCATTACGTGTATGACTGTATGTGTTTATATACTTATTGTTACACGAGCCTTACTAGGCCGGAGAATATTCTATTGTGTGTATTTTTTACCCTAAATTGCTACAAGTTCCTACTTGATAAACAAAACAACACGCACTGTCAAAACCACCATTAATCTGGCCTCCGCTTCAGCATTGTTGTTTCAGATTTAGATGTCAGTTTACACCGGTTTTCGCTCCGAGGCGATTACAAAAGGGTGTAATGAATACGTAGGCTCATCTCAACGACGTTTGATAAATGATTGCAGTAGTCTCCCCACTGGAGAATAAATTCACCGAGAGGAATGGCATTTATTGCTGCACTAGCGCTTTTGAAACAAACAAAAGAAGTTTGTTTTGTATTTTACATAATACAAATAGACTTCACAAGAGATAAATACAAATAAATAATTAGGTGTAACCAGAGGGAGGTATTTTACATCCATAACTACTTAGTACCTAAGCTAAAATAAATGTGTCGTGGTAAAGAAACATAATTCCGTAAAAAATGTTTCAATTTCGTATTTCGAAAACCGAAAGTCGCAAATATCTACAAATATACCTTTACCAACCAAGATATCTAGTATACACTTTGTAGAAGCGTTAGTGTTGCCAAAGTTAGTAATAAGCCTATGTTAAATCGAAAATGGTGAAAGAAGTCTAGAAATAAAAATACGCGTACCTAATAGGTATGTTATGAGGTACCAGGCGATGAAAATTCCTAAAAGGAATATTGTTTCTTTTACTATTTTATTAATAATTTTAGTTTTCGTTTAAAAATTGTCTAATTTTAGTAGACAGAGAATGCTTGCACATTGTAATACATGAGTATAATATGACATACAATGTCCCGTAAAGCGAAGCAACCGAAACAGTAATGCAATGTCCACAGCAGTCGCTCTTATGCCAGCTTTTGTGACAATGCGGGTCAAGTGTCTGCCTTAGGTCACAGTGTATCGTGTGCTTACAGTACCTACGTACTTTACTAGCACTAATATAGGCCAAAACAAGATGAGATCATGTACGAAACGCAGCAACGAACAGTTTAGGTTCCTAAACTGAACGTCTCTGCGTTTGGATCATTTTTTTAAAGAGTGTGGTAAGGCCCCTGTTCCTAAACGTGGTCATATAACATTTTTTTTGGCAGTGGGAATTAACAACAACAACATATTCATAAAATATAACATGAGAAGCAAACGTAACGGTGGTTCAATGTCCACAACTCCACAGCAGTCTCTAATGCCAGCTTGTGGGACTATGCGGGTCAAGTACCTGTCTTAGATCAATTTGTATCATCTGATTAGTACAGTAAGTACCTACTTTAGTACCTAAAGTATGAATAAGAGGCCAGCATAAGAAGAACCCACACACAGCAACACGTCGTTTATAGACATGAAACCGTGTTTATGACCATCATTTGTTTATGCTATTTCAGGGTCCTGTAGTCAATGTTGCTCAATATGACCGACATAGGTAATATTATCTTCGCAATGTATATTCCTTACAAAAATGTATCACACGTATTCGATATTACCCCGTAGTTTACTTGCTTCTACATGGTCATATGCATGTTATAAAAAGATGTTTTTAGAAAGTGGGAACTGCTTCAGAACATCTTATATTATAACATATGACATACAATTTCACGTAAAACTTTGAGCAAACGTTGCAATAATGCAATGTCTACAGCGGTCGTTCTAATGCCAGCTGTGCGATGAGAATGCGCGGGTCAAGTGCTAGTCTTAGATCACAGTTTATTTTATACTTACAGTAGTGTCAGTAACAGATAGAACTGACAGCCAATGAGTATCACACTACAACCTTAATTATAAATATTGTAGCAATGGTTGGTGCACTGAGGGTAACGTCAAACGAATGTCAAATTTTTGTAGATACACTATACCTAACCAGCTATGCATTTTCTGAAATCACTCTTGTACTTATCCACTCGTGGTAATCGACAGATTACTAGCTAGTTACTAGTCGGTGCCCTACGAGGAAACAGAGCCTTGTAATCGGCTTCATGGTGCGAAAAAAACAAACATACTGTTAAACCACTGTTTACTGTGGTCGGGGGCCGCCTAGAAATAAATGTAATCTCGTGTCGCGAGACCGTCTCGAAGTGGACAGAACACTGCGTTATCCTGTATACACTCAGGAGCAGTAAAATAGATTGCTTTGTATGGAGGTATCTCTTGAATGTATGTATCGCCAAATTATGCAGCAAAAGCATAATAATAGTCATCATCTTTCTACCGTTGACCCGGTTTTTTTGTCACAGCTCAAATTAATATGGTTAGATTTAATTATAGGGCAACTTTCTGTAAATAAGGCTGTTGCTGGCTGCTTTCAACTTGTTGTTGTTGCTGTAGTCTTAAAGCTCTCCAGGTGCAAGTACCTTAACGCGTAAGAGCCCTTTTATCCCGTTTTTAGCAGGTAGTTTTTTTGCAGAATCCCGTTCATTACGTGTATGACTGTATGTGTTTATATACTTATTGTTACACGAGCACCATGTGTGCAGTAAGTATCCGGAAAAAACGAATTTCTCCGAATTTTGCTGTTCGGTTTTGCCACAAACTGGATGATAGACGTTTATGACCAGAATAAAGTGACGCTTTACAGAACACTAAAAAGAAAAGATACTTCTTTACTTTCACTGCCAATCTATTCAGTGGTGTCACATTTAGAAATAAGGAAGTGACATGAAACATTTTGCTGAAAGCACAAAATTACGTCCTCTCATCAATTGTCGAAGGACGAAGTGAGATACGGATTGGATAAGAATGGACAGGCCCAATATTCCCATTAATGGAGCCGGATTCGAACTTCACAATCCTTAACTTGATTTGATTTTACTTGCAGTTAATCATGCGCCGCTCGGAGGCCGATCCGAAGTTTAAAATCATAACTTGCTTTGTCATTTTTATGGTACGACCTTGCTACGATTCATCTCAACATTCTCAATGCATCTCGCACGCGTCAATAACTGCGAGGGAGGTGCCTTATGCAGGCCATGTTACAACGCGCCGAGCATCTCTCGCACACCAAAAAGCGCGAGCGATCGTATCATAAACATTCCCCGGGTTGGAGTCGGACCACGCTAAATTTTCATGCCAAGTGCTACGTCAAGTATAAAACTTAGAGTATATAAAAACAATACTTCATTTTATAATCCAATTACGAGAATGTGCCGCCAATATAACGACTTAATAGCCGATGATCGTTGCGGTAGGGGCATTGATATTTTTGACCCCCACATTGCTAGGTTTAAGAAATGGTTGGCTGGCATCCTCTTCTCCTCTTCTCTCACTGACTGATGACATCTGCTTTGACCCTGTAAGTTTGTTTCATTTGTGTAGTTTAACCTTAATAATGTAAAGTTTAACTCCCTTATATTGTACTGTTTAGATAGTTATTTGTTCTCTGATATTTTTAACTTTAGCTCATCATCATCATAACTCTTAAGAGCCTGGCTCTTGTCGGTGGAGTAACTGCCACTCCGTTCTTCTTTCCGCCGCTGTTTTGAGCTCCTGATACGTTATTACGTTGATCTTCTCTTTGGCTTAGTCCAAAAACGCACGTCTCGGTCTTCCTCTGCCTCTCCTTTTTACACGACTGCCCAAAAAAAGGAGTGTATTGTTTTCAGGGTTCATGTTTGTATGTATGTGAGTTTCTTTATTCCACCATAACTTCTAAATTCCTTAACCGATTTAGATGTATGATATATCATTAGAATCCTTGCGTCATCCCGGGTGACATAGGCTATGTGACGTCATAATAAAATCAACATGGCGGACGTAATACACAATAACGCGCGACATTTAAAAAAAAATCTTGCAAACTTATCGAGTGGGGTATCAAAATGAAGAGCTTTGAGAGACGATTCAAAATATATATGCAACATATGTGTTTGACTCTTACTTTGATAGAATAATGATTTTAAAAATATGTTAAGAAATTAAATCCTTCTATCTTATTTTTTAGTGACGTCTTAAATAAAATAATTTTACCGCTGATCATAAAAATATATGTAGTACACAAAAATATAATATAGTATAGTGTAAATTTTGAAACTAAACACAAACATTTTAAAATCGCGCTATCGAAATATTTGAAATCTAAAATTTGTGTGAACTTCGATTTAAACGATGATATTCGTATTGCTTATACATTTGTACTTGTCTACTGATTTAATCCGGTTGTAAAGGAAATAAAAAAACTGATTTTGTTTGAACTCGTGCATAGCTAGGTACCTACAACTCCATTTCATATAGAATTAACGAATTTTCATGATTGTGAAAAGTGTTTAAGTCACAATGTTTATACTATGTGTATGCTGAATTAACATGTAGAAAGCTCGCGACATGAAGTCAACTGTGTGTATTAATCTACGGACAGCGCGCGTTTAGTATTCAAACACAGAACAATGTTACAAGTGTCTAAATGCGAAGGCCGTAGGCCGCACTCCACCTAGGGCCGAAGGCCCGGAGTGTGCAACAGGTACGCGCTTCCTGCAATTTCCCCTATTAGTATCAAAATAACGAAGGCGCGCTTAAAGACCGAGCTGTGGGACTCGTGGAGCTCGGCCTTCGGCCTTTGCATAGTTATAAGTCCTACGCATTTCGATACTTGTACAATGGTTTTGTGTTTCAGCACTAACCTCCCGCAGCTTGGCTTTAATAGGCTTTTCATAGAAGCGCGTCTCTCTTGGACGTTTTGGGCCTTCAACACTACGCTGAGCTTCTGGCTTGTGCAAGTGTGCAAGTGTTAATTATACGTTATAATTTCATAGAAATTTCCCATTTAAAATAATACTTGCACAGTCTGGACAATCAAAATCGCTGAAGACTTATCTTTGTCTAACTCTAGCAACCTGCTATTTTGCCGAAGGCCATGTGTGGGTCGTACCAAATTCTCGTAAAAGCTAATCTAATAAAAATCTTTTTTAAGTAAAAATTAAATTTATGAGACTTTATAAGTCTTTCCTGAGCCTTAAACATTCAAAACTACTACTACTTCTTAAAAGCTGTACCTATGTAAATATAATGAAATGAAATGAAATGTAACCGTGAACATATTGCCCACATAAAAGATGACCGTATTTCAATTCCGGAACGTTGAGCTAATTAAAAGATCAAATTTAATATTCACATTTAAAAATTGTCTGGAAATTTGTATAAATCATAGTTTTAGTTCGTTTTGTCACTAAAATGAATAAAATAAAATAAATTAATTAAAAAATTAAAAACATGACTGCGGAATTTTAAGCGAACTGAAAAGCTAAAAATAATTTTTATGTTAGTTACATAACTTTATGAATTTAAATTGGAATATAAATGTACACTTACGGTCATTTACAGTAAATACAAAGGTTTATGCACATTTATGACATGACTGTACCTGTGTAATTTATTTCGATTGCAGTCGGGGGACCTTGATGTAGTGCATTTTCCCATTCAAAAGGTTCCCCGACTGCAATCGAAATAAAATACACAGGTGCCGTCACGTCATAAATGTGCATAAACCTTTGTATTTACTGTAAATGACCGTAAGTGTACATTTATATTCCAATTTAAATTCATAAAGTTATGTAACTAACATCAAAATTATTTTTAACTTTTCAGTTCGCTTAAAATTCCGCAGTCGTGTTTTTAATTTTTTAATTTCTATTCTTCTTCTTATTCTTTAGCTATGATAGTTAAATTAACTTGTAATATTTCCGCTGAATTGTAAAACATGCTGTGTACACTTGTTTTGGATTTCGTGCTAGTTCTTAAGCCATAATGTGAATTGTATGTTTCTCATGACATTGTACGATATCTGTTTAGTGTACCTAATAAAGTAAAATATAGGGATATTTATGTATGCAAGTTTATTGCCAAGTTTGTACAAAGTTAGCGTCGCCAGTATCTACCCCATAAATCATAACAACTCAAGTTGATATTTTGAAACGGTCTCCGGACTCGCTTGCGCTCGCTGTACGCGGCCAGAAGTCGATACGGTGGCGTTATCTCGATTCCATTACGATGTTAAACGGGACAGTCCGGTGCAAAAGTGTGTACTTTTCCAAAAATGTATCTGTAAAGGAGAGAATGTACAAGAGAAATTGCTACTTTACTTTATTAGTTGGGACAGATTCCAAAAATGTGCCAGGATGCCAAATGGAAAGTGTAGCTCGCTGGTTTCCTACTCGTATAGTACAGTCAAGGTAAAAATGTGTATACATTTTTCATATTTACAATGTTATTGAATAATCTGCGTAATACCTCAGATATTATGAAGACGTTTTATATTTTTTTAATGTGTTTAAATTTTCGGCTCTTTTACTGACTAAAATGGCTTGACACTAACATAGTATATCTACCGAACCTGCTCACAAAATTTCACGAGAATTGATTGAGAAATGCGACCTACAGAGGAGAACATCCGGACATACGAAAGTATTTTTACCCAAGCTGAAACGGAGACCTTCGCTAACGCTCGGTCAATTATTTAACTTGCTATTTTAAGTTTATATTTACTATCACTACATAGTATAAAACAAAGTCGCTTTCCGCTGTCTGTCTGTCCCTAAGTATGCTTAGATCTTTACAACTACGCAACGGATTTTGATGCGGTTTTCACGTATCAATAAATTCTTGAGGAAGGTTTAGTGTAAAATTTGTAAAGGTTTTTTTGTAAACCGTGCGAAGCCGGGGCGGGTCGCTAGTCTCATTATGTAACAAAGTTTTATAAATGCCTGTTGTTGGGCTGTTTCTGCTTACTCGTGCGTAAATTTAACGGTTGACATAAAGTTGTTAGTAAACAGTAACCTCATCTGACCGAAACATCCATGATTAAAACTTTTAACGAGGGGCCGTTACCGATACCCTTACCTTAGCAGACTCGGATTCAGCTTTAAACTTTAAACACAGTTCATAAGTAGGTATCATCTTCTTTTACAAAAGAAACGCATGGTCACTTTTTTTTAATATCGGTCTACTGCAGCAGACCATGGAGTAAATTATAGATGAAACAATATAAAGACCTATTTGGTATTTAAGCGCAACAAAGTCTACACTGAATGGCATCTTGCCTAGAATTCTATTCTACTCTACTCTATTCTATGTTATTCTATTCTACTCTATTCGCTTATGTGTGTGGACGTTATTGGCTTAGGACGGCAGGCCGCCCGATAAGGCAAGAGACCGCAGGCGGACTGTTAATCAGTGGGCCCCTAAGTGCTAGTGCTAACGAGATATGACGTCAAAGTGCTACCAAAACTTTTGCTACATAGAAAACAATGCTACGGGCTACGCCGTAGCCGTAATTCTGCAATGGTGACAGATTTCTGGTACATCATCATCATCATAATTCTTAAGAGCCTGACTTGTCGGTGGAGTAACCGCCATTCCGTTCTTCTCTCTGCCACTGTTATGAGCTCCTGATACGTCATTACGTTGAAATAAGTGAATTAAGAACAAATGACATTCTCCTGTTGTTTCTAAATAAAAATTGTTATCGCAACATAAGTACAAGCGAAGACCAGTTGACGACACATGACGTCACACACATACGTCACGGCTCCGCGTTCCGCGTACCTAATACATTAGACTGCACCGTGCGCCGTACAGCCGCAGTGGCATTAATAATTTTATATAGATTTATCGAGTACCTAAACGTTATTCGCACCTATTATTTATTAAGTTAATCAAAAGAAGATTAATACTATCCTGGAGTTCCTTCATTCTTCATCAGAAGAGCTTAATTGAGGAGTATATATAACCAGGAATACGCAAATGAAACCCTTCAAGTTTGTCCCAGCATACGGATTAATATTGTAGAACAAACATCTGGATGCGTCTCCAATATCGTATTTTTCAGGAAACACTCAATTCAAAGACCGTAAAAAATCGTCGCAAAGACACGAATTGCCTCAACCCCATATATGAAGCTAACAAGGCCGAGATAGACATGCAGCCTTAACAGCTATTTGACTACCCATTAAATGTATATTGTGGCGCGTAGTTAACCCCGGAACAAGGCCACAAGATGAGATATTTGGAATAACATAAGTCACGGAATGTCTCGCTCTTTATACATGACACCTCAAGTTGCGTTCAGCCTGTAAGGGATTGAAGATGATACTATTTTTTTATCACGCCAGCTCGTAAAGGCTCTCTTTGTTAGTCAAAAGCTGATGAAAAAGTTGCATTTTATCTACAAGAGTGGCAAAGTAATTATATACAAATTCTGAGTTGTTTCCGCATGTTAGCTGGTGGAATTAACTTTTAAGCGATTATTTTGAATGATAAGTATTTAATAGTATTAATTTGGATTTGATTTGTAATATTATACAGTCAGTATTTTGTTCCGTGTGGTTTAGGGAATGCAAACCGGTTTTTAATTGTATGGAAAATTAATTAAAAGTTAGTTAGTAACCGAAATTTCATACAAATAAAGACCGGTTTGCATTCCCTAGTGTGGTTCAATTTTGGAATTTTTCGCTTGCTCGGGCATCAATATTAGCATGAGGAGTTAAACAACAACTTTGGCTCCTTGTGAAACAGATACTATTCATACACAGGCTTGCATCGCCCAAAGCTCCTGAAGTGGTATTTGAGTGTATTAAAGTTGTAGGCACTTGCTTTACCAATTCTACCATAAACCATTTGCATGGTGAGACCATTTCGTGGCACTTTTTCTTTTTTAAGTTTCTCTGTTTTGTATAATTTTCTATTTTTGTGTTTGTGCTAACGATTAAATTATTTCTATTCTATTCTATTCAATAATGTTCTTAGTTTTTAACAGAAATAACATAAATCTGTGTATGTATGTATGTAAAACAACCACACGGCTTTAACGTTCCTTCGCACCAGTTGGTTCGAACGCCCCTAAAATTGTGTAAGTGTAACCTGTGTCGTTGTTTGTGTTATACCTGAATTTTAAATTGTTTCATCCTTAAGATCTATCACAAATCAAAGCGTCCAAGTACGAAAATATTTTGTAAGTATCTACCTATTCTTTAAACGCTGAATTGTCGAATATCGGATTTTGCGTCGCATATAAAATACAGAATGACCTTCCTTAATATCCCTATACTTTTTTCAGTATTACAAAATACTATACAGAAGTATGCATGTAGAAATTTATCGGCTTTCGTATGCTGCATTATTAGCCAAATAATATTAACTATTAAAACTAAAGTAGCTAATTTACTCGTAGTACCTCTCGCTTACTTGTGCAAAGTTTATTAATTGAAAAAAAAAACAATGGATATTTACAACAGTTAGGCCCTTTTAGCTTAGCAATGCGACTAGCCCCAGTGTCCCCTATTAATTAAAGTTATTAAGACACTAACTCAACTGAGCACAAGCCATAAAACATAGTGAGTGTAACTACCCGGGTATCAAGTGGCGCAGTTAACACCTCCGTTACACTAACTGCACTTTTATTAACTTAATTTATTGCTCATGCATCGAACTCGGTAACTTATTGCATAAAGTTGCCTCCAAAATCAGGCGAACTAAATTAACAAGTCAATGTGCACAGATGATACCACAGTTTGGCCAGTGTTGTTCATATCGATATTTTCACAAAAGTTTGAATTAGAGAACATCGCGAGAATTCGCCGCTAGGGGCGCTACTGTTGCGCGGTCAGTTCAAATGTAGCTAAGTCATTTTGTTAAGTTATATGTTACAAATGTTCCTTGGTATTTCGAAAATTGTGGAATTTTATAGAAATAGAGAAGGATATTTAAAAATAGTAATCAATTTAAAAATAGACTAGACAAACTATGCTAACTGTGCTAAGTGAACTATGATTTAGACGTACCAGCATCAGCTGCCTGTCTAAAATGAAATAATAATAATAATAATAATAACCCCCCTAGGGATTAACCTTGCCGTGGTGGGGGGGCTTACGGGTTGGTGATACTACGAATATCGAGGTCGAAACATCTAGACCACACCCCAATATGGGAGATACAAAAATACCTGCCAATAACATCTAGGCTTTACCCTTCCTTAACTAAGACCCCCCTAGGGATTAACCTTGCCGTGGTGGGGGGGCTTACGGGTTGGTGATACTACGAATATCGAGGTCGAAACATCTAGACCACACCCCAATATGGGAGATACAAAAATACCTGCCAATAACATCTAGGCTTTACCCTTCCTTAACTAAGATCCCAATCTTTCCTATCTCTTCTTCTTTTTTCCTTCCCTCTTAGGATATTATGCAGTTACGTTCAAGAAGTTTACGTTCGGGGCCGCTACCCGAGGGTAATCGTCGGGGCGCATCTGGAGCCGTTGCTGGATGCCACAGCATGCGATCCAACGGCGATGCGGAGTTGAGCAGGCGGGCTCCCATCGAACAATCTGTTACAGCCGCAGACGGGCCGCTTCCCGAGGGAGATCGTCGGGGCGCACCTGGAGCCGTTGCTGGGTGCCACAGCATGCGAACCAGCGGCGATGCGGAGCTGAACAGGCGGGCTTCCATCGAACAATGTACTACAGCCGAAGACACCTTGATCCCTGCAGCTACAATTACTACGTCGTTTTCTCCATGTCCTTCGTCGCCAGCTTCCTTGTTCTCGTCAATCCCGTCGTCACCTGCATCGTACTTGAACTACTCTGATTCGGAGAGTTCACCACAATCTTTGCAAAAAGAAACAGTAAAAACACGTAGAAAAGTTTCTCGTCCACAATCACCTACCCAGTCTCAGACTGTTGTAGACACTTCCGGGAATTGCCGGGAATTGAGAAGTAGGACAGTAACTCCATCAATTGTGGAGTTGACTAATAAATCACGACCAACCTCAGCAACACTAACCTTGTGTGCTACGCAGGAAGCAAATGCTTTTCAACCTGCGTCCACCAAGGCTGGTAAACCACGAGTACGCATGAAATGGAGTAATGATGTGAACCTATTTATCATGCGTACATACTACAAAGTAACTAAATTAGAAACAGATTTCACAGTATATCGAAAACTTTTACACGATCACTTTATGCAACAATATCCGGGAGTAAATGTTTCAGAACAAAGAGTTTCAGACCAACGACGAACTATTATACGCAACAAAATGATTTCTGATGATGAATTGACACGAATAAAAGAGGAAATTAGAGTAGAATTAGAACACGAAATTATATCACCATCCAAACAACCTACACAAGCTAGTAACATGCCTAATAGTATAGATTTCATGTTTAATCTAGAGATATCCACGACACCATTAACCAGTACGCTTAGCCAGAATCTGACAGAAACCATTCCGGACGTATCTTTACAAACAGAAACCACAAACATGCAAACGGAAGATGAAGTAATGCCACCTTTATCTGATTCTGTAGGACAGAGACTTTCCAAAAACCTTCAAACAATTTTAGGCCAATACACCGGAACCGACCCTACACTAAGACCTAAATTACCGAAACTCAAATACAACGCACATCTTACACAACTAGTAGCACTTTTTAACCAAAAAATACTACATGAGTATATAATATCACCGGAAACGCAACTTATTGATATTCATACACTAGTCTATTGCAGTGCTTTGGTAATATCACAGGAACTAGGATTTAAAATAGAAGAAAGTGACCAACCACGCCGTAGAAAGGTAAGAAAACCTGCCTGGTGTATAAGATTAGAAAAAGACATAGCCCAGTTGCGATCAGATATAGGTAAGTTAACACAATATATTAATAACAATAGGTCAAGGAAAGTCGTAGATCGAGTAAATGAAATATTTAAAAATTGTAGAATTCACAGCAGCCACGAAAACAACAACAGGAAACCTGAAGAATATCTGGACACTCTTAAACAGAAGTTAGCACTCAAAGTTCATAGATTAAAAAGGTATAAAAAAGCACTCAAAAGACAAAAGGATAATAAATTATTCAGTACCAATGAAAAAATATTTTACAGGCAGCTCAACAACCCTACATATGATACAACGACTAACGAACCTGAAATACCAGAGGTAAGTGAGTTAGAACAGTTTTGGGCCGGTATCTGGGAGACTGAAGTCCATCACAATGAAGAAGCGAGCTGGATAGAAGAAGAAAAAAGAAGATGGGAAGCAATTGATGAAATGAAATTTGAAGCAATATCCGAGTTAGACATAAAAATCATCACGAGTAGATTACACAACTGGAAATCCCCAGGTATAGATAAAATCCATAATTTTTGGTACAAAAAATTTCACGTCCTCCATAAAGCAATAGCTAAAAACATAACCGAAATAATTCAAGGTCAGCAAAGAATACCAGAATTTATCGCAAAAGGCACCACCTACATGCTACCAAAAGGTAAGTACACAGCACGACCATCGCAATACAGACCGATTACCTGCCTTCCAACCATTTACAAGATCCTCACATCTGCAATAACCCGAAAAATCACCAAGCACATAGAACTCAACGACATAATAGCTGAAGAGCGGAAAGGGTGCAGACGGAGCCACATGGGGTGCAAGGAGCAGTTAATTATAGATTCATTAATACATAAACATGCCTCAAGTAATAAAAAAAACTTACATTGTACATACATTGATTACCAAAAAGCGTTTGATAGCATACCTCATTCATGGCTAATACGTATACTACAAATATATAAAATAGATCCAGTTTTAATACATTTCCTTAAAAACATCATGCAATTATGGAAGACTACTCTACATCTTGACCGGATTAAAACTAGAGAAATCAACATTAACAAAGGTATTTATCAAGGTGACTCCTTGAGTCCCCTGTGGTTCTGTTTTGCACTCAACCCGATCTCTCATCTACTGCGTAACCAACAGGCCGGATATATCCTGAAACATAACAATAATGAAACAAACATATCACACTTAATCTACATGGATGATATAAAATTGTACTCAGAAACTGATAAAGAAATGAAATTATTAATAGATACAACAGCGCAATTTAGTAAGGATATTAGAATGCAATTCGGTCTGGATAAATGTAAAACTATACACATCATTAAGGGTAAGATCCGACCTGGTGATTACGTGATAGATAACACAGATACAATAACTGCAATGGAACCGTCGGATTTATACAAATATTTAGGGTACCAGCAATCGAAAGGCATTGATCACTTCAAAATAAAGAAAACGCTTACAGAAGAATACAAAAAAAGAGTCAATACCATATGCAGAAGTCAACTCACAGCAAAGCACCTGATAAAAGCAATTAACAGTTATGCAGTTCCAATTCTGATTTTCTCATTTGGAATTATTAAATGGACCAAAACTAACATCCGACAAATTGAAATTGCCACAAGGACAATATTTACAAAACATAATAACCACCACCCCAAATCTGCAATAGAAAGAATGTGTCTGAAAAGAGAAAATGGAGGCCGAGGATTAATAGACATAAACGCATTATGGGCAAAACAAGTAAGTAACCTCAAAACATTTTTCTTCCATAAAGCCAACAGCAGTGACATACATAAAGCGGTAGTATGCAGTGACGCAAACTACACCCCTTTGAATTTAATAGAGCGAGAAACACCGACTACTGATATAAACTACGAGGCCTTAAGATTAGAACAGTGGAAGAAAAAAGTTTTGCACGGTAGACACCCCCAGGACCTATCACAATCACACGTAGACTCGACAGCTTCAAATAAATTTTTTAAACTCGGATATTTGTTCCCTGAAACAGAGGGTTTCATTATTGCAGTCCAAGATCAAATCATAAACACAAGAAATTACAGAAAATATATAATCAAAGACCCTCAACTCTCTGATGATAGATGCCGAAAGTGCCACCGCCATCCAGAAACAATTCAGCATATCACCGGAGCATGCCCTAATCTTACACAAACAGACTACACCCATCGACACAATCAGGTAGCAAATATCGTACATCAAAAACTGGCTCTTAAACATAATCTTATACCATACAGTAACACACCCTACTACAAATATAGCCCTAGCTCTATTCTAGAAAATGAAACCCACAAAATGTACTTTGACCGCGCCATACTCACCGACAGAACGACTCACTATAACCGACCGGATATAACCTTGACTGACAAAATACATAAAATTACTTACCTAATAGATATCGCTGTCCCCAACACCCACAACCTACATAAAACTATTACTGAAAAAGTACAAAAATATACTGACCTTAAAGATGAAGTTACCAGGATCTGGAATCAGTCAAAAGTATACATTGTCCCCATAGTTTTGTCAACCACTGGTGTCATTCCTAAATACCTCCACCACAGTCTGAAACTCATTGACCTGAAACCAAATACTTATATACAGTTACAGAAGGCAGCTATACTCAATACTTGCAGAATCGTACGGAAGTTCCTGCAAGAAGATGAAAATACTAATTTAACTTAAGTGTCACATATCATCTACTTGGCTCCGGCCCGTAGATAATATTAATTACCAGCTTAGGCTGAGAAAGAGAAATCAGAGAAAATAATAATAATAATATTGGATAAAAAGTATATCGTAATTAAATAAATATTTTATTTTATTTGTTAGGAAAACATACAGCTACAGTAACAAATTAGGTTATAACATAGAAACATAAAAATGATTTTGGCTCAAAATACAAATAAGGCCAGCCCAGACGGGGAAATATTTCGTACAATCTGATTAATTTCTCATTTACATTGTGTGGTGTGGACGTGATCCCTATTGCTTCGATTTAAAGACCAGTCCTCAAACTGGACGTTCAAGTTGACAATTAGGTTAGAAATGTCAGAATTTAAAGATGGATCAATCTCATCTACCGGGCACATGTACAAAATTAAATCACCAATTTTAGATTCATGATGACAAGCAAGCGCTCAAAATTAAACATTTGCCTCCAAACCTGCATACTAACATCGAAATTTATCAATTTCGCGTCCGCAGCTCCTGTTTTGATCGGTAACGTCACAATCTTACAATCGAATCAACCACTTTTCTCGAAACATTTATATAAATCGAAATCGTTTGTGACGCCTTTATAATTATCACATGGGTAGTAAGTGCAATATCTTACTTATCGATATCATTTTATTGACATATACTCGTGACAATTTTTTCTTTGCTATTCTTGGTATTATTTAATCTGTCAATCTCATGTAGCTGTAAGTTTTCCTAACAAATAAAATAAAAAATTTATTTAATTACAAAATATTTAAATTTATTTTTTACAATATATTTATTTATATCAACGTTTATTTTGCTTAAAGTAAGCTTCCAAAGTTACTATTAGACATGAATATTGATAGGTAGCGAATACAACTTGATGGGTTTTGACATAAGTATGAAATAATAGTCGAGCTTGGTAATTACGAGTATATTATTATTATCAAATAGTATCAAACTTTAGTAAGCAACTAAGCTGTTGGCAGTTGCACCAATACCTACCGTGCTGTGGAACAAGGGTTAGAATTTTGACAGACAAAATAAATAGAAAGGCGTTCTTTGTTGTTGTTGTTTCTTTTGTTCACTTTCATTCATCAGAGTATTCTAGTTGTACTAAGACGCTATGTATGACTAAGATATAAAATAAATAAATGTTATGAGATCTTTAAGAGGCCGGTGTCGATTTTAGTCGCAAAAATGTAAAATTGATAGATTTAGTCCGTGAAATTTTACACCTTTTGTTACCTAATTGAAATAACAAGTACTGGTGTCTATTAGCACGTCTTCTTATCTTACCTTTTATCAGATAATTTTTTTGAAAACAGACACTAAATTAGTAATGTTTGCTTTTCTGATGGACGTTTAGGTAAACGCGCGTAAAGCACTGATTTTGTCGCTCTTATTTGTAAATTTCGTAAAGTTTGGACTGCTAAACATGGTAATTTTGTATTACACATATCCTGTACTTGACGTTTATCAGACTACATTTTTATTATTATGACTTTGAAGTAGTGTAAATGAAAGTTAGACGAAATAAATTTTCTCCAGAAATTACTTCAAAACAAGTGACAATTTCTCTAAAAATCGACTTAATTTCAACGTAATTTTGATACTTAAACAATCTACAACATTTGCTGAAACTATTCTTATACATCAATTTGTATAATTTACCACCATGATTTTTTGATGAATTTTTAAAAACTGCCCCTTCTCTTCATGCATTACCGGTGACGCACGCTCGCGACCTCATTGTTAAAAGGCAAGATGAGAAGACGTGCTAATAGAAATCAATACTTGTTATTTAGATATTACGTAACAAAACGTGTATAATTTCAACGACTAAATCTATCAATTTTACATTTTTGCTCCAAAATCGACTACGGCCTCTTAAGAAATTGACCCAATCACTAAGGAAGCGTAAAAGGCTTTGATAATAAAAAAGCAACATTGAATTAAATAGTTCTTCAGGCGTGTCTGAAAGCTTCCATTTCACATATACAGTGTGTAAATCTAATACGGGCAATAAATTAAACCAGATATAGAATTTATCCGTCTAATCATTAATTAAGTTTTTTTAAGTTACACTTAATAATGACCCCGTATTTATTTATTTTTTTAATTAACCGAGCAGCAATGTACTGCAAACATTAAGAAACATAAGATGACATTTTTTTTATAGTAACTGCCAACAAGCGTTGACAGTTACTCTAAAAAGCTCGTATCCCATAACTTGTGTGGTGTATTACATTGCGGGCCGAATTATTTTGTATGGTTAATATTTTCATTGTATTTCTAAGCAAAATCTATCTCAATATATTTCTTAGGTACTATGCTAACCACCGTTTAAATGTTCGCCCGTATTAAATTTACACACTATTATGTCGATATCTCCCAAGACTCGAGAACACCTAAAATAAAGGGCAGAGTCAATATAGTGTATCATTACCTTGACTAATTGCTCAAGACTCTCTATCCGCCCCGATCATGGCGTATCTTGTCCATCTGTTTGCTTTGCACCTACGAGCCATACGAGTACTTTTAACTAACCATCGGTGCACCTTATGACTTGGAAATAAGGTAGACGAATCGTTAGTGTAGGCGATGGTATACACTAGCACACGCCAGGGGTATCATTCCAAAAACTTACCAAGTATAGCCAGTCCAAGGCTCAGTCGCACCAGTCTAAGTGACATCTTCGTTTGATGAATCTCAAGTCCGAGATACGCTGGTTCAGGTCGTGTAACCAATGGGAATCGTCGGCCAGAGCCAAGAGCTCTCGACCCCAATACGAGCTGCACTTTCACCGATATGGGGGTAGTGATATGAACTGGAGTGTTTTACCAGAGCGCTTTTTGTGAAGGTTGGAATTAAACTTTATACGCTGAATACAAAAGTGCAAGCTAAGCTGAATGTCAATACGAGTATGGGAACGCTTGAATTACTTAAATTACTTATAGGTTATAGGTATAAGTACAACATAATAATTTTTTGAATAATTAACCACAACTTTCACACATTACAATCATACTGAACAACCGACCTAACCTAACCTGGATTACTTGCTGGCCTTACCAGTTTTCTACTTGTGAACCCCTTTTTCTGTTTTTCAAAATAGTTTTTTTTTTTTCGTAATGTTTTAAAGTTATTCTTATTGACGTGTTGCTGTAGGGAATTAGCAAATGTCATATTTTTCTCGCTTAGACAGGTAGGTACTTACTTTTCACATTTCATGGCGGTATCATCAGCAGTCGAGCAAACTGAAATTTTAACTATGTATTCGAAATGCTATTGTAGTAATAGCAAAGATAGATATAACTCCGTAATAGATGGATACAGTCTAAGGAAAAAACGTGCCTCGAAAATAAAGAAAATTTGATTCTCGATCAGAGGGCGCTACTAGCTTTGGCCTACTCTTGTATAGATAGCGTTGACGGTTTCGTTTGTTATTTAACAATTTTAACGCATATCAGTGAAAGAACATGGGTCAAAATCATAAAAATAATTAATGCAAATAAAAAAAATCATTTATCCATATTTAAATACATTTTATCGTATTTTTATAAATCTTCATTTTTAGTTTTAAAGTGTGTCGATAGATGGTAGTGAATTTACAGTGGTTACAAAATTTACTATGACAGTACCGCTCTAGTATAAGTTACTATATGGTAATAGTTATAGATGGTTGAATGGACATAAATAATCACATCAATTTGTAAATACAATGTCATATGTGTAAAAAAAGGGGAATGGCGCCCTATATAAATCATAAACAATAGACATCAGCCATCCAAATACCTACTGTATTTTATAAGCAAAATATTAACTTGTCTCGGAAATTGAACTCGAGTGGTATTCAAACTCATATTTAATACATTCGTCCATTCTCTATCAGGCAAAATGTAACATCGTCAGTGCCAGTATAATATCTCCCTTATTGACCACCGACAGCGTGCCTTTTTCCTGAACACATCGCATATGTAAATGAATTCATTTATGTCGGGATTTCAATCATTGCGCTTCAGCGGCGACGGGACAATACTTGAGTTATAATACGGGAGGATAATGTCATAATAACGACAGCCCTCGTTGCGATGGGCTATAGATACTTACTTACGTCAGGAACCCAACTCTTCAGATGTTTATTTATGAATTTGAAGTTAAGTGGTAGCATAAATGAATAAGTAGTCTTTTGTATTCGTGTTTCGATATACGAGTATATATTATTAAAAGGAAATAGACAAATATGTACTTAGCAAGGACTGTTAGAGCTAGGTCAAGTATAGCTCTCCCATATTTCCCATATGTACTTTGCACTGCCCAGTCGGTTTACGTAGACTAGCCTAGCTAGACGGACTCGAAGCGCGCTTTTGACAGTCAGGTAGATTATCTGCGTCCACGGTAAAATTAGGTAAATCTAACTAACCGGACTTAACCTTTTCACCTTCGGTCAACATTAAAATGCATGTTACGTTCCTAAGTACCTATATATACCTATTTGAATGTAGGTAAATCCATAACTTTGATTGACTGACGCAATACTGTGTCAGCAGCGAGCGCTCATCTCAAATGGAGTTAGCGCTCCAAGTGGCGGATACGGCGGCAATTTGTGCCGCCGTTACGGAGTCACATGCGGCGGATATCCGGATTTATGGCGACGAAGGGCTCTGACTCTGACATGACATCAATTGACTTTTTGAAGGTTTCATTTAATTTGGCACTTTTGTTAACATAACTTGCTGAAGAATCCGCGGAGTGATTCTGCAGCAGTCGGATGCAAGGTGGCTCTGACATGGCGAATAATCTCACGCGAAATTAAGTTTATGAAAGAATGTTTATAGGTTTGATGTGATCTTACCATGGTCTCTTCAGCTTAGCATAATATATGAAAGTAAGCCAGCGATCAGCGTCATATATAGGCAAACGGGGTAAACCATACATCAAGGTTTTAGCGACAAACGAAGCGTCTGCTTATTCTGTGGCGTCTGTGCTGCTGCCGCACTCTTGAGCCTTATCTGACCATATTCTCCTTCCACAGATAAGATCCGCAAGAAGTACGCGTCCCTCGGCGACAGCGTGGTTGTGACGAAGCTCGAGCGCACAGCGCGGGCCGGGCTGGGGCTGTCGCTGGCAGGGCATCGAGACCGGAGTAGGATGGCTGTGTTCGTGTGCGGCCTCAACCCTGCTGGTTCCGCTGCTAAGGCCAGCCCGCCGGTCAAGATCGGCGACGAGATCTTAGAGGTGAGAAGCTTTTACATTCGTATGTAGGTTTATAGTCAGTTGAAGTCCACTCTCGCATGAACGGACATTCAGTGTGCACGGCGTGGCTGGAGTTCTCGCTGGCCGGGCATCGGGACCCAAGCCGCACGGCCGTGTTCGTGTGTGGCCTGAACCCGGCCGGCTCGGCTGCTAATGCGGAGGCCAGTCCGCCGGTCTATTTCACCGATGAGATCTTAGAGGTGAGGAGTGAGTTTTAGGCCGCGGACTAGACGCATGCGACCGGCGGCGCGGCGAGCGGCAAATCAAGGCCTCGACGCTGCGCTTGATATGCCGCTCGCCGCGCCGTCGTCGGTTACGCGCGTTGAGATAGTATAAGAATCATTGTATCTGGTAATAACCGTAATAATATTTCATTTGCTATTTTACATGAATAGGAAAGGGGATGGCCGCTTTTCCATACAAACGTAGTCCTCATTTTCCTCTCTGGATACTTACAATATAAAAAATATTTTAACACAATTTGATGAACATTAACCATAGTTGTATGCCCTTTCATTAGACTTTTTAATTATTATAAGAGTTAGGGTCTTGTAAAGTTTGGAATTTGGAGAAAAATGAGGATTACGTTTGTATGGAGAAAAGGTCTTCCACTATCGTCCTTATAACAATTACAGATGGGTTTCCTTGGTGTGAATAATGAATAGGTACTCTGGCTTCATTTGTATATTGTTTGTAAGAAGTTTTATGAAAAGCGTATTTTGTTCTATTCATAGAAAGAACAATAAAATCCATGAAATAATATATTAGCTTTAAATTCATCAGGGCTCTCATTAACGATATTGATAAACAATTTCTTCTCCTACTTTTATTAGCCGTATGACCTTTTATCCCTGCCTCCACTTCTGAGTACTCATCGATGTCTATTTCTGTTCCTCTCGATTCAGTTTAAGAAGTTCGAGTGTTTCTCGTAACCATCTATTCACTGGAATGCAAACTTGATACTTTTATTCTTTATATTTACATACATACATACATATATAGATACAAATAAAAAGTATAAAATAAGATTTTGTGATATTATTACAATCGGGCATACGGACTTGTGATATCATATCAGCCAAAACATCTGAAAATTAACAGCAAAATCAAAAATGAACTTCGATATCGCAGTGATCGTGTGACACCCAATATAATTTTGTGTGTTATACTTATTAGTCGAGCTTAACGCTTAGGCGATTTACACACCGACATGACAGACATTGCGTCTTAGCATAGAGTAACTTATACTAGAGCGGTACTGTCATAGTAAAATTTGTAACCCCAGTAAATTCACTGCCATCTGTCGACACACTTTAAAACTAAAAATGAAGATTTATAAAAATACGATAGAATATATTTAAATATAGATAAATGATTTTTTTTATTTGCATTAATTATTTTTATGATTTTGACCCATGTTCTTTCACTGATATGCGTTAAAATTGTTAAATAACAAACGAAACCGTCAACGCCATCTATACGACTGTAGGCCAAAACTAGTAGCGCCCTCTGAACAAGAATCAAATTTTCTTGATTTTCGAGGCACGTTTTTTCCTTAGACTGTATCCATCTATTACGGAGTTATATCTATCTTTGGTTTTAGCCATATGGAACTAGCTGAGCGACTTATACATAAATCGTGCCGCTGGCAGGTGCATCCTTCAGTGTGTACTGTGTGTAGGTATATTTTATTATAAAACCATATACACTGTTAAATCTTTCACCCACCTCACCATGTGGTTAACACTAGTTTGGCACTGACATAAACGCTATCGAGAAGTTACTTACTTTCCACTTTCTTGATGTATAGAAAGTAAATTACGTACAGGTGTCGCCGTGTCAGTATAGTATGAATTTTCTCAAATGATTTTTAGGCCTCAGACCCTAATTCTTCAAACAAAAGCCTTTGTTTATTTTATGGAGAGGCACCTTAACCAGCGGTGTCAGCATGGTTGCATTTTTATCACCTGTCACTATGTCTGTCACTTTCCCACTTACATACTTGTTAGAACGTGACAGGCATGGTGACAGGCGATAAAAATGCGACTGTGCTTAGCCCGCAGGTCGTTAAAAAGCAACTATCGTGAATCGTGATAGTACTAAGATTTAAAATGTAACAGCTCTTTCTGAGATAACGATGGTAGGTGTGGGTGGGTTTTAAGTTTATAAAATGCATATATATGTTATTCTGTAAGGTATTTGTAATATGGGCCTTGCTGCCTGATTTAAATTTTAAATAAATAAATTAAGGACGATCGGTTGCCTTTGTGTGGCCTCAGAATACAGAGCTGCTACATCAATTTGAACCATATAAATAGGACGGTAAAATTTCTTTTTAAACGAGTTTGTTCCCGTTCAGCCAGTAGCGGTAGCATTGGTAACCGCTGAACGAAAGAAACAAAGGCTTTTGTTTAACAGATTAGGGTGTGAGGCGTAAAAATCATTTGAGAAAATTAATACTATACGCCTGGGTAAATCTTTGAACACTACGCACTCATACGATTTAATCATTATTAAATTGGGATTATTATATACAAGCCGGTGTTTCTAATCATGACCTATCTGTGAAAATGAAGCCCCAAAAACAAACATCAATATCTTTCGATATCTTTGATCGGATTGGCAACTAACGCCTGAAGAAGCGCAAATACCTATTGTAATATTTTCTGCCGTGAATCATCGCCAAGTGGAATAATGCCAACTACTGATATCAGGAGAAGGATCGCTAGCTTTGAAAAATTTACTTTTTACTTTGGTTACGTATAGTCAGACAAAGTTTGGATGGTACCTAAGATGACTTTTACTATGTACGTATGTACGCTTTATTTCGTATACCGGAAAAAAACATATGGTTTGGCGATATCAATTCGAAAATGTAGTTACCTACCGGAAATAATACAAATAGAGTTCGTCTAAGCTAACTTTGCACCAATTTGATTAGAACAAAGTTAGGGAGTGTTATTATTAATTTTATATTTTCATACAATTTTGATATTAACGTCGGCATTGCCACACTATGTCATTGCAAATGCCATGCAGAGTTATCTTGGCCCGACCCTGTTAGTTTCATTCAGCTGTTATTAAAGTCAAATTTATTTCTATTTCAGTCCCAATTTAGTCTGACTACAAGTAATCGGGTCAATGGGTACCTAAAATACACGTAGCGTAGTGTTATCCCCTAGATCAGGGTGTAAATATTATTTAGTGTTAATGCAAATTAAGAATTAACCAGTACAAATTGAACCGTAAACTGTAACCGTCCGTTACGGTTTACGGTTCAGTTTGTACTGGTTATTGGTTAATTGCAATTAATGTTCGGCCAACACTGGTTAATGGAGCCTAAAATGTAAGCTTGGGTAAAGATGTTAGATTGACTATCTATTGGCGTTGTATGGATAATTTTATGCTTGAGTAACAAAACTACATATGACTACTGACGTTTTCAAGCAAAAGTTACCACATTGTCGCTTACCATGAGAACGAAAATTGCTTGTATCTTCATACGAAAAACCTGTCAGAGCTTCCTTAGTCCTTATGGTAAGAGACAATGTGGTACCTTTTGCTTGAAAACGACACATCCATTTTTATCTCCAGCTAATGGTGGCTCCCACGTACACAGAAAAGTGACATAATGTTTTCAGTTGAAATTTGAAATAGAAATTGCCAAATTGTACTAGACTTAAGGTGGATGTCTAGGGCTGTCCTGCCGACTACCCACCAAAAAATGGCGTGATTGTGCACATATTGCGGATTATCACTATTTCTCCCAAAACTCAAACAATTTTCTAAGCAATAAAAAATATTACGTCTAATCGAAATATATTTCCACTCAATAGTGTCTCATTTCATCAAATATCTGTAAAAACTGCAAAGCATTGCAATATCTTGCATTCACGCACTTACGTACTTTAAGTCAGTGTCAAATGTCAGTAGATTCGTAACGTTACAGTAAAATAACCTATAGAGGGCGTAGCGGATGGAATGTTTGTTGTTGAAAAAGGATTGAAAATTAATTTTAAATTCTTATTTGAGCAACGATTGAGACATTGACAAGTGAAAATCTTAATACGTAAGAGAAAAAGTGTAAATACAATTGTATGAAATTCGCATAAGGAGAACCACCTTAAACACAGTTTACTGAACGATTTGACGCGCTCGGAGAGCAAAATGTAATGAAATAGCTCATTCTTGATGGAGCTTTTTGTTTTATTCTTATTCTTTGGCTATTTAAAATGTATGGGTCCCTTTCACTTTTAGGTCAACATTTACCAAGAGACCGGCAATCCAAACTCACTTCGATACACTGAACGAATAAAACGCGTTGTAAGGAAGGTAGACCGATACTGAATGGGCAAGCTGAATGCAATGGCTCATTCTCGATGGATTGCTCTACTGAAATCCAGCGGCGCTTTTATTTTCTTAGCGTTCAAACGCCTAAAAACACAACGGCTGTATGTAATGTTGGTTGCGTTTATGAACTTAAAAAAGCTTTTATTTCGGACAAGATATCCATGGTAAGGCTTGCTTATGTGCGCATGTTCATTCCTTATAAAAAATGTAATGAAAAATATAAAAATGAATCCCTATTTCCCTTGGTCACAGCATCACGCGTGAACAGCTGGACCAATTTCTCAAATTTTTTTGTCTTGAGTTTGTTATTGTCACGAGAAGGTTCTTATCAAATAAATCGTGTTAAATAAATAGTAATAATATAAATGTAATAGAAATATTAGAAATAAGACCATACTTAGCGTACAATCTATTAGAGTGTAGATTAGGCTAAGTCTGAGAGTAGATTTTGTAATATTTTTTTTTTGAAATAAACAGTTAAATTTTTTTTATGACTGAAAAAAATAAGTAAGTTGCGCGGAACATTAAAAAATTTAAGTAAACTTAACGACTATATATTAACTGTGACGACATGGCTGACATGTTTCTTGCGTGAGCTTCTAGGGAGAACTGACGATCGACGACGATATCGGAGGCATGTGGACTAATGTGGAGGCCCTAGGAACCTTCGATTTAACTGCACAGTCTGAAATCGCTACGATATTGTATAGTTATGTGTGTAGCCGGCATTACACTATTAAAAGAGGTAGGTACAGTTATTAAAAATTAAATTAAATGTTAGATTCAATGCGTACAATTGTCACTTTTCATTATGGGCATGTGGCGCGTGAGATTATGATCAAAGAGAATAACAATAAAACAGTTGTTAAATTCTCACCCAAAAAATGGCCTCAAGACATTGTTCGAAACACTATTAACCCCGGGTTAGTGGGATGGTGCAAGTGGCGCTCAGCCTGGTAAAGGGTCAAGTTTGCTTATTTAAGTAAGTACATATTTATTTATGTTTGTGTTTAATAATCAAACAAAATTGGTTAGACTTTAGACTTTAATTAAATTAAATTACATAACGATCCTTTTTGCCCCATACCTAATTTATCCCCGTAGGTTTTGAAACTGAAACTGAAGGGATATATATTTCCCACATACGGCACTTCAAACATGTGTTTTATTTTCGATCAGTAAGACTTACATTCGATTGTCATTTTCGAACTGTCACCCTGGAAAAGGGTTTAAAAACTTACACATAACTGTATTGAATGTTTCTTTATTCAGGCAATAGACCCATTACGTAATTTTAAAATACAAATAATATAAATAATACAAGTATTGTTATTATTACCATTTATTTATTTTAAACTTTATTGCACATAAAAAGTGTACAACAGGCGGACTTAATGCCATTATAGGCATTATCTACCAGTCAACCATAGGGCTAAACAGAAAAGCGTCAAGATGGGTGCACTGAGAAAAAAAACAAAAAAAACGTAACCGTTATCTATAATAGAGCGCACTAAAAGCATCACAGCACATATTACTTAGAAACGATGCAATGAACGAAGATCTTCACTCTGCAGCTGCATTGTTAATTTCATGTGTCAGATGGAAAATTAATTATGTCAGATAAATTATTGATTGTCGGACGTTTGTATATTCGAGAATACATTAGACTGATCTCTTGATTTCCGGCGGGCGCCTGGCTGACCGCCAAGTGGCCGTAGGGTGAGGATATAGAAAGGCTAAGCGATTAGCGGAACGGTGGAAAGTGGTAAGCGGAATGAAAGACAACCAATAATCATACATAAATAAACGAGTATTAGCAATACATAAATAAACGATTAAAGCAAATATGTAACGTTTCTGGAATATTTTAGCCCTAGAATTTTACACGTCTACCCATAAATTTAATAGAGTTAAAAGTCTTCACAATCTTGCCAATCGATTTCGCTGTGTACCGCTCTTAATCCTGACCCGAAACGTCGTATCAGATGCTAAGAATTAACCCACCCAACCCACCCAAACCACAAAATACAAAAAAAATGCAAAATTCACAAAAAAAATGCAAAATTGCTAGAAATTAACTCTCTTTCTCGAAAGGCGTTTAGACTATATCCGCTCTCTGCAGCTCTCAATCTTTTGAACAAACTGGCTCATTTATAAGTTTTCACTGTGCACCTTGATTAAAATGTAGCTTCTAGCGGGTTTGCCCTAACGGCCCGGCCACGAAATCGCGCGGCGGCGGCAGCGGCGAGCGGCGGCCATATGTGGGAACGAAAGGTCCGATCGCTGTGTCTCGCTTCAACATACTATGACCGGCGCTCGCCGCTGCCGCCGCCACGCGATGTCGTGGCCGGGTCGTAATACGACTACCTATATCCGCTACCTCTAGCTCTCAGCCCTAACCAGACCCGTCGTCGGACGCTAACAATCTGGTCCATTTGCAATTCACTCCGATTGAAATTTAACTTCACTGGAACTTCTCTTGTTCGAGCCGGTTGACCCATAAGCGCAACGTGCACCATCCCACTAACCCGGGGTTAACCGGTTAAACCGTTAACCCAGTGTCAAATTGCACTGGTAACCATGGTAACTCCAGGTTTAACCGATTAATCCCGGGTTAGTGGGATGGTGCAAGTGGCCCTAAGTCTCGAATCAGGTGAGGTGAGCTCACCGTTCTTTCCAATTCGCTGCAGTACTATTACCATAACTGCATTGCTGCTGCAAATGTGAAAACATGCGCTGCAATATCAAATTTGGTATTTGCGGCAGTAATGCAGTCGGCAGTAATGTCGCGCTGTTATACTGCTGCAGTAATGCTGCCGACACCGTCACTGCAGGCTACGTCAAATTTAGTTACCTAAATGTCTCGATAAATTGACCTTTTTTATGTAGCTTCAGATACCATATATAAAAAAACGGCCAGGTGCGAGTCGGACTCGCGCACCGAGGGTTCCGTACTTTTTAGTATTTGTTGTTATAGCGGCAACACAAATACATCATCTGTGAAAATTTCAACTGTCTTGCTATCACGGTTCATGAGATACACCCTGGTGACAGACAGACGGACAGCGGAGTCTTAGTAAAAGGGTCATGTTTTTACCCCTTGGGTACGGAACCCTAAAAAATACAGCGAATTAAAGTTTTTCATACAAAACTTGTTTTTGCTCAATTTCGTTTGTTTTATAAACTGGAGCTACTCGTATATAAACTAATTTCAAACCTTACCTCATGTCATTGTATGTGCAGTTTCATTACAATCCCACACGTAGTTTTAAAATGAGAACGGAACTTCGTTTGTATAGGAAGGTGAAATTCGGCCGAGATTGCCGGGGACTCTTAAGGGAGCGCGCGTTAACTGTATAATGCTGCACTTGCTTATTATTAGCATGATGTGAGTTTCAGATCTCGACCACAAGGTGGCAGACTTGCCAATGGTTGTCAATTGGTTGGTTTAAATATACAGGCCAAATAACAGGTTATACACTTTAATTTTGTAATTTTATTTTATGAAATATAAAAAATATTATGTATTTCCTGTTCAATATAGTATTTAGGGCCGGCAGTTATACATGGAAAATAATGTCAGACAAATGACCACCTCTAGCAGCATGGCAGATATGAACCCTTTTCATGGCGTTTTTCATCACATTTTCACACATTTCCTGCGTTATCTCGGTGACTGTGTCTCGAATATTTTGTTTTAATTGCTGACACAATGAGGAACTACTTTATCTGTTACGATGCCATACTGCTCAAATTTATTCACTAAACGAGCTATTGTTAGCTGCGAAGGTAAGTGATTTCTACCAAAAATTGGCCTCAATTTTCTTAGTTTCCGCAATACATGATTGGGTTGAGTAAAACGTTTTAATTATTAAAACACATTGTTCCGTCGTAAAACGCTCCATAACAAACTTGCCGTATCTACACAAAGTAATTATCATGCAACAACAACTGTCATATTTACCGCCAAAACAAAATGGCGGCAAAAAAGTTGTATACCAAAGTTGGCCACCCTGTACAAGGTAATTATCAGCCTGTTATTTATTTATTTATGTTTGTTACTTGTAGGTGAACGGGATTGTGCTGCACGGTCGATGTCATCTCAACGCGTCCGCGATCATCAAGGGACTCGTTGGACCAGTCTTCAAGATCATTCTTCTAAGGTACACATATAAAAATACATTTTTTTTAAAGATTTGGAGTTGGTATTCAGACAAGAACTAATCTTGCATGACTCTCTTCTTAAGTCAATTCATTTTGTACTGAGACAACAAAATTAGAATTTTCATCAAAATTACCGCTTTGAGAGTCTTTTGAACCCACGATCAAGAAAATAAACGTGAATGATAACGTTAGATGTTAAATAAAAATAATAAATATTGTTTAAACTATTACAGTATTTACTAATCTCCACACTAGGCAATGCCTGTCCCTTGGAGGAGATACACGTCGAAAATAATATTGTTACTATTGAAAAATGTATTATTTTACCCAAAATCAACACAGTTTGCTTTAAATATGTCCTTACTTTGCCTTTTTACAAGCTTTTTATTAACTTGCAATGTACATATATGTAATATGTATGTATGTTTGTTAGGGTCAAATCTTGGAAGTTAAATTCGATCCACTTCCCAACTTCCAATGAAGCTAAGAATTCGGGTAACAATGCAATATTATCAGCGAGCTGATCTGATGATGGAGACACGAGGTAGTCATATGAACTCTGTGATAAATCAACGCAACCTAATTTTGTCTGGGGTTTTTAAAATTGTCTCGATGAGTATCAGTTGCCTGTGGAAAGAAAAGTACAGTCAGCGATAAAAGCTTGTACCAAAAATTAAATTTTTGCCAAAAACTTATTTTACCTTACTTTTACTCCGGTACCGATATCCTGCTTAGTGACATGCTCGCAAGCGTATGTTCTAATAAACCGCTCGGACTCTTAGACACTCATCTTACCTCTACTTAAATGCAGATTGAATTAACAATGCAGAACACAATACATAATTGCGAAATTCGGCAAACGTCTTTTCTCAACCCAGCTTATTATAAGTATGAATAAATTGTTGACCTCACTACACATAAAGGGAGCATTCAACGGTGGAAGGGTCGTTATACTGAGACCCATGAAAAAAGGCGTTTACTAGAAGAGGCAGATACCTACATACCTTCACTTCTTCTTTAAAAAAATAACATCTTTATGATGATATAGGCCTTTGTCCTTTAGTGCAACTCGGCCTAGCCAAGGTGACAGTCGCTATCGCTTCGCCATCGAATCGCTTTGTGTCTCTATCACTCTTCCATATTAGTGTGACAGTGACAGTTGCGTTTCGTTCGCTACGTAGAGTTAGCGATTGGCATGTTGTCTACGGGGCCTGTACTGATATGATGGTCGTTCTTGTCTACGTGACAGCGTGATAAAACGGTGTCCGTCACTTTCAATCCTGTGGACCCTGTGGGGTTTTATCCATCATCATCATTGGCCACAGCATCTGTTGTCACTTTTTGCCATCCTTAATACGCCTGCAGCATGAAATAAGATCTCTTTCGAGCAAGTGTGATGAAAACACCATTAATGTGCAAAAACAAAATGTATTCTCGCCTAGACGACTTTACTTTGCTTCCGGAACATCCCACCTATATACCTATGATGTTACGTAAGTAACAATGATAGAAATATTTATATATACAGGGTAACTTTCAGTGATATTAAATAATTTCACGGTTTAGAAATACACGGTCGTCGTGAACGCTGCTCGCACTATTAGTGCTTGAGAAAGGAGACCTATAGGCTCTCCGAAGCATGTCGCGCGAGGTCCTAAAACAAGTGAGTCTAAACTGTGAAATTATTTAATGTTAGTATGTCTCATAACAGTTTAAATTCGATTTCAGTGGGATGAGTGTGCGTGTGTGATAAGTGTTAGTCATAATTATGGCCCGTTTTTCGAAGTCAAAAATGTTCCGTGAACGTCGTCTATACCTATATATTATATGTCTTGACATTCTTGATTGGCCCATAAGTATGCCATGCCACATCCCTTATCATAGATCCGCGTACATACAAGATCCTCTCAAAGCTTTGTCGCCGGCTCGTAAGTGGAATAAAAGGCTATTTGGACATACCTTGACGGGTCTGATTAATAGTATATTTAGAAAACCTTTCTTCCATATCATACAAACTCTTTTATAAATGGGTAAGTAATAAGGACGTAACGTTTTAAAGGAATTTCCTTTGTTGTGAAAAACAAGTTTCCACAATGCAAAAGCTATAAAAAGTGGGGTCCCTTTGTTTGACATAATTATTGAAAGTCATAATGTAATGATTGTCATAATATCATTAGTCATAATTCTGAAACCGTTAACTTTTCAGGAGTTTGCTCGGGTTATCCTATAGGTAGGTTAGGTCAGGTTAGGTTTGTTTTATGGCAATCTTGAAAAGTTACGCGTTTCTTAGAAAAACCAAATTATGACTAATGATAATAAGACAATCATTATACATTATGACTTTCAATAATTATGTCAAACAATAGAGACCAATAAAAAGTTAATACAGGATAAAAAAATTAAAACGAAATTAAATATTTATTCATATTTACAACAAATTCAACAATGCATAAACATAATTAACTTATAAACATGTTTCCGAAACATGACTGTACATTTGGCCCTCTTTACGTTTAAATTATTAAATTATCGCGTTAGACCCGTTTAGTGCGTTTAATTAAATCACTAGAGTTAGACCAAAATAAGTCTGCAACGATTTTGATAGCACACGCAGTGCAAGTGTTATTATTTATACGTCGTAATTTCATAGAATGTTGACGTTTGAACTGCGTGTGCTATCAAAATCGTTGCAGGCTTATCTTGGTCTAACTCTAAATTATTAAGTATACAAAACATAAGTAAACACATACAAAGCTCATCCTCACTTCTTAGACACATGGCACACCATGAATAAGCGGGCATCCCGCTGTTTCTTCCCAGAACGTGCAGAATGTGGAATGAGTTGCCTCCTGAGGTATTTCCTTTGTGCTACGACATGGGATTCTTCAAGAAGCGGGTATTTAGGGTTCTCAAGGGTCGGCAATGCTTAAGTGGCTCCTATGATGCTGCTTACGTCCATGGGCGACGATGACTGCTTCCCATCAGGCGGCTCGTCTGCTCGTTTGCTGAATACCACAAAAAAAAAACGCGATCGTTTAAACTTTAAAGTATTTTATTAAGGTATATATTACGCTGATTGAGCAGATATACCTATATAAAGTGCTTCGACAGAGATATTTTGTAATTATTGAAATAATCCAGTCTCTAAAGTTATCACAACGCACCATATCATATAAAAACCTTAATGTAGTCATAATATTTTTCAACAGGCGGAAGTCGGCACTAGAAGACGTCGCTGTGAAGCCGCTGACGCAGTTTCCGATCGCCCTTGAAGAAGATGTAAGTTTGCACTTTACACTTACACTTTGACAGCTTACTTATTCACAATTTGACAAATGAATTTGTTGCCCGTCTCTTTCGCACTCATGGAATGCTTATACGTGATAACTTCCCTTTGCACACTTCAATTAGGTATTCTGTGGCCGGGCGTCGACTGGGAAAGGACATCTGTCAAAATCGTATAGTAAGTACTTACACGCAGCATTAAGGGGCCCACTGGTTATCAGTCTGCCGGACAATATCGGCCTGTCAGTTGTTCGGAACTGTCAAATTTTTGTTCTAATCTAACTGACAGGCCGATATCGTCCGGCGGACTGATAGTCAGTGGGCCCCTTTAGAAAAGCTGGGTATTATGTGTAATTCTTTACTAAAATATGAATAATAATTTAGCTTATACAATATACGTCTCACTGTTAAGCACAGGTCTCTTACGCGCGAGAGAGCTTGGGCTATAGTCCCCACGCTGGCCCAATGCGGGTTGGGGACGGCACATACAGCTTTGAATTTCTTTGCGGATGTATGCATGTTTCCTCACGATGTTTTCCTTCACCGAAAACCTAGCGGTAAAATGTCAAATGATAATCCATACATAAGTAAAAAAAAACTCATTGGTACGAGCCAGGTTTCGAACTCGCGACCTCCGGATTGAAAGACGGACGTCAGATCCACTCGGTTACCACCTACTAAATCTTAGTTACATATGTATTTGGTAGAAAATTTAATTCAAGGGAGAGTAAAAACTTATATTTACTTATTACTTTTAAGAGCTTTTGAATAGCCAAAACTTATAAATGGGAATCTACATTTCGCGCGTGACGTCCTTGATTTCGGAGGTAAGGACTCATTAACTCATTATGCTTCCTGGGACGCGTGCGCGAAGTTTAATAACATGCATATGTAAATCTATCTTTGATATGTAATATACCTAATTATAGGTATTATTTGACCACATTTTGAAGTCAGTTTATAGTTTTATTTTATTTAAACGTTTTACAAAGATTACCTACTTAGCTGCTGCCTACAAAATACTATGAAAATTTGGGACGGGACAACTTTGTAAGGAGTCTCCTAAATTTTAATATGACAATCGAGTCCGTTTAGTACGTATCCAAACGTAATGGAATTTTTAATACGCAATTTTGCAGTCTTCGATACAATATGACATCACTTACTTTTTTGTCTATGATTTTTTATTTACATTTACACTACTAAAAAACAAGGTTTGCTCATAAAAACCGAGAAATGTTTAAAAGCAGTACTTAAACTTGGAGGGTGATTCGCAGTTTGTAATCTTGTTATGAAATGGTTATCTGTCAGCTGTCAACAGTGACATTTCTTCAAGCAGTGTCACTGTTGACAGCCGACAGATCATATCCTTAACTGTTTCATAACAAGAAATAACTCTCTGAATAGGCCAAGCCTCCTTTTATACTTGTGTGATTTGATTTATCTTCTATCTTTGTCTAATATTGATACTTAAGCAAATTTGTAAACAAATTGGGACTTATTATATATTTATATTTAAACTTTATTGCACATTAAAAAATAAGTAAAAATGGCGGACTTAATACCTTAAGGCATTCTCTACCAGTCAACCATGGGACAAAACAGAAATTCGGAAAAGATAACAACTATACCTAAGCAATTTTGGACAACAACATTATTTACAATGTTACACAAATTATATTACTACATATTAAATGATAGGCAAATTTCGTGATGGTAGCCAAATGGTTTTACAATATCATGATTTCAAAAAAAAAAACTAGTAGTGGTTCTCTTTTTGCAAGAAAAATACCTTGACAAGACTTAATTCTTACTTAGAAAAGCAGAAATAGTGTCCTTAAGGTAAACTTCCCAGTGTTTGGCAGCCAAATTACTATTTTTAATGACAGGAATTAGGAAACAACGGTTGTTGCCCACCAAAGTTATTTTATTAAAGTAGGTTACATGGATCTGAGATCCACTTCGGGTCGTCGCGCCACAGCAGTAAGTAAGGTTACATGAATAAACTATTTTTGTTAGGTACCTCATTAAAATATAACAAATGCAACCGCGTTACAAAACCGATTCGCAGTCAGTGTTAAATCCGCTCCTAGCAACTAATTACAACTGGTTTTTTTTACAGAAAAAAAGATAAATTACACTTTATTATTTAAATATGTTTATTAGTGTACGCTGACCTTGTCGCGTCGGCTATCTCGCTCGCACCCGCAGCGTACCTATCAAATGCCACATAATCCGTATGATTTTCCTTTCAAACATTTACATATAATAATAAACTCTAAGTCAAAGCGGAGATGATTGAAAATCGATGGTTACAAAAAGTTTCAGTGTTTACGTTTTCTTATCATACCAAACAGACACAAGTGGCAGTTGTGTTTCTATTAATTGTAAACATTGCTTCATTGTAATAGAGTCGATAATCAAATGGCATTCTTTTAGGTTGTAGTAGTATGAGTGTAAAGTTTTTTGTATAATGTTATCTTACATAGCAATGTCATATTGCAAACATACCGTTTGTAGTTTGAGGATGGTTTAGAGGCGATATAAACGCGTTGGTTTTTCACCATCTTCGTATTTAAAAATAAACTATTAATTAAATTTAAGAGCGAAAAGTGTGTTTTAAGTGAGTGCAGTTTTTAAAAGTTGTCGAGTGAGAGATTTCGATGTAACGAGTAAACAAAGCCGTAGACATTATTATTTACAGTGAAATAGTTTTACATACAGATCAATTACTTTAAGTTGTCCGACTCAGGTTGGTATTCCAACTGTTCAATTTCTTTGTCCAATGTGCATTGCGTCTCAATCTCTCACTAAGCAAAATGTGAGACGCAAATACACATTGGAATTTGGACAAAAAAACTGGACTGTTGGAATACCAGCGCCAGGTAAACGAAAGTACCTAGTAACAAATTTGTATGCAGACTATGCAGTAGATATTTTAGAAAGGGTGAATATTTTTTTACTTACAGCGCAAAAAATGTGCTTACATTTATATAGTACTAGCTTTTGCCCGCGACTTCGTCTGCGTGGAGTTAGTAATTTGGGTACCTTAAGCAAAATAGGAATATAGCAAGCCTTAGGAACATGCCTAATTAAATAGGATATAAGCCGTTATAACATTATTGAAAATTAGATACTTTTGTTGACTCTCATCTTCTCCAAATTATTCTAAAGATAATTATTTTTGGATTAACAGCCGAAATACCTATATAGGTTTCGTGATACCTAACGAAGTTTTTGTATTTTTTATTCACCTCAAAAATTTTCTTAGGCAAAAATATGTATCAATACTAAATAATGATAGTTATTGAAATAAATCGATAACCAGGCACGTTGCAGTAAAGTCTCTTAGAATACTTTGTAGTCTCGCCAAAAATACGCTCAAAATACTTAAATATTAAGTTTTGGACAAAAATATGCATGCATTTCTTGTGCACGTACAGACCTACAGCGTTCAAACGAGCCCAAACTCAATGAAGACTCAAGACCCATGGTCACCTTTGTTCTCCATCGTTAGCTTGATGGTAACCCACAGATCTACAATGTAAAAGATTGAGGAGTGTCTTTTCAAAAGGGTTTATTTCTCTATAAAAACTATACAAAAATAAGCCTTGTGTGCCTTTTCACAAATAGGTACCAAGATATAATAACCCACCGTAAATAACACAAATAACATTTAAAGTTTTATGTTATTCTGTACCCATTAATATATTAAAAAAGTCTATTTTGCTTGCTAGAATGCTACTTTTAATATAACCTCCTAAGGCTCACAGTTCTACCATTAGCATTTATTAAGTTCGATAAAATTTAAATAATTTTCAATCGGGATAGATTTTTATTTGTTTTATTTTATTCAATTTTCAATCAAAGCAAAATCAACTCTTCTCCTACAATATAGGTTCAAATTCACTAGCATAGTTTAGGTTTTTTTTTGTGTGGCTGGGCCTTGGGAGGATAATATGATAATGTAAGCGTGAATTGTACTTTTGACGGTACTGAAAATATTGTTTATACTGTGCAAGTGTGCACTGCATGTATCCGCTTAATACATGTTATAATAACTAGTCGTGTCACTGATACGTGGTATCAAATGTCAAATCCCGTGGGAAATATCTGACTAATAAGATTACGTTCATTAAATTCACTCTGATATCGAGTAAACCTGACGTGTTCAATGAATGCTCATTTATTAGCAGCAATATAGGTTCAAAAAATTAATTTAGCACTTAGCCTGGAACTTTTAGTATTTACTAAATTCTATTGTATTTCATTCCAAGCTCAAACATTACATCTATGACTTAATGCATTTCGCTATACCAAAGATAGATATAACTCCGTAATAGATAGATACAGTGTAAGGAAAAAACGTGCCTCGAAAATCAAGAAAATTTGATTCTCGTTCAGAGGGCGCTACTAGCTTTGGCCAACTGTCGTATACATGGCGTTGACGGTTTCGTTTGTTATTTAACAATTTTAACGCATATCAGTGAAAGAACATGGGTCAAAATCATAAAAATAATTAATGCAAATAAAAAAAATCATTTATCCACATTTAAATACATTTTATCGTATTTTTATAAATATTAATTTTTAGTTTTAAAGTTTGTCGACAGATGGCAGTGAATTTACTGGGGTTACAAAATTTACTATGACAGTACCGCTCTAGTATAAGTTACCCTATGGCTATACAAAACTTAATTCAGAAGACAGATTATTTGCTATGTATCAAGGGGGTATGTAAAAACAATACACTCCTTTAAGAGTTTTGAATGATTCACGGTTAGTTTCACTAATATATCGGGAGCTCATAAACAATACAAAAGGTAATCACGGTCTATATCCCGGTCAATATAAGTCTAATATACTCCTTTTTTGGGCAGTTGTGCAAACATAATCGGTGGCTAAAAAATAAGTGCATTCCCGTTGCCAGGGAGGTTTTAGGATTATACTGAGCAACTTTTACTATGGGACCAACCCAGGAATCGCGAAAAAAAATTTGGCTGTTTCATACATTTTGGCTGGTCCATTTTCTATGGGAGGTAAAATTATTTTTCGCGATTTCGTAGTTGCTCAGTATAATCATGGAGTAACTTATACTAGAGCGGTACTACTGTCATAGTAAATTTTGTAACCCCAGTAAATTCACTGCCATCTGTTGACAAACTTTAAAACTAAAAATGAATATTTATAAAAATACGATAAAATGTATTTAAATGTGGATAAATGATTTTTTTTTATTTGCATTAATTATTTTTATGATTTTGACCCATGTTCTTTCACTGATATGCGTTAAAATTGTTAAATAACAAACGAAACCGTCAACGCCATCTGTACGACAGTTGGCCAAAGCTAGTAGCGCCCTCTGAACGAGAATCAAATTTTTCTTGATTTTCGAGGCACGTTTTTTCCTTACACTGTATCTATCTATTACGGAGTTATGTCTATCTTTGGTATAATCTTAAAACCTCCCTGGCAACGGGAATGCACTTATTTTTTAGCCACCCCGTATATATAGATACGAGTTACTAGTAGATGACGTTCATAGTCATAGTCATAGTTTATTCATAAATAGTTTTCACTGTGTTTGAAATTAATTTACATATTAATCATATTATATACAAAAAATCTTATAAAATAATTATGACAACATACAAAACGTCAAATTAAAAACACTAAGAAATAATATTACATAAACAAAAGAATAAAAAACAATATAAAATCGAATGTCATGAACATTAAATATGGAAATTAAATTTCATTAAAAGGAAAATTAAAATTTAATACATCATTAGAAAAATAATTATAATATTTCATTTATAAAGCCAAAAACTAATATTTATTATTCATGTCAAAAATATAATTTGATAATCTTACAACATCTATTAGACATATAATTCATTCATCAATCCTAATTTTTATTACTAAAATACTCCTCTACAGAGTAGTAACATTTTTCCAAAAAGAAAGCATTTAACTTCTTTTTAAACAGAAAACTATTATAGATTGACTTCATGTCAATGGGTAGCTGATTACATAAGTAATAATTATTGGGATGTCCCCGAAGTGTTTGTAATGTCGCGAAATATTAGGTAGATCATTACCGCCTTCGGATACGACATGTGATTAATATTATATATTCAGCTAAAGCTCATGGTCAGATATTTTATTTAGGTATGCAAATTAAAATCTAAGTCAAGTTTACAAGAATTCCCCTTTTCCATTCAAGCAAATTTATGTAAATTTGTAACTGCGTGTGAAACTGGTAAATAATTGTTCAAACAGCTCCGACTTGCCAACAGACTATAGCTTTTATCAGTATGTTAATAAGGTTCCAGGGAGCGTAGCTAAGATGCCAATCGTTCGCGCCGTGGCTAACGATACGGTAGTCTGTCTCTATCACTCTCATATTTCATATTCATTTATTTATTTCTTGCAACCATGGTGTTTACATGATGTTCATTTAACTATAATTTAACAGTAAGTACATACATGGACCCACTGTAGCAATGTTACATCTAGGAATATACGTTATATACAATTTAAAACATAGCATGCAATTAACAGTAATGTATGTACACATTGACCCCACTAGGGTGTAGCAATGTTACATCTAGGAATATCTGGGGGCAAGGCCGTGCCCCCGCCAAGACGAGACAAAGGGCAAAAGCAGTGCATATCTTTTCACGGCATACATTATATACAACTTAAAACATAGCATGCAATTTTTAAAACGTTTCTAATAAAATTAAATAAAAATAGACATTATGCTTAGTTATCACAGACATTAACTCTTCCATATTAGTGCGATAGTGACAGTTGCGTTTCGTTCGCTACGAAGCGTCAACGATTGGCATGTTGGCTACGCACCCTGTGCGTAACAATAATGTGCTATTGAACGGAGGTATGCTAATTCGAACATTGAAATATGTAGTTGAATGAATTGGTATAGCGACTATTCTAACAATAAATATACCACGATGTGGTGGAATGATCCAAAACGAACGAGATCGGGCGTTGTGGAAATAAATACTGTTTTAAGGCGTTATTTAGAAGTTTTTAGAACTAGCTTCTGCCCACGACTTCGTCTGCGTGTGATGATGATGATGATTGATAGAAACTGCCCTATGTCCTTTCCCGGGCTTCAAAATATCTCCATACCAAATTTCATCTCAATCGGTTCAGTGGTTTAAGAGTGAAGAGTTAACAGATAAACAGATAAACAGATAAAGTTACCTTCGCATTTAAACTCAGGTAACTTTAGTCCACAACTTACAATGGTCCAAATTCAAGTTCCAGTAAAATAAGTATAAATATTTTTCTAATTATGTGGAGTATCTAATCTAGTAAAAGCATTGTATAACTAAGCTCAAAAATAAATTTAACGAGTATCAATCAAAAATGCTGATTAATAATCAACGTTAAAAAATGGACTATAGTTGTATTATAGGACTATAGTTACCTGAGTTTACGGTAGGGATTTTGATTTGTGTTTTTTTTATGTAGTGACACTACTATATACATATATAAATTATTTCTTTTAACTAATTAAGAGGTTGTGAACTGAAATAGTTGTCATATACTAAAGAAAAAGTGACTAAGATCTGTTTATAAACTAAATAGAAAATAGTTTATAAACTAAAATAGATCCAGCTTACGCGGCTAACGCCCTGGACTGGACCTGTCCGGTTCGCTTCCGACCTCGGCCACTGCCAAGGGCCTGACACTCTTTTATAGAAAAAGATAGTCTTATTGCGATTCCTATAAGAGGAGAGAGAAAATAATACCATGCTTTGTCGTTTGTATAAGAGTGAAAGAGAAAAAATCCTGTGCTGCCCAAATTTTATATGAATATTCTTTCTCTCACCCCCGGTCGCTCGGTGGCGCGTCTATAACTACTTGTATATACTATGTCTATGGCCACTGCAGATCTTGGTCACTTTTTCTTTAGCATATGACAACTATTTTAGTTCATAACCTCTTAATTAGTTAAAATCGTAGGTGTCATAATCCCTCTCTATTTAACGGATTCAACTAATGTAGCTGGCTTTATCGACCGTGTTACACTCTAGGTAAGCAAATATCGTTATCAGCGTTAATACTGTTAACAGCGTTCATACGTGATAACGCAAAAGGGTTACACTTTGAACTTTATTAGTAGTTTATGTGACTGCTACATAATGAATGTCATCAAAACACGAGTGTGGGTTTAAGAGACGAACGAAGTGAGTTTCTTAATAGTACCACACGAGTGTTTTAATGCCTAATTATGTACAGTTACATACACTATTTTATTAACACACATATTATAAAATCTCTATGATATATTCACTAACCTCATATTACAGCCGACATTGAGGCATCGTTGCTCTCTGGTGGAACTCGCGGATATGAGGTGGCGTCTCCGAAATATCTTTACGAGTATCGCTCTTTTACGAACATTTTGCTGTAGTTAGTTTAAAAAACAAAACAATAGTAGATTGTTAACCAAGGGATGAAAGGCACTCATTTCTGCCGAGGTATTTTGGTGCTCGAACGCAGTGAGAGCGCCAATAGTCCGAGGCAGAAATGATGCCTTTCACCCGAGTTAAACACTCTACTTTTCATTTCGAATACGAGGAAAGTAAAATGCATGTGTTTTTTTTTAAACATGACAAGTATACATTTTTATAGTATTTTTTTGAGGGTACTTTCAATTAACAATTCAGGCAAAAGTATCGTTATTTATGGAATGGAGAGTCAAATATTAGAATGGAAATTGTATAACAAATCCATTTAAACTCAAATTTCAATTGCGTATCGTAAAAAAATTAAAAAAATCGTACTTCGAACGTAAAATGCTCTAGTGCAGACACGTATCATTTTCTGCACACCTTTTAGAACAACAATGACCCTCTTTCAGAGCATGAGAAATGAAAATTAATTTTACAGTACATATGGTGCTACTTTTTCGCACTAGTGCGGGAATGAGCACTTTTCGTGCATATGTCGAAAGTTTAAAGGGCCATATGTACTGTAAAACGTTGTACGATACACGTGCGAAAAGGTAATTCGCAACTCGTGTCGATTTAAAACACTCCCTGCGGTCGTGTTTTAATTTATCGCCACTCGTTTCGAATTTCCTCTTTTCCGCACTTGTATCGTAAATAACTATTATACTGACAAACTAATTAAAAGATAAACTGTACGTCAAATGGCGGTAAATGAAAACTTTTTTCACGCATGTCACGCAGCCGTAGTTTTTTTTAATTCAGAGACGGACTAGAGTCGGGCCGTCCCGATTGCCATGTCGCCCGATACCATAGATATAGTATATACAATTCGATACAAGGTGATACCAACTAAAATGCGAGATTTGTCAAAATTGTATGCAATTGACATTTAATTTCTAATGAAAAGTCATCTCGACTGATATTAGAGGTCAAATCAAATTGCTTTTTTTTCAGAGATGTTCGAAATTTGAATGTCATTAAATGAGGTAGGTGTGTGCAGGGTAGTGTTACGAAATTTAATTTCCTTTAAGTAGACTCAATATTTTTATATTTATTCTATTAATACCTTTAGTTTCATCTTTAATCTCGAGTCTCATCTCGACAGCGTCTTTATTAAATACTCGATCGAAAATGAACTGTCTATAGTGTGCAAACCTAAAAAGTGAAGTGACAGTGTTACCAATGCAGTGATCGCTCTATGCAAACCCGAAACGAGCCAAAAAGTAACAGTGCGCCGTGACGGGTTATATATATATATTTTTCTATGTAATAAAACGAAAGTGAAATAAGCTTTTACATACGAACAAAAACTGTAAGAACCTAAAAAGTGAAGTAACAGTGTTACCATGGAGTGATCGCTGGAGGCCGCGTAAGGCCGTGTCAAGTGTAAATGGAGTGATGACTGTGATGAGCGAGCCCTGTCGCGTTGTCTCGGAGCTGTACAAACCCACCGCGTTCCTGCGCACCATATGGCGACGGACTCTGTCTATCAAAAAGAGGAAGGTGAGACAAAAAACTCTAATCTAAAGTTTGGATATGGGAACTTTTTGAATCACCACCAACCGGGCACAAGCTTCTTATTGTACTAGAGGTGTTAATGTAGTGATGACTATGATGAGCGAGCCCTGTCGCGTCGACTCGGGAGGTGTACAATAGTTTGATTTCGGGGTGGGAACTTCACTTCTTGAATCTTCCTCACCACAGTCTATATTGTTGGGACCAGGACTCTTTGTTTTGGTACCTAGTACTATTATATATTCTGTGGTTTTGGCTACAATCCGCATGCTAATTAACCCAAATTTATATAGAGGATGTTTTACGTTCCATGCTCACTGAGTATGGGTTGAGGTTTGAACCAAGGTACCTTTTCTAATAGTATTATGGTGGCTTCTATAGCGGCGTCATATAAAAAAAGAGATAAGAAACAGAAGTAAAGTTATATATCTAATTTCATTAAATTACAAAATAAATTGTTCGAAAATCCTATCCAAAAGCTTTGTTCGTATGCCTCGACCTAACGCAAAGGAAAACTTCGTTTCAAAGTCTTTCTATTTACCTGAACACGTGTAAATATAATGAATCTTCTAGGCCACGAAGCAAAGTGTAATATAGAGCATTTAGTTAGTGTTCTACCTTGGAAACTTGTAAAAAAATTTAGGTTGCTTACACTGAAGTCAATTGCGAACCATCTTTTTACTAAGAAGAAAAAACTTGTTTGCGAAAACTCAAAAATGGCTTAACCGATGACAGTTCAAAATAGTTTCCATAGAAAGCATCATGGAGACTGTATAAAGGAGCCAAATCTCTATGTATGAAAAGTGTCCATCAAAAAACAGTAATTTAGCGGGGCCACCATACCCCGAAATACTACCAAAAACAACCTACGTAATTTGGTCGGGTTATTTGTTGCCTTATATGGTTCATGTTATAGTCATGTCCCAGAGCCTAACTAGCGCCACCGGAGAGATTAGGAAATATTATTTAAAGCTGAAAGCGGTCACTTTTACAACAATTCTGCCATAAGAGATTGCGATCCTTTCTATACCATCCATAGAAAGCATGTATGGGTCGTTTAACTTCAAACTCGGGTAAATCCATCTGTCAGATTATGCGATTTTGGCATTATGAAAAGGTAAAAGGGTAGATATTTGCTGAGAGGGTCGAATGGACTTACCTACCCAAGTTTGAAGTTAAGCGACACGTATTTCAATTTTACTTTCAAAGTTTTTTTCATGTTTTTTGTATCATTAAGTATTCCTATAGTTCCAGTACCTACTTGTCCCGATCGAACTAGACTAATTGTTATAGAAGTCGGACTAGAGCCACAGGGCGGACACGCCATACATCAAAAATAATTTGCGTTTCTATGTATGAACGGCACGTCTGTAGGCCGAGCACATGATTGGCGCGACAGTATCTCGCCGTGAGATAGACTACCCGTCTTTTACTAACTGTATAATTTAAAGAGGAATAGGTAATCTATGTCGCGGCGAGATACTCACGGGCCAATCATGTGCTAGCCCGGCTGTACACGCGTCATGCGTCATTGTGTAAGTTGCTTAAAAACCGAACTGAGTGTTCGCCAAAACCTCGTCAATCTGGTGTCGCGGGGCGAGGTAACTCGAGTCGGGGCAGGGCGGTGCGTGGCCGTTCTGTATGATAATACTAGTCTTATTCTGTGCTAGAACTCAAAAATTACCCCACGGAAATTGTGCCGCGAGCGACTGGCTGGATTGGCTAGAATTTTATTTTAGCCAATCAAAACTTTTAGTGACCAATCAAAACTTTCTGTTTATAGCGGGAAAGGGTGTATTCTTTACTGTTCAAAGCTATGGACGGGGTATATTTATGGAGAAGGGATAACTTTTAGTGACATGATGTGTCAGACAAGAGTCAGTCCGGGCAGTATGGACCGTTTTTCAAAAATGTATTGAGAGCTTCGTGTACATATATTCCGTCACTACTTATACCACTGAGTTATTATTTATTACTATAGAGACGACATACCAAACGAAATTGTTGAAATCACACCCCGTACCACGCGACCCAAAAGTCGTAAGTGCCGTAAAATTCATGGCGCTTACGCATTTAGGTCGCGAGATTCACGCTCCGCTTCTATAGTTTGATACCAAAACGGCAGCAACTCATGGCGTAAAGTACTGGTTCTCTGTGCCGGTTCTATACGTTAGTAATAGTAGTTCAATGACTTATACGCGTCAAACTGGTGGATAGCGTCAAAGAGCGTACTCCCATCTTAAAGGCCGGCAACGCACTTACAACCCCTCTGGTGTTGCGGGTGTCCATGGGCGGCGGTAATCGCTTACCATCAGGTGATCCGTCTGCTCGTTTGCCTCCTATTTCATAAAAAAAAATTTGAAACGTAAAAATATAATCACGCCTATACTTTAGTATTTGTATAGTTATTTTGAGCGCCGCTACCGAGGCAAGCTGTTTATGAATTTATAATGCGATCAACCTTGTACGTACCTATTTCCGAATCCCTTGTTACGTTCGATATTGACCGTCTTTATTTTCTAGTTAACTTATAAACTCAATTGTAATGTTATTTTATATGTCGATATATTGTAATTTGTATGTCGCCGCGTACGCACGCAGTAGAGCTTGAATATTTAGGCTATCCGAGAAGTGTAACTGACTAATTTGACGTAGTATTCATTCCCATAGCTAGCTTAGCATGGGCGTAGCTTTATTTGACGTTCATTAGCGCATTGTAATATGCCTAGGTACTTGAAAAATAAATCTTTATCTCTTTACCAAAACCATCTACACCAAACAAAAATTATAACAATAATTGAACACCCTATGTTTGCGGAAGTCATCAATCTGCGAGCTAAAACAGAATGGGATGTATCTCGATACAGATGTTCGACGAAGTGATTTCTCAATTACAAACACAAATATGTCTGGCGGCGCGTAAAGCGCGCCTGATCGACGCCTCAGCCCGCGCACGGGGCCTAATCGAACCTTTAGAGTTCCCAGCAAGCTCGGCCGAATTGCACCTTCCCATACAAATGAAGTTCCGTTCTCATTTTAAAACTACGTGCTGGATTGTAATGAAACTTTGCACATACAGTGACATGAGGTATATCTAGGTTGTTTATAAAACAAACGAATTAGAGCAAAAACAAGTTTTGTATGAAAAGTTTAAATTCGCTGTATTTTTTTAACTATGATATCTGAAGCTACATAAACTAATTACGGACATAGATATACCTCATCCTTTTGTAAGTACAAAGTTTCAGAGCAAACTAGCTACTCGTTTTAAAATGAGAGCGGAACTACGTTTGTATGGAGAACCGAGCTTGCCGGGGACCCTTAAAAATTCCACATCAGTTTGATGGTGGTTTGATGTTGCTCGCGTGTGAGATGCGCTGCTGGTAGTCTAAAACAAAGCTAAGATCTTTTTAGCCTCAGCTCTGTCCACTCAGCTTGTAGGTTGTAGGTACTCTTTGGCGCCACATACGTACCCTACAAAGCTTTCGACTCCTCAACCTGCAGAGTTAAAATCATATTGCGTATCTTAATCCAGCTACAGTTGGTTTCACAAGAGCTGGCACGAATGGCATGAATGAGTGAATGAAAATATTTATGTGTGTATCACATTAAGGCCGTTCCATCGGTTTGCCACTGTCTTTGTCACATTTCGCAAGAAAGAACGGGAAAGAACATACGCGCCAAGTGTCAATTTTGATCGAATTTTGTCGGTTTTTATTTATTTTAAAAACGTTACCTTACAATATCGAAATTCTAAAGCTATGAAGTTATTATTTATGTTAAGATTGTTTTTTCTTCTTTTTTTGTTTATAGTATCACATAATAAATAACCGAGTAAAGTAGGATTAAAAGTCCGAGTTAGAGGTTACTTTGGGAATTAATTGTATCGAGCGAAGTGTCATAATTCGTGTATCGAAAGCTATGTTGTTAAAGATAATATAGTCAAGAACTACATATATTTATTCCACGTCTATGAATATCAACGCCTCTTAGAAAAACATGATCATATAAGGAGATTTTTCGCCTTCTGGCTCAGGGTACCGCCTTAACCAATACTTAAAATGGTGGCTCTGATTGTATACCGATACAGGTGTCACTCATACAATGAAAGTTTCTTTCATTCCATTCGTGCCAGCTTTCGTGAATCGACCTGTACAGGATTAACCACTATACTATATTACAAAGCAAATATATCGAGGATTCGTGTGAGATTACATTGATAAGGATATTTTAACGGATAACGCATCTAATGGACTATTGCGATATCGACCGTTCCATTAGGTCTAAGTTTTTTCTCCACTTCGGTTAGGTAGGTACCACAAAATATGGTCCGACCGATGGTCCGATGGTATTCGACTGTCAATCTCGGGATACGGTATTTTCTTAGACGTCATATCTTATTAGGGTTTAATACCCAAAGGGTAAAAACGGGACCCTATTACTAAGACTCCACTGTCTGTCTGTCACCAGGCTGATGAGTGATGTATTTATGTTGCCGCTATAACAACAAATACTAAAAAGTACGGAACCCTCGGTGCGCGAGTCCGACTTGCACTTGGCCGGTTTTTTAGTATTCGTTGTTATAGCGGCAACAGAAATACATCATCTGTGAAAATTTCAACTGTCTAGCTATCACGGTTCATGAGATACAGCCTGGTGACAGACAGACGGACAGCAGTCTTAGTAATAGGGTCCCGTTTAAAGTACCTACGGAACCCTCGGTGGGCGCGTCCGACTCGCACTTGTCCGGTTTTTGTACAATCAATAACTCTATTTAAAAGACAGGGTTGCCATATTTTCGAGACCAAAGTTCAAGCTTGATATTTGTCTGTTCGTGTTCGTGCAGATTTATTCGCAAAAATGAGTTGCATGCATTCGCTTTCGTCTTTCAGTTGTGACAATATTTAACTTGACTTAAGCACGTGTAAAAGTCGATACCACTAATTTTTATGCCAATTTAAATAACTGTTATTGTTTCTTTAAAATGCCTTCTTATGAAACCAACAATCTTGTACTTAACAGTAACGCAGTTAAGTTAAACTGGTTTTTAAGTACTTTAACATTAAATTCGTCAATATTTACAATAGCCACAATATGATCATTGATCATATATAATCGTGGTGCTACTAGAGGTCATAAAGACATGTCGAATTAATATCAAAAATTCAAAAGTGGTTGATGAGATAATGATGACATTGATGACACTAGAAAATTACAAAACGGAATCGCGTCCCCACATGATAGAAAACGTATCGCCATATTTGTAAGTCCCGCGCATGCTGTTTGTGTGCTCAAGCCCCACAGACAGACAAACATTTATACAGGTGGCTGTTCAGGTGTGCAAACGGCACGAGACCGTCTGCTTGCCATAAATATAGAATATCTTAAAATTGCTTTCATATAGTAAATAGGCTATCATGAAGCAAAAAAACAAGGGTTAGGGTAGGACAGACCACGTTGGGTATTGGGGTGTTTTATGGCTATACATACATACATATTATTCATATATTATATGTCCAATGGCTAAGGTCACCCCTTAGCCATTGGACAAACCCTGAAATCCCACGTAGGGTTACTTCTCAGGAATGCTCTAACGTTAATGTTTTTTTTAATTAGAACAAAAGATAAAAGAATAAATTTTCAAACAAAACTTAATTCCAATGATCGACAACAAAAAGAAACATACTGTATTAATCATTGGCAGTATTTTTGACAACTTGTTCGAAAATTTGCGGCAATGATGACATTTGTCAAAAGTCAGAATCTTATTAATGTCATAAATAAAAAAGATAATCAATAAGGTCGAAAAAGGTTTCATACTATTTATTACCTCAGGCTGCTCCAGAGTAAAAAATCGTAATTTGTTCATTTCTTCGTAACCGCTACACCGGTTGTTATGATACTTGGTATACTGATTCTAAATACCCTAATGCATTATGCACATTTCGGCTTTGTCCAATGGCTAAGGACACCCTGTATTATACTGCTACTCGTTTTCATGCTGACCAGATATAAAATATTGCATAACAGAAACTATTAACTTGGAAATAAAGTTCAAAATCATTGTGGAAGATATATTACCTCTTTCTTATAAAAGCTTAACTTGTAGTAGTCGGTAGATATTATATTGAGCGGGTGTCCTGTAGAAAAATATACTCTAGATATGTACTAGGTTAGTAACCGTAACATTATATTTTTTTTTAAGTTTATTAAAACAATTGCTAATCTAATCCGGATGGTGGTTTATTTAAAAAAAATACTACACTTATCAGCATCCTCTTTCGACGACTATTATAATGAGACGAGAGATTAAGGACGTGTATGTAGGTTGTCCTTATTTCGTCGAAATTATATTATCGGGAACCCGATTAATATAACGCACTAAAAAACAATGCAATTTTTCAACATTTTTAAATACATTTTAGGGGTCGCTACCGCACTTTGTTTTTTTTTTTTTACATTATATGAAGCGGGTGCCCCGTAAAAATAATTAACTTCGACGAGATAAGGACCCCCCTAGTGTATAGGTATGTATGTATGACGTATGTATGTACATTGAAATACAAATCTGTTCAGTAGGTACATTGTTTTCCAATATCTATAGGAAAACAACAGTCATATAAATTATTTCTATTCTATTCTATTCTATATATATTAACAGCTAAAGCAGGTAAATATTTAGGAACGCGTTTTATTATATGGTTACGAGTTCCTACCAATACTCTGGTGCTGACAGTACTTTTGTAATTTTTTGCAAAAATATAAATATTGCTAGTGCTTATACTAAAATAGTTTGACACCATCATGAAAGTAGAGTCTGTATCAAGATATTATTGAGCGCGTTACCACTGTTACTGTATGTTAGTATTTTTGCGTGTGAGTAATTTCCATCAATACCTACGTTAGCGAGTTATTTAGCGAGGTGTAAATAGTAGTTCACTAAACAGGAGCGTGATTTATGGTAATAAACACCTTAACACCAAAAGTGAAGGTGTACAATGTTTGTGATATATTATGGTCTTCTGGTTTTGTTGTTTTGTTACTAAGTTAGCGTTTGTTAGCATAGTGGATCTTGTTAACGTTCGTAAGTATGACGTTTCCAAGGGTATAAAATGTATAAATAGTTATATAATATGTATATTACATAAATATTCGTAGAGCAGCGGGAATTTCTGTAGGTACAGTCGAAGGCAAAAATATCTGTCCAGACAAATGGCTCAAAAATATGTGAACACGACTTTATTGTCTAAGATGTAAGAGCGTACACATATTTTTAAAACTTTGGGAATGTATATATATATTTATGCCCTTGACTACATTAACAATGGCGGTATCGAATTAGATTTTTTTATTTATTAAAAAATGTTACAAATACTTATAGTTCTTTGTTTGGTTTTCTTTAAATACATATTTCAAGTATATGGCTATAAGTTTAATATTATAGTCACATTTAAAAAGTCATCAATTTCACCCGAGATTTTTTGGCGCTCTTAGAGCTTCAAAAGTTTGATGGCGAAACTTTTATGGGCAACTTTCGACTCTTGCATATTTATTGTAATTACTTTTGAGGTATGCGAAATGATTACCAATCTACCTATAGCAAGAGGTCTTTTAAAATGAACTAGTTAGTAATCGACACAGGGTAAAATTATCCGCAAATAGTTTTTACTTGAAAAACGGAAGCAGTATTTAATCAGAGCTAAACTAGGAGGATATAGCCAAACGGCTTAGTCATTAACAGGCATTCCCCTCTGTCGAAAATAGTCGGCCAATGGTCATACACAATGTACTGATGTTTATCTGACATGGCTATTTTGAAGTTACGTATACATTTGACGTTCCCCTCCCCGGCAAAAATGGGTAGACTTTTTTGTACAGCAAATTACAGACGTGACGGCTCCGTTTGGTTATATCCTCCTAGGAGCTAAATGGATGTTTATGTTCGAACTGCGTAGGTTGTAATCAGATTTTTAATTTAACCTACCTAAATGTCACGGGAGTCAGTCTTACCTTTGTCGATTGACCTTTGAGTCCTCCTAAATTAGACGAGATTGAAATCTTACATAAAAAATAACGATTCGTTAAGTTTGCCTTTACAAATATTTTATACTTCTATATTATGTTTCGATGTTTCGATTGAAAACTTTCTGCTATTTAGAATATAAATTGAATAATAATATTTTTATTCGTAAACACAAACGAAATCAAATACAAAAAGAAAGTGCTTCATAATTAATGGCCTCATCTCATCTCAGTATCTTGCTGGCGACTTCCAGCGCTGATCTTCCGATGAGACCATTGAGTGAGAAGAATCACTTAATGTAATAAGCAACAAGCCAAAAGAAAAGAAACATCAAATAAACGGAAATTAATATAATAAAAAAAAACAAACAGAAATACAAAACAAAACACAAAGTAGTAAGCAACAGTCAGTCAAAAATCCCACCCCGCGTCATCCCCGGCGCAAAGGTGCCCAAAACGCTCGCCGCATTACCGCGCTGAACCGCAATGGATGACCTCTGCACCAAGAATGACCCGGAGCGGGGATCCAGGCCCTTATTCCGCAAACGGTTCCCAACCCCCTTGAAAAACTCTCGAGCCACTGAGCACCAACAGCCAGCCGTTTCAACCGCCAGAGGCACAAACAAATTAATAAATTAATTATATGTAATTGACACATGATAAATTAGAAAAGTTATACAGAGAAATGATGCGACATAAAGATATACATAACATTAAATTAACACGAACAAGTCAGCGTGGTAAAAGGTGTTATACTCGTAGGTATAAATACAGTGTTAGAGTCGGAGTAAGCTAATCAGCACAGAATTTGCAGCGACAAAGTGTACTGGCACCATAAACGTCACATTTCTACTAAAACATGACTATAAATTCTGGCACTTCCACACTTTGTCACATGAATGTCGGTACAGAGCATTAGACTGACGCTAGTCTACCATGGTGATCCGGCAGTCGCATTTATTATAGAAAAATATTACAAACAATTTTTTTCTTTATTTCCAGTCGGAAGACAAGTATGCTGCTTACAAAGGCGTCCGCGACATCACCATCAAAAAGGTAAGGTCACTTTTACATAAAACCAACAGAGGGCGCCTCTTCCACTTGCTTTGATCTTCTAGCGGTCAGTTCTGACGTCTGATTGCATGTGACGCTTCACTGATAACGCTTTATAAACTACATATATGTGCGCGTCTAGTCAAGCAGTGATCTCGTCCACAAGGAGAAAACTAAATAAATAAAATATCTAATATTCGAGCATCGAAGGCTCATAGCCTTTGTATGATAACTAACAGAAAACACTTACCAATTATTAAAAATATCGCTTTGGCGACACAATGGCGTGGTTCTGTTCTAAGGCAATCTAATCTAAGGCCTCATCAATCAATCCATATGCCTTAAACGCTAGGCTTCAGGCCTTGAATTCCTTGTAAATGCACACCAAGTCAAGGCGTTCTGTTTTCAATTATTATCAGAAATCCCGATATCGAACACAGGACTGCCCGCTTTCGTAGAAAGTTAACTGGGGTAGTTGATCATCATGATGTTCTTTTTCAGGGTCCCTCGGGCCTGGGCATTATGATCATCGAGGGTCGGCATACGGAAGCCGGCCGAGGAATCTTCGTCTCCGATCTACAAGAAGGAAGCGCTGCCGAACAGGTGACTATCAATTGTAATTCATTGTCATAATATTTGGATGAGAGCCTTAAAACTAGTGTTGTAGTGGAGATAAATGCTGTTTTCGGCCTTACGTACATAAAAAAAGATTTTTTTTAAAGCAATGTTTATGTGTTTTCAGGGCGGTCTTCAAATAGGAGACATGATATTGGCTGTGAACAGAGATTCCTTATTAACTTGCAGTTACGATGCAGTAAGTATAATACCAATATAATATATCTGGTTGTTGTAATTATACATAACAATCAGAATACAACAACAACAACACAATACAACAACAAACAGAACAACAACAACAAGACAACAACAACAACAACAAGATGGAGCTACCGAAATTGGTTATAATTATAATAAATTGATTGCCAAACTTACTGTACCATATATGTGCCGTATAGATGCATTAGATGCCTTTTTATTCTTGATACTCGTTCACTTGTCTGTAAGAGAGTTTTTCAGGAGTCTCGTATTTTTCCAGGCGGCAGCAAAGTTGAAGCACACTGAGGGAGTCGTGGTACTCACTGTGTGCAGTCCCAACCAGAAGGATGACAAGACTGATGACGCCAGTGGCTCAGCTGGTAAGAAGACCTGTTTTGATATTTTTTTATGTCTCGTCCAGACTTTGTTCGGCTACTGTCATAAGAATCATAGTTACTACGAATGAGTTGAGCGCAAGGTCTGTAGTAAGACGTTGCTGGAAATTATTTAATGTCAAAGCCATGTTTTCAAACAATGTAACCTTAACACACCAGTGGCACATTGAAGCCTAAGTATCCAGTTAAAATTTTAAAGTAAAACTAGTCTTGTCTAACCTAACCTATTGTAAACTCTATTCACAGCCAACGCGACGTCACGACCAGCTAGCAGGAACCAAACCCCGGACGCTGGCAAGGCAGGCGCGTCCCGTCCTACCACACCGAGGCCAGCACCTTCTCCGGTCAAAGGTACAGCCAACAAATACTTTTAGTTATAAATACAAACTTAAGTGGGACTGCTGCTGCTGACTTCATGTTATAAAAATATAAATGCTGCGCTTTTCCTTTAAGGACTTATTTTCAATTTTTTTCTAATGCCTCAGAGTCCTTTACCATGCTGTGCCGTTATTAGGCACACAACTGTTGGTATTAGCACACAAAAAAAAATCTTTATTTATTTTTAATTTTTCGCAGCGGAACCTCCCCCCGACCCCGCAACGTGTCACCCCATTCCGAATCACGACACGGTCATCGAAATTAACTCAGCCAACGAGATTCTTGGCGTCGTCCTACTTGGTGGCAGTGATACTTTAATTAATGTAAGTTATTTTAGGGCTCATACAGACACACAACCGAATCTAGGCAGATAGGGATCTGAAACCAAAAAATCTACCCGGGACAGCTTCATTTATTTGTTCCACTTCACAAGTGCAGTTTTAAATCCAAACGGCATTCGTGCAAATTCGAAAGATCCTTGAACCACGATGAAACAAGATGTTTTTGCTGCTTCCTAAATTACACAAGCTTTTATTTAATTTATCTGCTGGTGTCTGTTTGTGTTTCTATGTGTTTATACATAAATCTTTTATGTTCATTTTTGACCACTTTATACCACTTACCGGTTTTCGAACTGAAATATGGCTTTGATGCAGAAAACTAATGATTCAAAACACGTTTCACGTTTCCTCAGGGCGCAGCAGCAGTGATCCTAGACATTTATAAGAAGGGCGCGATAGCGAAGGATGGGCGGTTGAAGGTCGGAGACCAGATTGTGGAGTGCAACGGCATCCACATCACCAAAGAGATGACCTACGAACGAATCGCCATGAGCATCAAGCAGCGAGCGCCTAAGGTTAACAATTCTACCTTTTAATCCTAATTAATTTAAACTTGACTTGACGAAGTTAATGTGGTAGAAATACTGTTGTTGTTTATTTAAGTCTAGTCTAAGTCAAGTTAGGCGTTTATTTTCGACGTTCGTGTCGTGTTATCCTTTCATATTTCCTTAAAATGAATGTTTTATCGACGTGGTGCCGAAACCAGCGCAACATTTATTATAAAGGAGTCAATTAAAGTTTGGTTATATATATATTCCAGATGAAGCTGACAGTATTCCGTCCAGACCCCATCCCCTACACAGAAGTCGAGGTGGAACTGACGCGCAAAGCAGGCAAGACTCTCGGCCTGACTTGCATCGCACCGGTGGAGGGCACGGGCGTTTATCTCGGGGATTTGGTAAGCTTCTTCTTAAAATAAGTTGTTAAATTAAGGGAATTTGATCTGTGCTCGTTTTTTAAAAATATTTTTAAAAACCCCTAATAACAAAACTCACCTAACTTACCTCTGATAAATTTTATCTTTCTAATATACATAAATTTTATTTCATAAATATTTAAGAAAAAACGATTGTCATTATCTTGATAGATTAGAGAAGGGAGAAACTATATAAGATTTTAATGGGTTAGCCTTTAAGAGGATGGACTTTAACCCTTTTTTGTCTCAAATTTTTGTTTATCGTAAAAGCGTAATTTTTGCAGTAGATGATGGCTTATGCAGAGATCATATAATGCTTATGAATAAAATAAGGCAAAACACTAGTTTTTATTTTTAAGGGTCAATTGTTAAGGGATTGTATGTAAATAGGTACTCGTAGTTAGTATAGATGACCACCAGGACGAAAAGAGTTAAAGGGACCTTTGTTCAATTTAGGAAACGCATTCAATGTTTTTTTTTTATTGGGGATAAAGTATATCAAAATTTTATCTCGCTCAAGTGAAGTTCATTCTGGTTTGGATAATAACTGCTACTTATTTTGAGAATATGTAGATAGCCTTGAGTAAATCGTATAATATGTACTTTGCTCAGATACTGAAACTCTTGCTTTCCACCATCGTTACATTAAAAAATACTACAAACGTTTGTTGCAGCTACCCGGCTCCCCCGCGGACCTAGACGGCCGTCTCCAGAAAGGTGACTTCCTCGTCTCCGTGGAAGGCAAGGATGTGTCCAAAGGCGACTACGTGGCGGCGGCCACTGCGCTGAAGCTCTGCTCCAACAAGACCCAGATCAAAGTCAAGAGGTTCAAGATTGTTAGATAATAAGTTGACAGTGGCGCGGTTACCGCCATCTAGTTTGTACTTTTAGGTATTTAAACGATGTGAACTGTATTTTAATTGATGCTCGTAACCAATCAATCGTTTTTAGAAAGTATGCCTTCAACTGGTAACTGTGAACTTGATTTTCTAATTAGGAACGATTTGGTTGCTTACGGGCGGGGCTAGGCCGGCGGACAACGCGGACGGCGGATCTTACTGCATCGCGAACGAACTGTAATGAAAGTTAGCGACTGGATTATTGGGCTGATATCATATGATTTTCCGAATCTATAGTATAGTAGTAGTTTGACTGTTTATTCTTCTAAATATCTGAAAGTACCGACTACGGTTATGTAAATGATATAGAAAAGGATGTGTAATGTGTATAGGTGGGGCAATATCGTAATAGTACTCTTGCGTTTAGACTTTAGGGTTGCCAAAACCAGCAAAGAACACTGGTTGACATTATTTTAATTGTCCTAAAGTCAATTTATAATTTTATAGCCAAAACAAAATGCTCAGTAGAAAACGTTTTTATGGGAGAGCGAACCCTCTTTGAAATTTGCCGCATGTTTCTACTGAGAAAATTGTTTTGTTAGACTATCTTTTACTTATTTATTTTTTATAAGTTATCTACGTATTAGTAAAGTTCACAGTTACCAAATGTCGCTATGACAATATATTAGGACACATTATTAAATTTTTGGCAATCCTTTAGCTCGTTACATTTTAATATTAGAAAAAGCAAAGATGAAATACTGAGTGGTTGTCTTGAGTGTAACTTCAAAAGTGGATTGACAATACGCTGTTGTAATTATATTGTAAAGGCATTTATGTGGATAGTTTGAAACTTATTGAAGGAAGGTAAATCATTCTTTTTTATCCATTAAATTTTATTTTTTTCAAAACAATAAAAAAAACATTCATTGTTATTATATTTTTCTATTTTTACCGATTGATACGTTGAATGCCTATGACAAAATTTAAAGATTATAAAAATGTCAGGTCAGCTCTTATCAAGTTTGACCGATCCATGTTAGATTTCATTGAGTTTAACTAAAAGATGATTTCTTTCAATAGGTTTTGACTATAAAACACTCATAATACCTACCGATTCTTCAAGACATAACTGCTGATTTAGATTGAACGTTTTATTTAAAAAAAAATTGACAAATCAGGCCTTCATAGCTGTTATGTGAAATTGTAACAACCCATGAAGTTTTAAAAGTAAACCAATATTTATGTCACAGTTAACTGCTATAGAATTATTGCTCGTTTTGTGATACATGCATGATGCACTTGTTCTGGTTTTCAACTACTTCTAAAAAACTTGCTTTAAGCAAACCCAATTGCAGAAAATAAATATTTTTGAACTGTTCGCAGAATTTATAGGTATTATTTACTTCATTACTACTTACCAAAGTTTAAAAACCTATTGAGTAAAGTGGGACTTAATAATCAACTGAAAAAACTAAGTAATTAATTACATTTATGCAGTTTTTCTAATTCTGCCTGTGTATCATTAAACATGTTTTTGTATGTAGATATATTAGAGAATCAGTATTTTGAGTACAAATTTGAAATCTGAGTTAATCTAAGTTTAATTCTAAGACAGGCCGAAATGACCCTTGGTTGTAGCTGCGTCATTTCAGTATTAATATTTAGATTTTGTTATCGACCTTTTAGATTTATGGTTCTTTTAATCATGGATGGAACACAATAGAATGTATATTTGTTCAAACATAATTTAGTTTCATTGTGGCTTAGACAAACTAACAAAATCTATACATTGTAAAGATCTGAAATAAATGATTATTTAATTTAATTTAATAACTGAACATTTATTTTATCTTAAATTTAGGATAGTAAAATTAAAATGGTAGCATTAAAATTACTCATCTACGATTACAAGAATCAATAATTTCATTGAAAAATATGTTAGCTTGTAAAATATTCAAAGTACGAAACCTCTAGTCCACACCTATGTAGAAAAGGAGACGCCTTTTCATACTAAGCTATAAGGCAATTCATTGCTAGAGTGCTAGAAAATATAAATTATAGCTATTTATAAATAACAATATATTTAGTATGTAAAGTCGCGAAGCAAAACTTTTTTTACTGTATAATTTTGAGTTTTGTAAAAAGTACATAAATGTAAATCTTTTTAGCTGAATCCTTACTATTTTAATTACTTCTAACTAGACGAACTATACCTACTTATATGTAAGTGTCACCCTCCAACACTATATGTAGCTATGTCGCAATTACATAATTACATATGGGTAACATAAATACTGCATTTTTCAAGTTACGTTAATAATTAATCCTTTTTAATCGACTACATCTAACACCCTTTCAGCAGAAAGTATTGCAAAGGTCTAATTCTGGTGTGGTGAGATGTTTTATCTAATACGATGTATTATTCTGTAGAAACTGTGCCAACTGACTATTATGTATATTCGTCACCATTTTTAGCCATCGCGTGGTAATCGCTAAGCCTTGCCAAGACCGTCATCGAAGAAATCAGGGTTTATAAGGCTTGTATTAAAACTCGACCCTGGTATTTCCAGTTGTACTTAAGACTCCTCGAATACCGTTTTATTTATCATTTATGTTTATGCTATAGGTTCGACTAGCCTCGACCACTACTAACCTCATATTAGGTAAATAAATATTTATTTTGGAAGGACGCAACTTCGTACCTACGTTACGCAGCGTCTTACGCCCGCCCGAATTTCTCCGAGATCGCCCACGTAGGACACTTATAGAGGTATCAAAGGATTGATTCACCCCGCGCCGCATCGCTTCGCTTCGCGTTCGTGTGTTGTTCGCCTACGTAGTACGCTTGTCGTGCTGTTTGATCATTTCCACACCGTATATTTTTTTAATTCTTTGTAACTCAAATTATGAACCCATATTGATTTACAAAATATTTAACTCAAATATCCTTAAATATAGGCGAGCGTTACGCACCTATAAGCATTAAGATCATTGTTTATATTTTGGCATTTTTAGTTTATTTTTATTAAGACTTTGAAACCGTAATTCGAGGGCACACTCCGTTGATAGTCACGGAAGGCTGGTTGTCACCCGTATTATTAAAATAACCAGTTAAAAACTGTAAATGTTGCGTAGCATAATTCTAAATCATTGTAAAGTGTAAAAAGTCTCTTATAAGTGTAGAATTAAATTGTATATGATAGTTCATGCCCATCGTAGATTAATTATGGTCACTTTAACTTAGTTACTTTGTGTAGAAATTGTAGTGTTGAAGTTTGTTATAGGACTGAAATAAAAACTATTACCATCAATGTTTCTTTAACAATGACAGTCATATATCTAAGGGGATGTATAAAGCTGCATAAGTTTTCACCTATTTTCCCTAAATTTTAAACCTAACATATTTATTCTAAGACGGGTATGAGATATCGTTGTAGTTCATGCACAGTGAAAACAAAATCATTGAGCGTTTGCATCGATGTTCGGTCGCAGAAAAAAACGGTGGCCAAATTTTAATCCTTTACAGTTATGAGTTTATACCGCATAGTGAAGTATTATTATATGTAAAATATACGTAACTATTTGTATGATCCAATTTAAAGTGTATGAGAGGTATCCTCAATCCCATAAAAAAACTGAATATTTCACACGCTCTTTTTGATTTTTGTGACATTATTAATATAGAGTTGGAGCAAACTAACTGCATGGCATTTCCAATAAAAAAGGGTCATCCATTAATTACATCACACGATTAGGGGGAGGGAGGGGATCAAGTAAATGTCACATTTTGTGACATGGGGGAGGAGGGAGTCACAAACTTTGTGACGTCACTAACTTCATCAGTACGTAATCGAAAAGTTATTTAAATTATTATTTATTATATATATTCGCTGTACAGTTAAATAAAAGGTTATTGGAGCAATTATCGTTTTTATTTGTTTAATTTTTTTTCCTAATCAGCTAATCACTTAATCAGTTTTGGGTTAGAAAATTACTAATATTTCATTTTTCAAAATAAAATATTACTTATATGTACCTACCTCATTCGATTTGACGATTTCGTTGAAAAAATGTAACGTCACACCTGGGTTTGACAAATGTGACCAAGTCTGACAAGGAGGGTGAGGGGTCAAAAAACCTAGAAATTCATGTGACGTAATTAATGGATGACCCCAAAAGTGTGCAATGTTATCATTAATGTCAAATTTCTATGGATGTCGTTTGTAATGAATATCCTTCGTTTTGTTCTATTCAAATCGGTGCAAAGTTAGCTTAGACCACTACCATGTGATAAGTAAAGCAAACCTTTTATGTAGACAGACTACTTTTCTGCATTCAATGTGAAATTTACAATTTTAATTATTATATTAGCAAATTCTAGTAGAAAAACTATATCTTGTGATATTGTTTGAAGTTAATAGGAATACGTAAATGCCTGCGATCCCTAATGGCACTTCTTAAGTCCCATTTGTGACATTTTCAACCAAAAGGTACCACATTGTCGCTTGTCAATAAGGTTGATATTCAATTAAAGCTATATGGAAATAGCGCCTTATTGACAACTGACAATAAGTATCCTTTTGATTGAGAATTTTTGTGTAAATATTTGAGTTAAGTAAATTAATCTTACGAATTGCACCCGTTGTTTTTAATAACATATTATAGGCGCCTTTGTATAGGTACCTAATGGTTTGTAACCACAACGTCAATCCACAGTACTGTTTTTTTTTTTCAATGTTATATGTAGTAACCATTCTGTGGTAGTAACGTAGAATGGTACTAACTACTGCAGCGCCTTATTACTTGTCTCAAAGTAGACAGAAAAACTTTTGCTATTATATTCCAGCAGGCGTTCTCTTTAATTAAAAATGTGTAACAAAAGTCAACACCTGCTAAAAATTGTAATGATTTTGCAATATTAGTACAAGGCGATAATTTATGAATTTAGCCGTTTGTGATACAAGTTTAAAATATTTAATTTTTAGTCATAATGTTCTAAGCAATCCTAACCAAGCGAATGGCGAAGGTTTAAGTGTAATAGGAGTCTCGAGATATACCTGTATCTGCCATTCGGGATTTAGATTTAAGCCTTTGTAAGTAGAACCTTAAAATTTCATCGTAGATGTTTCTTATCCTTCAATTAAATTATATAACAAAGCCTTGTTCATACTAGTTTAAGTTAAATTAATATAGTATAGATTATTAGATCAAAAAGAACAATACATTTATTATTAGATGTTTCACTTTTCCCAGCCATTTTAGTGGCTGTAATTTTAAAATTTATGAATGTATTTCTTACAATTATACCGTTGAACTTTTAAATATATATACCTAAACAATGTACACTGGAAATTGTATGAAATAGTGATTATGTAATAAATTGTGCGCTTTTTTCATCGGTATTTTCTTCCTACCTATTTTATGTCCAATTTAAAATAATCACGCACTGGTTGATTACTTTTCATAGGTTGAGTTAATGCAAACATTGTTACAACTTTGCAGGGATCGAATACCGTCATATTTTTCATACAAATTAACCGGTATTCAATTTCGGTACCGGTTGTTTATGTATATTTTTCCATTTCATTTAGGATAATCTGATCTCATTGTCCTTACCTAAATACCATGATACAGCGGGGAAATGCCGCCAGCATCCTTGGTACAATGCCTCAAGGGCCTATTTTAGATTTAAGCTAGTTATTAATTTCGTTTACGTAGTACCACTGTATATATCTTGTATCCTTACATTAAATTATAAACTTTATATGGAAAAAATACCATTTTACAATATCAAAGAAATATTTCAAATGCTACGTGATATTTTGATTTTAAGTTATAGGTACCGGTAACGATTCCTGGGTTGTTAAGAAATTAAATACTGAGCGAATGTAGGGAAAGGTATGAATTTATAAATGAAACCATACGTATTTTTAAATATTTACTCCATTCGTAGTATCCATAGGCAATATTGAGAGAAAGTACATTTATTTCCATGCGGCAGATCTTATTAATCTACTTAGAACATATGTCTATATTATGATAATTTTAGCTAAGTGATGAAATGACTAGAAAAATAACATTTACGAGTACTTACTTGTCGAATGTCCTAATGTAGGTAGGTACAGTCGCCGTCAGATATATCGGAGCGGCCGAGGTGCTCAAAAATATATGAACACTCACTAAACTCCTTAACAATAGAGGCGTGTTCAGATATTTGTGAGCACCTTGGCCGCTCCGATATATATGATGGCGACTGTACTATAAATTAAAATGTCGATTAAGTTTTATGGAGTATGAACATTACGTACAGTTATTTATTTAAGAAGACTTCAAAAAAAAGTAATAACTAAAAAAAAACTGCAAAATTCTTTTATTGTTTTGATATTTTAATTATTAATTTCATAAAATAAGTTAATAGGTACGCTGTTTGAATTATCTCGGCGCCAAGTATTAAAGTATATAAATCATACTTCAATAAAATGGAGCACCTATAAGAAAATTATTCGATGTTATTACCAAATTAAGTATTTCAGTTACATTCATCACGGTACTTGAGTTTTGAGCAATAAATACTGATCAAGCTAATCCTAATAATACTAACGTTCTTTTCAATATTTTGCTACAAAATATGAAAATTATTTGTGACAATTCTAGTTTTTGGACGCGTCTTACAAAATAGAGGTATCTTAAAAGGGTTATAGAAACTATAGATAGGTACTATTTAAAATTTTACACAGTTCCATATTTTGTTTAGCAAACAATTGTAAAATGTGTTTTCAATACATAAAGAAATAACAAAATTGAACAAATTATTGATAATGGCCACCAGTGCCAAATAAACTAATAATCATCATAAACTAAATTAATACTATCCTACTATAGAAATCACAATCATTCTCATTCATCACAATTCGGTTACAGTATATTATTGTCTAGACTAATAAAATTGATCCTTATTTTTGTTCTTCTAAAGGGGCCCACTGATTATCAGTCCGCCGGACGATATCAGCCTGTCAGTTAGGACAAAAATTTGACAGTTCCGAACAACTGACAGGCCGATATAGTCCGGCGGACTGGTCCCCTAATTGAACATCAACTATATCAACAGTAAAGAATATGTGTTCGTTTCAATAGTTATTCAATTCATAACATTGCAAATTTAGTATCAACTTCCAAGAATAAATTAAAAAGCGAAGTATGATGCGCTTCTTAAATTATTTATGACGTCTATAACTTCTCATCCGAATTCTTTCTGATAACTAGAGGCTTCAACCTGCTCCTTAATTTCACTAACCTTTTGCTAACTTTACCAGTCGAAGTGGGGTTCCTCAAATCAGGCATAGACTTGCTTTCATGGACTGGCACTGTTTCCATTGGTGTTGCAGCACCATAGTACCTTGGCATACTATAATCTTCTTGCAGCATCAGTGCAGATTTCTGTTTAATGCTTTGCAAGCTAGTATCCCCCTTATATTCTGGGAGTGAAGGACTATCGGCGAAGAATCTCGGCAGCTTGTTACTCTTTATTATTGGTGTATCCGGCAACCTTCCTAGTTTAACTTCTTGCTCTAAAGACGTCACACCTATTGTAGACTTACTCTTCGTCAACGGAGGCTTTTCTGGTATTAAATGTTCTGGTATATTTAAGAAAGAAGCACTTCTGTGTGGCACTCGTAATAATACTTTGTTAATTTTCATAGGGTCTATGTTTTTCAAGCTCTCTACTCTGTTAAGAGTTGGTTTTGCTAATTTACTGCCACTGTCTACTCTTTCCAAAGCCCTGGCACTGTAACTTCTAGGCATACTTTCGCCTTTTAATCTTAGGATTCCCTTAACGCTTTCAACTCTTGGTAAAGAAAGATAAGATGGTAAAGCCACAACTGACACGGGATCGTACTTATAAATGGAACTCTGAGTTGTTATCTTGGATTCATCTTTGACTGTCACTGTAGTAGGTTTTATTACATTTTGTTTCTTAACTTCTACGTTCATAACTAGGCCCTCTTCAATATCTTGGCCTTTACTATCACTTTCTTCTTCTTCCTCAATTTTGAACATGTCGTGACCTGCTAGAAGTTCATCTTTGAACATAATTTCAAAGTCAGTGACCGGCGAATCCACTTCGTCTTCGAAATATACTTTGGTTCTATTTGGTCTGTCTAAGTAGTCTGGTTCTGATTTAGTTTCAAGTTCGTCGAGAGAGTCGTTGCTGCCTTTGGATTTTAATTCATGGTCGTCTCTAAATATCATGGATTTGGAGAATACCTGAAAAGAGTGAAGAACAATATTAGAATTGTTATTATTGTTTGGGTTGGTTTAATCAGTTAGATTGGTTGTATCTCAACTAGAGTTTATCTCGTTTGCTGTTGGCAAAAAAAACCAAATGACTGTTAAGTTCAAAATATTTGCTTCCATAGAACATTAAGGCGTAACACTGGTCTTCACATTGGAGCTTCAAATGTATGAACTCGCAATAAACACTACGAGTTCATACATTTGCTAAGCAGCAAATGTAGTGCGTTTTGTGGCAAATGTACCTATAAACCGCAATAAACACAAATGAAAGCCACACTTACCTCATACAGTTTGTCAGCATGTATAGGCAGCTCGTTGAGCTGCCGTTCGATGATGTCTCTCTGTTGCAGGTGGTTGTTGTTTATGGGCTGTTCTGTGACTACACTGTCCAGGCTCACGCCCATGTTTGCGTAGCCGTTCGAGTATCCATTTGGATGATCATTTTCTAGTCTGAAATTAAAAAGTACCTATATAAAAACAATAATATAATAATTCAGCATATATGTCCTACTGGTGGGCACATGCCTCCTTCCATGCGCGAGAAGGCTTGGGGTATAGTCCCGACGTTGGCCCAATGCGCGTTGAGGACTACACATACACCTGTGAACTGTGAATGTCTTTGCAGATGTGCGCAGATTTCCCCACGTTGTTTTCCTTCACGGAATAGCTAGTGGCACTAGTGGTGAATATCAAACGATATTCTGTACCTACATAAGTTAAAATTCATTTGTACGAGTCAGGATTTGAACCCGCGACCTCCGGATCGAAAGTCGCAACGCTTCCGATTAAAAAGTATAGTAGTTAGTAAAGCAAAATGATGCCAATTTGCAATGCTTCTAGATCACTATTCGCCGACGAGTTAGTCGAAGACAAAAACAAAAAAAGCGGTCAAAGAATTTTGAATCAGATCTATTATTTGTTGGAACACTTTCTTTCAAAAAGATTTCAAAATTTTATTTAGGCTCACCAGAGACGGACCGCTTGTAGCTGTCCGATTGCTTCAAGCGGTCCATCTATGGCGAGCTTTACTTAAGTGTACCCGTAAAATAATAATTAAATACTGTTATTCTAATTACTGGATCTTAGAAATAAAAGGATCTATATTTAACCTCTGAGACGGAAAAGCAAAGAAACTCCCGCTCCAATAAAAAAACACGTTATACGTCAATTTTTCAGTTATGCAAATTCGCTGTCAGTTCTGTAAAATCTTCAACACAGCTATTTTTGCAAATCACAATATTTGTAAAATTAAAATATGTAATAGTAGAACGTCGCGTTGTGATAGTGTAAATAAATAATATTAACGGTATTATATTTGTTTAATACATTAACATTATTATGTGTTTAACTTTAACTATTGTGTCAGTGAATAAGGAACAACGAACTAGAATTTCTAATAAGGTAATAGGTAACTGTAATAAGGATAACACAGGCTGGAAGAAAGTTAAGGCTCTCGAAGTAGAACATTTGGTCCTCAACCTCACCAATATAGGGGTAAGTATGTTTTCTTTTATGTGAAGCGTTGGTGGCTAATAAATAAGGATGAACACATATTCAAATTTCCGTTTAATAAAAAGCTTCGCAAACTATGTACTACTAATTCTGATATTTTAATAATGTAACTAGGTACATTGTCTAACTTATCTATGCAATTTATTACAATATATTTTATATTTACAATATTCACATAGGACACTGGCCGCATTTCCCCGCTGTATGGTTAAGCTAAGCCTTTGGGCAAAATATTACCCTGCCCATAGGTCGCCAGACACCCCAACAAGTTTTCGGGAAATATCCTTTATTAGGGTTTTGGTGTCTTGACGACCAAGGCCTTTGGGTTGGGTTTGGGTTTGGGTTGGGTTTGAGTTTCAACCGCTGCTAGTTCCGCAAATTTACAATTATTTTTCAAAAATGCGTATTTGAGGCACTTGGCAGTCTGGGCGTCGTCTGCCGCTGCACCTGGCTTTCTGGCAGAGCGCTGGACATGGGACGTACTGTGGTTTACGCCATACGTCAAAAATAAAAAATAACATGTTATTATTATCATAAAAAGTAATCGTTTAGGTATTTACTATGTCTAAACTGCAATCAGGTAAAAATAGAATGAATCTACTAATTATCGTCAATATCGTCATTCAGTTATCACCCTGCAAAGTGCAACTATCTATAACCTGCAATCTCCTTATCAATTGTTTACGCAATTTTTTTTCCAAGCGTTGTTTTTGTGTTATTCTCGTTCAAGTGCATCTTTGTCATCTAAAACTGCAATGGATATTCAAGACAAAGGTATGTTTGATATGTTTAACATATTAATATAAAATAAATAGTATTTCAAATTGTTAAAAATTAACAGCTACGCCGGTAAGCTGTTTTAACCGAAATATTTTACTCATGTGAAGTTCACTTTGAGTTTTAGTTAGGTTATAGGATGTTATTGCCCATTAATTTTTTTTTTGTATTAATTAGAGACATAACCATACTTAAATTAAGTGTACTGATTATGAACATATCCCCCCCCCCCTCTCCAACATACCCCGTCTATCCTATTTTAGCAATAATTTAGGTGCTACGCCAAAGCGTTTTTTCGCAGCACGGTGGTACGAATTACATAGTTAAGATGTAAATTATTGTTTTCGTACTGTTATATATAGGTTAAGAAGTTTTTATTATTATTTTAGATAACAGCTGTGTATATGAGACTTACACGTATAGATAAGTTAGCTTTTATGGTCAAAATTCGACGGCAGCAATGTCACACTGGAGCGAGTGTCGTGTCAGCGAACACGATACGCTGTATGCTGAAATTCATTCAGTTGAAAATAAAGAAAAATTAGCCCGGCTAACCAAAACGGACCCTAAGGGATCTCCCTGCTGGCATCCAACGCTTGAAGTGACAAGCGCTTTTTCGACAAACATTAATTTAGATAGTGTCCCAGCATTGTGTTAGGTAATCAAAGATCTCTGGAATTTCGTTTTTAGTTTGAGTGTATTTCGGTCAATAGAGTTAAAACCATTTCTAGTGTCAAGTTTTACGTGTGGCGTGTGCAGCGGCTTCGCACCCGCCTCTGACACCGAAACCAAGCTGTTTGGGTTTAAACTTGTCCGTGAGTCGGGTACGAAACTCGCTGCAACATAATTTAGAGGTGAGCCGTCGTATTGAGCTTCCCATGGCAATAGGACGGGCTGTCTACGGGGAATTTAATTGATTTTCTGATAAGTACCTATCAAATCAAATATCAAATGTTATTTCGAAGTCTACACTCACCATGCATAACAACAAGTAGAAAACTGATAATATTAGCAATTCATCAATATCTCTATAAGTTTAGTGAGGTCTACACAATGATTGGCAGTAACAGACGAATAATGCCAAAAAATTGGGGCCAAAAGTTTAAAAGCTTAGATATATCTTTTTAACCGACATCAAAATTGTAAAAGGAGTTTTCAATTCGGTTGTATGTTTCTTATGTTTGTTACCTCAGAACACATGAGATTTGTTTCTTATGAGATTTCTTTTTTTGTGCAGTAGTACATAGTTTAGAGAAGACGTTTTATCATCATCATCATCATCATCATCATCATGTCAGCCGATAGACGTCCACTGCTGGACATAGGCCTCCCCCAAGGCTCGCCACTCCGACCGATCCTGTGCCGCTCGCATCCACCGAATTCCCGCGACCTTCACCAGGTCGTCGCTCCACCTCGTTGGAGGCCTACCGACAGTTCGTCTTCCGGTACGCGGACGCTACTCCAGAACCTTCCGGCTCCACCGGCCATCAGTTCTGCGAGCAATGTGCCCCGCCCACTGCCACTTAAGGTTTGCAATTCTGCGAGATATGTCGGTGACCCTAGTTCTACTGCGGATATCATCTTTTCTGATTCTATCACGCAGAGAAACCCCGAGCATAGCTTTCTCCATTGCCCTTTGCGTGACCTTCTTATGAGGCCCATCGTTAGCGCCCACGTCTCAGATCCGTATGTCATCACTGGCAACACACACTGGTCAAAGACTTTTGACTTAAGACACTGCGGCAATTTGGACGAAAAGATAATGTGGAGCTTCCCGAAAGCTGCCCAACCGAGTCGGATTCGACGAGTGATCGTGACGTTTTATCTATTAAATAACTATTAACTAAATATCTAATGACTTGATCTGTCCGGTTACACTAATGATTGTTAATGGATGTTATAACGACTACCTATATATCTAATAGTAATTACAACTATCGTACAATTAGCGTACCTGGTGCTAATAGTACGACAATATTTCTGAATCGTAGTTATTATACACATTCTACATAGGTTATATACACGGTGCCCATGAGGAAAGGGAAAAATTTAAACAGCGTATTTCTGACTATATTTAAAGTTAAAAATGTCATATAATGTTTGCTGGATTCGGCTTTGTTTTTGCAAAACATCCATATAACATTCATTACTCCTTATGACCCCAAGAATGCGTGGTTCAATTTTTTCCCTTTCCTCATGGGCACCGTGTATATTATTATTAAATGTAATGTCTGTACTGTAATCAAGTAATCATGTGCATTGATTATTCATAACAGATATTAACAGAAAGTCAGTGCGAATTTGTTGCGACATTTATCATGTTACCTGTACCTACTAATTTAGTATAATCTAAATAATCCATGTATTTTCTTAAGGCGACTGATTACTTAAACCACCTTTCCAATTTGAACACACGCGCGAAATCATCAAAATATATAACGGAACAAATAGAACGCTTTACAATATTTATATGAAGGAGCTGTGAAAATACCTTTCTATCAGGTGTAGTTTAAGAGCCTGAAATTAGATGTTACTTTGCATAGGTATTATTCCTCGTAGTCTCAAAAAAATGCAACAATTATAATGAAATACTGGAAACTAGTAAAAAAATCTATATCCCAAAACACGAGGCTGTGCTTAAGAGCGGATCAGCGGTGAAAAAATATATAATTTAGAACGTTGGAAAAACGAGTTGATTGGAGGCCCAAACAATTGAATAACTTACTTGTAAGCGGCGATTTTCTTGTCAAAGCAGAACTTTTCCTCGCAGCATTTCCAGTACATCGTCTCCAGGCAGCTGCAAAAATATGATAATGTTACTTCCATTAACTATTTCTTTTTCGGATTTAATTTTGTAATTTTCCTACCATTGTTACGGCTCACTAAGGAAACTCGCCAATCTTAAGAATTGGTGCAGACTTGTTAACTCCCATCATGTCATAAAAAAATTGTTTAAATTTGAACTTTAATAGCTATCAATAGTCGAATATTATAACTGTCATATATGGCTGCGTATGCGGTAAAGGGTTAAGTATAGTGTTTATCTGTATAGTGTTTATTGATAAATTTCGAAAAGCAAAATCAAAATACATAATTATATAAGGTCTAATCCATCTCCGAATAAAGTTTGATATATGCTACAAACTAGATTGACGAGCATTAAGTTGATGAATTCCTAGTTTGGGACTTTGCAGACAGACATATTCCCAACTCCAAACTTGAGAATCGACTAATGAACATACTAATGTAGTTTCTGAGATTAGGTAAATTAAAGTTGGAACTCACAGGATACCAAGAATTACAGCCAGTATAATAACCAGGAACCACATTATTTTACACACGATTACTTTTATGTCTTAGAAAACTTCAGTTTGATGTGGTTTTATATTGTCTGATTAAAACGTTAACAATTTTAATTATGAAGTCACAGAATGATTTTGTATTAGTTCATCAAATAAAATTGTAGTAAGCATAATGGCATCACTTAACTAACTTAATAAGTTAGAACACTGATTTCTCATGTGCACTTTTAATGAATAAAAATACTTTGATTTTAACTTATTATTAAACTTTACTAAACAATTTAAAATATAGAGATATACTGTTTGCGTCTACCTACATCCGAGAGAAGCAAGATCAAGACTGTTTTTCAAACTCTAGCACTACAAAGTTATGTTTGCCGGCAGATAACTCAGAACCAAACCCTACCACATACTATATTCGTTGAAATTGTATGACAGTAGCGCCCCTTTCAGCTGCAAGTATAACTTTGCAAGGCGAACGTTTGTTCCTCTTACAAATATATGTGAAAAACGTCTAACCATAAGTCGCTAAACATTAAGGTCCAATTTCATCAAAGATCCACAAATTAAAACCGACTTAATGCTCTCTGCAAAGAGTTGATAATCGAGTAGGATCATTCTTGCATGCAGGACACAAAAGTTTGCAACTACTTCTACCTTGCGTAGTTAGCGACTGTATGAACTTATATAAACTTGTACTTGTACGATAACTCAGAAGAAAAATGCACTAAGTGCGTTTATGTGCCATACATTCATAGTACGTTTCGAGTTAAGTCATGAAACCGTGACTTATCTTGACAGGTGACAGTTACAGGTTTATCATGGCGTGACTGGACTGGGAAATTGTGAAGATTATTCACGGTTAGTGTCTTGGCTGTGAATAGTGTACAATTTGCTATACCTACTTAATTATTTTACACATTTTTAGTTTTTATACCTCTCGCCCTATGACAGCTTATTTTATATGGAGTGGTATTTTATGATCCAATATAATCCAATAAAAATAATATAGGTCCAATATAAGGTCTCTAAACTATATAGTTGTCTACAATTTATTTTTAATATAAATGCTTACTACTGGCATGATTTACAGATGGTTAGGAGCATTGTGACGCTTGTTTACATGTCGTGTATGTATGTTTGCTGTATCACTCGCAGCGTCAGGACGCCATGACTGTAACAATAGAAAATTGAATTAGAAAAGATATTTACACGAAATACTTACTTCCTGGTAGAGACCGAAGTGAGTTAAAACTGTAAGTTGACATAACGTCAACTTTTCGGTATTCATAATCAATCGTGTTGAGCCAAGGATGTATATTGAGGGACCAGCGGACGGTGAGACTCGACTAAACATAGTTTTTTCCAGCTCGATAACGATATCTCAAAATTGATTTTGTTTTAATCTACCTCTGTTTTACTCGTCTAGGAATATTAATTAAGATTTATTTATATCCCAAATACTAAAATTGGCTTTTGATTTACGAAGAAAAACGACTACAAAATAAAAATAAGTTTTTGGCTAAAATACATTTTTGGTACAAGTTTTTATCGCTGACTATACTTTTCTTTCCACAAGCAACACACTTCATCAAGACACTTCTTACAACCCCAAACACAATTAATTTGCGTGTCAAACAGCTCCATGTCATCATAATATTGGATTGTCATCCGATTTACACAGTAGGCACAGAATAAGATATTGGTATATAGGCCGAAGGTGTGGCGTCATCTATTCGAGAATGACTTTTTCTTGATTTCCAAGGCACGTTTTTTCCTGACTTAATTTATCTTGTACGGAGTTACATATATCTTTGATACATGTACCTATGTAAAATTTCAGCTCATCGGAAATCGGGAAAGGGTCAAATTTACCTTCCAAGATTTGACTCACACTAACTAACTAACATGGCAAGTTCAATAAAAGCTTGTAAAATCGGCTCTATTATGAATAACATATTATCAATGCCTCATATTCTTTCGAGCACCGTACTGCAACCAAGTTAACTAGGTTATGCTATAATTGTCCTATAACAGTACTAAACACGAATCTAACAACCATATGCCATCCATTGTATGTAAATACTATCTTAACCCACTTGCAAAGGGCAAGGAGCTATCATCTCAACATCAAAATGTCGTAACTCCTAAAAATCCTACAGAAGATACGACGTTGTGGAACGAAGATATTAAAGGGCGATTAAGATCATTAAATACTTATAGCTGTCAGTATTAATTGCTGGTAAGGTAACATTTAAAATAAAGAAAACCTTTTGACCGGCTATCAGTGATATATGACTAATGGGGCCCACTGATTACCAGTCCGCCGGACGACATCGGCCTGTCAGTTGTTCGGAACTGTATAAATTTTGTTCTAACTGACAGGCCGATATCGTCCGGCGGACTGATAATCAGTGGGCCCCATTAGTCATATGTCACTGATAGCCGGTCAAAAGGTTACCTTAGTCAGTGGGCCTCTTTATAGGAAGTTTAAATGACGTATCGTGTAAAGGGGTTACCGGAAAATTTTAGTTTTTATGTTAAATTTTTATACGTTTTAATCAAGGGCAAATTTCATGTAAAATTGACACGGACCAAAATATTTAAAAGATAAAGTTGGGTCGATAGAAGTAAAACACGAAAACATGTCTAATTTTCATTTATTTTCAGTTTATCGTTACCCTGCATACCGTGGCAGTATAATTTTAGTATAAAATGATATAATATATGTGCGACATTACAGCAAATTGGCATTAAACTGTAACATAAGTAATACTTCATAATAAGACGTAGGCATACTTAAAGTCAAGAAAAATTAAAATTTATAACTCAACGTAAGTGTCTATAAATTATCTTGTCGTTATTCGTACCTATTTGTTATGTATAGTATCTACACATTCATTAAAGTTACATACATATATTTTATACTTTCTACTTGAAAAACAATACCTACTATTGCGCATTGCTTGAAATATGGTATACTTAAGTGTGTAGAGATTGATTTATGAATGTCTATTAGAAAAACAAACACACATAAATGTCTGTCTTTAATCATGAATAATTGAAAATTATTATTTAGGTAGTTAGTTGGATAATAACAATCTTTTGCATCTTTTGTCACACATCCGTTTTAATATTGTTTCTTTATTTGTTATACTCGTATGTTCATAGCCTTCTCTATCTTTTCGATTTCTGTTTATCTGTAGCAGTATTTTCTCAATTCTTCCCTTTTTTCTGCAGTAGTAGGTACCTATTTTCCCAATTCTTCCCTGTAGGCCGAGCACATGATTGACGCGACAGTATCTCGCCGCGAGATAGACTACCCGTCTTTTACTAACTGTATGAGTTAAAAGGGGACGGGTAGTCTATGCCGCGGCGAGATACTCTCGCGCCAATCATGTGTTATCCCGGAGATACTCTCGCGCCAATCATGTGCTATCCCGGAGATACTCTCGCGCCAATCATGTGCTATCCCGGCTGCAATTGCTAAGATGTCGGTAATAACTACCAATGTTATATCTTTTCATTTTAGTCAACAACCTTTCTGACACATCACTCATCATGCTCGTTAAATTAATGGGATCCATTGAGTGCTAATAATATATGTCGCTATGTTGTTGAACTCATAACCATTAATTAGGACAGTTTGCGTAATGTGGGCGATCAATCTATCGCTCATATTACACATGCGATCAATGTGTGGACACGAACAAATCTGGTCATGCATGATATGGTAAATCTTTTAATATAAATGAATGAGGATTTTCAAGCAACAGTGGATTCGGGACCGCGTGCCTTAATTTAGAGATCCCTGCTTTAAAGTCACATACTGGTTTGTTTAAAAATAGGTACGTTCATTAAAAAAAAACGACTATTTTTCTTAGTTAAGTACCTACAAGTCTTTTACAAAATGTCATTAAAAATTGAAATTACAAACATTTAACTAAAACAAAATATATTCTCTTTAAAATATTTATTCTACGCTATGATACAAAAACGCAAACGTTATTAAAATTATCAACAATATGCCGCAGGTTTTTTTTTTTCAACGTATTTTTGGGACCCCTTGTGATTTCTATACACCGGTTAGGTGTCTGTAACTAAGCAAGGTTTAATTAAACAGCTCAAAGCTCAAGGTCATATGTACCCTGTAGACAGTCTATTTACATTACCATCGCACATCTACATACATATAAGTAAGTAATTCAGCTTCCTTAACACAACAATAGCTTGTTGGCTTGTCGCGTCGTCGTCGCGTGCCATGTTTGGCGGTAATAGGCGAAGTATGTGATGAAAACAACTGTTTTCTCTGACCACGTTAATAGTTGTAACAGCCATAGGAACATGCATTCAATTGTTTATCATATCCCTGCGCATTATGTTCCAAATTCCAACTGGTTTTCCAATGGTGTTTATGGCTATACGTGTTGGGGCTGTTGTTTTTACACAATACACCTAGGTACACGCATGGGTAAATGTAACATTACCAGACTGATATCAGCAAAATGACTGTTAGGATGTTCCGATATCGTACTATTCCTACTGTATTCGTTCCTGTAACTGTCATTAAATTTTCTCCCAAAAATCCGATGTGTGAAAATTACAAATTTCATCATCATCTTAACGCAAGAAAGAAATTGTCCAAATTTTTCCGTTCCAATCTTCCAATACGTTTCAGTATGAACTTTTCTGCATGTGGGTGGCGATAAGTTTATATATGAAACATGACGACATTACTTCTATTGGGATAAATAATAAAAAATAATACCGCTTCTCGCTGAGAGGAATTCAAACTGCACAATATCTAGGGGATACACGTTACGTGTTCATAGTTCTTTAACGTGATAAAAATAACAGTTGTAAGTGAAATCTATTTTTGTTAGAAGTCAATAAAACTACCTGTCAACAGAGACAAATGTAACAACACTTCACATCATACTGTAGTATACATAATTTTTATAGCCTATAGGTACATGTGCTCTTTAATTCTACATCTAAAATAAATGCCTTCTCAATTTGTTTTCCATCTTCTGTAATGTTTCTAAAGAGTTCATTATCTTTACTATTATAAATTAATTAATTTCCCGGCCAAGGTAACAAGCAAAACATCTTTTCAAGCAAATCTGCGCGCAAAAAATTGAATAGACGTGCATAATACGTACCTTTTTTGCTGTACCTTAATTATCAAATGACAAGACAAGAAAATAGATCTCAACCTTCAAATTAAGTACTGCCACAGATTATATAATGTACTGCTATCCGGGTTTTCTGAGTTGACGAAAATCATGTGAAAAGTAACATTATAATATAAGCAAAATATAAGCAATTGAGATGATGAAAATTGAAAATATATCTATGTGGAGATAGGGCGCAGGCCTGGGGGATACCTACTGACGTGTTTTTCGCTGAAGATTATGAACGAGACTAAACGTTAGGGTATATGTTTGTGTTTAAGTAGTCTTTTGACAAATTGGTCGTGTTGTGGCTGTCACTTAGTGTAAAGGTTTATTTAAGGTTTTGTTTACACATAAATACACATGTGAAAACAGACGTAAAGATGTGCAATGCTGCACCAATATCATATTCTATAATTATCCTTAATCATAAGAAAAATCATTCCAAAAACAAACTCATATAATAAAACTATGAAAACGGATTATATCGCGTATATTGAATTTATAATACATCGCGACGATTTTTTTTTTATCGCGTATATATATATATATCTTTACTTGAAAAATAATTATAGTGTATAACTAGCCTTATGAACCGATTTTGCATGTACAACCAGCCTTAAAGTTTGTAGTCTATGATTGTTCATTATTTTAGTATGTGGGTATTTTTGCACTTTGTAATCTTTCCTCAGTCACCCGTTGACCACGAACGCTGTAAAGAGTTCGAAACGTCGGGATGTATTATAAGTTCAATATACGCGATATAATCCGTTTTCATAGTTTTATTTCATGAGTAACTATCGCGGTAACCGAAGACAATATTAAACTCATATAAATTACTATTACTACAAAACTTCTATATTGCTTCTTATAAAACTTCTTATATCTTACTTTTATATAGCTTAGATGCAGTTAATTCCATATAAACATGTCGATCTTCACAAAAACAATCTCGAATAAGTCAAGGAAAAAAGTATCTATTGTCAAAGGGCTATTCATGCGACAGTTTTCCGTGTCTTGTATAAGTAATTGTACTAATTGGAAACAATTGTGCTAGATATCCAGGCAAACAAATCAGGGCTCGGAGACATTGTTGTATTAGTGTTAGATGGTACTTAGATAATATTGCAAATGGAACATTCTGCATTATGAGGACTGATAAGGTGATAAGATAATCGCATCGTCATTAAACTTAGAGATTAGATGAACGGCATATAATATATCTTCTATGGATAGTATGTTACGAGTATATCTTAAACAGATAGGTAACTACAGTAGGATATCTGCACTTGACTTGAAGGTCTTCGTGTAAGGCCTATGGGGTTAAATGAGATAATCATGTTAATGACCAAGCACCGTATCGCTTTTAAAATGTAAGGGATTGTAATCACGAAATCAACCAAAATTATCTCAGTGGATGGATTTCGGTGAATATACATGTATCTTAAAATAAGGCAATTTGAACGGAGTATTTCACGTACTTATAGTTATTCTGAATTACTGTTTCTGGCCTAGTGGGTAGCGACCCTGCCTGGGAAGCCGATGGTCCCGGGTTCAAATCCTGGTAAGGGCATTTATTTGTGTGAGGACAACAGATAAATATTTATATATTACATATATCGTTGTCTAAGTATCCACAACACAAGGTCCCTTTAGATAACACGCATACTTAGAACCAAAATATTAATGTAGGAATATTTTTTTAAAATTTTCCGCAGAAAACGATTAAATATTAATTTAAGTAAATTATACTTATATGCCAGAAAAACATAACTAAATCTTCAAAGTCTTATGTCGTATCACTTATTATTTAAAATTAAGCCTTATTCTTGTATGTATAAGGTAAAAATTGTTTTTTTCACAAAGTGTCTATGAACATAGGAGATACGTGTGGCTCGTCACGTAAACCAAGGTATCAATATTAGCACGAGAGGTTAAACAACAACTTTGCCCCCTTGTAAAACAATAGTACATTGTGCAACATGGGGTGTAAGTTAAATATTGCAAACGAGAGTATAGTAAATAAGAACAAAACAAACTATACTAATCCTTTTCTTTTGGGTGCTAGTATGAAAGAGAGTAGTAAGAAAGATAGTATGATTCTCTCTGTCTATGTTTGAAATGAGACAGTACTTTGACAAACTATATTATAATATTGTCTTCGGTTACCGCGATAGTTACTCATGAAATAAAACTATGAAAACGGTCTGACTCACCCGTTGACCACGAACGCTGTAAAGAGTTCGAAACGTCGGGATGTATTATAAATTCAATATACGCGATATAATCCGTTTTCATAGTTTTATTTCAAACTATATTATGTTTATGGTCTAATTATTTTGGATTTTTTATCTACTAAATTTAGCTAACTTTTAGGTACCGTCAATTTAGTCTTAAATAAATCGCATCGCAGTTGTTTGAAATGCTATTTTACAAATAATTTCATATTTATATGGTGATCGGTGAAGGAAAACATCGTGAGGAAACCGGATTACCCAATAAAGCCTAGTTTACTCTCTGGGTTGGAAGGTCAGCTGGCAGTCGCTTTCGTAAAAACTAGTACCTACGCAAATTCTTGGGATTAGTCGCCAAGCGGACCCCAGGCTCCCATGAACCGTGGCAAAATGCCGGGACAACGCGAGGAAGATGATGGTGATCTTTAAATTTAAACCTTTTTCCTCCCGCGGACGTTTCGGCTGTGGAATGAGCTCCCTGCCAAGGTTTTCCCGAGGGGCTACAGTATGGGGTTCTTCAAAAAAGGAGTGTACAGGTTTTTAAAGGGTCGGCAACGCGCGTGTAATATCTCTGGTGTTGCAGGCGTCCACAGGTTACGGTAACTGCTTACCATCAGGCGGCCCGTATGCTTGATTGCCACCGACGTGGTATAGAAAAAAAATTAGCACCTTCTTTACTTCTAATTACACGACTGCTGAAATAAAGAACGTATTGTTTTAAAACATGAATATGGTGTTATGAGAAAGTTAAGAAGGCCATACAAGGTTAACCTCGTTTAAAATCAAACAAAGTTTTGCAAGTACATTAATTTATAGGTACTGTGTCCACGAGACTAATCGGGATTAACTTTCTTTAAGGAAATAACATCAGCAGGAAATACCCATAGTGGGGTTAACAGCGCTGACCGTAAGCTGGGTCATTAATTAGATATAGGTAATTATTCTGTAACTCAGCTTACCTTAATTTACTTTAATGAGGGGAAAACATGTTTGACCTCATGGTCTGTAAGTATAGTCAGCATGAAATCTGTAAGGTTGACTGGTAGAGAATTCCTTATAGCATTAAGTCCGCCTTTTGTACGATTGTATTTTCTTTTGTGCAATAGCAATAGAGGTAATTAGGTAATTATTCTGTAACTCAGCTTACCTTAATTTACTTTAATGAGGAGAATACATGTTTGACCTCATGGTCTGTAAGTATAGTCAGCATGAAATCGGTAAGGTTGACTGGTAGAGAATGCCTTATAGCATTAAGTCCGCCTTATGTGCGATTGTATTTTCTTTTGTGCAATAATGGTTAAATAAATAAATAATAACGGCCACAGTGCCAAATATCGTAACACGCCTTTGTTACCATAAAATGTGTCATTTTTATCCAAAAGGGTACTTATTGTCGGTTGTCAATAAGGCGCTATTTCCATATAGCTTCAATTTGAAATCAACCTTATCGACAAGCGACAATGTGGTACCTTTTGGTTGAAAACGTCACAAATGAAGGATATTATTATTATTATTATTGTTGGGGTTTTGTGGGCCTGTGAGTGTCACGTCGACCAAGCAGTGATCTATTGTGACGGCCCTTTAAAGTTCGTTACTAATGCCCGTTGAGTCCAGAAAATTCCAGATTCTTTGGGCCGTAATGTTCTGTACCTCATAGGGTTGCAGTATGTGCCGCCCTAAGTGGATACTTCTTTTTGACATTAGTGGTCCACAGGAACAGAGAATGTGCATTGCAGTCTCCTCTGATTCCTGGCAGAACCTGCATGTCGCATCCTGTTTCTTCCCAATTCGGAACATGTGTTTGTTCAACTTACAGTGTCCAGTCAATATTCTAGTCACTGCGCAGGTTTTATATCTTTTGAGCCTTAGAAGCTCCTTAGCAGTTTTGCCGTTGAACCCTTTGATTAGAGCTTTCGAGTGTTCTTGTCCTTTGACGAACTTCCACCGATCGATTGCTCTCGTTTTTTCTATGTTGCTGAGCAGAGAGTATGCATCCCGTTTTGTGATTCCACAGAACGGTTCTGGGCCGACCAGGGGTGTGTCTGCGCCCTTTCTAGCAAGTTCGTCCGCTTCTTCGTTTCCGTTAATGTCGGAGTGCCCTGGTACCCATCTAAGTATGACTTTGTTGGAGTCAGCCAGTGCATTTAGGTTTGTTTTACAGTTCTGGACTAGTTTTGAGTTTGACTCGAGGGAATCTAGTGCCAGCAGAGCAGCTTGGCTGTCTGAGTTGATGATGAAATGAAGGATATGTAAGTACTGATAATATTTGGCCAATTTGGCGGTCACAATCTATTTGATGTTGACTGTACAGTAATTTCGATTCCATAATTTTGTTCCCGACACTCTGTTTACTATCTAAGAATTTTCAAAAGCGGTTCCGCAACCGCAAGAAATGTAATGTACGGCATTCTTTATAAGCGCACGGACTTAAAAGACTGAAACCGCAAGAAATTAGACTGAAACCGCAAGAAATTAGACTGAAACCGCAAGAAATTAATCGCAGTGCGTTCTAAGCCTAAAAAGTTAAGTTCCAATCTCCCAATATTTGACTGCCTCACTCCAGCAACTGACACCTAGTTTACAGTTTAGTTTTTCGACCTAGTTAAGGGTTTATACCATTAATACCACCACCATACCATTGATGTCATGAGAAACAAGGAGGCGTATTCTGATTGTAATAACAGGTTATGGTTTTGATCTGGATTTTGTTATGGATTTGATCTGTAAGTGTAGGTGACGTTTCTGGTTGAAAAAATCCAGATCAAATTCCTAACCTGTTATTACAATCAGAATACGGCCTCAAGAACTCGTTTTGAATCAGTCACGGGTTTTTATTGAGCCGCCAATTATTTACGTACTTACCTAACACAATATTTAGCTATGTACGTCATCGCGTCACGACTATGCGTAAACTCATATTGGGTGTTGCCTAAAACAAGACTGGTATTCTAAATTTAAACATTTTAGTTTACTGTTATTGATTTATATATATGTATGTTGATATGTTATGACACTTATGACTCGCAGCTTTGTATCACACCAATATGTCTATATTGATGAAATGGCGAATTATGTAGATCAAATTGGCATAAACTTGTAAGTTCGTATCGGCATTAAAGGGGCCCACTGACTATCAGTCCGCCAGACGATATCGGCCTGTCAGTTAGAACAAAAAAATTACAGTTCCGAACAACTGACAGGCCGATATCGTCCGTGGAGTAATTTATACACGGATAAAGTCGCGAGATAATACATAAGTTTTATCTATGACTTAACTCTTCAATCTCATTTAAGTTCGTAATCAGGATAATTAAGTCCCCGGCAAGCTCGGCCGAATTTTACCTTCCTAACGGAGTTTCGTTCTCATTTTAAAATTACGTGTTGGATTGTAATAAAACTTTGCACATACAATGACATAAGGTATTTAAGTCTGTAATTAGTTTATATAGCTGTAGTTTATAAAACAAACGAAGTAGAGCAAAAACAAGTTTTGTATGAAAAACTTAAATTCGCTATATATATTTTACTACCTATTGTATCTGAAGCTACAAAAAATAATTACAGGCCTAGACATATATACCTTATCCTATTGCAAGTACAAAGTTTTAGAGCATCGAGCTAGTCGTTTTAAAATGAGAGCGTAACTACGTTTGTATGGAGATCCGAGCTTGCCGGGGACTTACTCTATATTTGCATAGGTACCTAAAATTACTAATAGTATCTCTATGTGGAAATATTTATTCATAGACCTGTCAGAGATTTGTAATGGTCATTCAAATTTTTATATTCATAAAACGTTTAGAACTTGTGAAGCAATTGAAACAAAAAGACATTACTCATACTAATAGTTACAAATTTCGTCATTTTTAAACGATAGTTCTGAGATACACTGTATTTTATATTTATTTGTTGTACTTACACATATAAATGTGCAAATTATATAGGATTCTACGTAATAATTTAATAAAACAGCTAGGCATAAGGAGATTACACTCGAATTATAGTTATGCAATATGTATGTATTATTCTTAGAAATCGTTTTAGAGTACCCAAAGAGAATAGATAGTATAGAAGGTTACGTCATAGTAAATTTTGTAGTCACAGCTAATTTACTGCCATCTATCGACACACTATTAAAACTATAACTGAAAATGTATAAAAATAAAAGTATATATGTATATATAAATGGAAAAATGTATTTTTTAGAACGCCATATGACTTTGTCCCATGTTCTTTTACAGATATGTACGCCATCTAGCCGAGTATAGGCCAAAGGTGTGGCGCCATCTATTCGAGAATTACTTTTTCTTGATTTCCGTGCCACGTTTTTTCCTTAGACTTTATTTATTTTATACGGAGTTAGTTATGTCTTTGAGCGTAGGAACCCATGTATTGGACGTACGCTAGCGCTACTTAAAATTAGAATAGGTACCTACCTGCTCTAATTAATGATACAAACAAAGATAAGTATACTTATAAACCACAGATCACCTCAACTATTAGACCGAGAACATAGGACAATCGATGTCACCACACATTTAAATATTATTTCAGTTGCGCCTACAATTACGACAAATAAGTAGTAGGTACTCATGTAAATTAAAAAAGGTTCACAAATAGGAGTGTACTTATAGGTATGTGTAGTATAGTATAAAATTGTGTTGAATACAACTTAGTTGTGCTGCTCGAATCGTAGCATTTTACAAGTTGTTTTTTTTTTCACAGTGAAAGAAAGTGTCTATGACCATAGGCAATACGTGTGGTTCGTCACGTAAACCACAGAATAGATCGTGAAATGACTTCTCATCACACCAGCTAAACGCTCTCTTGATTGTTCAAAAACTTCAAAAACTGATAAGAAAGTTGCATTTTATTCACATGTGAGGCAAAGTAATCAAATGCAAATCTTAATTTGTTTTCTTATGTTTGCTGGTAGAATTGACTTTTAAATGATGATTTTGAATGATAAATATTTAATAACATTAATTCTGAATCGATTTGCTTTGATTTTGTTTGATATTTTACAGTTAGTATTTTCCTTGTGTTGGTGTGGTGAGACATTTTGTGTTTCACTCGGTTGCACCTATGAGTACATGATGGTGACCGCATTTCTTCTTTTTAACGTTTTATAATGAGGACTCTGCTTAATCTGTGTATATCTTAAGATTCTCAAATATTGATAGTGTAATAAACACAGGTAAGCAATATAAGTTTGATTATAGTTGTCGTGCGCAAGTTTAGTTTAAAGTTTAATTTAAAATAAAGTTTTATAATTTAAGGACATTATCGGTCTTCGGAATTGGTCCATTTTTCTTAATATATTATAGCACAATTAAAACGAAAAAAGTACGTTAAACCTTTTCCTTATGGCATTCATGGCAACCCTAAGATTTACCTATACACACACTTTACATTTATTAAGGTAATCGGTAGGTATTTTGGAAACGTCGTGTATTTACAACCAAAGAGAGGGTATGAACGTTTAGTAACTCATTCTAGATAGATTTAAAATCAAATGTAAACAAACACGGGATGACTAGGTATGTCGGCTAGTCGCAAACTCGTAACTCCTCCGGAGGAGTTACGAGTTTTGTTTGGCGCCTTTAGTTATTGTTGGCTAAGTTAGCAATTACTGATTTCCTTGAAATGGAGTTACGACATTTGCGACTTTAGCCGACGTAATTGTAATCGTATCACGAATTTGGCTTAACAAAAAAGCCCGTTGTAACAGAGAACAGACATTCAGCTTTATAAAAACATGATGATTTTTCTGCGTATCGATCGTTATCAACATAACTAAATTTCTGTGTAAAATAAATTATTACCTACCTCTCATCCCATAACAAATAGACACACCTTTGATTTTATATTTACTCGTATTACAAACAATTCACAATTAGAAAAAAAAAACACTGACACTTTTCGTGTACAGAACCACTCACATTATTTTTCACTCAACTAGAATGTTTGTTTAATTTTAAGTACTAATCACTTGTTACTTAGTAAGTGCGGCCTGTCCGAAGTTTGGGATCCGACTGCTAAGTGTTGTGACTCATTGAGCATTTGATGAGATTGGTGCAGGTGAAGGGCGGAAGCGGGCTATCCCTACCATGTAAAACACTATCTCATCTCAACCGAGATCCGGGATCTATTTTATAGTATTTTTTAGTATCTGTTGTTGTAGCGGCAACAGAAATCAACCATCTGAAAATTTCAACTGTCTAGCTATCACGGTTCATGAGATACAGCCTGGTGACAGACAGACGGACACACGGACAGTGGAGTCTTAGTAATAGGGTCCCGTTTTTACCCTTTGGGTACGGAACCCAAAAAAGAGTACATCATAAAATCGTCCGGATCGTCCCTGATGTCCGTAAGTTTGTGATATTTCGTAAGTCTAACTGGCCAGTATTAACCTCGTAAGGCCCACCATACAAAGTTTCCCTATTTTTAATTTGGCTCTTGTTGTATAGAAGATTAGGGTGACTTTCGTTTGTTTTAGAAAACATTGAAACAAAGGAAATGCTACTTAATTCAGTTGGTGTAAGGTTCAAATTAGATTGAAACAGAGTGTACATTGTAATGTAATGCACATTGGGCCTTACGAGGTTATCCAAAGAATATTTTTCCAAGTATAGTCAGATTAGTATAGTCAACAACAATGATAAACGACCTATCAAAAAAATCAAATTATCAGTCCGCTCATAACTTATAACTTATACTACTAACTTTATAATTATAAAGATACTACGCCAATGCTTGCTAATGCTAACTAATAATGAGTGTAGATACCTATTGGGAATTCCCTCTTGATAATTCACGATTCATTAGGTAACAATTATTTTTTGTTAGTGATCGACTAATAGCATTGCGAATATAGCCGAGCCAGATGTAATTAAAGGTGGCCATAGGTATTCTGTTTTTATTTTAATATAAAACGTGTACCTACTTTATTTATTACTAAATGATAAAATAATTTTTGCTATTATAGAGGTCGCAGGTGTCTTGAAGCATGTGGTGTTAATCTATTGAGACGTTAGTTAAGCAAATTATATTATCTATCATCATCATCATGTCAGCCGATAGACGTCCACTGCTGGACATAGGCCTCCCCCAAGGCTCGCCACTCCGACCGATCCTGTGCCGCTCGCAACCACCGAATTCCCGCGACCTTCACCAGGTCGTCGCTCCATCTCGTTGGAGGCCTACCGGCAGTTCGTCTTCCGGTACGCGGACGCCACTCCAGAACCTTCCGGCCCCACCGGCCATCAGTTCTGCGAGCAATGTGCCCCGCCCACTGCCACATAAGGTTTGCAATTCTGCGAGCTATGTCGGTGACCCTAGTTCTACTGCGGATATCATCATTTCTGACTCTATCACGCAGAGAAACCCCGAGCATAGCTCTCTCCATTGCCCTTTGCGTGACCTTGAGCCTTCTTATGAGGCCCATTGTTAGCGCCCACGTCTCAGATCCGTATGTCATCACTGGCAACACACACTGGTCAAAGACTTTTGACTTAAGACACTGCGGCAATTTGGACGAAAATATACTGTGGAGCTTCCCGAACGCTGCCCAACCGAGTCGGATTCGACGAGTGACCTCTTTCTCGAAGTTGGACCTACCTAACTGGACTGTTTGTCCTAGGTATACATAATCGTCAACAACTTCGAGCGCAGATATTATCTATAGCCATAATAAAAGAGTATTAAAAATGGGCTTTAAATAATGGTCCTTTTTATACGAGTAAGTCGGTAAAACAAAATGCCACGAGAAGGCAACAATTATGGCGGACGGATTATCTCTTATCGGGTAGGTATTACTTGATGGATCACTGTTCTATATGTACCTATTTATACATTTCTAGGCAATGATGAAACATTACGGTTATCTTATACTCGTATTATAATCCGCTTAGTTTATCACTATTTTCTTCATGTTTTTAAAAAAGGTTGTTTAATATGTTACCCTCAAATTGTATGAAAGATATCGCTCCTTAGAGATTTGACCACCTGTTGTTTGCTTCTGTCTCTAATTTGTCTTTTGTATTGTTTTCTTTTAATATAGAGCATTTCTATTGTAAGTATTGTAAGAGGTTTATGCTTAAGACTACAACTAGTTTTAAGGATTTACTCTGAATGGAACATTTATAAAATTATTATTTATTTATTACTCTAATTCTCGAGGTGGGATTATTAATTAATTATTCACATTAAGTACAAGTCGTTCACAGCTGATTTATACGCAATGTCAAGAATTACATGCTATCTGACACTAATCACAAAAAACATACAATAACTCGTCATTTCCGAATGTAAGATATTCATATTTCGGATAGCAGTTTTCTATAAGTAAATTCAGTCTATAAATGAAATGACTACATTTGTATGACAAAAGCGCGTTAGTATATCTTTTAACACCATCAAATAATGGGAATTTCCCAAGTACAAACCAAAATTAACAAAAATAGGTTAGAAAATAGAATGAGCGGTTAAATAAAATCGTCCCAGATCTGATTTGGTAAAGTAACTGTCGATCATAGTATTCATAGTTGCCCAACGGTAACTATAGGCCGATCGCAAACTAACGACAAAGCGATACAAAAAAACCTTGATTAAATTATGCCTATGATTTTTAAAAATAGTACTGAGAGTACGCCAGAAGTCCGCCAGATTTCTGTCGCGGGGTGAGGTAATTCGAGTCGGGGCGGGGCGGTGCGTGGCCGTTCTGTATGCTGATAATACTATTACTTATTCTGTGATATTGTCGGGTAGGTGTAGTAGATGAGGATACAGGTTCACGCTTGTTTTTACATCCCTTTAGGAAAACGTAACCCTCCGTTCGGTGGCTCGGGGGTAATAAAAAACATTGTAGGTATGTAATTTGGACGGTAAATAGACTCCAACCAAGTTTCGTCGTCGAGTTTGTAATATTTGGACACTTATTTAATTCAGTACAGGTTCTTTCCCTAACAGCATTTATACGTCATTATGACGTCAGCGAAGTCATTGTGACGGCATAATTACGTCATTATGACGTCGCTGACGTCACTTTGCTACCTGGGTTATGGTCTCCTACCTCGTTAAGTGTGCCCTATATGGTGTAAAGTACTTTAACTTTACAAACGCATTTTATTTTTTTAGTTTCCAGTCGGTGATTAGGTGGGCATGTCCATGATTCCATCCATCCATCCATACATGTCCTTCCATGTTACGGGACATTTTTCACATCCATTATGACAGAAAGTCAAATGATCAAAAAAATTCGAGTTTGCACGGGACAATAATAGACAATTTCGTGGAATGCTTTAAGTACTTACCTTTATTGAAAAGTTTCATCATTTTTTATAGAATTGCTTAAAACAAACATAATTATAAACGAATATACACCCTGTTTTTTTCCGTTAATTTCAAGGGCGCATTCCTGAGATTAAATTAATAGACAATCAAACACATCGATATTCTGATTAACTCCATTTCGGAGATAATCCATAAAAAAAACTGATAAGGCCCGTAAGAGCCACACCTTACACACTTGCCTTAGAACCTGTTTAGATATTGATTAGTGCTTAATAAGAGTTTATATACATTTGCTACTAAACGCAAGTACTATCTCGGACTATCGATATTCGAAATGTCATTCATATGTCATAATTTTCAATTATTTGTTCGAAGTTAACGGAATTAAAAAAAAACACGATGTAGAACCTCATCGTTTTTAAGTCGCGCAAAAATGGCGAAATGTCCACTTACTATACCGAGCGTGCGACCGCCCTAACAATTGATACACCGATCGCGATCACAAGGGCAAGTAACGAAACGCTTCCAATACGGCGCGACGGCCTTTGCTACCCCATGCCGGTTGCTTCATTCAATCATTTATTGCAGTATATTTCATATACACCATAGTAAATTTATTTAGCGCAGTTGTTGACCTTTCGTCCCAGCTGAACCGTCACGAACTTCTTCTGAGGGCCTACCGCGAACACCGGAGTTCGCAAATTGCGGCCATCTTTCTTTATTACTCTAATTACGCCTTAATTGGAGTAATAGAGAAAAATGCCCGCAATTTGCGAACTTCGTTGTTCGCGGTAGGCCCTCTGGTGTATTTGGTTCTCTTACTGCTTCTAGAAGTTTTTGAATTATTAACTCTCCTGGTGACGCAGTGGTACATTGAGTGTGCTTGGTGACGCGTACGATTATGATGCGCCAACTTGACAACCGTCAGACTGCCTAGAGAAAAACGATGTGTAGGTAAGAGGCACAGTATGATTGTGAAATACCGATCGCTCTAGAAACGCTTCCAATACGGCGCGATCCCCATGTCGGTTGCTTCATTTAATCATTAATTGCATTAATGTAGTTGGTTCATGTACAACACAGTTATAAAAACAACAGAAATAATACATCCAATGTGTGAAGGGAGAACAGCATGACTAATGAACTACAGCTGTTTCTGCATTTTTACTATTCCGAATGTTTTCGCATCCAGCGAATTCGCTCTGGTGTGCGAGCATCGCTGTATACGTACGTACAGCGACAGAGAAAAGGAGCGTAGTCAGCTACAGAGAAAAGGTACCCCCCTGCATATAAGGTTGTACACAAAGGTGTTAAGGGGCTGTCACGCTCATACACAGGAGCGACCTGCGAATTCACATCAGTGTGACAACCGCGTAGCGATTGATACACCGGTCGCTATCGAACACAAGGAGAGTCGATGCCCATGCCGGTTGCTTCATTCAATCATTGCGTTTATGTAACGTGCACACTGGTGACTGGTCGTTCGTATACCTTATTGCCAAGGCATTAGGTCTATTTATGGTCAGTTAAAGTGTGTTGTGTGTTACTGTTAGGAGGTACAAGGTAGTCATTTTATTTAGCGTAGTCATAGACACCGTTCGTCCTACACCCGTACTCGGACTACAACCCGTTTGGCGTTCCGGTGTCCATGGGCGACGGTATCCTATTACTATCAGACGATTTGTCTGCTCGTTTGCCTCCAAAAGCATAAAAAAAGTTTTTTTTTTTTTAAATTTACTTCAAGGTACCGACAGGGATTTCTTTACCCTTGTACCCATAACATTATATTAAGTAAGTACCTATTCTAATTTATGACCTGATTGGACTACATACGGCGATCTTGATATTAACAATACAAACCAAACGTAATATTATGATTAAAAATTATCCGCAATAATCTCACCTAAATAATTCAAAAACAATTTGCTTCGAATGTTACTCCGTCTAATATAACATGACCTCCTGATCCCTAGAGAGCTTTTAATATTCTGAGATTGAACTTATATTGGATTATTTAAGATGCGATTGGTCAACGTTGTGAATATCAACCCTAACAGAAATACCTATATGAACTACGTCCAGCAACTTAATATACATTCTATCTAGACGCATCAAGGTTGAAATTGCAACAAAAACCATAAGTCATACAATACTTATTATAATTACAGGTAGCCAATGGATTCAGCTGCAGAACAGCCTATAAATCCCAAATAAAGCAACATAAAGTATACTTTATCTAGACGTATCAAGGTTTAAATTGCAATGAATTTGACAGGTCCTTTAATGCTAAGTATACAGCTGGCAATGATCTTTATTGAGGACACGGTCACCTTGACTTTGCGCGGATTTCGTTTCCTACGGAAATGACAGAGCAGAGCGACAAAACCATTTTTTGTCGCGATTATTGTTCAGAGATTGTGATAGCTCTCAGATAAACTTGCACACAACTTAATATAGTTTATTTTTCCCTACTTGTGATGATATAATGTATTATACATATATCTGGGCTATAGAGTACGATTTTCGAAGTTTTCGATTAGTCTGTGTGGAAAGAGCGTCGTGGAATATACGGGAACCAAAACATTCTATGACTTCTCTATCCGCACAGACTCTAACCGAAAACTTCGATAATCGTAGTGCATCAAGTGCATGTACCTATGTAATAATTAGCGGAAGTTCATCAAGGAAAAGTGTAATCGCTAGGGATAACAATCCTCAACATTGAGGATAAAAACCCCCCTATTTGTTGTTAAACATGTTTGGTTTAAAAAATGTTTTATTTCCATTTCCAGCCTTGCATCGGATATTGAAGTTTAACCTCAAACTACATTAAAATAATATTTCTCGACACATACTGACATATCCATTAATCTATTTACATATGCACTTTTTGCATTTCATTAAGTCCTTAATATAATGCGTTTCAATTTAAATCATCGCTCAACGGAATTGAGTTTACAAATACTTCTTATATTCCGGCATATATTTCTCATTTGTTTTTATCAAGACTACAGCATATCCACTTATGGTAAAATTATAATTCTAAGCAAGAATAATCTGATCTTGTATCTTTTCGACAAGTAAATAGTTAAATTACAGTGATTAACTTGTTAGTTGCCGTAGCTTTTCTGTAATTATTTTGATCTTGTTAACTTATCTTTAGCGTGAGGTTGTCTATAAAGTTGTACCACAGAATAACTAATAGTACTACCGTACAGAAAATTCACTCCTTCACAAAAGCCAGATTTAGGTACAAAATTATACCTACACTCGCCGCCTGCAAGCAAAATTGAAACTTATAACCGCGCACGAACCGTGAATCTTCTTTGCGCGCCGCAGTTTTATGCTGAGCTGCGAGTGTCGGCACGGGGTTGTCACTTGACAAGTTTTTGTACCTATACCTACTGATTTATTATTTTTAAGATAAATATGTAGGAATTACAAACGTAAACATAAAATTTTTAGCCGGAGATAGTATGTCTGATTCTCACGGAAGTAGGTATGCCACAGAAGTACTTATTCCTTTGAAAATATGTCGGTCAATATAGTCCGGAATTTAAAAAAAAATGTTTTTTCTGCTTCCTTGTTCTTCCGTTTATTCAGACATCCGTAAACAGAACAATCTTTTATACAGATTAGATCGCGATTTAAGTTTCGAAGCCATTGCGTATTTTCAATTTTGCGCGAGCGGCAGCCCACTGCCATACACCTGCCCGGGCGGTGCGCCGGCCAAATATACCTAAACTGCGCAGTGACACCCCCCTGGTTGTACACCTACATTTAAATAAGTTTAACTTGGGAATTACAAATTATTAACACTTATATTACAAATACCCGTCTCATTAGTTAATACCCTTAATTTAGTCATTATTAATTCAAGAGGTTTTTTTTATGGAGTGTTATTCCTTAGTAAAATAAAAAACATGCAGTGGAAAACCTAGAAAAGCCCAACTTCAACCAGACGAAATCATGCAACACGATTTTTTTTACCATATAAAATTCGCAATGTACAGCTATTAGTGCGAAGAATTTTATCTACAAATCACCTCAATACTTTGGGCACACTTGGTAAATTAACCATTTTCTGTCAAAATATCGGACGCAAATGTATTAAAGCCCTCTTTAATGAGAGCGTTAACTTAGTTTCAAATAATCACTCGGGCCGAGCACATTAAAAACCTAGCTGTAAGCAATTACGAACCAAATGCATTTAATTGGTATCATTTATGGTATTAAATACTAGACTAGGTTAATGTGCGCTACAGATCGCAGTGGTAGTTCTCATAAACCTAAATGGTTCACTTGTAGTTTATCTTAATTGGTTATTTACAGCTCTAGAAAAAACTCATTTATATTCTGGCCTTGGTTAGACATTGATGTATCTATTACACACTAACCATATATGTACAAAAGATAGTATGTCGATAGATGGCAGTGAATTTACAGTGGTTACAAAATTTACTATATAAATTTACTATATAAAGTACCGCTCTATCTTATTATATCCTCTTTGTATGTACAAATGTGTACTATGTATTCTTTTAATAGGCAGACAATGAAGTTCCAACTTATAGGGCTATTAGGATTTGTTAAACAATATAAAATTTATATACGTCTAATAATAGGTTATAATAAAAATGGTCCAACATCTAAAATGACCGTTTTATAGCTAACACGTAAACCACGAGGTTCACTAGCGCTGATGTATTGTTTTCAGGAAGAATTTATTAAAAAACATCTCAAAACTTGAGGATAAAGTATGCGCCCGTTTGCTTGTTCTTATTTAATTTGACATTTACACAAATAATTCGACCAGCAACCGAAGAAGCTAATAAACGTGGTGGCCAAAATTACCTGAATAATTACATGCGCTAAAGAATATAGCTATAGTCTCTGATAATTTCCTCCTCCTCGCTCCCTAATCAAAATCGGCTGCATGTACAATGTTAAGATTTCACACAAATTATGACAATAATTTCAAAACGAAGTCAGGATAAGTACTTCTTATTCGTCGAAGTTAATACAAGTGAGTAAGAGTAAATGTCATTGTGGAAAAAGTATTTTGGGAGCAGTGTGTCATATGACTGAGCTGAAGGTCTCATTTGCATCACAATGAGAACCAGATCGCCGTATGATGCCTATTCATGAAGCACACATGATTTTTACTGCTTACGAGTATACATATAAACAGTGTTAGGAGAATGTGCTAAACTACATATTAGAATACATGGCAACTTGTAACCATTTTAATTTAGCTTAGCCAACACAGTTTGGTAGTTTTATTTCGTTTGATGGATTTTAGAGGATGAATGAATAATATGAATTTTGGAACGCTGTATTGTGTAAAGATAAAAAAACTATGTTTGCTGCGGTTATTAACGTTACCAGTTGCTATTTCTTCTAATAGATTAGTGAGACCGATCTGTCATTCTTAATTTGTTTTAACCAAGCCATGAAATATGTCCAGCTGCATGAATCACCATTTTGAGAAAATGACAATGATTACAGATTAGGTACGTCAAATCCTCCTAGGTTGGCACTGTTGGCAGACAAAACGGAAGTTACTTCCACAGATAATGCCCACGGCAATAGAGATTATGTTGTCAAGATTAAATAGCCAATCAAGTAATAAGGGAATTTGGTTAAGAATGATTCTAATGTTGAATGATTGACATGATTAATGATAAAAACCCCTGACTTAGTATTTAATTAGGGCTAGAAAACATAAGCAAATGTATTTTGACTGTGTAGGATTTGTCTCAATGTCTGCCACCGTGGCTCTAGCTGCTGAGAACTATTAACTATTAACTTATAGGTACGTTTTTAATGGTCGTTTAGACTTTAGTCCAAAGCTAGGCAAATAAAAAAATAGACATCAATTTGTAAGTTCGAATCGCCCTCATCCACTTAACTGTACTAACATTTTTGGAAGAATAGTTTCAGTGTCACCTACTTTTTGCCAGCCATAATTATAACACGATACCGATTACAGCATTAACTATGTTAGTTAGGGTTCCCTTCTATCTTTTCTATATGTAAGTACCTCAATTAATATAATGATGGGTAATTGACATTAATTTCAATCAACCGACGGACGTGGCAGTCACGTTCGTGCCGGTAATCACCTGTGTGACGTCACTGACGGATTGTTTAGGTACATCATCTGTCTTGAGAAAAACTCTCCTTTCAAGTCTGATAGCTGTTGACAAGATTTATGTACGGTCGAGCTCACAAACATCTTTTCAAGCCAACGTTCCAAAAATATACAGGGTGGGCACAGGGATTCCGACACACTTTAACCATGAATTCTAGTGCCTATTTGGATAAAAAAAAAGTAATATAACAATGCCATAGAAAGCCTAATTTACGAGATATTCAATTATTTAAGTAATTTCGAAGTTAAAAAAACTCAAGGCTAACACGCCCTTATGTGACGTAATCATACATACCAAGACACAAACAATCACACATGCAAAGCAGAAGTGTTAAAAATAGTAAACTTACCTGTCACCTGCTATAAACTAGACTATAAAGTGTCATATTGGTGTCGCATGTTGTCTTTTTCACTCTTTCAAACTAAAGATACGTTCACAAGTTAGTACTATCGTTAATTGATTTATTTTGTTCCAGAAATTAAGTAAATTAATTAGGCAATTTTGGACCCATGTTGATATAACATTTTTCTTTCGTAACACTGCCAGGAATCCACGGTTAAAGTCTGTCGGAATCCCTGTGCCCACCCTGTATCTATACGTATTAAATCGCATTTATAATCGGGTCTATCGCGAATTTATTTTGTTACCTTTATTTACCGACATTTCGACACAGGTTTCACTGGTCGTGGTCGCGCGCGGCTAACTGACGTCCCAGAAAAATGACAAAACAGAGATTGGTGTGACTACTACCTGATGAAAAGACCCGATTATAAATGTGGTTTAATATGTGTTTGTGTTCAAAGCGCGAAGGTTTTAAATGTTATATCTAAACGACCTTATTACCTGGTCTGCGTACTGGTGAAGTTGACTATGTGTGTAAACAAGAAAGAGGAAAACCACTCTCCAAGCGGATGGCCCCACCTCGTATCCCTGTCATTTAATTTAATTATACACATAGCTTTAGCGTGAGCCAATTCATGCCTGAATTGAGCCCCATTTCCTTTACATCAGATCTTTTTGATACCTAAGACATATATGTAAAATAATACTGCTTGCACTTGGCGGGCCATAATTCTGTAACTTAAATTATATAAAATAAAGTTTTATTCTATTCTATTCTATTCTATTCTTATTGTCAGAGTTTTAGAGGCGCGGAAATATATTTTTAGAGCGTTGGCTAAAGATGTTAGTGAAAAGGAAAAATCACATGTTGAGGGTGACACTGATATCACAGTGTTAAGGTACGGCAATCATTAAGAAGATAATCTCACCCGGTCCCGGTTGGGATCAACAGTTTCAAAAATATCGAAAGAGCCACTCATGTTTATTTGATCAAATGATGAATCAAAACAACGAGACAGAGAAAACCTTGAAGAGGATCTGTAATAAGGCAGGGACCTTATAGGTTCCTAAACTTAGTGTATTTATCATTTACTTTTTTCGAAAAAACTGTCAATGTACGGGTTATTTCGGGTAGGATCGTTAGATTTAAAAAGGAAAAAAGTTGTCAGTTTTGTGGCGTTCCATATACATTTCGTATGAACCGTCACATAACTGACGCCTAAATTTTGTATGAAAAATTTGAGACTTTTCTTACTTATTTTCAAACAATAGTCCTCGTGTCTGCTCTCCGTAATTCTGAGTCAAAATAACCCAAAAATGAATAGGTTTTCGAAAAAGTGATGTTGCTCTTTTTTCTCTGAAAATGCCTTTATGCACAAAAAAAATTGTACAGAAAGATTCATATTATACAAAAGTATACAAAGATGTTACAATATATATAAGTAAGCAAATACAGAAACGAGAATTAATTCTTTGCCTATACAGACTTTAGCGTCCTCATATTGAGAATACGTTTTTCAGACTGTAGTAACAAAAACTCGTTTTCTTTTACATTTGAATCTTCCGTAGAGGCTCGAGCTCGATCCCTTTCTAAACAAGATTTGAGTCATTTTGACAAAAATATTTAAGATTCGTATGATTTAAATATAATAATGAGTCGTTCCAAAAAAATATCTCGTAAAACGACTCCTCACAGCTTAAAACTTTATTTCAAACCAACACTAAAGTGCGCACTAGCACCCAAAACTTTTCGATATCATTTCGATACGTCAAAGTCAAAACATTCAAGAATAAACCGTACAGTATGGACGTCAAAAATAAGTCTACATTTCTCGCCTTATTACAAAGGAGTAAGGCGCAAAAGTGTACACATATCTTTGACATTGACTGTACAGTCGTTTCCTCGTCATGTGACATGCGCCGTCGTCACATGCGCACGCGATCGATCATCGCTGGGCGAGCGACGCTAAACGATTCTGATTAATTGCCTCCAGCGATATCACCTTCATCATTCAATGACTTGTCACATGTGATGTGGATGTATATAGAGTGACAGTGGAGATGTAATCTGTAGTCAACTTTGGGCACTTTTTTACTGATCACCTTATTAAACTAATTAATTAAATTGTTTTTAATAAAAGTTTCTGTTTTTTTTTTTCAAAAACATCTGTATAATAGGCCAGACCAAAGATAATATAGTATGCAGGGTTATTGTAATAGTAAATTTTGTAGTCACAGTAAATTTAGTGCCATCTATCGACACACGATTAAAACTAAAAATAAAATGTATAAAAATATCAATAAATGTAGGTTTATGTATGGATATTTTTATTATTTTATAGAACGCAATATGACTAGCCCATGTTGTTTCGTTGATATGTGTTAAAATTGTTAAATATCAAACGATGTATCAACGCTATCTAGCCGAGTATAGGCCAAAGGTGGCCCCATCTATTCGAGAATGACATTTTTGTGATTTCCGAGGCACGTAAAACCTTAGACTTTATTTAGCTTTGGCACATATATTTGGCCAGACGATTATAGTCACCCTATGAGTTTTGACATGTGCTCAGGGCGGTGATGACACATTGCAGTGGATTTTATGCATATCTTAAACATATATCCATCCATCCATCCTAGACTGCATCGGCACTTACCATCAGGTGAGATTGCGGTCAAGTGCTTGCCTTTTTGTAATAAAAAAAAAAAAAATATATATCAATATTGAAGCTATGAACCGCAAAAGTTAAAATTTTATTATGTCATGTTATTTTTAACTTCGAGCTACGTTTCAGATGTCACTCTACTCTATCTATATATTTATGTTATCTGTAGTAGTGTAGCATCTAAAACATTTTTAATCTAAGTATATTTTTTTTTATTCAAGAATATATTATTTCATCCTTTGTCTTTTCTAGGGACATCTTAGTTTTATTAAAATGACCCTGGGCTGCTTTCTGACATCATACAAATGAAATGACCGTACATAATATGTACGGTCTTATATTATCTCCAGTAAAGTAACTTGTACCACAAGAAAAGCTAAGCTTTTATAAATGAGAAGTTATTGTTCGAATTAACGCTCCATCTTTATATAAATCGGAACAGTTCAATGGCCTCAGTTTGTGATATTTTGTTTTGACGCTCGCGTCGATTTCAAAATGAGCTCGTAGACATTTTGAAGTAGGTCCTTGAGGCAAGCTGAAAATTAGTCTGATACTTCTACTATCATACCCTAACTTAGTACTGCAGGTCTGGCTGCAGGGTAGCGAGGCTAAATCAACCCTTATATTTTTAAGGATTTTTTTAAATATACACCATCTTCATAGTTACCATCACCACAGTATAAGTAATAGTATTATCACATTGTATGTCAAAATCTACAATCATATCCCCAGTTTTATCAAATCAGAAGAAAACAACAATACATTTGAAAAGAAATTAAAACAGCATTTATTAACAAAAGCATATTATACGATAACCGAATTTATGGAAGAAAGGAAATTATAGTCATAACTCATAGGTCGTCCCACCTACCCCCTCCCCTACGTCCCCTATTGATCGATATGCTCGTAATACATATATATTATAATTATTGTTGTTACTAGTAATAATTTTGTGTTATATCATATACAAAGTTTATATACGTAGTTACCTATAAGTTTGTAAAAGCCACTAGATATAGTTAAGTAACTGTAATTTAATTTAATTATCTGTATTTGCTACACCCTATTCAGGGTCCATGTGATACCATAAGAAATATGTAAATACTACCCAAAAATGTACCATGAAAGCAAGAAATAAATGAATACTGAATACTGAATACTGTACATCTTACTTAGTGTACCTGGTCTTTAATTTACTGCACTACAAAAATAACTTTGTAATGCATACACTTTGTAAAGTAGACCAACTTAATTTTGCGTGCAAAAATAACTTTGTAATGCATACATTTTGTATAGTAGACAAACTTAATTTTGTATAAGTAGTAGACAAACTTAATTCCCTTACTTTCTAGATCGCCTGGCAAGGTACTTTATGACTAGTTATAGAAACTTTACTTTAACCTGTAAAAATTACAGATTGCCTCAAGAACCTTGTTTTGAGCCCATAAAAAAAATCTTTAAAAATATAAGGGTTGATTTAGCCCCGCTACCCTGCAGCCAGACCTGCAGTGCTGAGTCAGGGTATGATAGGAGAAGTACTATCAGGCAAATTTTCAGCTTGCCTCTGGGACCTACTCCAAAATGTCTACCAGCTCTCCGTCTAAAAGACACGGAAAGCCAGTGAAAGGTGCTTGGCGTTCTTCCGCGTACAGCATGCGAAATAAACACTATTCTTTGAGTAATTAATTGGGTCAAAAATCTTTTCGTTGTCTTGTTTCTGACCACACTGTCACGCTTGTATTTTTCTTTTATCAAATAAATAAAAACAGTTGAGTGCTATTGCATGTCTTTCTAGCTGTACATTAAAAATTCAAGACTAAATTTCACGCCACAAAAAGCTCCACTCCGTCACATTTTTGGACAAAAAAGCGAAAGAATGACCGTTTCACTGTACTCACTACCGGCTAGAATATGAGTATTCATCTAGAGTACGTTATTGTTTTGGCGTGATATTGTTCGCGCAATCCAAACTGATATCTATTAAGTATGTATAGTAGTTTAGTTTAAGAGTCAATAAAACCAAAAATTTTGGATGATGGTGGGTTAAATAATAGTACAATTAAAAGTTAATTGCCAATAAAACTATTTGGATGATGGTGGGTTAAATAATAGTACAATTAAAAGTTAATTGCTAATAAAACTAAGAAATTCTAACTTCAACACGATTATTATTTCTACGAACAGACAATCAACGGATAATAGAATTGCTCTATTTTCTCAAGCATTCTAGATGCAACAGATAATCACAGAACCTACCTAACCTACCTAATAACACCAAATAATAAAAAAACATTATATATACAACAAAAATTTACCTGTTTGTACCATCCAATTAAAAACATAAAGAATCACCAACACTTTCAAATATAGAAAAACTATTTTTAAATTTCGAATGACGAAGACGTTCCGTTTCATGCGAATGCGTTTTGCAACGCGACTTATAATTTGGTTAAAAAAACGCCTCTTCGCGTGCTTTCGCCTCGGTAGCGATATGAGACTGACAAGAACTATCGACAATCGTTTTGTTTTGCCGGAAGAATTAGCGCGTAAAATTTTAACACTTTCGATAGCTATCTTAAGAGCCAACAGGAGCTGAGCGAATTCTCAATTTTGAGATTTCAAACTGATTATCTCCGTCGCGCTGACGGGGGCGGCGCCGCCATATCCCCGTGTGTGTGGTGCACGCACACAGACGCGCACGTCATTTGCGCTCACGGACCTTATGCCTGCAAGTCGCGTCGCGGTCGCGGCCCGCTATATAGGCATATCATAGGCTATAGCTAGTTCTTACAAACTTTTTCTGTTAGCTTAGCTCGCTACCACCACTGAGCGTTTACTTATTTCCTGTTATTGTGATTTAACTTCTTGATTTTAGGTAGCTGAATTCAATATCCTTCTACAACCTGCAATCCAAATAACATTTTGACTTTTACAGGAGAGTAAAAAAACAATCATTTCTTTTCTCGTTTCCGTGCGGAAAGTATCAACTTTCGACACGCTGTGCTATTAGTACCTACATTGTGCAACGAGGGGGGTAAGTGAGATTTTGTAAAGGAGGAGTTTACAATATTCTTACCCCCGGAGTTACACACAAAGGTTTTCGTTACACTTGTGATGAAAAACTAAATTTTCAGGGAAATAATTATAAAATACGGTGACATTTCAAATATTCGTCCGCCATATTGTCATTTCTTGACAGGTTAGGCATCTAAGGCACAGACCTTCGGCATTCAGCCACGATATAAAATTTTGTGTAAAAATATTTTAAACGGCTATTAAATTAATCCAATTAAATATTATAAACAAAAATACTAAATTATAATTGTCAGTATTTTAGAAGTAAAACTCCCTTACACACCCTTATACTTTAAACAAAGTATTTTACTTATAACTTACTTGGTTCGTACTTCGTATGAATTAGTGACATATCTAATTAAAAAAAGAAAGCTATAACTCCCGCGGGAACAATATAGGCCTTTTGTTTTCCCTTCAGTACACCTGCATGAAATAAGATCTTTTCGAGCAAGTGTGATGAAAAACAAATTTGTCGCTCTCCGGCTTCGTTGATTAGAAAAAAAGAAAGCCTCAGGTTAGATAAAATTATCATAACAAAGAAACATGTGACATGAGATATTTCTTACGTTGATGTAATTATACAGTTTTATTAATGGTCCGTTTTTTATTTATGAGTCAGATTTTGATTAAAATAGGTATGTTTGAAGAGCTCCTAATCCTGGTCTTAATGAATAAGAAACCCCAATTTGGGACAATAGTCTAGTCTACAAAACGTTCAAGGTGGTTAAAAATATAGTGTAAGCTGTTCGCATTAAAAAACCGCAAATCGATGTACAGGTTAGCCGTTTGGTACACGTATACTAGAGGTCAAAACAAAATTATCGACCCGCAGTTCCTAAAAAAAAATCCCTTGGGAGGGGAGTGCTGAAACTTTTTTTTGTATAAAAAATCTTTTTTTTTAAACCTATCGTATTCTTCTCTTATCTATCATACGAAAGGGCTTTTTGAAGCGATTCTGAAAATATATCACATCATTACATTTTAGCCATTTTTCTTAAATTGAAACAAAAAGAATTTTCAAAACATACCAAGTTTGGGCTCCTCCAGATACGATATGGCTGATTTTTTTTTGTACAATATACCAAAAATGATACGTGATTTCCTCATATCTAACCCAAAAAAAGGAATTTTAAAAATAATTTTATTTAGTTTTTTTTAAATACAAAGTGACACAGTTAGGTTTAAAGATCTTTATTTTCTCATAAGAATACATAATATTCACTTACACGAGAATTAATTGTTTTTTCACGCAAAATACATTTTATCGGTGAGCGCACACTTAACCTATAACAAATAACTTAATACTGTAGGTATTAACATATATGACTTAAACTAAAAGTATACAAATTAAACTAAATTAAACAAAAAACACTTTTTTTTGTTTTTTTTTTGTCGGGTATATCAATAACTTATAAACAGAACAATTAGCAATGGAATGCGAGCGTAGTTGCTACGGCCCGGACCGGCCGTTCTACTTCAATACCTATTTTACGAGACTTATGGAACTGTACTGCAGATACGGTACATATTAATCATACAAGGATACGTAATATCCATATATCCAACGGGAAATACCTCTTTAACCCTTTAACTTGACCCCAAACTTGGTATGTTTTGAAAATTCTATTTGTTTTAATTTACAAAAAAAAAATGGCTAAAATGTAATGATTTGGTAAACTTTTAGAATCGCCTCAAAAAGCCCTTTCGTATGGTACCACACACGATAGGTTTTTGAAAAAAAAAATGTTTTTTTCCATACAAAAAAAAAATGTTGTAGCACACCCTCCCTAAGGGATTTTTATAGGAACTGCGGGTCAAAAATTTTGTTTTGACCTCAGTATGCGTGTGCCAAACGGCTAACTTGTACATCCATTTGCGGTTTTTCTTTGAAATTGGGCTTGTACGGCTGCCACTAATAGAGATACTAACTCCTAAAAATACGTATGATACCTCATTAGATTCGGAATGATGTCTAGAAAAATGTATTCGAAGCATTCCCACATAAAAAAAGTTCAAAAGCTATTAACAAAAAACGCAAACGTACCATTACGCAAAAAACAGCAAAAAATCACGTTTGTTGTTTGGGGAGCCCCACTTAAATATTTATTTTATTCTGTTTTTAGTATTTCTTGTTATAGCGGCAACAGAAATACATCATCTGTAAAAATTGCAACTGTCTAGCTATCACGGTTCATGAGATACAGCCTGGTGACAGACTGACAGATAGATTGACAGACAGTCAGACAGACAGACAGATATTATTTTAAAGGTACTAAATATTCTTTTAAAAATTAGAAAAAAATATGGTGCATTTAAAACATATCATGGAATATACTACGGTTATAAGTTGATATTATGTAGTTATTTTTTCAACAAGTTAGGCAATTATTAAGTAACCACATTTTTCTCGAACTTTCGTCTTTGTTGTAAATAAAAAAAAAAGAAAATAATTGGCGTAAAAAGTATTTCGCCTCGTGGAGCCCTTTTCATATACATACTTAATAAGATCACGTCATAAACGATTTAATAAAAGTAATACTTTATTTAAAATAAATTTTAGAATAATAGTGAAAATTGTAAAATATAAAACAATATTTTAACCAAAGTATTACTAATTCTTTTTACAATCAAATGTATGAATACGTACTTAGAACTGATACTTTTCTAAATAACGAATAAATGGACTAAATTGTGTAATTAATTTTTAGTGCAAATCACCACAATTTGCTTCTAAAGAGCAAATCAGTGACCAAAAATTATATATGATTTTAATGTTTCGTTCATATATTCAGATTTGTGTATGAAAATGTGAAACTATTATTTCTAAAATAAATTATTCGTCCCTAATTTACACAATAATTATACCAAATTTGATCTCATAGCAACAGATATGTAGAAATAGAGGCAAACTGGACCGCAGAAGCCGACTTTTCCCCTCCCTTTTTCGCGGGTTACCAGGACTTAATCTCGTAGCTAGTGCGTCAGCTCAGCTTTGTATGAACCAAGGAATAATAAATAGTGTTAAACGATATCCCCTGAGGCCAAAGTGCATACTCACTTTACTTACTTCGCCTACTAAGAGGCAAATCGCGACTGAAAAGGTTTATCGATCTTATCACATCACTAGATTATCGACATTTAATGTCGACTATTGCCCATCACTTTTCTGTCTGTGTACGTATTTAGAAACTTGACCCCGCCCCTAAAATTAGTGCGATAAGAACAACTGCAGCTTAGGCGAAAAATCCTGCGTAAAAATCTCAAAAATCGAGGTTTTGTACTCGACTGTTTCCTCCTCCAAAACTTAACCAATCGTAACCAAATTTGGAAATCTTAATGATTATGAAATTGTCTGTGTCGGACTGTTTTGATTTTTTGGCTAATTGATATCAGTTTTGAATACCACGCCTCTCATTGCGGCATAGTCAGTGAGGCCATTTTTGGCCATGTGTGAAGGGCTCTAGCGCCTTAAAAAACAAAAATATCAAAAAAAGCAAAACACACCGACACAGATATTGACAATATTAATCTGTGTTGAAAAAATCATTGCTCTAGCTTCAAAAACCACGGAGGAAACAGTCGAGTACGTTTGTATGGAGAAATGACCACTCCTGTTGGCTCTTAATTGGTGTGAAAATGTTATAAGTGGCTTTTTTAATAAATAAATAAATAATATCTGTCATAACAGTTTTAAATGGTTTACGATTAATTTCACTAGACTTATATTGATCGGGATATAAGGTACCTAATCACGGTCCATATCCCGGTCAATATAAGTCTAATATCAGTCATATACATATATATTCTTCTTATAGACATGTAAAATTATAGGTAATTTCCTGTTTTTTTTTACTCAGCAATAAATTCTTTTGTTCTGAATATAACCGGCCGGACGGAAGAACTTGTGTTCTACGGTTCTACAACCAAACAAACAAACAAACGAACAAACCAACAAAGTAGCAACATTCGGACTCTTCTTAGTTTGCGATTAAACGTTTATTTCAAAGAAAATTACAACGGGCACTTTTCTTTGGGCTTTCCATTATAGTTTACGGAATTGGTACCTAAATAGTTATCATCAGTCACTTCTACTCGTACTTAGTACTTAGCATTTTCCATGTATTTGCGTAGGTACTTTTTAGGGTTCCGTACCCAAAGGGTAAAAACGGGACCCTATTACTAAGACTCCGCTGTCCGTCTGTCTGTCACCAGGCTGTATCTCATGATGCGTGATAGCTAGACAGTTGAAATTTTCACAGATGATGTATTTCTCTTGCCGCTATAACAACAAATACTAAAAAGTACGGAACCCTCGGTGCGCGAGTCCGACTCGCACTTGGCTGGTTTTTTATTTTTGTTTACAGGTTTTCCTCGATCTTAAGAATAAACGTTACACAATTATTTAAGTTATTTTTATTGGCTATTATTGTACCTTAGTATAAATTCGGTGTGTATTTATGTACATACCATTTTAGGTGATTACACGACCTTCAATAAAGTCCAGCCAGCGTGACGATGACGCTGCAGAACATCGAGGCTTAATAGGCCGGAATGAAGTCATGCAACTGATTTACCCTTATTGACTTTTTTATTCTTCAGTGATGACAGTGATTACTAATAAATAATACTTTATGCAGCCGTTTTATTAGCGAGGTCAAGAAGTCGCGGGAGTAACAATTTGAGCCTTCGACGTAATGGAAAAAAAACGGCACGAGCATGATGGAAATGCAGTTCAGGAACTTCGTTATAAGATCATCAGATAAGTTTGATGGCATCATAAACTCGGAATTACTATCGTCTGGACAGTAAGAATTCTGTAGGTAGTGTAACAAAACCAATGTTTGGCAGTGACTTGGCCGAATAGGCTCTATTAGACAGTTCCTTAATGGCCTCTCCAAACGTCGTCGCATGCGTCTATCGATTGAATTCGTTGCTCCCACTCGGCCAGCAATCATCTAAAATCGCATACCATTTGCTGCAACGTAAAGAAAACAATAAGGAAAGTCAGTAAAAACTGACGTAGAAGGCGCTAGCAAATTCGCAGTCAAAGCCAATTGTAGATAGCGTTCTCGACGATGGCGCAAATTTTTAAAATATGGAATTTCCCATTCTATAACCAACCATAATTAGACAGTTGCCTTTCCCATTGAGTGATATCACACCAAATTGTCAGTAAAAAAGGCATGAAATTAAAAATGTATATGCGAGAACGACGAGCGATCGATGCTTCATGTGCATAATTAAGGGGCCCACTGACTATCAGTCCGCCGGACGATATCGGCCTGTCAGTTGTTCGGAACTGTCAAATTTTTGTTCCAACTGACAGGCTGATATCGTCCGGCGGACTGATAGTCAGTGGGCCCCTTAAGGATCCTTCTCTGATGGAAACGTTCCTCATGCACATTATGCATAAGGACTCTTCTCTGATGGAAAGCCACATATATATATACCTTACTTATACTTTAGGCATTTATCGAGTCACCTGATAGGCACAAAAATTTGACAGTTCCGAACAACTGACAGGCCGATATCGTCCGGCGGACTGATAGTCAGTGGGCCCCTTAAGGATCCTTCTTTGATGGAAACGTTCCTCATGCACATTATGCATAAGGACTCTTCTCTGATGGAAAGCCACATATACATATACCTTACTTATACTTTAGGCATTTATCGAGTCACCTGATAGGCACAAAAATTTGACAGTTCCGAACAACTGACAGGCCGATATCGTCCGGCGGACTGATAGTCAGTGGGCCCCTTAAGGATCCTTCTCTGATGGAAACGTTCCTCATGCACATTAAGCATAAGGACTCTTCTCTGATGGAAAGCCACATATACATATACCTTACTTATACTTTAGGCATTTATCGAGTCACCTGATAGGCAACCTTCACACAATCTTAGACCAGTTAAAGGGATTATAATGTCACGGCTGTCTTTACTCATTATATCGTGTGACTATTACCGGCTAGGCGTGTGAGTTATTGTTCAATTATATTTGTAAGTATGGCGCACGCTGAGGTCAGTTTAAGCTAGCATATGTAAGATCAATATGGGCTAACTTAAACCAAAATACACTTAAAGGAACTGTTATAGGGACCATCATTCGACTCGAGAGGTATATTTATGTACCTATTTAGGTACTTGTGACGTTCTATAATTTCTTTAAAAATGACGCAAACCTCAATTTCAAACAGACATACATTCGATCGCTCGCGATATGAAAACAAACCAAGTTCTTTGATCTGACAGAAGAAATATACATAAAACTATAAAATATAATGCCTAATAAAAAGTACAATATTTACATATTGCTGAAAGCTGAAAGTGGCATTTTTCTGACAAATTATTAGTTGTATGTTTACAAAATTTGTTTTTGTACTTTTTTGTTTTATGTAGCTCAGTGTTTCGTTTCCGGGTGGGTCACTTTAATTCACGCTACCTACCTATATAAATAAATTGAAACATTGTTTGCGTTAAATACTAATAAAGGAATCTTATGAAAGCCATTATATTTGTCCGCTATTTGTATATTGCTTCCTTATTTGCATAATGTTTAAAAAATAAATACAATAAAATAAGGTATAGGTAACCAAATTTCATCTCAATTTATTTTATTTATTTATACCAAATATATATATCAAATATGTATATCAAACATTCACCTCCCTAGATACCTTTCTGACTCGTAATTAAATAGTTGATCTAAATACATAAACACATAAACAGCTGTATGGTGATCGTAACTCTATTAAACAAGTACACATGTGTCGTTTTCAATCAAAAGGTACCACATCGTCGCTTGCCATAAGGACGCTCTGACAGGTTAATCATATAAAGACAGTCCAATTTTGTCCTTATGGTAAGCGACAATGTGGTACCTTTTGCTTGAAAACGTCACATATTACAGCACATAATACATGAGAAAACCAACTTTATCTGTCGAAATTCAAAACAAATACTCGTTCAATTTAAAACTCTATCCCTATTATTTTAGGGTTCTAGTGCAAAATTATTGGAGGCAAAGTGGTGAGACATGTGATAGAACATCTGATTATAATAATTGGCAGGCGTGGTTGAATAGATGGCGACACAGGTTTCGCGATCGTAATGCATGTGTTCAAGGATTGCAAGTAATCAAGATATCAAAATAATACAGATTAACAAAAGATCGATTATTAAGTTGGGTTTTCCTTGTTGCTGTTTTGTTGATGGTGTCAAAGATCTTAATAACTTGTTAATTGTTAAACAAACTTTTAACTTCCTCGTATGGGGTTTTGCTGTTAGCATAGAGTAACTTATACTAGAGCGGTACTGTCATAGTAAATTTTGTAACCCCAGTAAATTCACTGCCATCTGTCGACACACTTTAAAACTAAAAATAAATATTTATAAAAATACGATAAAATGTATTTAAATATGGATAAATGATTTATTTATTTGAATTAATTATTTTTATGATTTTGACCCATGTTCTTTCACTGATATGCGTTAAAATTGTTAAATAACAAACGAAACCGTCAACGCCATCTATACGACAGTAAGCCAAAGCTAGTAGCGCCCTCTGAACGAGAATCAAATTTTCTTGATTTTCGAGGCACGTTTTTTCCTTAGACTGTCTCCATCTATTACGGAGTTATATCTATCTTTGCTGTTAGGTATCACGTAATCTAGCTAAACTTTCATATCGGAAGGGACCCGGAGGAAAATTCTAGGATATACAAAGAAACAAAATCTATAACACACAGGTTTACGATTTTTATTTCGGATATTCTACTAAACTGTGGACGCTAAGCCCGAAGAATATTGTACATTGACCCGCCTGTTCCTATCTCTATCGCACGCGCATAAAATAATTTTATTCCTGTCCCGCTCGCAGTCATTGACCGCCAGCAACAGACCGACATCTATTGTCGAGTAGCAGTACTGATAATTCCGCTACTTGACGCTAGATGTCGACTACGAAAATAATAGTATTTTTTGTAACAAAACCATAACAAAACTAAACTAATGTATGGAGTGCCGAGAGCACTCTAGCAGGCCTTCTCGCTTGATTTAAAATGTCATCTACAACTACCCGTAAGTATTTTTTATATTTTGTCATGAAATACCTTACTGTAGACACCCGCTGAGGGTATTAGCAAGATTCCTAATACAGATAAGTATCGGATCTATTTGCAGACTTGTTATTAGGCGGGCCATTCTATTTTGCTCGGCACAAAACAGCAGTTTCGATTATAACTTAACTTTTACTAACATAAATCGTATAAAAATTCAAACAGTCATAGATGAGAGAGATGCATACCATACTCAATGGCAGGGTGCACTGTGCAGGCCACACGGTTATTGAATCGCAGCTCGCAGCCGCGAACCGGACGGGGAAAAAAGCGCCAGCAGCCCAGCACACGATTATCGTTATAAAGATTCTTGGGAAGACCTATATCCAGCGGTGGAGATCTTTCTTAGATGATATTAATAATACGTATGTTTAGAAAAAAGTGCGTCAACATTTTAAAACAGATTATTGTTGCGATGATTTAAAGTAGAATGGCCCTATAATATACGTGTCTATACGCTTACCAAGCTCTTCATTTGAAGTAGGTAAACCAGTATAAGTGTGAACCCAGACTGAGTCTTATAAAGACGACGGAGGTGTAAAGTTATAAAGAAGTAGAATCTCTAGTCGAGGAAAAGATGTCCTAAATACTGTGTTCTTTATGAACTAGCCAGTTGGTTTGTGAATTACATAGCTATAAATTATGTTACAGATCGGTAATTATGCCCTTAAATTAAATCCATGCTTGGGTAAATCGATCATTAAGGTGTATAAGACGCGCGGTTCGGATGCCTTTGCTTGACAGGGTCACAAGACTTCAGAAAAGATGTTTTTATTTCTAAAAAGTGTGTGTGTGAAATGATACGTTTCTGTACTACCACACTATACTTTCTTAAGTACGTTTTTTTCTATTTTTTTAGATAAAAATTAAAATTTTGATTTTAAATGGATTTGTTGTACAATTTCCATTGTGATAATTAACTCCCCTTACATAAATAACGATAGTTTTACCTAAATTGTTAATTGAAAGTACCCTCAATAAATACTTACTGAAGTTTATACCTAGCCGTGTTTTTTTAAATGCACATGTATTTTACTTTCCTCGTATTCCAAATGAAAAGTATCAGTGTTTAACTGGTGAAAGGCACCATTTCAGTCTCGGACTAAAAACTACCTCGACAGAAATGGGTGCCTTTCATCCCTTGGTTAACAATCTACTATTATGCTACTCGTACAGTCAGCATCAAAATAGTTGGAATACTACCCTATAAAATGACAGCGCCCACTCCGATAATGCAACTTTCGCGTTGTGTAGGTCAGATATTATAAACTATTATGAGACCACGTGAGGAACATCTGATACACATTTTATTTTTTGAAATAGGTAAAATTGTGCATTTTAGGAAAATAAGTAAACTGTTCATTTTGCACTATTGCTATTTCTTTTTAATCAGGCGCTCCAAAGCATAACTTGACAAAGGTCAATAGAAAGTGTGATGCTCTAGCAAGCAATACAGATTTAACACTTATCACTAATCTGCAGAAAATAACCTTTACGTATACTTTCCCGCCCTAGCCCGTAGAATATCCGCAAACGACAAAACGAAAGTAATCCGTTCGAGCAATGATTTATTATAACTCAAGCTATGTTATAGGCGTTCCAAAATTGAAGCGCTTACCTTGTGACAAATTATACAAGTTGCCTTTAGTCGCACCTGGGCAAGCGAGAAATGTGCACGTGCTAACGAGCTCCCGCTCACCGAAAGAGAAACAGACAAGCTCATGTTTAACGACGAGTATGACAAAGATGAATGGAATGTGAAAATTAATCAAAATAACAGATTTCTTCGTAGGTATAGAAATAAATATGGAAGTATTTTTCGTGCTCCTTATGTATGAGTATAACCTGTCTATAGTTATATAATATTATTAGTTTGGAGACGGTAACGGCTAATGCCTAAGTATTTAATTTAAAGTTTAAGATTTAGCAGTCTGTACTGCTAAATCTTAAACTTTAAATTAGCCCTGTGGCTATAACCGCGACAATCGAAATTCGCAAATTGCTGGCATCTCTCTGTCACTCTAATTACGCCTTCATTGGAGTAAAAGAGAAAGATCCTCGCAATTTGCGAATTTCGATTTTCTCAGTAGACCCCTCAGCTATCACCGTAAGTACTGCCGGCGAACGTGTTAAATAAAGTTTAAATATAGGTACTTATATTAATCATTCGTGTTTAAATAAATGTTCCAAAGTTAATGCACGTTAATGTCCCTGGTAAAGTTCAATGTATTCTGGTAATAATGACGAATCCTTATAAATACTTACTTGATTCATGTGAGGCCAAGCCCTTGTGGCATTCTGCCAAGACATGCTGACTCAGGCTACAGAATTTTTTAAAGTAAACAAAGCAAGTAGGTGTTCCCGAAGACATGGTCAGGGTATAAGTGAGTGAGTATTTAATAACAATATTAATTATACTCTCGCACACCCACCTTTTCAGTAGAAAAAGGCGGCAAATTAAAAAAAAATAGCAGCGTTAAGAGTTGACTTCCCATAGAAAATTTGAGATATTTCTCGCCTTTTTTTACCGACAAAGTGTTTGAATATAAATAATAATTGAATTAAATTGGTGAAATAATTAATGCAATACTATTATAAATACTTTAACAAAAGGAGTTAAGTAGATAATTCTAACTGTATTACAAGTTATTCGCACTTATAAGTAACGTTAATGATTTAATTGATAACGCTATAAATATAAATAATAACTATACAATAACGTTATTTTTATAACGTTTTCCAGGCTAAGAGCGAATTCTAAAGCCAAAACTTTTGCCAAAGCTTATTTTATAAAATTACTCCATCAGGGTGGCCGAATGACTAAATATGATACCTAAATGTTTATCTGCCAAAATAACTATATATGATTGATCGGTGTATAAACAAGGTATTTCATACTTATTTCAATTTTAAAAACTCGCACAAGAGATATTATTTGGATCTCTGTTTTTTTATCATTATGACTAATAATGACTAGTAAATATAGTACATTTCGATGCTAGTGCGGAAAGTATGTCATTATGTTTATGAAGAATGACATTTCCGGACGTGTATCGAACGACGTTTTTTAATACAGTTGCGAAAAAATTATAAAAATAACAAGTAAGAAATAAAAACTTCGGAAACTTAAAACGCCTCTTAGTAGGTAGTAAAAGTAAGAAAAAACGCCTCTTCTTTGACAGGCGTTTCGGCAGCTATTCCGTTCCATTCAGACAACTTATTAAGAACGGTTTTTCAATTTATTTATTTTTTATACCACGTCGGTGGCAATCAAGCATACGGCCCGCCTGATGGTAAGCAATATTAAAAAATAAACGTGTTATAATGGTGATGAGGTAAGTAATTAAATTTTAAAATATGTATATTTTTCGTATTCTTACATTAACAGTAGGTTTTAATGTTTATTACGACGTTTAAAGGAAACTAATATTAATACTCATCAATAAGTAGTCATGAATTGGAACAAGTATAAATTTAAAAAAATTGGAAAGTAAAAAGCACTAGTTCGCGAAAACCAACTTTCCGCACGCTAAACAGCTACGTAAAGTAGCACTTTTTGAGCAACTGTATTAAAAATACCTTTAAGTATTTGCATCAAGACCACTCATCCCCATCACCCATCACTTCATATGACATTACGTGTAGTTACGTAAACTTATGAAACTTAACAACAATGAAATAAAAACACGTCATATAGTAACAACATTTTTATTACTTTATAAATATGGTCTTTTTGTCAAGTTTCACCCACAGTCTATGTATGTACATAAAAATCTTAACCTAAACAATTATATCCCTACTTATACATAATAATTTGTACACAAAGGTACTAATAAATTTATATGAAGTAATATTTACAGTCCGTATTTTTTGACAAAGAACAGGGTCAGCAAACAAAATGTTTTTTAAATGAGAACAAAATCTCATGTTAAAAACATTTTATTAAACAATAAAATCACTTTTCCCGCTATTTGCAAAGAAAATACCTTGCTTCTTCACAACATAGGTAGCACATAGTTGACCTTGATTTTCCAGCAAACCCCGCTTAATAGGATTCTAGGATTCTAAACTGACTAAGCGAGTATTTAGCTGGATTTGCTGTGTGTCCTCTTGTCAAATAATAAAATAATAATATTTCGGCCTATATACGTCCCACTGCTGGGCACAGGCCTCCTCTCATGCACGAGAGGGAATGGGCTACAGTCCCCACGCTAGCCCAATGCGGGTTGGGGTCAAATAATAATGGCAAAAAATATATTTAAGATCAAATCTTCGCTTAGTTGAAACGACAAAGGCGACCACGCAATATCAAGTGTTCAGTTGGTACACTTGGTACCGTCACTTGTAAAAGTAAACACAGTATTATGTAATTGCATAGATTTGCTTGAAAATATTATATCGCGTTGGTTCATTTTCGGTGTTCAGCTAGGACTGCAATCATTTGAATATCTATGGCTTGATATTTTGATTTAGAATTACTTTAACTTTGGTACACTAGTATCACAATGTGCATTTACTTTACTGTCCAGCAGTAAATACCTAGCTTGTAAATATATGTTGCACGATGCTCAAGGAATGTTATTGTAATGAATAGACCCTGGACTTACTCCCCAAACTACCCTATTGTGACGTCATTGCTATAAAAGTCCGGGGTCTAGTAATGAAAGCGTGTAAATTTCAAATCATTAAAAAAATACAGTTTAAATTTAACTTTATATTTTTGAATTTGATTTTTGAATCGATATTTTTTTACTCAAATAAAAAAAGATTAATTTAAATATTAAAGTGTTCCAAACACAACACAAGGTTAGAAGATAAAATGAAAACAACGTTAACTTTTTTATACCATCAACAACGCGATTTCTTAAAGCGTTATTGACAAATAACGTTATTACTAAAATAACGGGTTAACGAAATCACGACGACGCGGCGACCTGCACTGACGTCCGCTCTGACGTGACGGTGATGACTGTCGGCGCGGGCGGCGCGTCGGTGGCATTCTGCGATGGTTGGGTGTTTTGCGCCATGGCGGTAGTTATGGGCTGGGTGATGGGCTGGTTCTGGTACTGAGGGTAGTGGATGCCCACTACTTCCTCGTAGCTGGGTGGCGCTAGGCATTCTGGAATTGAGAAAAGATGAAGTTAGGTTAGATCCTCAAAACAATTTTAATATATCCCAGAAGTGTTGTGAATGCCATTCCAAAAGTGTTGTAAAATTAAAGGTTGCAAGGGTTCATATGTTCATATACTCTAATAATCTATACCATTACACCAGCAGGCGAGATGTATGCTTTTTGTGCCCAACAAACATACAGAGTAAAACAATGGTGCATCACGTACTCAATTATTTGGGATATTTGATCAGGTGTCTTATTATCATTATTCAGATATATAATATGATAGAAAATACCAAAAGGACACCCCGTATATCATCGATAAGCTAACGAATCTCCATTGCAAGTTAGAAACTCTGGCCATGAAATTCCGGCCGGCCTAGCCAAGGTGACAATCGCTATCGCTTCGACAACGAAACGCTCTGTGTCTCTCTATCACTCTTCCATATTGGTGCGACAGTGACAGTGGCGTTTCGATCGCTACGGAGCGTAAGCGATGGGCATGTTAGCTAGCCGGCCCGGTTTCCGGGCATCTACCACCCAGGTAACTGGAAAACCAAACGGGGGAGCCTGGTGTGTTTTATTGTCCAAAGCAAACACTTCGACAAACGCCTACGATTTTTACGATGAAAATACGGTACTTCCAAAAATTTCATTTCTAAAAACACATTTACTTTTTATTGCCGACTGTGCTTAAACCCCCAAATAATTGGACTCGTCAAAACGAATCATATGAGCCCAATCTGGTGGGCCTGGTACCCATCCAAATAGCTCCATAATCCAGCTTCCAGCTGCATCATCTGATCAGTTTAATCATTGTCTCGTCATTAATAGTGCACTTTGTAAAATTTCAAATCAATACAGCAATTTAAAACTGGTTAAAATTATAGTTATTATGTATATTGCAAGTTACAAGTGAAATTAAATATTAGTGTGTTAAAATAATAAAAAGAGGAAAATATCAATATAAGCGCTTACCATATTTGGGCGGGGGCGGAAAATTGTTGGGGCTGACGTAGATAGTGGGCTCGGTTTGAGACAATGACTGCCGGACTCGGGAGCCCACGTATATCCTCCTCTGCGGTGGCGTGCGCGTTTTCTGCCCTGGAAACAAAGAAACAAAATATGTACCTCCAATCAAAACGATTTTTTTTACCAAGGGTAGACCCTCCTTGGTTAAACATTAGTTTATACATAAGTGGCGAAGTCTGTACAATTTGTTGTTATTAATTCCTGTCTATTTCGTTACTGAACGGTCTGTCGTTGTCGTCTTTCTTTGGTTGTCTGTCATGAAGTGGTCTAATTTTTGTCTTGAATTGTCATGTCGAATTAAATTTAAAATGTCGGTTGTTTTAAATATGTATGTCAGTCAGTCGGTCTATGTCAGGTCACATACGTCCCATATAATTTTGCTTAGTATATGGTCCTATGGTATGTATATTGTCCTTTAAATATATGGCCCGGTAAGTCAGGAAGTAGGTAAATCTGCTAGGGGAATTAAAGTAACAATAAAATTTGTCAATTTTAATAAGTTGGAAAAGAATAATATAAATTTTGTACTCGTATCTACTGTCATCCTTTTAATTCGCGAACTGTTTAAATTAAGTGATAGTAGCTCGTCTTAAAAATATAGTATTTGTAATTCTTATTTAGAATTACTTATAGTGTAGGTACATTCCAATACCGATTCTTTTTTTATTAAATCATATTACGATTTTTTAAATTATATGTCAGTTACCTATTTGTATGACACGCGTTATAATAACCAGTAATACAACCACCAAAATCATTAACACTGATAAAATTAAATAAGTCGTAAACTCGTGCAGATTACTAGTTGAATTTTCATAATTGTTAAATCTAGAGTTTACCGATACTTCTTCCAAGTTCATTATATAAATGATAAATAACCGTTATAAATTAAAAAAATAACGAAAAGTAGAACGTTAAATAACTAACACACACATTTAAAACGGTATTTAATGTAATTTTAATAAAGTTAATATAACAATAAACACGCTTGTTCAATCAAACATTTCAAACAAGAATAAATTAAAAAAGATTATTGATTGCTTCAAGGGGGTTACTTATCGCAGAGGATTAAGGGTCTTAATAATTATCCAGTAAAAGTAGTAAACATCGATTACAAGTGCTGAAAACAAGCTAATCTCAATTTTATCTCTTAAGTATAGAGTTTGTAATACAGTTGGTGCTTATTATCGTCAGCTCTATAAAGATTGTCATATTCAATTCAATTCAATATATTCTTTATTTAAATAGGCCTAGCAACAAGCACTTTTAAATTGTCAAGTTTTAAATATTACCTTAATCTAAATATCAGAGCAATTTATTGATGCAGTTATTATTATTCTTAAAAACAGTGAATTATTATAGATATGTCAAACTTAATAATAAGAATTCACAAAAGGATCGTCAAACACTAAAATTGTATAAAAAATACTAGTCTAGAAACTTTCTAGAATAAAAATCTAAATGTCAAAAAACACGGATTACCTAATATAGGTATTCATTGAATTATCAATTTCATCATTATTAACACAATAATAATAATTAATTATTTTCAATCACAATCCCACGGTGTTTCATCATTCATGTAGTCTTGGGTGCTATAATAGGCTTTAGAGATAAGTTTACGTTTTACATATTTTTTAAATTTATTAACAGATAATTCAGTGATGATATTTGGAAGTTTATTATAAAATCTTACACAGTTACCCATGAATGATTTTTTAATTTCATGGAGCCGAGCCGAGTGAAGTGCTTATTTCTAGTATTATTGATATGTATGTCACAGTTTTTCTTAAAACTGGCAATGTTTTTATGTACATACAGAATATTCTCATAAATATATTGACAGTGCACTGTCATTATGTCAATTTCCTTAAATTTATCTCTAAGTGAGTCTCTATGGTTCATTTTATATATTGCTCGAATAGCCCTCTTCTGCAGAACAAAAATGGTATTTATCTCTGAAGCACCACCCTACAGTAAAATACCATATGACATAACGCTATGGAAGTAACTAAAATATACTAATCGAGCTGTTTTCACATCAGTTAACGGATTTTGCTCACTGCAAAAGCTGCAGAACTCAGTCTATTCGAAAGAGTATCAATATGGAGACCCCATTGGAGTTTATAATCTAAATTTATACCAAGAAAAACTGTACTATCAACCAATTACGTTTCAATATTTTTTGTTTTTATAAGATTTAAAACTTTCGCGTTTTGAACACATATTAAATCACATTTACAATGGGGTCTATCGCGAATTTATTTTGTTAAGTACCTTTATTTACCGACGCTTCGACACAGCTGGTTTCACTGGTCGTGGTCGCGGCTAACTGACGTAAATACCGAACACTGACGATTGTAAATGTGATTTAATATATTTTTTGTTTTTATCCAGGTGTTTAGTTGTTTTATCTTACCTAACCGACCTAAAGTAAAAAGTACGATGAATACGAAAAAATTGAAGTGCGCGTATGGCCGTATGCCCATGTGTTAAATTTACGTTTCAGAGTTCCTAGGTATGTAGAGGTGACTGGTAAAATATTTCTATTATCACAGTGCTGGGACTGCTTCTGTTCCTGGTGTTCATTAACGACCTACCGGATTGTCTTTCTTGTGGTACACCGTATCTTTATGCTGACGATACTAGCATAGTTCTTATGGCAGACAGCGTTGACGAATTTAATAAGAAGGCTCTTGCGTGTTGGACGGATCTCACTAGTTGGTTTTTAAACAACGGGTTAGTCGTTAATTGTGAAAAAAGCTTCTATATGTCATTTCACCGTAGTGGTGACTTTCAGTGTGATCTGCCTATACACAAATCCGACTGTGTGCGATTTTTAGGCGTTGAACTTGATCCATACCTACGGTGGAATAACCAAATAGACAAAGTTCACAAGCGACTGGCTAGCGTTTGCTACACAATGAGGACTCTAATGAAAACTAGTGATAAAAAAACCCTACTGATTATTTATTATTCATACTTCGAAAGCATATTACGTTACTGTGTTGAAGTTTGGGGCAATGCCAGTAAAATTAATTCCATCCTCCTCATGCAAAAAAAAGCTATTAGAATAATAGAAGGCTGTAAACATGTACCAGTGACCCATAGACAAATGTTCGTAGAAAATAAGATTCTTACGATTGTGTCATTGTACTTATATCGCATTTGCTTGTATGTTCATAAAAATATTAATGAATTCCCAAAAACCAGGCAATACCTTAACCACAACTTAAGGGAAACAAAAAATTTAGCCCTAGTTAAGGCCCACTTTAGTCACTTTAATAAAAGCATAAACAATAACGCCATTAAGGTATATAGCAAACTAGATGATGCGATAAAAGACTGCAGCGATATAAATACATTCGACAGAAAACTTAAGCAATATTTTTTTAAGCAGACCTTATTATACAATTGACGAATATTTTGCAAACGCACTAGATTAGACATTAGAATTACTTATTATATTTTTTATTTAGATTTACATTTAGTATTTGATTTTTTTTTTAATTATTTAATTTAATTTATTAACTATAAGTTAACTATAACTTTAAGTGATTCGTGCGGCTGTAAATAAAAATGTACTTTTTGTTTTAAAGGCGCCCACTGACTATCAGTCCGCCGGACGATATAGGCCTGTCAGAACAAAAATTTGACAGCTCCGAACAACAGACAGGCCGATATAGTCCGGCGGACTGATAGTCTGTGGGCCCCTTTAGTAGTAAAAATATTATTGTAATGTAACTAATACTATTTATTGTATATTTGCATGTATACTTGTGTACGTATGGCAAATAAATGATTTGACATTTGACATATTATTGATTGTTTTAATTGGCTCATTTTGTTTATATGCGTGTATTTAAATTATTCTAAAGCGAGATTATGCGTAACGCAAATGAAGAAAATATACGAACCGTAATTTTGAAATGCACTTATCCAATAGGATTAAAATTATATTTTAAGTTTCGTCTTTGAGAACGAGATCATTATTTTGAGTGGCGATTGCTAGGCATTCAAGTATCTACCTCAGATTTTATCTAATACGACACGGAGAATGCTTTGATAATAATTTATCGATATCTATTTATTATTATCATTCAATTTTAATGAGTAATAATATATCTAAACACAATAAAATATTCTAGGTACTTAAGTATAGAAAAAAGAATACGTACTTTTACCAAATTAAGCCAATCAGCAAATAAAAAGTTATTAAACATTTTGTAGAGATATAATACATTAAGCGCCACTTACACCGTCCCACTAACCCGGGGTTTACAGGTTAAACCGCTAACCCAGTGTCAAATTGTACTGGTAACTATGGTAGGTAACTCCAGGTTTTACCGGTTAACCTCGGGTTAGTGAATGGTGCATGTGGCCCTAAGAATCATATTTAAATTATTGAACAAAAGGTTCACAGCCAAAAAAAATGTCTTAAATTTATCTAAGGTGTAATAAATCCAAACAAGAAAAACAAACTTTAATTGTTAAATGCCATGACGGTGCAACTAAAGAGTTATAAACTAAATATAATTCATAAAATAATATTACTTAACGAAATCATCCTCATACAGAAGTACACGATCAGCCACAAGAGCAGCATTCCCACCAGTATTATCATATACCCGAATGCCATGTCTTGAAACCCCGCACTATCTACTGCGTCTTCAGCATCAAGCAACTCCTCAGAATCTTCCCTCAAATTTTCCTCCGACCAGATGAAGTTCGGATGACCGAACATGGGCGCCATTTTGGATTAATGTTTAACCAGTTTGGACTTAAAAACTCGGACCGTTTCTTCAAAAACGGGTGAGTTGTCCAAAGAGGAATCACTCTCAATCATTTGAATTAACAAATTATTGGAGTTTTCAAACGAACTTTTATTTTATTTGACGCAGTTTTTATTTGAAATTATTTTATTTTTCACATTTTTACTTAAAACACTGGAGCATGTCACTTTTACAATATACTTTGAGATAATGAGATATCTACGGGAGATTTTGGTTGATATCATATCTGATCAGTTTGACGAATTGACATCCTGCTACTCTTTAAGTAATATCTGCGACAAATTTTGAAATATGCTGTTACATACTTATATCATGCCACAGCGTAACATTTATCGCGAGTCTAGTTTTATTTCTTTTTAACTTTAGTATTATTTCATGTATGCTAAAAAATATTCTAGTATATTATTGGGTAACTGATATTCTCAAACTTTTGATATCCAAGCAACCAATAAAATATCGGATTTCTGCTTTATAATATAATATCTAACTCAGCTTATATACTTATTGTTTTCAGTGTACATTCAAGATAGAATAATTAAAAACAACGAATTAAATATTACCTACCTTTGATGCGGATGATCAGGATTCCAACAATAACCATTACCATTAACATGAAAGTCACAGACCAAAATGTGATTGCATGAAGATTAAAATTTGATGTATCATCTAAAACACCTAGGTCTGGAAATTCATCAATATCTATGCGAGGAGACATTGTACTGAATATTTTCCTATCTTGCTTAAATTATTCACTGTTACTAAATAAAAATGCTACACTTTTAACTTTAGTTTTCGTTTAGTTTTTAAACAATACAAAATTGACAATCGACTAGCGTACAGCGTACACCTATTTTTCTTTATGTAATCGTTGACTATATTAAACCCATTTTATTTGGCAGTATTTTGTTGCTACTTAAGTATATACTTCACATGTAATTTTACGTGCAACTTCGACACATATCGGTGACTGTATAATGAGAGAATTCTATTTTAAATATTGAGATACTATTGTCTTGTTTTCGACAACTATTTACGTGACAGAACATTGATCACTCTTGGTATATTACATTCTATAGATTCAAATTTCTTTTGCCGTGCACATTATTTTCTTAAATTATCTTGTTACAAATTTATCTTTGACAGAACAAGATTAAAGATATGATTTGAGGGCGAACTGTTTCTCATGTTGGTGCAAAATAAGATATTAGTTATCAAACATTTCGTTTAAAACTAGCATCTTTCGAAATTTTTCCTATTGTTCTACTAATATTATTGAATGTCAGTTGAATGTTTAGATCTAGTTGGGGTGTTTTGGATATGTTTGTTTTGTTACCTAATGAATCTCGCAAAAAATGGGTATAATTTTACTGCTAGAAACCTTGTAACCTGCAGTAACGTATAGGTTAAATAGGTGCTTTTAAAGCTGAGTAAAATGGGTGACAAAACTTAGTAAATACATATGTACAATTAATTCTATGCAGATGAAGTTGTGAATAGAGGTCGTATATCCTAAATTAACATTTCGGCACTGCTTTGAAAAATAACTTATCTTGTAATATCAATAAAAAAAAAGTGGTAGCTATCTGTGGGATGCATGCACAGTTACTGCGTTTCATCTTTAGCAGTGTAAGTAACCAGATTTTTTTAAAGCAGTGATGATGTCTAGATACGAATAAAAACGCTCTAACATCGGGCTGAAATAAGTAGGTACATACCGATATATGTAGGTAGGTAAGTCAAGTTTAATGTTGAAAGTGTTGAAACTACTTGAAACTATATCCATAACAATATTACAATATGGTACTATATTTACTAAAATAATACAAAAAATACTTTACCAAGGGACGATATCTTCGAACACATCATCATGAAAGACATTACCAGTAACATGAAAAACACTGACAAGTATATGACAGCTGCCAAAGATAGAGATTGCTCTGATGCAGTAACATCTTGTCCTGGCACTTGGTCCACAATTGTAACCATACCAGAATAATCTATTTCAAAATCTGAAAGAGGAGCCATTTTAAATATAAAATTGCTTCTTTCGATAATAATGTTTCCACTCTTTTTATAAATACTTGACAGTGTCAATGATTGAAACTGTGGTATTTTTTGTTGTTTAATAAACTTTTGTCATTGTCTTCCCTTAAAGCAATTATCGAGTTTCTAGTTGTTCGCTTTAATTCACTATTTTATTTGTTGTTTTTTATTCGTCTCATTTTTGACACTGAAACCCGTCAGTATTTTAAGCAAGTACTTTAGACACTGTTGTTGCTTTATATTTTCATTCAAATGTATTCAAAATAAACGCTTATGCAAAATTCACCTTTATTATATTCATCTCTAGGTGCCCGTGCACAAATTCCTTGCGTTATCTTTAAACAGATTTATCATTGACATATTGACATTTCGTGAATGATCAGACAGGTTTATTCGTATCGGTAGGTATTAGATACACGTACTTACTACTCTATAATATAGTTGAAAAGGTCAAAGATTCTTAGAAATAATAATATATGATTTTTTATTGATAGTTTGTTATAAATCTTAACCTGTATTATTATATCAATTTTTTTTATTGTTCTGATGACGACAAACTATCATGGAATTTTTATTATTCGAGTTATATAATATTTTATAAAATTATTCTAAGATTGTCTTCCATTAAATATGGACAATTCTGCAATGCGTGGACATAAATAAAAAATAAAAAACATTAATTGCGAACCTATTTTCTCTTTCGTCGGTTGAAAAAGGTACGCACTTTATAGTTGGACAGCTAAGTAGCAGGTAAGTAGGTATATAACAAAATAATCAGATCTCTATCAGTCACTGGGGTCAATGAACTAATTGAATCATTATATGCTTGTTTGAGTTGCTGAGGTGAAAAAGGTTGTTAATGCTCCCGATTTTCTTTATCAGTAAAACATTTTACGCTCCCCATTGGCATTTCACGTAAATTATTATAAAATGTAATCAATTTAATCAAGCCATTCCACGTGGCAACGCGGCTTGTCCATCGGCAGTGACTTGGAGAACGTTTCTTAATTTAAAAGGCCTTTATTAAAAGTTTAGCTATGTATAGTTTATATCAAAGATAGATATAACTCCGTAATAGACGGATGCAGTGTAAGGAAAAAACGTGCCTCGAAAATCACGACAATTTTATTCTCGATCAGATGGCGCCACTAGCTTTGGCCTACTCTCGTATAGAGGGCGTTGACGGTTTCGTTTGTTATTTATAATTTTAACGCATATCAGTGAAAGAACATGGGTCAAAATCATATAAAAATAATTAATGCAAATAAAAAAATCATTTATCCATATTTAAATACATTTGAACGTATTTTTGTAAATCTTCCTTTTTTAGTTTTAAATTATGTCGATAGATGGCAGTGAATTTACAGTGGTTACAAAATTTACTATGACAGTACCGCTGTATCTTATTATATCCTCTTTGTTTATATTATTAATTTTAAGTTTAATTATAATTCATTGTTATCAAAATATCTAGTCTAGAAATAAAGTAGAGTCGCCATCAGATATTATCAAGGCGTTAGAGTGCGTGTTCAGATATTTTTGAGCACCTCGCCCGCTGTAATATATCTGTTGGCGACTGTACATCATCAATGTTGTTGACGACACTTAAACATATTGTCTACAAAGATGTAAAAAGCTATATGTACAGCAACACAAAAGAACTTACGCATCCTCGCCGTTGATATTGCCAAACAGATAAGTATGAAGATTATAATATTTATAATCCAAAAATATATACTCGGTGACATAAAATAATACCACATCATTATGCACGGTCGCGTTAAACGCTGGCTTTTTTATAATAAACTTAAAGTCGACAAATCCCTCTTTTAGGTGGTTATCATTCAATTAATTCACGTTTCGTCGATAAGACAAATAAGTAAGATAACGATAGAGCGGTAAAGCCTCGTTTTCACTTATGGGGCCCATTGATTATCAGTCCGCCGGACGATATCAGCCTGTCAGTTAGAACGTTGGCAGTTCCGAATAACTGACAGGGTGATATCGTCCGGCGGACTGATAATCTGCAGTGGGCCCCTTTAGTGTCCTGACTTCTGAGCAAACATATTGTTTTGAGATAATGTTTGCTCTTCCCATTTACTATTGGATCAATTGTTTCCAATATACCGAACGAATGAACCATTAAAAAAATGAAATGTCCTACAAAGTGCGGTAGCGACCTCTAAAAGTAAGTATCGTAACTGAAAATACTGAAAAAAAATCTACATTTTTTTAATGGCAGATACTACAGACGTAGATAATTTTAACTTCGACGAAATAACCTGTTGTTGTTAATAACCTGTTGAACGGACTAACAATTATTGTGGTGATATTAATAACAATAGACCAGATGATGTCGATAAGACATCTTTAGGCGCCATTGGAGATCAAAAACTTACATGCGTATTCTGATTTTAATAACAGGTTTATAAACCTGTTATGACCTGATCTGAATTAGATATGGATTTGAACTGTCAGTGTCAAAAGTGACATTTCTTCAACCAAAATCGTCACTTTTCACAGTACGATCGTAGCGCCTGCCGTAGTCCGTAGCATGTCAAAACATTCAGAGCGAGGACCCGCGCGAAATCGCATTTTCATACAAACGTAGTCCTCATTTTCCTCTCTGGATATTAACAATATTGAAAATATTTTGAAACAATTTGTTGTATATCAACCACAGCTACGTTTGTTTTTTTTTTCGAATTATTAATTATTATTAGTTAGGAGCATTTAAAAATTTGTATGAAATCTGATTTTCGCTCTTAATTTTTACCATAATCAAAAAATCGAAAAAAATCAGACGTAGGGGCATGGTTAATTTACATCCAATTGTGTAAAAATAATTTCAATATCCAATGTTAAACCTGGAGTTGCCGTGGTTACCAGTACAATTTGACACTAGGTTTTTAACGGTTTAACCGGTTAACCCGGGTTAGTGGGATAGTGCAAGTGGCGCTAATCTATTATATGTATATATTCAAGAAACCGGACAAGTGCGAGTCGGACTCGCCCACCTAGGGTTCTAGCGGCAACAGAATTACATCATCTGCGAAAATTTCAACTGTATAGCTATCACAGTTTATGAGACACAGCCAGCCAGACAGACAGACAGCGGAGTGTTAGTAATAAGGTCCCGTTTTTACTCTTTGGGTACGGAACCCTAAAAACTATGTGACACACGCAAAAAACAATATAATCAGCGACGAAAAAAACATTAAAAATGTATATTGAAACCATAGATTAATGTTTTATTGATAATGGTAATTTTATCGCAAATTATTGTAAAAAATAAAGCAGATTACTTATCTTAGTTTAAATAGAATAACAGTCTACCTACACTTAAATATCAACCTTACGCTGACCACTTATATTATACAATTTGGAAATAATTTTGCCCTTTCGCCTTTTGTAGTCTTTTTTGAGATAAGTTTTACTGAACTAATTGAGTAATGACATCGTTATTTATGGAATCGGGGAATGAAAATTATACGACAAATCCATATTGAACTCAATTATCATTGCTAATAGTAATCAAAATGTATATAGGTACTTGGAAAGTAAAGCTCCACTTTCAACTCGCTTAAATAATAGATAAACAATGAGCCACTTTCAGAATATGAGAAATACATAGTAAAAACTGTGTAATGCCATTTCGCTAATTGTTCTTTAACAGTAATGAAATGAAATACATTTTGAAATACATTTATTTGCTAGAATGCAGGTCAAAAAAGTTACAAAAAGGGTAAATACAGTTCCAAATACATTCCGCCACATAAGTACCTATGCTAATTTGATTTTATGTTCTTTATTGTCAATAGGGCTTCCTTGGTCAACTTTGCTGTAATTGTAAATTTAAACAGTGACTATTACAGCACAGAGCAAACTTACTGATCCTCGCCAGAGATATTGCCATCATGAGTAATATGAAGAATATAATCCAAAAATATACACTTGGAGACATTATATAGTATGACATGATGCACGTTCACATAACACGGTTGTTTTTAACGAAGACTCTTCGATAATAAAGTAAAAGTCGATAAATCTCTATTTTAGTCGGTTATCATCGATTTAATTTACGTATCAGGGTTTTGGTGATAAGACAATAATTATGATAGCGGTAGCGCTATAATGAAAAACCGGCACAGTGCGAGTCGGACTCGCGCACCGAGGGTTCCGTACATTACATAATTTTAACAATGTATTTTTATGTGAAACGTGAGTGAAAGGTAAATTTCGGTTTACGATTTATGACGTATTAAAAAAAACTACTTACTAGATGTCGTTCAAACCAATTTTTGGTGGAAGTTTGCATGGTAATGTAATGTACATCATATATTTTTTTCAGTTTTATCATTCTCTTATTTTAGAAGTTACAGGGGGGGGGGGGGGGGGGGTACATATTTTACCACTTTGGAAGTGTCTCTCGCGCAAACTATTCAGTTTAAAAAAAAAGATATTAGAAACTCAATATCAGTTTTGAAGAACTATCCATAGATACCCCACACGTATGGGTTTGATGGAAAAAATTTTTTAAGGTTTAGCTCCAAGTATGGGGAACCCCCAAAATTTATTGTTTTTTTTTATTATTTTTGTGTGAAAATCTTAATGCGGTTCACAGAATACATCTACTTACCAAGTTTCAAGTATAGTTCTTATAGTTTCAGAGAAAAGTGGCTGTGACATACGGACGGACAAACAGACAGACAGACAGACAGACATGACGAATCTATAAGGGTTCCGTTTTTTACCATTTAGCTACGGAACCCTAAAAATGTTGGCAACTACTTTAAAATGAAAGGGGTTTTGCTGTTATACATTTCTGGTATATCTACGATCTTTAATGATAAATATATTATCAATGTCAATAAATAAAAACACGAGCAAAATGTGGAATTGCAAATATTATGCAATTTAATAAACAACAAGTGCGAATCGGGCTCGCGCACGAAGGGTTCCGTACCGCGCAAAAAATGGCAAAAAAATCACGTCTGTTGTATGGGAGCCCTACTTATTTTTTGTTCTGTTTTTAGTATTTGTTGTTATAGCGGCAGCAGAAATACATCATCTGTGAAAATTTAAACTGTCTAGCTATCACGGTTCGTGAGATACAGCCTGGTGACAGACGGAAAGACAGACAGACAGACAGACATGATCTCATGATCAGTATAATTAATAATATTTAAAAAAACGCGGCAACTGATTATAATAAGACATTGCGCACGGTCACACAAGTCACACAACACGGTTGTGTTTAAAGCTCAATAGTCGTTAAAATCGAGGCCTTTATCACTAATTTAAATCAGCTATCGGGGTTTTTCCGATAGATAAAATTAATAGATACCAATTAGGGTGACTACTTTAGTTATTGGCCACTACATATTAATTTTTAATTAATTGTACTTTTTAACATTAGTATTTAAGTTTTTTGTTACTAACACCTCTATGGGCCATGCCTGAAAATAAATGATTATTTAATTTATTTAATTAATTGGCCACTCCTAACAAATTAGAAATAAACAAGCCAATTGAAACCTTATTGTTAAGAGTGGCCAATTACTATATCGTCAGGTGACAACCAAAACTCACTAATTACCACCACAAGTTCAAAGCCATATTGAAACGTATTATTATCTGAATAAGGTTGATTTTTTAAATTATTTTTTTAGTATTTAGTGAGTTTTGTCACCTAACGATATACTGGATGATATTTTTTTTCTTCTCGAGGACGCGGCATCATCATTTGCTAGTTTTTAATTTAACCCTATCAAATTGACAAAAACGCAAAAAAAGCGGCAAATTTAAAAAAAAATTGTCGAGAAGGGTTATCTCCCTATAGACATCTTGAATTTTGCGCCTTTTTCTACCGACAAAGTTGCTTGACAGACTATAATATGTGATTTTATCGCTGTCCACGCAAACAAAAACACTCACCAGTAAATTTGACGAATACTCCGTAAAGGCAGAAAAACAACATTATGTTTATTCCCATAAAAAGTAACGCTGCTGTCAATTCGTCCATTATAACTTTTATCACGATTTTTTTTTAAGTCCTCGATTAATAATTATTCACGTTCAATTCTTCTTATATTTATTAATAAACTAATAACTAAATCGCATATTATTGGCAACATTAATCAGATTAGCATTTATCTATCTTTCAAAACATGAAAACATTATCTTCAGGACATTATTATGAACCTTAATCCTGCTACATAAAATTCACATTTTATTAGAGCAAGCAAGTTTTATACGAGATTGCGGTAGATAACTTAATACGTATTCAATTTTGGAATTTATCCTTTCAAACATAGAATTCAATTTCGAAATAGTCGTCATTTATAAAACTTCGATTAAAATCTTATATTTTATATTATTACGGGTACTTGTGTACTTATGTAATAAGTAAATAAGATTCAAGAGGTTATTTCTCTTTTTTTTCGCGCCCCTCTTCTGGCATCCATTTGGTGGCTATGCTAGCCCATCTGTCTGGATGCATTTAGTTAATTGTAAATATAATAATTATCTCTGTTCGAAACCATTCATATACTCTTCTTCTTCCTGCCCTTATCCCACGTTATGTGGGGTCGGCACAACATGTTTTTCTCTTCCATTCTCCTCTATCTTTCGTCACCATTCATATACAATGGTTATTATCGCCTCATAAGGAAGTACTTTGGTACCTACTTCCTTTAGCTTGTTATTATGGGCTTGTGTGAATATAGTAATTACGGATAGGTTAGGTTAGCTGTCACCAGTAGCCCTCATAAAATTACCACAGGCTACGCATCAAAAAAATGTGTTTGCCATTCTCTAATACATACATACATACATACATATAATCACGCCTATTTCCCGGAGGGGTAGGCAGAGACCACGGATTTCCACTTGCTACGATCCTGACATACCTCTTTCGCTTCCTTCACTTTCATAACATTCCTCATACACGCTCGCCGGTTTAGGGTGCTCTTGACCTGGCCTTTCTTCAGGATTTCCCCGATCTGATCAGAGAAAGTCCGCCGAGGTCTGCCCCTTCCAACTCCCGTTTCTACCTCTCCCTTATACACTGTTTTTGTTTTTTATTCTCTAATAGCTTAACGAAAATATGTAAGTCCCTGTAGGTATGTATGTAGAACAATAAAATGATACTGACAGATACCTATTTACTTAAAACCGCCAACTGTGGGGATATATTTCTACGTATTTGCAAAGATAGATTTATATCTAATAGATGGATACAGTCCAAGGAAAAAACGTGCCTCGAAAATCAAGAAAATTTGATTCTCGTTCAGAGGGCGCTACTAGCTTTGGCCTACTGTCTTATAGATGGCGCTGATGGTTTCGTTTGTTATTTAACAATTTTAACGCATATCAGTGAAAGAACATGGGTCAAAATCATAAAAATAATTAATGCAAATAAAAAAAATCATTTATCCATATTTAAATACATTTTATCGTATTTTTATAAATCTTCATTTTTAGTTTTAAAGTATGTCGACAGATGGCACTGAATTTACTGTGGTTACAAAATTTACTATGACAGTACCGCTCTAGTATAAGCAAGTATAGTTACTCTATGGTATTTGGAAAAGGATTCCAGGGTGGCAGATACTTTTAAAGCGTTGTCACATCTGTTACTGTTGATGCTGAGTGTACTTCCACAGTTGATTGACGTTATTATCATGGTTTGACATAACACATACATATAGTCATTCAAATAACACAATGCATAATGAAGTGATGCAGGTAAAAGTCCCGCATTAAGGGGCCCACTGACTATCAGTCCGCCGGACGATATCGGCCTGTCTGTTGTTCGGAACTGTCAAATTTTTGTTCTAACTGACAGGCCGATATCGTCCGGCGGACTGATAGTCAGTGGGCCCCTTTAGATCATGACTATTATAGATTCACTATGGTTTCGAGCAAAATAAGACAATAATTATTAATGAATTAAATATAAAAGCCATCTTGCATAACCTAATTGGCATTATGGTAAAATAAAAATCAACTTACTGAAAATTGTTTTTAACGCCTCATACAAATTAATAGCACATTGTGCAATCTAAATACTATTGCCGCTGGTACCGAAAAAAATGTAGTGTATTCGGGTAATTCCGACTACACCTTAGGTATAATAAAAATTTGTGTTGAAAAATTTAAGCAACAATGGAAGCAAAAATATAATTTTTGGCTTGTGCTTCCTTTAAAATGCGCATCGTTAGCTTAAATAAACCAAAGATAGGTAACTCCGTAATAGATGGATACAGTCTAAGAAAAAAACGTGCCTCGAAAATCAAGAAAATTTGATTCTAGATCAGATGGCGCCACTACCTTTGGCCTACTCTCGTTTCGTTTGTTATTTAACTATTTTAACGCATATCAGTGAAATAACGTCAAAATAATATAAAAATAATTAATGCCAATCATTAAATTTATCCATATATAAATACATTTTTTGATATTTTTATTTTTAGTTTTAATTGTGTGTCGATAGACGGCAGTGAATTTACTGTGGCTACAAAATTTACTATGACAGTACCGCTCTATCCTATTATATCCTCTTTGCTTAAACCATCTTTAAATTTTGAACTATCTCTATTCTATATTTGCAAAAAACACGATAATTTGTATAAAGTAGTTTATCGTGATAAGAAGCCACTATCAAAATTTTTAAATTGAAGGAAAAAAATTGAAAAATTTACATCTCCGGCAGGACTCGAACCTGCGACAGATGAAACACCGGTCCAATCGCTTCTGCCAACTGAGCTACGGAGGCCTACAAGTAGCGGAATTATCAGTACTGCTACTCGACACTAGATGTCACTTGTATCGCGACTGACGAAAAGCGTATTGCTTAACAATTTACAACAAATATTATAAGCATAAGGAGTTGGAAATAGAGTTCCGGTTAATCCGGTTCTAATATTAGCTGAAAATCGTTGAGCATTACCATTATTAGACTTTCCGTTCGTCGCGGCATCTAGTGTCGAAGTAGCAGTACTGATAATTCCGCTACTTGATGCAAGATGTCGACTATGAAAATAATAGTCTTTTACTTCTACAAGTTTTTTTAGGTATATTACTGTATTACTGTCATAAAAAATACCGCATTGAGCCCGTTTTTATCCGAAATATGAAGACAGGCGAGATGTTATTTTTACCTGTTCCTTAAATTCAAACTTACACGGGACTTAATAGCGTCAAAGATAGATAACTCCGTAATAGATGGATACAGTCTAAGGAAAAAACGTGCCTCGAAAATCAAGAAAATTTGATTCTCGTTCAGAGGGCGCTACTAGCTTTGGCCTACAGTCGTATAGATGGCGTTGACGGTTTCGTTTGTTATTTAACAATTTTAACGCATATCAGTGAAAGAACATGGGTCAAAATCATAAAAATAATTAATGCAAATAAAAAAAATCATTTATCCATATTTAAATACATTTTATCGTATTTTTATAAATCATCATTTTTAGTTTTAAAGTATGTCGACAGATGGCAGTGAATTTACTGGGGTTACAAAATTTACTATGACAGTACCGCTCTAGTATAAGTAACTCTATGATAGCGTAAAACTTAAGTTCGCAGTTTACTTAAGTAGTTTAGTTTAAATCAATAAAAAATAAGCATGTTTTAAACCAATCCACCAAAAAATCTGATTAATTTAAGTTTAGTTATAATATAAACTTACTTCTCTTCATACAGCACCCGAAACAGAACCAGAACCAAAACAAATACAAACACATAAATATAAACACAACGATCATTAAAGACGCCACTGTGTCCATCATTGCTACTGTCTCAAACTTGACTAAAACTAAAATAAATAACACTTTAATCTTGCCTTATCTATCGCTATCAACGTCTGTGACATTTTAGATTCGATTCGAAATTTAAAATTCATGTATATATTATGAGTATAAGAGCGCGGGCGGAGAGTGAACGACAAACTACAATGAATGAATGAGTGGTTAGAATGTGCTTGTAGTTGTCCATTGTGCTTCAGTGTCGGACATTTTATTAACAGTGTCTGTAAAAGTGATTGCCTGCGACTTAATATTATTATCAACTTAGTATAGCAATGGTGGAAACCACGTTAAAAATAAATTAAATGATGCATTTAAGGCATATCAACTTATGTGGTTTTAACGGGATAATTTCATAGGATAACGTTGTTGCTGTTTAGATACGCCATGGTTTATTTTATTCGGAAACTGTGTACCTATTAAATGAAATCAGTAGCTACTTTAAAAAAACTAGTAATTTAATTTTAGGTCTTACTCTTTGACTTGATATTGTAATTTTTTGTCTGACTTGGTAATAAAGGTTCAATCAACAACAATCATCATCACATTTAAATTTAAAAAATGTTCTAGTAAAAAAATGTTATCTTGTCCGGTACCTATAAATATGTTGCTACACCCTAGGTGATAAATGATTTATGTTTTTTTTACTTACTTCTGCGGTATATAACGCAAATACACAATACTCCCATGAAAACTGTCATACACGCCGCTGTGGTGGCAGTAGCTATGGTCAAAGACTCTTTATTGTGCCAACCCATTGTCACATATCTTCCTTCACTGGATGTATAATCACTACTCTACCGTTATGGCATAAAATAACGATTTTGGCATACAAGTATAAATCAAGAAAAAGGTCAAAATAAAAAAAGAAATAACGAGGGTAGCAAATAAGTACGTGTGTAAGACAAGTTCTTTTTTTTTCGTACTTAGTTATATATTTTTTACTACTAAACACTAGTAATGTTATAACTTTGTGTTGAAACACTTTCTTTCCCTCCCACAGGTGAGTAGAGGACTGATAAGTTGATAACCCATAAGCAATCCGCAGTATCGCGATAACGGATGATATATCATTGGTCACTACTCATCACGCTACGAGTAGTTTTCGCTAATTACTAGATTCTATGATTTTCTAGCTGAGAGAGTGAATATACTCGTATCTACGCCACAGCGACACCCCTACTCTTTATTCTTTGAAATCAGTGCAAAATTGCATTTTGTCTTCTAGAGTGCAAAATAATTCGACGCAGAGTTGTTTCTGCACGTTAGCTGGTGCGAGAGACTTTTAAGCGATTATTTTGAATGATAAAATGTTCAATATCATTTGGATTAGTTGTAAAACTTGTAAAGTTTAACAACTTGTTAAACATTACAAATTTTCGTCATGGTGTTGAGCTTAAAATGTTGTTTTGGCAATTCGATCATCTCTCCTATCTTGAAATTCTTGAAACCCTCGTAATGCTCAAAATTGAATTGCATCTGCAGCAATAGGTAGGTACTAAAACAAAAATAAAATAATATTGAAATGACTTTGACACGATGATTAGTAAATTTATATCCTATAGTAGCAGACTTCCACTTTAGATAAGACAAGCAGACTTTCAAGACTTTCGTTGATTTGTTTTATGTCAGTTCTGATCGTTATTTAATGGGAATAATCATTTAATAACTAATAATCAAAATTATTTCCTGACTGGTTTTGTATTTTTATATTAGGTAGTTCTATAATTAGGTAGTTAGTTAGCAGATTGTGCAAATGCTATTTTAAACGTCAAACCTACGAAATTATGACGTTTAAACTAAATAACACTAGCACAGTCTGGGCTATCAAAATCGCTGCCAACTTAGCTTTGTCTAACTCTAGTGCTTCCTTTATTCTCATTTCAAAAAGCCTACCTACACCTACCCAATAAATCAAAAAACCTGATGTTTCTACGTAGGTAGAGTCTGTGCGGAAAGAGAAGTCGTGGCAGAAACGGGAACTAGCATTATCAATTTTATATGACAATTAAACCTTTGACACCTGTCTTGTAAAAAGTAAACAAACTTCTATACTGATTTAAATTAACACGATTTTCACTCATAATTTTAAAACCACGAACTTAACGTCACGTTCGAAACGTCAGGCCATAAATAAACGTAAGTTTGTACGCGATTAAGTCCGGTGTTAGTTTTAAAATTATAAACAAACTTCTGTCATTGTGAATTTTTATTTTCGAAAACCGCCAGTTTTATGTATAAAATATTCTCAAACAGGATAAAACTGTACAAGTGCGTATTGGCAAAGAGAATATAGTACCGGGAGCAATCTCTAGATAGTATAGAAGGATTAGAGAGGGTTATTGTCACAGTAAATTTTGTAATCACTGTAAATTTACTGCCATCTATCGACACTTATATTCAAAGTGAATGTTTATGTAAGAAACTTACCAATATAATAGAAATAAAGGTACACCGCCATCATCACAAGTACGAAAAGCAAAAATATCATAATAGCCGGCACAGTAGTGGCTAATATTAAAATCAACACTTCACTCATTGCTTTTATTGTATCATTTAATGCCCTTTTGATTATAAACAACAAGTCTTAACAGTTATTATCAATCGCGAACTAGATTATTCAATATCAATGTGTAATCTTTGTTTCCTAAATTATGTATTTTATGATAAGATTATAAAGGATTTGTTAAAAGAATGATACTATTTGTTCGTCTGTTTGCCTCTCTATCGTTTTTCCGTATACGAACGATAGACGGGCAACGAAATTTTTATTTTCGATGTTCGCGCTTTAAAGTGTCGAAGTTCAAAATTATCGGACATATTGGCCAAAAACTACAAACAATCCCGAACAACTGTTTAAACAGTTATCTCTGAATTAGGCAGATACTGGTTTAAAAGGACATTTCCGATCCAATCTTTCCATTCTTATATGTAATTGTTGTAAATATGTATAAAATACAAATGTATGTATAATATATATATAGCTAGACAAACTGTCAGTAGAAAAAGGCGCGAAATTAAAATATTCTAAAGGACAATTACCCTTCGCGCCTACATTTTTTAAATTTGCCGCTTTTTTCTACTGACAGAAATGACTTGACAGACTCACTTGATATGTGTTTGACATGTACAAGTAGCTTGGCTGAATATGCTATCAAACCAGGATATATTGGTCAAACCAAATTGTCAGTAAATAAGAACAAAAAAAAACTATACTCATCATTTTATTTTGGGTGCTATTACTACTGTAAGATAAAGATAGTATGATTCTCTCTGTCTATGTTTGAAATGAGACAGTCCTTTGACAAACTATAATATACCTACAAGAAGTGTAGTACATTTTAAAGTCAAGGTACTTCTTAATAGAGCGGAAAACCCAGTAATAGATATCGCGTATGCAGTGCACATCCTTAATATTGTCCACAAGATGTCCTGAGAGTAGGTAAATATAGTAACGGCAGGAAACATTATCCAATTGACTTTTGAACTGCGTGGGTATTGCATCACAGATTCAAAGAGACAGGCAGGCCCATGGCAGGGCAATTCAAACATACACTGACATCATAATGATATCTGAATTATGTCATTTAGTTATCGTGTGTCTCGCTCACGCCAATACATGTACGAACAAGTACGAGCAAAATACACAATAACTGAATGACATCAGTTATATGTCATTCTGACATCAGTACTACTTAGTATGCTTGAATTGGCCTGAAGGCTTATTTTGTAAGCACCAAAGCAATTGTCACTAATAATGTGCCATATGGTGGCACGCCGAATATTGATACATAATACTTATTATAGGTAACAAAAATACAGCATCACATACAGAGATATTAATGTTGTAAAATTGTAACTCACCATTGCAAAAAATGCAACAACGCAGCAACACACATATAAACAATATCCCAGCAACGACTCCAGGGAAAAATAAAAACGGCCCTGGCTCCATTTATGAGCAAAAATCCAAATTTTACTTAAAATTAAAATTGCAACGCAAAACGTTCCTGATAGAAGCACAACACCAAATAACACTATTCAAATTCAGAAAACAAAGAACTGTTGTTACATTTTTGAATTCAAAAATGGAACGTTCTTCTCAACCCGTTCCAAAACGTAATATCAAAAGGGAATCACATTCCGCTGGTCGATATCTGATCCACTTTATTAGATAAGTTTATCTTATCGGTATCGAGCTTATTGTGCGAGCTTGAGAGTGCTTTGTGACGTCAGATCCTAGATTTAATATCCTGGATCCTGGAATATTCGCAATTTTAGAAAGCGGTAAATGGAACTTGAACTTCAGTGAATGAAATTACACACACAGGTATAAAAGTATGCAGATGATAATTCCAAAAATGACAGATATGTATATCTATACACGACATATTGTTCTGTGCGTGGTCGCTCTCTGCGATATCTATACTAACTTATTTTAATCACCTAAGTAATCAAATACAAAATACATATGTAAGAGGAAGAGATGAAATTCCGATCTTTTCGTCTCGCTCACAGAAAATACCTACTCTGTTTATAGTCTTAAAATGGTATGTATCCAGGTAGTATAGTCTGGTTTATTCAATATACACAATATATGGTTATGGTTTATGGTTAGGTTTACATGTTTCTATAATGAAAGCACTATTATATAATCTGTGATAATGAGTCACTTAGAGATTACGCAGTCCATTTTTTGAAGTACATTTTATTTGGGTGTGATGTGTATTTCAAAGGGGCCCACTGATTATTAGCCTGTCAGTTACAATAAAAATTTGTCAGTTCCGGTCGCGAGAGTATCTCGCCCCGACATAGACTACCCGTCCCCCTTTAATTCATACAGTTAGTAAAAGACGGGTAGTCTATGTCGCGGCGAGATACTGTCGCGTCAATCATGTGCTCGGCCTACTGGTATATCGTCCGGCGGACTAGTAAAAAATGCTGGCAGTATGAAATTTTTTTTGTCGATTATTAATTTTTACAATTTTTGTATGCGACACCAGATCTGGTGACGGCCGCGCGACGCGGAGTGACAGAGTGACACACGCCTGCCCAAATGGAAAAAAACGAGTTGGACTCGCTCACCGCGGGTTTCGTACTTTTTAGTATTTGTTGTTATAGAGCGGCAACAGAAATATATTATACATCATCTGTGAAAATTTAAACTGTCTAGCTATCACGGTTCATGAGATACAGCCTGGTGACAGACAGACGGACAGCGGAGTTTTAGTAATAGGGTCCCGTTTTTACCCTTTGGGTACGGAACCCTAAAACAACTAACATTTGTAACGCCATCTCTGTAATAACTGGCATACTAAGTGACAAAGAAGCAAACGGACTTATCGCATGCTTGGATAAGCATAATAACATTGTTTTGCTACTCACCGCTAGATGGCGAAAAGTACTAAATTTTATTCTTTTATATTATAGCAAAGACAGATATAACTCCGTTATAGATGGATACAGTCTAAGGAAAAAACGTGCCTCGAAAATCACGAAAATTTGATTCTCGATCAGATGGCGCCACTACCTTTGGCCTACTCTCGTATAAAGGGCGTTGACGGTTTCGTTTGTTATTTAACAATTTTTACGTATATCAGTGAAAGAACATGGTTCAAAATCATAAAAATAATTAATGCAAATAAAAAAAATCATTTATCCATATTTAAATACATTTTATCGTATTTTTATAAATCTTCATTTTTAGTTTAAAAGTGTGTCGATAGATAGCAGTGAATTTACTGTGGTTACAAAATTTGTAGCAGTAGCCTTAAAATCCCATTTCACCCCCCTTTCATCCCTTCTCTCCCCATTCATAACCCAACTCTCCCCGCGAACCCTACTCACCCCATTTTACGGTAACAGTCATTTACGTTCGCATTTATAATGTTAAATATAAATTGGTACTTACCTGTAAGAAAATATCTTGCCAGATAAAGTATTATCAGCAACACCAAGTATAACAAATACGAAAACACAGGTATTAACAATATGAACAGCAGTTTAGAATAGTCCGACAACATTTCTGGCCAGAAACAATCGTTAGATTCAATGAAAATCCAAATAAAACGCGTTAACGTCGTTTCGACGGTCTGATCTACTATTATCTAAAGGAAAATCGTGATGTAATGAGGTGCGATGCTATTATGTACGTACTACGTACCTAAGTATAAATACGACATGTTTGTCGTTCAGTGTTGATTTTACGTATTTTTATCAAATGTACTTAAATGACAGTGGAATATTTTTAATGGTGAAATTCCTCCTTACAACGGCAGAACCATTTCTGTGTATTCATAACATGGCACAGTAGCAATCAATATGAATTCCGGTAGCGATTTCATAATTGTGATTGTGACAAGGTACAAAGCACAGAAATCAAATTCCTTAACCGTACCAATAAAATTGAAAACCGGAAGACCAAACAAGAAAAACAGGGCAAAACTATTATATATAGATTTTAGGGCAGGTAATCACTTTACCACCTATACGATTGTGTTATGTCCACGATATTACAGCTTCTATTAGCGTACTATCATGGTTGATAATCGAGTGTTTGAAATATATCCGAATTTATCGAATTATATAAACGCCTTGAAATATCTTCCGGATATAGCAGTTATGTCATTTAAACAGTTAATCTGGTGCGTAACGCACGAACGTGCCTACATACTCATACGTACCCTAGGTTGGTTGAAAGTTGGCTTAGCTTAAAACAACGCGATGCGACAATATCACAGCTGTTCATGTCACTTCTAACATTGTTGTATGTAGTAACAAAGTTCTAGGAATATTCAAATTCAAAGATTTTTCAATGTTACCATTCTTATGTCAGAGATCATTCAAATGCTTTTGGCGCTTGGACAAGTATTTACACACTATTGACTAGCCTATACCCGCCGCGTTTATAAAATTAATAAACTTTTGAAATTAAGAAACACATATATGTTTTTGTAGTAGATTGATTAATTTTAGAACTTCCGAACTCATCTAAAAGTCAAGAAAACTCAACTCTAACTCAAGAAAAAGCCAAAACTTGAGTTTTTTTTCTAGGTACTTAAAATAAACATTCATTTGGTTTTCAAACATTGAAACAACTTCAACATTGTGACTGATATGACCGAGTTATTATTTATTTAATAATCATAGGGCTCTAAAATAGTTTCCAATCAATAAAATGCATTGCGCATCGCGTTTGCGTACTAGATCTAGGTCTTGCACTTTTGTTTATTTGGGTCCAAACCCAGCAGATAGCTCCTGACTTGCAATAGCTCACACGTGTATTCCATCATGATAATTTAACCTATGTTTTGATTTTGGCATTGTGCACCAACCTTTAATCACAAAACAGTATCAATATGTGTATTGAAATAAGTTGGAAACTTGTAACGGAAAACCTTCCTATATATACCTAAAGAAAAAAGAAATTTAAATGCAATGGATTGTCCGTCAATTTGGTAAGTAACATTTCTGGTGTCAGATTTTTTGGTGCGTTTTATTTTTCAACTCTTTTTATATTCATATCATGGCGTGCGTGAATTTTTTTTGGCAAATTTATCTGAAAGACTACATATACTAAAGTGACGTAGCAAAATATTTTATCGACAATTAAATATATCGATGTTACTGTCAACATCTAGATGTTATTCAACATAAATAAATATTATTATTTTATCTGACTTTTAAAATAAATACAAATTAAAACGTGTATTATTTTTTTATTTTAATATTGATTTCATTGTGTCATTATTTTGATGGAATTACATCGGTATACTTTTATTATCTTAGGAGGCTCTATATCGGACATGATACCGAACCTCTTTTTAGTAATCGAGGATTTTTCAGTGAGCACATGTATAAATATATATCGACAATTCGACATCTTATTTATCGACATCAAATCCTTAGAAAGTGCCCCGAGTTATCCCAGGTTTGGTCATACGTATCTATAATTATGTTGTGCATGCATAAAAATGTGAGTAAGGCCCACTTACACCATTCCACTAACCCGGGTTAACCGGTTAAACCTGGAGTTACCACGGTTACCAGTACAATTTGACACTGGGTTAACGGTTTAACCGCTTAACCTCGGGTTAGTGGGATGGTGCAAGTGGGAATAACTACTGACAACCTGATAAGTAGTAGTGTTCGATTAATCGATCTGATTACAACTTAGTCTTATTTATGGCATGAAAATAGATACTGTCTCGGGTTTTGAATTACGAATGCGAACGTTACGCTACGCGGCTAAAGTGTAAAAAACGAATATTTATTAATGAGGGCTAACGCGTATGAATTCGAAATGTCAAATGTCACTTGTCACTTCAATGACTAACAGCTGTTCTTTAGTCTTTTGGACCACCATCAACAGAGGCGCCAACTGGTGAGCAAAAAAACGATAGCCCTCATTGTAAAAAAAAAATAGCAGTGCCCTGTTTATCAACAGCTTGTAGCTTGTAATACAAGCGGAACTCACTTTTTAACAGCTTTTGTTAGAAAGGGACTTCCACTTGTATTACAAGCTACAAGCTTTTGATAAACATGGCACAGTATTTCTTTGTTTATGAAAATTACATGAAGACATTGAGAAATAAATTTGCTAAAAAAACCCCTCGAACCCACGTAAATTGCAATTTAAACTTTATATTCATACCACGCATTTTATTTGCATTCATAACTATTACGCATAAATTATATAGCTAAAGCGGAAACGTCTTTCTAATAAAAGTATATAGGTACCAAAAAATTATTTTCCACTTGTATTACAAGTTTAAAGCTTTCGTGAAACAGAGCCCCTTGAAAACACTCATTGCAATACAATCAGGCCATATTTTGAAATCCCTTGCTATATCCAAAACAAAAGCAATATTAAGAAAACGACAATATTTTGTTAAATTTATCTACCTATAATTATTTCATAGAATATTGCAATTGGCGAATTTTATGTTAAATAATTATGATTGTGGACATTGTGGTGTTTTTCACCTTGTCTAATCAAATATAAATTCATGTGCAAATCCAGCTTTTATTTGCAGATTGTGCAAGGCCAAGGTGATAAAAACAAAAGGAAGGAAATATTTTATTTGTCATCTTTAAGTTTGTGGATTTAGTCTTCTGAGGAAATTATCTACTATGAAGATATAAACGAGGAATGTATTAAAATGTATGCATACTTAGCGACCTACGCCAACGCCAAGAGAGGATACCTACTAAGGAGTCTTTAGCAAAGATAAAATAATTATTATTAAATTTGCTAATTAATCACATTTGTGAAATTAACATTCTAAAGGTTGAAATAGTACAAATAGATGTTACAGAGCACTTATGAGAAGAATATTTATTTTATTGTTGTTAACATTTTATGGCAATGACTTGTTTAGGTACAATTGTGTTAAATAGAACCTATTTTTATTTGAAAAGGTCCAATACTAAATAGAGTGTAATTTTATTCTAATAATTCTATAAGTACAAATAAATATATTTGCAGGTAAACTTCATATCCAACACATGCATTAGATACATTAATGTTTTATGTGCATAATTACATTACATTAGGTACATTAATATTTAGGAGCTGCCTAGCATAAATATCTAAACATGAGACACGACGCCAACACAACGAGTGCTTACACCATAGCCTCGATGGTGGAATACATATCCCTTAGCAAAGCGTCCATGCTCTGGAGCCTCGCGCTCAATGTCACTGCCCTCATAGTGCTCTCAGGTGCTTTAACGTTCGTCGCCATTTCCTGGATCAAAATACCACACTGGCGGCAATTCAAAAATTACATCTTTCTCAACTTAGTCATATCCATGTTCATGATGAACGCAGCATACGCTGGCTGCTTTGCGGACTGGCCTTGCTATGGCACTATATTAATCTTCATTTACACATTGTCTATGTCAGCGTTCTCCAACTGGGTGCTGATCATGTGTCTAGTTATCTACACGAAAATGTTAAAGGTTTTCAGTGGAGATCTACAGCACAAATATTATAAAGCTAACGCTTTGGCTTGGGGTTTGGCTATTTTTGAATCTACCTTTTCTTTATATGTTAAAGTGAGCACGAACGCTTCCCATATCTATGTCCTACATGCTATGACCTATGTCATTACAGGCATTTACTTGAGCATTATTTACGCTCTTTTAAAGCTGACTACTGTAAGAATGGTTAGTAGCGAAAATACTACTCAAATATTTAAGATATTCTTGTATGTTTCAAGTGCTTTCTCTATCTTGCTTCTCACACAGGCTCTTTGTTACTTTCCTGAAGTTTATGACTATCTTTTCATATGTATTTGCGGTTGTGAAATAGTTCTGCTAATATCGTACTTGAGTATGAAATCGCACAGGGAAATATGGAATGATTACCTGAATGGTAAAGACGATGCTGATTATCAAGACTGTAACATCAACTTGAAATGAATATTTAATAGAATAACGGTGTTAATGACGCGGACCAGCTAATGCGAATGTTTCTAAAAATATGCGTTTCTGTAATAATGTTAAATAGTTACTATCTTTGCGCAATACAAAATCACATGAAATATCTGTGTAAATACGTACCTATAGCATGTACGTAATGCAAACGTTTCTAAAAAAACGGATAATAATACGAAAGTATCACTTTTAGCATAAATGGATATGATATAATCTAAAAAGTGTATTTTTCACTGTAAATTTTAACCTGTGATCAATGTACAGGTTAATGTAAGTCTTGGCAGGTGATTGTGACTTCTGACTCTCTCTATATATTTACAAGACCTTTCAGTCTATATATGACCACTTTCACTAGCATAATATCATCAGCTTATGCAGGCCGTCTGGATATTCAGAAACAGGTAATACAGGACGTGATTATAGACTCTTAGGCAAAGACTTGTAATAGGCAAAAACGAAATTCAGTCACTAGACTAGTGCGGAGCCTATATTAAGGGCTCTTTCCCACTGAAAATCCCGTTTTTTGCGGGTAAGGTTTTCTGCAGGATTACTTATTAGCATACTAAAACGGAATCCTGCAGATAACCGTAACAGAAAGAGCCCTAACACTTCAAAACCGTACGGACACCTTCACACACCTTCACGGAGTGGGGAACATGGCTCTTTCCTTTGAAGACGATTAACAACACTCAATCTCCATTGGCTATTATGAACTGTACAGTCTGTACCAGAGAGAAGTGTGCGGTTGAATAGGATTGTTCAAATGCCCAATTGCCCACAATACTTTGTGTTCTACAGTTTTGAGCTTGATACGATAATCCCAATAGAACAATGTTCTATTAATGTGCCAAATGTTTATAATATCCTGAACTATTATGATAGTTTCTCGATAAGATTAGCTTTTGAAGCTTTGCACTACTAAAGGCGTTGAAGTATAAGTACACGGGCATTTCGTATGAGATTGGAAATATTCTAGTATAAAAGTTTGGCCCCACAAATTCATCACTTCATAGGTTGTAGTACCCGGGTCTCTTTCGGAATCCCTAACAACGTTTGTCCTAAAGTCACTTGCCCTGTTTTCTCCTAACCTAATGGGCACTAGCCCTAACGATCAATTGTCATAACAATTGTTTTCCATAACGTAATGATTGTCCTAAAACTCATTTGTCCTAAGACTTTTTACCAGTCCGCCTGCAGTCTCTGTTCTTATCGGGCGGCCTGCAGTCCTAGACCAATAACGTCCACACACATAAGCGATTATTGCCTGCCGGCAATGGCCTGCTGCCACCTCTGCGACTACAGACTAGCAGTTGAGAGTCGTCAGTTTTTCGCCGTACGGCCGCCCACCGGCAACAGTCTGATATAAGTTTGACAGGTCCCTACAAATTAACAGTTCGCCGGACGATATCAGCTTGTCAGTTAATCGCAACAGGCCAGACATTAACCGTCCTATTTTAGATTTCGGACTGACGATGGACTGACGACTATTCGGACTGACGACTCTTACATTCCGGTCAGCGTCGACAGATATCTGCCGGTCAGTCCGTGGTCTGCAAGCCAATTAAACACACATTATCAGATACATATGAACACAACTAAAACGAAGATAATGACAAACAGTCGAAAAAGAAAAATATATGTGGCAGGTACCGAAATTGAATATGTCCATGAATACATATATCTTGGAAAACAAGTATCCTTCAGCCCATCTAGCAACGAAGACGAAGTAAACAGACGCATAAACAATTCATGGAAAAAGTTTTGGTCACACAGAGAAATCTTAAAAGGTAATTATGCACTACCATTAAAGAAAATTGTAATGGACACTAACATCCTACCAAGCTTAACATATGGAAGTCAAACATGGGTCTTTACAAGTAAAGTTAAAAATGCAATTACAACCTGCCAGCGTGCAATGGAGAGGAGTCTTCTAAAAATAAGAAAGGTGCAAAAGATCAGGAGTGAAAACATAAGGAAGAAAACCAAGCTTACAGATGCTCTCCATCAAAGCCTACGCCTCAAATGGCAATAGGCAGGGCATATAGCTATGTACAATGACAGAAGATGGACACTAGAATCTACAAAATGGACAGGACCAGCAGGGAGAAGACATAAGGGCAAACCAAAAAGAAAATGGACGGAAGACATCATCTCGGTAGCAGGCACAGAATGGTTAAAGACAGCCCAAGATAGAGACAAATGGAGAAAGTGTGAGGAGGCTTTTACCCAAAAGGGATCTACATCAGACTAAATTGAAAATATGTAGTAATTTTGCAATGTGATGTGGAAATAAAAAAGCTTTTTTATTATTTGTTTTATTATTTTATTATCAGATAGCCGGCCGGCGGCCTGTTGACCGTCATCTCCTGTCAGTCGAGCGCCGAACGTGCCTACATACTCATACGTACCCTAGGTTGGTTGATGGTTGGCTTAACTTAAACGACAACGCGATGCGACAATATCACAGCTCTTCATATCACTTCTTACATTGTTGTATATAGTAACAAAGTTGTAGGAACATTCAAATTAAAAGATTTTTCAATGTTACCATTCTTGTGGAAAAATCTTCCGGAAAAAGCCGAAACCTGAGTTTTTTTAGGTACTTACCTAAAATAAACTTTACTTTGGTTTTCAAACATTAAAACAACTTAAACATTGTGACTGATATAGGTTATTATTTATTGGCTCTAAAATCAATGTTCTCTGACAGAAGCGCAGGTGGCCTGGCGGTAAGAGCGTGCGACTTTCAATCCGGAGGTCGCGGGTTCAAACCCCGGCTCGTACCAATGAATTTTTCGGAACTTATGTACGAAATATCATTTGATATTTATTTGTCTATTTTCGGTGAAGGAACACATCGTGAGGAAACCGGACTAATCCTAACAAGGCCTAGTTCCCCCTCTGGGTTGGAAGGTCAGATGGCAGTCGCTTTCGTAAAAACTAGTGCCTACGTCAATTCTTAGGATTAGTTGTCAAGCGGACCCCAGGCTCCCATGAGCCGTGGCAAAATGCCGGGATAACGCGAGGAAGAAGAAGAAGATAGGGCTCTAAAATAGAGGTCAATCAATAAAATGCATTGCGCATCGCGTTTGCGTACTAGATATAGGTCTTGCACTTTTGTTTATTTGGATCCGAACTGAACCCGGCAGATAGCTCCTGGCTTGCAAATAGCTCACACGTGTATTCCATCATGATACTTTAGCCTGTTTTGAATTTGGCGTTTAAACATTAATTGTGCACCAACCGTTAATCACAAAACTCAGTATCAATATGTGTATTGAAATAAGTTGTAAACTTGTAACGGAAAACCTACCTATATAGAAAAATCAAATTTAAATGCAATGGATTGTCCTTCAATTCAGTAAGTAACATTTCTGTTGTCAGATTTTTTGATGCGTTTTATATTTTTCAACTTTTTATATTCATATCATGACGTGCTTGCGAATTTTTGGCAGATTTACTTATTTGAAAGACAACAGTCATACATATACATAATTATGTTATACGTGCATTAAAATATGAGCAAGGCCCACTTGCACCATTCCACTAACCCGGGTTAACCGGTAAAACCTAGAGTTACCATGGTTACCAGTGCAATTTGACACTAGGTTAACGGTTTAACCTCGGGTTAGTGGGATAGTGCAAGTGGGCCTAACTCACAACTGACAACCTGATCAGTAGTAGTGTTCGATTAATCGATCAGAATACAACTATTTATTCTTATTTATGGCATGAAAATAGTTAGATACTGTCTCGGGTTTTGAATTACGAACGCAAACGTTACGCTACGCGGCTAAAGTGTAAAAAACGAATTAATTTAAAAGAAAATGCTGAAAAATTACATGAAGTCATTGAGAAATAAATTTGCTAATAAAACCTCTCGAACCCACGTAAATTGCAATTTAAACTTTATATTCATACCACGCATTTTATTAGCATTTACAACTATTACCCATGAATCATATTAATCATATAGCTAAAGCGGAAACGTCTTTCTAATAAAAGTATATAGGTACCAAAAATTTAATTTCTACTTGTATCACAAGTTTAAACCTTTCGTGAAACAGAGCCCCTTGAAAACACTCATTGCAATAAAATCATTGGCCTTATTTTGAAGTCCCATGCCATATTTAAAACAAAAGCAATAATAAGGAAACAACAATTGTTACATTTATCTAATTATTTAATGTTTAATTGCATTTGGCGAATTTTATATTAAATATGATTGTGGACATTGTGGTGTTTTTCACCTTGTTGATAAGACATATTTATTATCAAATAGAAATGTATGTGCAAATCCAGCTTTTATTTGCAGATTGTGCAAGGCCAAGGCGATAAAAACTAAAGGAGGGAAATATTTTATTTGTCTTCTTTAAGTTTGTGGATTTAGTCTTCTGAGGAAATTATCTACTATGAAGATATAAACGAGGAATATAAAAATATGCATACTTAGCGACCTACGCCACGAGAGGATACCTACCTATTAAGGGGTCTATAGCAAAGAGAAAATAATTATAATATCTATCCATTATTGTTCAATTTGCTTGCAAAATTAGTGATATTATATTAGTATAGTATAGATATTCTTCTTTGGTAATTAATCACATTTGTGAAATTAACAATTAACTAAAAGTTGAAATAGTACAAATAGATCTTACAAACAGAGCACTTCTGAGAAGAATATTTATTTTATTGTTGTTGAAATTTTATGGCAATTCTAGAAAATCATTTTTTGGAAAAGTTAGTTAAACTTCAAAGTTACCCTTAGACTTGTCTAGGTACAAATGTATTAAGTAGTCCCTATTTTTGATTGAAAGGTCCAACACTAAATAGAGTGTAATTTTATTCTAATAATTCTATAAGTACAAATAAATATATTTGCAGAAAAACTTCATATCCAGCACATGCATTAGAGACATTCATGTTTTATGTGCATAATTACATTACATTAGGTACATTAATATTCAGGAGCTGCCTAGCATAAATATCTAAACATGACACACGACGCCAACACAACGAGTGCTTACACCATAGCCTCGATGGTGGAATACATATTATTTAGCAAAGCGTCCATGCTCTGGAGCCTCGCGCTCAGTGTCACTGTCCTTGTCCTCATATCGCTCTCAGGGGCGGTACCGTTCGTCGCCATTTCTTGGAACAAAATACCACTCTGGCGGCAATTCAAAAATTACATCCGTCTCAACTTAGTCATATCTATGTTCGTGATGAACGCAGCATACACTGGTTGCTTTGCGGACTGGCCTTGCTGTAGCACTATATTGATCTTCATTTACACATTGTCTATGGCAGCGTTCTCCAACTGGGTGCTAATCGTGTGTCTAGTTATCTCCACGAAAAGCTTAAAGGTTTGCAGCAGCATATTGCATCACAAATATTATAAAGCTAACGCTTTGGCTTGGGGTTTGGCTATTTTAGAATCTACCTTTTCATTATATGCTAAATTGACCACGAATGATTCCCATATCTTCCCTGAAGATTACGACTATCTTTTCATATGTACTTGCAGTTGTGACATAGTTCTGCTAATGTCTTACTTAAGCATAAAATCGAACAGGGAAATATGGCAAGATTACCTGAATGGTAAAGACGATGCTGATTATCAAGACTGTAACATCAACTTGAAATGAATATTTAATAGAATAACGGTGTTAATGACGCTGACCAGCGTTTAAAGCTCTGTGGCCAGGCAATTTAGTATACCTATGTAATGCGAATGTTTCTAAAAATATGCGTTTCTGTATTAATGTTAAATAGTTACGATCTTTGCGCAATACAAAATCGCATGTAATATCTGTGTAATATCTGTGTACCTAATATCTGTGTGTAATATCTGTGTACCTATAGCATGTACGTAATGCAAACGTTTCTATATAATATGTATTTCCATTAAGTTAGCAATGACCTTTACAGTACATATGGTGCTACTTTCTCGCACTAGTGCGTCAAATAGCACTTTTCGTGCATATGTCGAAAGTTTAAAGGGCCATATGTACTGTAAAACGTTGTACGATACACGTACGAATTTCCGCACTTGTGTCGTAAATAACTATTATGCAATAGGAAATCACATGGCAGCTGTGTAAATAGCATATAATACAGACGTTTCTAAATATATGTGTCTCTATTAAATGTTAAAAATAAATGATCTCTATGCAATACGAAATCATAGTATCTGTCAAATAGCATGTTGGAGTCACAAAGGCATTTAAATGAAATATGTATACTTTTTGCACTTAACGTTGTATAACTATTTTAGGATATGTCCTCATTTCAACACAGCCAGCCATTATATGTATTATTGTGCTACTGTAGTCTGTAAGTTAATGTATTGTACCTATTTTTGTGTCAATTTCCATACTGTCGAATTAGGATATCCTGTAATTGATGGTTGTGTGTTGTGTGTATGTAATAAAAAAAAATCTAGACTAGAATGTAAGCGTTGGTAAGTTATCAAAACACTACAAAAAGTAAATAATCTTGACAAAAATGTAGGTATTTTCCTGATATTTTTTACGATAGTTACGTATTAAGCAAGATGAAAAAATTATTTTGTGGAAGTGAAACTTATGTTATACTTTAATACGCTATAAAGCTATAAGTAACATATATTTACATGTTAAAGATAATGTTGATGTCACTAACTATCGGTGTAATATCAAGATATATGTGTATAGTATAGAGTATAGAACAAAATAGTTTTCCTGTGTCTAATTTTGAGGGTAGCTTGATAATGGTGTGATACAGAACGTACCTAATTGTTAGAAAGTAAATTAATGTGTAGTAATAAATGTTTAGAAATATGAGTGTTATTTATTTTAAAATTCATCTTAGGCGACCTTAAAGTTTTTAAAATATAGTATTATAGAAAAACGTTTTACAGTACATATGGCCCTTTAAATTTTCGACGTAGTTACGTAATGTGCTTATTATAGCACCGACGTCGTAACGTGCACCAGATGTACTGTAATAGTACATTACGATACAAGTGTGAAAAGTAGGAAATTAATTAACAACTCCGGTCGTGTTTAAAATCGACACGAGTTGCGAATTACCTTTTCGCACGTGTATTGTACAACGTTTTACAGTACATATGGCCCTTTAACTTTTCGACATACGCAGTAATACGCACATATAGTGCTAGTTATCGCACTAGGGCGGTAAATTGGCAACATATGTACTGTAATAGTTATTTACGATACAAGTGCGGAAAAGAGGAAATTCGAAACGAGTAGCGATAAATTAAAACACGACCGCAGGGAGTGGTTTAAATCGACACGAGTTGCGAATTACCTATTCGCACGTGTATCTTACAACGTTTTACAGTACATATGGCCCTTTAAACTTTCGACATATGCACGAAAAGTGCTTTTTCCGCACTAGTGCGAGAAAATAGCACCATATGTACTGTAAAATATATTATTTACAAGTTCCAGATATCCATTACTGGCTATAAATTCTTTATATGTGACAACAGACAATACAAACACACAACCCTTCAAATCTGTGTCTGTTTACAGACAGAGATTTCAAGGAAACGTATGTAACTTTCAGGGTTAAAACAATAATACTCACATTCTTTTGTTGCTTTGGTAGCAGTTCCAGAAAAGGCACAAGAGCAAGAAAATTGTTACGACTATGGCCGGTAAAATTAACCTCAGTAATACTTTTTTTGATAAGTCTTCTCCCTTACATTCATGATCTACGCATTCGGAAGGATTCATGTTCTTGAAGCACTTGCTACTTAATAAGTAATCCTTAATTTATATAGTATTTAGGAAGTTTTCTAAGGATAAACGTTAATCGATGATGAGAACGGCTTCGTTAATATGTTGTGATAAAGCTTAATATGACCGTTACATTTTTATCATATTTGTTTATCGGCGTATAAATAAGACTAGTTTAACATGCAGCTTTCCCTAATTTATACTTTGTTTCATGAATAATCGTATATTTTGTCCTACTCTATACACTGATTTAAGTAAAGTCAGGTACTTACATTTTTTTATTGGCTTTATAGCAGTCCCATATGAGGCACAGAAGTAGGAAGATGACAATTACAATAAATGCTAATATTTTAAGCCACACTCTCCTTGCTATTTCTTCTATTTGATCATCATCGAGTTCGGACGAATTCATTTTTTCCACGAGTAAACAAATGCTACTCGTTATTAACTTTTGTATTTTCGTGTTCTACAGTTTTGAGCTTGATGCGATAATCCCAACAGAACAATGTTCTGTTAATGTCCTAAATGTTTTATTATCTTGCTAGGTATTTATCTTGAACGATTATGATAGTTTCTCGATAAGATTAGCTTTTGAAGCTTTGCACTACTAAAAGCGTTGAAGTATACAGGGGCTTTTCGTATGAAATTCGAAATATTGTAGTTATTAAATAAATAAAACAAAATTGATTCAGTAGTGTGTGTGTGTGTGTGTGTGTGTGTGTGTGTGTGTGTGTGTGTGTGTGTGTGTGTGTGTGTGTGTGTGTGTGTGTGTGTGTGTGTGTGTGTGTGTGTGTGTGTGTGTGTGTGTGTGTGCTGTTTTGTTTGAGATTATACAGTATGTTATGTTATTCTATTAAGTCTTAGTTATTATACCATGCATGTATCATCATTTTTTTGTGTGTGAAATTTTTGGTGTGAAGGAATCTTAAGAAAGGCGGTTGTAGCATACTTGTGCGAAAAAATCTATGTATGTTCGTGGTGACTACCTGGCGGCTATAGGGGAAACATTCATTTTGAATCAGGTGTCAAATTGTATAAAAGTTTGGCCTAACAAATTCATCACTTTATAGGTTGTAGTACCGAAACTAAGGACTTCATAGCCCTAATCCCAACTAACGGTATAAAACGATGTTTGAGCCCATGTTTGGGCTATAATCGCGAAAAACGAAGTCCGTACATTTCGAGAAACTATCTCTCTCACTCGAATTACGCTTTAATTGGAAAAGAGAAAGATGGCCAAAATTTGCGAATTTCGGTGTTCGCGATAGGCCCTCAGCAGCAGTGAGGAGGCAGATGATGGTTACGGAAAGTCGGTACAGGTGTGCATCGTGCATTTGACTGCATCGAATGTCTAACCAACGTACACATTTGCAACAATTGTTCCTATCTCTGATAAAAGGTTGATCATGTTTTACTTATCATTATCTACGAGATATAGACTTATCTTTTGATGTTCCTAGTTTCCAGAATAAATATTTTGTTACTACTTACACAACTTGGAAGAGATCGCTTTTTAGCGATAAGACCGCCTGTTGTTACCTGGTTCTGTTTTTTCTTTAAATATTTCTTTGTAGTTTTACATGTATGTAAAATGTATAATTTTGGTGCAATAAAGAATATTTACTTACTTACTTACTTACAACAATTGGAGCTTGCGAACTAGTGTGACACCGAATGAATTCCTCTCATTATTTTCAGTGAATAACGATAGATTTTCCATTTTTAAGAGAGCTGAACATTTGCTATGGTACTATAAAAGATTAGTGGTAGTACGTTTCAGCTATTATATAGCTTTTCTAAATAACTGAAGTGATAACTGAATGTAGGTTATCAATTTTATTGTAGTACTGAGTACTGCCCTACATCGCAGTCTTTAATTAATTAAATGTACCTACGGTAAATGACAATAGAGGTTTCTGGGGTAACGTTTCCCTATAAGTATTTGCGATAGTTAAAACTATTTATTTTTGTGAATATAAAGGACTAAATATAAAAAATCAAGTCCATATATTTAAATTTAAAAAAAAGGTACGTAAGTCTATAAAACGGAATTACATTTGATGTAATAACCTAATATTTTGGCGAAGTTTATTTTTAATGAAACTGAAAAATAAAGAAATGGTTAAACTAAAAATGAAATATTATACCTACACAGTTTAAGTGTAAAAAATAATGATTGGATCATGTTTGTTGCCAAAAAGTATGAACCTATTATTATTATTTTATTTATTTATTATTTATTTGATACACTAGCAGCCCTTGGAGCTGATGCGTGTATATCGAGCACTTGTATTTTATTTTGCACTTTTCAAAGTTCAAAACACACAACAAACAAAATTAAATGGAGTAACAAATTTGATTATTTCCACTACTTTAACTTTTTATCAGGCCAGAGTGGCCAGACTAAGTATCTTGTAGTGTTTTGTTATTAAAACAGGATCCTAAGAACCTGTTGCGATTCGTTGGCGTGACCTAGTTACCTGAATGCGATATTGATTTATAGCCTTTTAGGTACCCTATAGAGACCTAGATTTGTTAGGTTACTTGTATCGGCGCAGACTGACAGCTAGTAAATATTTTAATTAATAATTTAGCTAAAAATTGGAAGTTACTTATCTACAATGCATCGTATCAAAAAGGATATAATAGGATAGAGCGGTACTGTCATAGAAAAATTTGTAGCCACAGTAAATTCACTGCCATCTATCGGCATACTTGAAACATATTTGCGTATACATATATGACATTTCATGTACAGAAGGCATTCCTAAGGTTCCTGTACAAGAATGTTTACAAGTACTATCCATTTTTATACCCTACAAATTTTTTGTTAGGATCCCTGGGCTTCAACTCCCTGCAAGTGAGGCGTAACTATAATCTTCTGATAGTGGCTTGTAGAACTTTGCGCGGAGATTCCGACTGCCCCGACCTAGTGTCACAGATAGTGAGGCTGTCTGTACCTTTCCTATCCAAGCAGGAACTTAGGCCCAGACACCATAACCTTCTTGCAGTCCCAGTAACGCGCACTGTAGCACACCAAAAATCTCCTCTCATTCGCGCTCTAAAATTTCTGAACGCGCTTCTGTCACGGGCTCCTGAAAGTGATTTGTTTGCAAGAATTGCAAGTCGATGGGCAAGTGTATGTAATATTTGTCTGAAGTATTGCGAGGCGATGGATGGTAGTGGTATTTTATAAAATTGTTATTGTAAAGTGTTGTGTACCTTAGCTAATAAGTTGAAAGCTCTCTAGATTGTACAGTGATTTGGTGTATACTGTCAGACTGTTTAGGTTTTGTTTGAATAAATAACAAATAACAATTTCCCTCCCCCGCAAAAATCAGCAGACTTTTTTGTACAGAAAATTACAGACGTGGCGTATCCGTTTGGTTAGTTAACATACCTATATCCCTTTAGGTGGCATACCTACATCCTTTTTGGATGAAATTATAAATTTCTGTCAATTAATAAAATTTCAAATAGGCATATCATATCCGGCTGCGGAGATTTAACTTGAGACGGGTTATTATATTATAGATGAGATGAGTACTCATCTCTTGTTTTACTCAGAACAGGCATTTGTAAAATTAAATATTTGTTTATTAATTACTTATAAAAAACGCTCACGATCACGAGGTTGTATAAAAAACGGCTGCATACATACATCCAATGTCACTAGACATTCCGGTTCTGTAGTAGACGGTAGACGGACAACCAGTCAAGGTTCTATTGTGAAATTCAATCACATGCACGCATTTGTAGTTGAGCATAAGTATATTCTTTGTAAAGTATTTGGGGCCTTGAGAAGCATATGGTCCTGGACCTGATGGTTTTATCGGAAGATCAGCGCTGGAAGCCACCAGCAACATGCTGAGATGAGGCCATTTCGTGACACTTTAATCTTATTTTATGTTTTCTTTTATATTATGTAATGTCTTGGTTGTTTGTGCTTACGAATAAAATTTTATTCTATTCTATTATATTCATATCCATGTTCATTGTATAGATACATGTATTTTGGACATACATATTGTACACTTTTTTGAAGTAAAACTTCTTTAGGCGCGACTAGAGAGTAGATGGTAACCCAGATTTTCTTTTTTTTTCATCAGTAAGAACAATAATTCGAGCAAAATTAAATTACTTAAAATCGAAAATTCAATAATAATAAATTTGACCTAGAACAAAAATAAACCTACTTCACAAAACAGTGATTTCCTACTACCTATGTCATTGTGATCAAAATGTGAAGACCCTTTCAAACAAAAAAAAATTGGTCAAGCCGGCTTCGAGAAAATAAAACAGTGATCCCGACGAATTGATTCTCTTTCTTAGAAATTTTAATTGGTTAAAAATACAGTATGTAGGGTGACTGAATAGTGCGGCTAACTCCTTATTATTTTACAGGTAAAAGAGTGCCTACCTATGATATGATACCTGTGAGACTTCGCTACATAACTGTAAAGAAAACCCTGAGGCGACAAGTCTACCATTTGTAATTTAATGATTACCTATAGGTACAATAAAGATGAAATAAATAATTAATGCGGAGGCTAAAAGAGGTTGTCCACAGTAAATACTAACAGTACCTTGACCGTGAGTGTAAAAGGTCGGCCAGTAGGTACTTATCGTATCAATTGTAATGTCAATGTCTCTTCATGTTTCCTTATCAATTATGGTGATATTAAGTAAAACTGGTAAAACTAGCATTTTTTTAATCTATTGACAAAACTAAACTAACTAAATATGGAACAATCAGTTAAAACGTTTAACTCGTTTAATGAATGACTAATGACAAATTACTAATGAGCCTATTAGGAGGCTATTTAGACGGAGAGCTAGCTACGGAAATAGCTTTCCAATTTATAGAGCAACGAAATCCCTCTAGTTAGTGTGCCATACTATCTTTATTTATTAATTCGGGCGCCTGGCAGCTGTTCAGCGGTGGGTGTGAGAGTGGATCGGCAACAAAGGGGTTGTAAAATCAATTGAAGGTGTGCAATTTTATACAGCTCTTTTGGTGTGATATTGTAGCTAATTGTGTATTTAATTCGAATATAACATTGCCAGGCGTTTTAATTGGGGGAAAGTAGTGCCAGGTGACGTCTAAGGTGCGGAAACACACCCACCGCTGAACAGCTGTCAGACGCCCGGATTAATTAATAATGATAGTATGGCACACTAACTAGAGGGATTTCGTTGCTCTATAACAAATATAGATATAACTCCGTAATAGATGGATACAGTCTAAGGAAAAAAAACGTGCCTCGAAAATCACGAAAATTTGATTCTCGATCAGATGGCGCCACTAGTTTTGGGCTACTCTCGTATAGAGGGCGTTGACGGTTTCGTTTGTTATTTATAATTTTAACGCATATCGATGAAAGAACATGGGTCAAAATCATATAAAAATAATTAATGCAAATAAAAAAATCATTTATCCATATTTAAATACACTTTAACGTATTTTACTAAATCTTCATTTTTAGTTTTAAAGTATGTCGAAAGATGGCAGTGAATTTACAGTGGTTACAAAATTTACTATGACAGTACCGCTCTATCTTATTATATCCTCTTTGCTCTATAAATTGCAAACCTATTTCCGTAGCTAGCTCTTAGACTAATTTGGACTTTGCCTTTGGACTAACCTACTACATGATCTTAGTATATGATTTTACGCACAATCGGCCTGAATCGAACTAAGATACGACAAAATTCAAAAATTTGCTTAAGATAGGACATGGATCAGATATGTCAGTGTCGTTTCTTCAAACCAAAGATAGATATCTCTATCTTATTATATCCTCTTTGTTCCTAACCTGCATATAAATTTGTTTGTCGAGGGAGGGTCAACTATCTCTGCAGCTGACTGTACATAATATCAGCCGAAGTAGTCCCAATTTGTCCTAATAGCCTCATTATCATTAGACAGTACACACCATGTATATGATGATCTTTACCCATTACCGTCTTGTAATAAAACTGACTTTATTCTCCATATCTTTGATATTAGTCAAGCTCGCTTCGTAACTTTATTCCTAACAGGGACAGTCAACAATACACTTGTTAATTTATTTAGTGTCGCGAAGATATTTTAAGACACCATGATACTTGTTTACTAAAATCGGCATAAGAGTTAATGATCTGATTTTAAATGTCAATTTATTTCACCTCTGGTTTATGTAAAAGTCGTTTAAATTTGCACTCAAGTTTTATAAAGGCCTCTAGGTACTCATCTTGCAACAAATCGCATGCGCTTTTTGATACATTGCGGCTTTTGATCGATCAAGAATCCGTTGAATCTACTTCTACGGCACTGTGTCTAGAATCGCATGCGATTTGTTGCAAAGTCTGTAGACGCCTTAAGTAGTATGGGTTTGACACATTTACTGTCATCGCGTATGTATTATTGGGTAGGTACTAGAAGGATATAACCAAACGGAGTAGCCATTAACAGGCATTACCCTCTGTCGAAAATAGTCGGCCAATGGTCATACACAATGTATGTACTGACGTTTATCTGACCTGGCTATTTTGACGTTACGTATACATTTGACGTTCCCCTCCCCCGCAAAAATTGGCAGACTTTTTTGTACAGCAAATTACAGACGTGGCGGCTCCGTTTGGTAATATCCTCCTAGGGTAGGTACGATTTGGCATTTTTGACAAATAAAAAAGTTGCCGTATTAATCATATTACACGTTTCCATCAAACAGACAAAATAGTTTTCCAATGTTTTTTTCGTTTATTTTGTAGCTGATTCTACTCACTTTATTAAGGCTGCCAAATATATTTTTTATTTCAGTTACAGGTTCTGCATAATTTTGTCATTATATGACAGTTCGAGAAGTCATGTGTAAAATGACATCCAGAAAGCGTCTCGTTGATTGAAGTATCTCCATAAGATAAGTAAAACGTAAGATCTATTTTTTAAATCAGTTCATTTACTTCATATTACTCGTAGTGTATTACTACGCTAAGTCTGTGCCGTGACACCATCGTTGTACATATGTTCAGAACAATTATTTACTAAAGTACCTAAATATAAATAAGAAGAGGATTGTACATGTACGTTAGCAGCAACACAAATGCCGACTCTCAAAGGCCACGGAGCAGAGCTCAATCTTGCTGCAGTGTTGCTTGCAATGCAAACCAAAATAAGCTTCAATTCAAACCATTTTGAACAAGAAGTAGATATTATTATCTATTTATCCTATTATTTATTCTTGTAGTTTAGCAAACAACAGTGATGATGATAACCCTAATTCAGACCAAAACCTACTTTCGCAAAAACACTGATTGTCACAAAAACTAGACTGTTCAAACATGACATCTCGTTATACTGTGTCGCATTCTTTTCAATACAATATGACTCCTATTTTCTTACTATTATGGTCTGATTTGCCTAGTTAGTGTTTTTGTGTAGGTACCTAATACTTATTTGCCTATGACAAGTGTTTAATTTAGGAGTCTTATCTGCCAGTTTACCCCACAGACATATGTTTACTTACATAAGATGTTACCTACATCTCCCTATCAAGTATGGCATTAAAAACAACTGATTACAGTAGGTAATTAGGGAAAACCGTAGTTCGAGAAAAGTCTGCCTGGTTAGGTCACAATATAGATTAACTAGTTTCGTATAGAAGGCGCGCTGTCTAATAAATGTAATAAATTTAGGTAGGTACGGTAGGTACGCTTCTTGTCACGTTCAAATCGTTAGGGTTGTCATCCAAGTCGTTATTAGTTTCATTAAACCTTCCTTTAAAGCCTTCATGCATTCCTTATCTATATGGTGGAAGTGTGCAGCTCATTACGAACTTGTAACGCGTTTATTTTAACTATTCTTTAGTCAACAAGAATTATAGAAAATATTTTTATTACATCAACCAAAAAGGGAAGAAAGGGAGGAAGGAAAGGGGCATCTTTGTTCGACTTTATTACATTTTGTAATTATTAAAGAATAAACGAGGGTCCCTCACCGCCAAAACAGCGTATTTTCGGAGTTGCCTAATTTCCTAAAACACTTCAACAAAAATCAAACCTTATCTCATTTACCCGTGCATGCGATTATCTTACAACTCCGATAGAATGATAAGTAAGATACGCTGCAGAGCAAATCTTTTATGAAAGTTCTTTTGTCAAATCAAAATGCAACAAGTTTATCAAGATAAATAATACCTATATCGGTAGCTTAAAAGACAAAATCAATAGCGGTATCTCCAATATCGTCAGTCTCACATGACCAGTTCTAAATTGAATGCATGTGATGCTTGTCATGCTTGGTCATGATCTTGATATCGGTCCCTTCGAACAGAAATAAATCCTTCTCGAGTACCATTGCCGAATTATCTGGTTAAATATAGATTTGACACAATGTTCATTGTTATCAAAGATAGATATAACTCCGTAATAGATGGATACAGTCTAAGGAAAAAACGTGCCTCGAAAATCAAGAAAATTTGATTCTCGTTCAGAGGGCGCTACTAGCTTTGGCTTACTGTCATATAGATGGCGTTGACGGTTTCGTTTGTTATTTAACAATTTTAACGCATATCAGTGAAAGAACATGGGTCAAAATCATAAAAATAATTAATGCAAATAAAAAAAAATCATTTATCCATATTTAAATACATTTTATCGTATTTTTATAAATATTTATTTTTAGTTTTAAAGTGTGTCGACAGATGGCAGTGAATTTACTGGGGTTACAAAATTTACTATGACAGTAACGCTCTAATATAAGTTACTCTATGTTGTTATTGATAACGAAATGTCTGTTTATAGAATTAGATCATGTCCATTACATGCACACATAGTGTGATCCGTTTAACAAGCTTTTTACGGTTCCGTAGACAAAATGGCAAAAACGGAATGCCCCTTGGCACGTGTGGCCTTTTTCATAGGTATAAGATGGTACAGTCGCCATCAGATATATCTGAGCGGTCAAGGCTCTCACAAATATCACGCCTCTATTGTCAAGGCGTTAGAGTGCGTGTTCAGATATTGTGAACACCTCGGCCGCTCCGATATATCTGATGGCGACTGTATATAGCCCTCCATTATAATTGAATTCTTCTACGAATCCTCCCTAATGAAGCATAGAAGGATTAAGAGGAATGCATCAACTAAGTTAGTATTTTTCCGGAGACTTTTACTGTAGATGTTGCTAACATCTTACCCAGTTTTAAAGAAAACCGTACCTTATCTTTAGGGTTAGATCAGTGAGTAGACAAATTGAATGATTAATCTTCTCTAGCATTAATAATGTCCCTTTTAAAGTCGTCCCTTTTAAAATAATCTTGGTTGATTAGTGTTATCGTTTAGAGGTAATTTGAAAAGAATTTGTTTTGCTAATATTGCTATGAGCCTAATTTTATTTAAAAAGTTTCGAAACGTTATCCTTTACCTGGGAACCTCACAGAATATAAAATACCTAACTAATTATCCAAGTTAGGTACTTGAGGTTGTACGGCTAAATATGTGGTCGAAGCAAAAGTTGTTTGGTATTTTATAGGTGTAAAGTTCTAGTAAAAACTTTTTGGTTGTACTGTTTGTATCTGGCTGGTTTTGATAGGTATTAACCATTAAAATCATAAACATAGTATAGTAGTTATAGACATGAAACCGAGCGATCAGGGGTTTTAAGAGAAAGACATATTCATGTATTGACAGGTTAAGGTATGGCAGCATAATCCTTTTTCTCTTTCACTCTTATAAATTTCGGTATTTCGCCATCGCCTCCTACCTATGCTGCCATAACGCGACCATGAAAAAAAACCCGGTCGGTGATAAGGACAAAGCATGGCACTATTTTCTTTTTCCTCTTATAGGAATCGCAATAAGACTATCTTTCTCTATCAAATAGTGTCAGGCCCTTGATGAAAATTGTCATTTAAAAAAAATGTTGGCCGCCATTTTCTATTTATTTTCTGTCCACCAAAATTAGTTAATCTAAGTAAGAAATTCGATAAATTTTGAAATTATATTTTATGTAAAGGTAAAATGCGGCACAAGCCGCGAAAAAAACAAGTGACATTTATGGACTTAACGCAGTGGTCGCAGTATCAGTAAGAGACAAAAATTGGTCCAAGCGTTTTCATTCCGGGTTTCGTATGTCAAATATGAAGCTCGTTCTGCAGGCGTATTGCAGGCTATATCCACGTGATAAAATAACTGTCACTTTTTAACATGACGGGATAGAAAGTGTTGAACACCGTTCTATCTCGCTGTCGAGCTGGTGTGGTGAAAATATATGGTTTCTAAATGAAATGTTTCCTTTTAATAAATATATTTTCTTAACACTTTTTCGCACTAAAGGTATAAATTAAATTTAATAAAAAGTGCCTAAATTTATTATTATTGTTTATAACGTGCTGACATCAATCTCGATTGGTAATAAAAAAAAACTTTAATAACTTCCTGTACTTCGAAACAATTCTAAGGAAATACCAAGTTTATGAGTAAAAAAGCGAGTATTTCAAGAAAAATTATTTTCCTTGATTCAATAAAGTTCTCAGAAAAAAAAGAAACACTGTAATAGATATTATGTATTATTTGCTATAGTTTATTTGGTATCGACTATCTGTAAGTACAACCAAAGACGTGTCAATCGTCGGCAAAGCAAAAAAACGTGCCTCGAAAAGAAAAAATCATTCTCGAATAGATGTCGCCACACCTTTGGTCTATACTCGGCTAGATGGCGTTGACATCACAGTTTGGTATTTAACTATTTAAAATAAAGAAAACATTTATCCATATTTATATGTATTATAAATATACATTTTTTATATTTTAATGCATTTTCGTTTTTAGTTTTAATCGTATCGTCGAACTTACTGTGACTACATAATTCACTATGATAATAACCCTCAATACTAGAAAAAAAATATGTTTAAATACGAGTAGGTACTTAGATTTATTATTAATACTCTGGCAAACCCACTTAGTCAGAAAAAAAAGGCGGCAAATAAAATAAAATGTAAAAAACAACACTTACCATAGCTTTTGCATATAACAAATGTGACTCGTACAAAAACAACTATCACTAAAATACAAACAGGTATAAGTCCATAAAAATAGGGGTCTCTTAAATCACTCTCAATTTTAATGTCCATAGAACTTTCTTGATCCATTTTTTTTTTCAGTCTGAAAACTAGCCACTTCGTGTAAGATTCAATTAAAAATAAGGCATTTTATTTATTCACTCACGGCTTCTATTTAAAAAAAATATTCGAACTTTTTTTAAAATTAGGACTGAACGCGTTTGAGTAGACCGGTTATTTGCGTTTCTGAACCGCCGAACCTATTATTTATCGATAAATTTATCGCAAATTGACGTTTATCCGCTTGAATGAAGTGCGTTCAACTACAAACAATCCGTGGAGTGTCTGTTGCCACCGAGATTCATTGATAAAAAACGATCTCCTTGGTTAGAGCTTCGTAACTGACGTCAAGCCTGGGCGCATAGATGATTGTTTTTGATTTTTGTGTTTTCGTTATGCACTAAGTATTGTGGGGTATTTTAAGGGGTAATGGGACGACCACTTCTTCATACAAACGTTGTCCCCATTTTCCTCTCTGGATATTGAGTTTAAGGATTTTATTTTTACATAATTTGATGTAACCATAGCTGTGCCCGTCCGTTTGACTTTTTTAGATTTTTTTATTATTATAAGAATTAGGAGCGCAAAATAGACTCCATATAAATTTGTATTTACCTAATCATTTAAAAAATTCGAAAAAATCTAACGAAGGGGCATAGCAGTGTAATTTGAAATACATGAAATTTGGTCAAAAATTTTCGGTAATGTTAATATCCAGAGAGGAAAATTAAGACTACATTTATTGGAAAGACGATTTCGCGCGGTCGTCCACTTTCGTCTTAATAAACATAATATTATACCTACCTGTAGGTATTTGTTTTTCCTATTAGACGTCGTGTACAATAAAAATGTATTTATACATAATACATTTAATGTATATTAATTGCGAAATCGTGAACATTACCTACGTATTGTATCAGGACTGTGACGTCTAGACTCCGTTGTATTACAAGGTTGTAAATGCTGATAAGCAATAATGTGGCAACCCACAAAAACTCAAAAATGAGATTTTAATGCCATATTGTAGCTGGTCCGCTCGAATTCATTTTGCAAAAATGGCCTTAGTTATTTGAAATTTATAAATATATCAAAAGAAGGAAAAAGGGTTAACACAAATCCGTTAACACGTGTTGTCTGTTTTGTTTTAATGTGTTTAGTACCTTAACTTATTACAGTAATGGGGAGAACGCATACTAAAATTTCAATAATGTCTTAAGAGAGGTTAACTCATTATTGCGGAAATCACATTCCATTAGTTCTGTTTTACCAGAAGCGCTTATAAGTGTTGCTAAAAAGTAATTTTACGAATTTTGTGCACAAATTTGTAAATTTTTGCAGTCTTCAAGTAGTAAATACTAATGCTGATCGAAATAAAGTATTTATAAAGCGTAATCACACTAGTGTTTACGGGTTTTATTATTGAGGAAAGTTTGCCAATAAAAAATTAAACAAAACCCCAAATTGCTGTAGTTTTTCTTAGCAATTCATTTTAAATGCCAAGTTCAACAATTTGAATGTTTGTACATTCGTAAAATAATGTTAGTTTTGTAATTATAATGATTTAAAATAACTAGTTAGACTTGAATCATTCTTGCAAATCAAAAAAAATATCATATCAATGCATTATGAGGCTTAAACAAAATTTATATTAAGTTAGTATTAAATAACAACACTTTATGTGCTATAACATGTTGATTATAAGTTCAAATGCACATTTACACAATTAGCAAAACTGTGTTAAGTATATTGACACGTTCTTGAGAAAGTTTCACGTCATTATTCAATTCGCAATAAACAAAAAGGGGAATATTGCGACAAATTTAAATTTATTTCGAATATTATAATTATAAATCACTAGTATTCATTGTATTTAAACTGGCAAATACAACGGATTAAACAAAATCTTAAATTTTTAGAACAAACACTCAAAAACCACGAAAAAATCTTTAGACGCCATTTTCTCAAAATGGTGCTTATGTGGGTTAGCACATTATTGCTTATCACCATCCAAATGTGTATTTGCGCCCTGTCTGCTCGCTATGACAGTTGACAACGGAGTGTCCGCTTCTGTGCATTGAACCTTTTCTCTGCTGCTGACTGTACATTAATCATTATAATACAACCTGGCTGTAATTTCGCCATTTTGAAAAAAAGTAAAGAAATTATAATACCTACCTACAAAGAAATAAGAGCGCGTGCGTGATATCATTGTTATTGAATTTTAATTTTTTTTTAACAAAAAAAAGTAATGGATGAGTTCGATCAAACATACCATTACGCATTTTTAGAAGCAATTATTATGTTAATAGCTTTTGTGTAAAAATTGTTACGAACTTTTAATGATGCGTTTTAGACCTATAGTTGGTCACACTAAATTGTCAGTAAGTAAGAACAAAAAAAACTGTACTCATCCTTTTCTTTTGGGTGCTAGTACTAGTGTAAGATAAAGATAGTATGATTCTTTCGGTCTATGTTTGAAATGAGACAGTGCTTTGACAAACTATACCTATGTTTCTATCGAAAGTAGCGATAGCGAAAGTTATTTAATCACTAATCAGGTTTCGAATCGATGAAATTACTAAGAGAAAGGCCTCAGATTGGCAACCGTGTGATTTCAAATGCGCTAAGATCTTCAAAACCAATGAACTTATATTTTTTTTTATTATTTAATTATTGTATGTGTACCTATAATTTATTTTATCACTATTCGCAGAAATGTTTAATATAACTGCTAACTAGTAGCACAATCGGAATAGGACCAACTGCGAAATCTCTTGGACAGTGATGAAATTTGGTATATATGTATACAAGGTGTTCACTAGGAACCCGAACGATTTTAACCACGCTTTTCTGAGGCCAAATGAAGGAAAAAATGTAATACTCAAACTCAAACACGCAAAAAAATTTTTTTTTTTTCATTTTCGATTTTTTAAATATATTTGTATATAAAAAGTAAATGTTATTGGTAAACTTGTCACTTAAAATGGACTTTTACTTTTTTTTGTACAACCTTGTGTTTTACAAAGCGTTACTTGTCACTTTTTGACATCTATCAATAAGGATACTTAGACTACGTCCCATAGTGGCAACATCGCCCTCAAAAATGCGTTTTGCACTATGTGACAATAAAAACTTGTTTTTTTTTTTCATTTGTATTGACTCTGAAAGTAGGCGAATTACAAAAAACTTTATAGGACATTTTAGTCTTTAATTATGATCAGTACGGCTACGGCTACCATCAGTTCGGGATTTTTTTATTAATGGTACCATTATTTTTTCCTATTTGGAAGTTACATTTTTTTTTTTTAAACTGAAGTCTTGTATTTATTTATTGTTTTAAGTTTCCAATATAATACACAAACGTTGCGTGTCTCATTAATGTATGTCATCATTGGTGTAGATGGACCTATTCATTGTCGGCCCGATTCGAACAATGTTTATAAGAAGTCGCAGCAGTACGATACCGATATGTCAGTATCAAAAGTGACATTTCTTCAAACAAAAAATGTTAGTACTAATACTAAATACGATATTTTCCCAACCAACAAGTTTTATGCTTCAGGCTTTGGCTGTAGGTATTTGCTAGGCTGGTGTATGTTACTTTCTGGATGCTGATAAGGCTGCCTCGTCAGTGTAGCGCCTCCGGGATGTTTGCGGAAGCGCAAGTCGACGGCTTTGCGGCCATCATGCGGAATCGGTGCGCCCCTTTACTTAGCCGCTGGCGGGGCAGCGCTAACAGTATCATGATGGCGTTGTTAGATAGGTGGGACTCCCTTCTGCTGCAGAAGTGGATAAAACTCCACACTGCAGTAAAATAGGTAAATTTATACTTAGGTATGTAGGTTAAGATTAGTTTTGTAATACTACTAACACTATTTTATAAGTTAATGTAATATGTAACTAACAACTATGGATTTATGTCCGAAATAAAATTCTTTTATTATTTATATTATTATGTGTATCTCCGTTTTAAAACTCTCGGGTCTTTCGATCCCGGTCATTTATAAGGCGTGCGTGGGGATATAGATCCAACACGTAGAGGCCGTTTGGAGAGATTTGATGTCATGTAGAACGCCTGCTGGAACCCATTCATGGGTACATCAATAGATACCCGTGAACCGGTTTCAGCAGGCATTGGAAGCTATTGTAGAGAATATGGACAGAGTACTGGTCTATGGTTTAAGTTTGGGTGGAAAAAAGTCTGGGCTATTGCAAAGAAGTCCGGACACCTGCCATAACATTGCTTGCACAAGTTATCGAGGCAGGCGGTGACTCGCCACTCGTTAGATGGGCACCTGATGCGCCATCGTAAAGACGGCCAGGCGCAACACCGGCGTGAGCGGCTCAGGGGTGTCGAGAGGTGTGCTGCGCTTTCTCCGAAGTTACTCGCGGCGTTATACCCTTTAACACTTCCACCCCTGGAGCATATAGCTCTTACGACTCCCCTCTGGACATCCAATGAAGGCAAGCCAGAGCTGAGAGTCCTGCGGGTCCCCTTGGGGTCCACTCCGACCGACGAAGACACGCCGGAGACGGAGACTCTGACCGACTCTCTGGAGCACTCGGGTCCGTGGGGTCGTCACTCCCCAACAGCTCGCCACAATTATTATTGTATTTTAATAGGGGGTATTTGACTTAAAATAAATTATTTCAGACCATGCATGAAATAAAGCACCAGAAGATTAATAGAGAAACGTAGACAGCAGTTATTTTTAGACACAATTTCTATTTTAAAACCCGTAGAAAACTATAAAGCGTGGATAATTTGATTGTGACGTCACATGCTAGTGTTTCATAAAAATTCCATAGTAGATAGTAGCAAAATAGTTTTGACAGTTCGAAAAAAGAAACTGATTTGACTTAGTCAAAATGACGTTGACCCAATGTGTTCGTTCACTGATATGTGTTAAAATTGTTAAATATCAAACGGTGCCGTCAACGCCATCTAGCCGAGTATAGGCCAAACCAAAGGTGTGGCGCCATCTATTCGAGAATGAACTTTTCTTGATTTCCGAGGCACGTTTTTTCCTTAGACTTTATTTATCTTGTACGGAGTTATGTATAGGTACATATATATCTTTGCTAATAGCAAAGATAGATATAACTCCGTAATAGATTTATACAGTCTAAGGAAAAAACGTGCCTCGAAAATCACGAAAATTTGATTCTCGATCAGATGGCGCCACTAGTTTTGGCCTACACTCGTATAGAGGGCGTTGACTGTTGAGTTTGTTATTTATAATTTTAACGCATACCAGTGAAAGAACATGGGTCAAAATCATATATAAAATAATTATTGCAAATAAAAAAATCATTTATCCATATTTAAATACATTTTATCGTATTTTTATAAATATTTATTTTTAGTTTTAAAGTGTGTCGACAGATGGCAGTGAATTTACTGGGGTTACAAAATTTACTATGACAGTACCGCTCTAGTATAAGTTACTCTATGCTAATAGTATTGCTGACTGTACGTGTTATCACGCCACGCCACCTGTAAGCGGCTTGTAAAACTAAATCATAAAAAGAGAATGAGCTGCTACAAGTGGTGTTAGTTCTGCTACTCGATGCTAGATGGCGCTGTTACACAACAATATGTATTTGTATAGTTTTACCGCATCAGTTACCAGTTACCACTTGGTTACCACAATAATAATATGACGTATTTTTAGATGTACCAAAGAGGATATAATAAGATAGAGCGGTACTGTCATAGTAAATTTTGTAACCACTGTCAACTTTGCCACTGTAAATTCAATGCCATCTATCGACATACTTTAAAACTAAAAATGAAGATTTATAAAAATACGATAAAATGTATTTAAACATGGATAAATGATTTTTTTATTTGCATTAATTATTTTTATATGATTTTGACCCATGTTCTTTCACTGATATGCGTTAAAATTATAAATAACAAACGAAACCGTCAACGCCCTCTATACGAGAGTAGGCCAAAACTAATGGCGCCATCTAATCGAGCCATCATCATTTCCATGCGACTGTTCCTCTTGCCACGCTAAATACTCTTAGTTGTAGCAAAGATAGATATAACTCCGTAATAGATGGATACAGTCTAAGGAAAAAACGCGCCTCGAAAATCACGAAAATTTGATTCTCGATCAGATGGCGCCACTAGTTTTGGCCTACTGTCGTATAGAGGGCGTTGACAGTTTCGTTTGTTATTTATAATTTTAACGCATATCAGTGAAAGAACATGGGTCAAAATCATATGAATATAATTAATACAAATAACAAAATCATTTATCCATATTTAAATACATTTTAACGTATTTTTATAAATCTTAATTTTTAGTTTTAAAGTATGTCGAAAGATGGCAGTGAATTTACAGTGGTTACAAAATTTACAAAAAAATAAAAATAAATTATTCATATATGGATAAATGTTTATTTTTATTGTTTTTAGAACGCCATATGACTGACCCATGTTCTTTCACTGACATGTGTTAAAATTGTTAAATATCAATAGGTGTCGCCAACGGCATCTACCCGAGTATAGGCCAAAGGTGTGGCGCCATCTATTCAAGTATAACTTTTTCTTGATTTCCGAGGTACGTTTCCAGGGTTCCGTACCTTAAGGGGAAAACTTGGGACCCTATTACATTACTAAGACTCCACTGTCCGTCTGCCTGTCACCAGGCTGTATCTCATGATCCGTGATAGCTAGACAGTTTATGTTGCCGCTATAACAGCAAATACTAAAAACTACGGCACCCTCGGTGGGCGAGTCCGACTCGCACTTGGCCGGTTTTTTTTTTAGACTACTTATCTTAGGTATACGGAGTTACATAATTACATCTGAATTTACCAAAACTAACTTCAACAAAAAACTAACGAGTAAATCATACCTATTTAAAACTACATATATTTAAAATTTAAAACTAATATAGGTCCTTTTTGATTAATTTGTCCATACCAAGAGCATGGCTCTCCAAACTTTTTGACCCCAGGGCCACAGCACGACTTCAGCACGAATTTGGCACTTTTCATGGTCCAAGGTGTTACAGACTATTGTGTAAAAGTATAAGAAAATCTTACCAAATATCTCACAGCATCTTAAGCAGAAACACGTCACCGTATATAAGAACACAATAAAGAAGAATGGCAGGAACATAATTAACGAATCCATGGCTTGTTTCGTTCCTAAATCCGCGATACAACTACCCGTGTATACGAATATTATCTAAGTACAGATATCGGGTATCTATGATACCATTTAATTAATATAAAGATAAGTCGCGGAAGAGTTTTTAATATATCTATAATAAATCATACACTGGACTCTAAGTCATCTAAAACATTTTGTTTGAGTATATATATAGGTACCTATTAGTTTACCGGCAGGAACACAACACTATGAGTAGGGTCTGGTGTTATTTGGCTGCGGTTTTCTGATCTGGAATGACATCCGCTGTGCTGTGCCCTACCACACAACGCGATATGACATTTACAGTGCCCCTGCCTCTCTTTTGGACGTAGTTTAAGGGCATACCCGATTACGGAACTATTCATGAAGGTAGGACACAATGATAAACATGACTCAGATTTTTTCCAATTTCCTTTCCGATTAGGATTATTAAACTGATAAATAATAATCCGCCGACTTAAGATTGGATAATGTTTTGTAAAATGACTTTGAAAGACAATCAAGATCTAGATAGAAATACTTCTGTAGATACCTAGTAGTGACCTACTGTGTCCATGGAACTCGATCTCCACCGGCTTGCCTGATTTTCAGAGGGTTAAGCACTTTTCCTAAAACTCGTGAAGAAAAGGAAGCTACATTAGCTCCGTCTTATCTGAGAATATTTCTAACGTGCCGCCACTGGTAGACATACCTTTTATTGGTTTACCTATGTCATGAGATTTGAGAATTTGGTTAAGGTTGAATTAGGAACAGTGTGATAAGGGAAAAGTGTGGACTGAACGAAGATGTAGTGACAAAAATTGAGAAAGGTATGTTGAGATGGTTTGGACACGTGGAAAGAATGAGTGAAAGTAGGCTAACAAAGAGAGTGTATAAGGAAGAAGTAGAAGCGGGAGTTGGAAGGGGTAGACCTCGGCGGACTTTCTCTGATCAGATCGGAGAAATCCTGAATAAAGGTCAGGTCAAGAGCACCCTAAACCGGCGAGCGTGTATGATTAATGTTTATGAAAGTGAAGGAAGCACGCGAGGAACGAAGCGAAAGAGGTATATCAGAATCGTAGCAAGTGGAAATCCGTAGTCTCTGCCTAACCCTCCGGGAAATAGGCGTGATTTTATGTATGTCTGTGTATGTATGAGAGAAAAGTCCAAATGCTTTTTACTCTCACATTTAAAAGTGTCGATTAATGTTGGTTATTCTTTTCAATCCAGATCCAATCAGATAACTATAAAATTATTCCGATCTTGTTCCGATCCGACACAGTTGTTATTCGTTTAGTTTAAAACTAGCGCGACTTACGCGAGGCTAGCGTATTTTAAGAAAAGTCTCAATTATTATTTGAAATTGTAAAGGTATATTTATTATTCAATTTAGGCATACTTATGTTACATGCATTGACGTTGACTGGGTAACTTTACGTAGATTTTTATTAATTGACGTGAATAGATACCATGTTAATATCATATATTTAATAAATATTTGTTGAACATACATACATGCATTGAACTGGTCGAGAATTGCTACAATTAATGTTTACTTGTTGGACCAGCAATGTACCTTACGGTGAATCAACACTGTCAGGTGACAATTGTCAACATCGTGAAACAGGGGCCGGGAGTCAGTTTTCAACTGTCTTTTGACAGTTTATGACACCGCGTCCTTGTGACATAGCCATGACAAGGAATTAAAGGGGCCCATTGCCGCCGCCAGACGATATCGACCTGTCAGTTAGAACAAAAATTTGACAGTTCCGTACAACTGACAGGCCTATATCCTCCGGCGGACTGATAGTCAGTGGGCCCCTTAACTGAGCTTCCTGCGACTGAATACATCTTGAATGTGATACATACATTCTGTACATACATTCGTCATTGACTGCACATTTTTTCATTCCACATAGCAAAGGTAAGTGTCATTTCAAAAACCGAACACTGAGCTGGTTAAAACATATAAAACCAATAATAATACTTACAAAATATTTTATAGACGATACGCCCCACGAACAAATCACATATTTGCAAGTACGACCACACCAGAAACAGCACCATAACAAGAAAAAACAGAAAAACTATCTCTTTCTCGGTTAAAAACATTTTAAAATCAAAATACGACTTGACTTGTCAACCACTTTCAATACAACTCAATTGAGAATGCGGCTAAGATTTGAGTGCATTGTAGGGATTATGGCTTTTAGTTTTGGTCGGGTTATAATCCAATATCGTGGATAAATTAGATGCTGTGAGCTGAGATGTTGGACGGAAGCAGATTGTTGTGTGTACACTCGTTGGTGGTATTGGCAATACCTACGCTACTAGGTTAAGGTGTGCAATGAAACCGATAGGTCAGTTATGGTTATAAAATAACCGCGGTAAACAGTTTTTTAAAGTCTTAATCCAATAACGTACATATTTACACTAACTACACGTAGTTACTCAAATTGTAAATATATACGATGCGATGCGATTCAGTTAATCGCTATGAATTAAAAAGTGGCGGGGTGGCCTAGGGGTCTCCGGGGAATCCGGCCTTCACCACTGGAGGGCTTCGTCACTTTTTCTTTAATATAGTAGTGTGACTACTTAAAAAACACAAATCAAAATATTTAATAAAATAGTTTGATTTGTTCCCAAACTTATTAATCGCTCTGAAACTAAATACCTACTTATCTACTTTTTGGATATGTGTTTGTACCTAAAATCACGATCTCGGATATTAAACGTACCTATACCTGCGTAGTAGTCGAAAACTGCGACATATTCTTATTAAGCTTTGAACCGTTATTTGAAGCCTAACATAAATAAATAATTTGAGAGTAGCGAACTTGATTTCCTGTAACAGATCGGTCAAACCACGAATACTCCCCACTTCATCCGTACCTTGTGACGTCAAGTTTTGTGCACCAGGTGGGGCAACGAGGCAGGTAGCGCTCGGAGCCTTCGTCATTGGCGTTTTGTTTGCCGTAGCAATCAAAGTCAAAGTCAAAGTCAAAGTCAATATAATCTTTATTCAAATAGGCCTAGCAACAAGCACTTTTAAATTGTCAAGTTTTAAATATTACCTTAATCTAAATATCAGAGCAATTTATTGATGCAGTTATTATTATTCTTAAAAACATTGAATTATTATAAATATGTCAAACTTAATAATAAGAATTCACAAAAGGATCGTCAAACACCAAAATTGTATAAAAAATACTAGTCTAGAAACTTTCTAGAATAAAAATCTAAATGTCAAAAAATACAGATTACCTAATATAGGTATTCATTGAATTATCAATTTCATCATTATTAACACAATAATAAATAATTAATTATTTTCAATCACAATCCCACGGTGTTTCATCATTCATGTAGTCTTGTGTGCTATAATAGGCTTTAGAGATAAGTTTACGTTTTACATATTTTTTAAATTTATTAACAGATAATTCAGTGATGATATTTGGAAGTTTATTATAAAATCTTACACAGTTACCCATGAATGATTTTTTAATTTTATGGAGCCGAGTGAAGGTTACTGCAAGCTTATGCTTAGTTCTAGTATTAATGTTATGTATGTCACAGTTTTTCTTAAAACTGGCAATGTTTTTATGTACATACAGAATATTCTCATAAATATATTGACAGTGCACTGTCATTATGTCAATTTCCTTAAATTTATCTCTAAGTGAGTCTCTATGGTTCATTTTATATATTGCTCGAATAGCCCTCTTCTGCAGAACAAAAATGGTATTTATCTCTGAAGCACCACCCCACAGTAAAATACCATATGACATAACGCTATGGAAGTAACTAAAATATACTAATCGAGCTGTTTTCACATCAGTTAACTGACGGATTTTGCTCACTGCAAAAGCTGCAGAACTCAGTCTATTCGAAAGAGTATCAATATGGGGACCCCATTGGAGTTTAGAATCTAAAGTTATACCAAGAAAAACTGTACTATCAACCAATTCCAATTCCTCGTCCTTCACAATGACACTTGTTTGCACATGCCTTATGTTACTACTAGTGACAAACTTAATACATTTAGTCTTTTTCTCATTTAACAATAAGTTATTAACATTGAACCAATTTACTACTTCTGAAATAGCATCGTTTACATCACTGTAAGCTTGCTGCTGTCGTTTGACTTTGAAAATAAGTGAGGTATCGTCTGCAAACAATACTATATCATGGTGGGTCTTTACAAGGTATGGCAGGTCATTAATGTAGATAAGGAACAGGAACGGCCCCAATATTGATCCCTGCGGTACACCCATAGAGACCAATGACCCCGGTGATCGTTGTCCATTCACATCGACCCTTTGTATTCTACCGTGTAAGTAGGACTTAATTAAATTCAGTGCCGAGCCTCTTACTCCATAAAAGTTTTATAAAAACCTTAAATTATTAAGTGGTTTTTAAATTGCAAACGGTGATACCGTTCGGATTTTAATTAGATTATTTTCAAAATGGACGATACGCTAAAAATGCTCATGTTTTTCAGCTTCTTAGAGGTCAGAATATTAAGCAACGTCAGTTACACCAACAACTCCATCGTGTGTACATCCCCAAACACTGTGTCATTTTCACTTCAGCTGAAAAACGCCAGAGATTGTTTACCTTCCTAAATAATAATCTTGCTCTCCCAATTGCATTCTAAAATAAACCTTAATTACACAGTATTAAAGTTAAATTTGCTTAAGACAGTGCATTTTACGGCTAACGATAAGCTGATAAGGCTATCACAATGTTAACGATAGCAATCATTGTTTATCGAAGTAAAATAGCGAAACCGAACGTTTATTATAGACGTGATGCCTGAGACATGTTGTATTTATTACACGTAGACAAGATTAGGTATATATATAAAAAAAAAACAATTCCAAAAAAAAAAAAACTAACTTTCATTAAAATCAATTAAATTAGAATTAGCGGTAAAGCTATAATTTATTGAGTTAGTAAATCTTTATTTGCAGTAACTAGACAATTGGCAAAATTAAAACAAATTTAATTACATAATCAAAGAATGAATTACAGCTTAAAATTTTATTAGAATCCAAACTTAAATTACAATTAAATATTAATTAAAATAAAATAAAATAAAAAAAACCCCGATCATAAAAAGAATACCCCATCCCACAGGTTGGGGTGCGGCATGGACTCCATTACGCTGGCGGCGTTACCCCTCTGTACTGCTAGGGCGATACGTTAAGAGAGGTACTTACGCGCCAGCCCTACGGTCCCCCGTGGAGTTGACCGACCGCGCCCTCAAAGACTACAAATGTCTTTTTTAGAGTTCCGTACCCAAAGGGTAAAAACGGGACCCTATTACTAAGACTTCGCTGTCCGTCCGTCTGTCCGTCTGTCACAAGGCTGTATCTCATGAACCGTGATAGCTAGACTAAATGTTCACAGATGATGTATTTCTGTTGCCGCGTGCCGCTATAACAATAAATACTAAAAACAGAATAAAATAAATATTTAAGTGGGCTCCCATACAACAAACGTGATTTTTTTGCCGTTTTTTGCGTATTGTACGGAACCCTTCGTGCGCGAGTCCGACTCGCACTTGGCCGGTTTTTGTCTATGCGCTCTCAAACTATATATATATATAACGCGGATGGCGTTATAGTTTTTTATAGGTTCAAGTGACTAGTCAAGTAACTCGTGCAAGTCAGCTCGACCAAGTAATTAGTGGACTAAAAATACCGTGTGCTCCTGGAAGACAATTGGTGGTAAATCAGCGCTGCATTCATTATCTCCGTTTGTTTGTCTGCTTGTAGCATCAGAAAAACAGAACAAGTAAATAAAGAGACCAGATCCAGACAGAAGATGATAAAATAGATCTACCATAAAACCACCCAGCTCAACTATAATCTAAAAGCTACCAAGCTATCGAATATCTTCGTTCAGGAGTGTCAGTTATTTGAATGTCGTAGTTCTAAGGCAAAATATTTGTATAAATAAAAGAAAAAACTCTGACAAAACCAAAATGAAGTATAAAATGAGCATACATTTATTATGAAATGCATTTATGAAGTTTGATATACAAATTAAAGGTTCGAAACAGTGAAACTTACGTAAGACTCCAAAAATATTTATTTTCTGTCGGTACCTTTAAAAGCAATGTGCCAGACATGTCAAAATGTAGGTGTTCGCGCAAAACATATGTCATTATTTCGAAAAAGGCAACCGGTCGGCATCATTACAGGACTGATTTAGAGCTTTTCGTGTTTGGACGTCGTTGTTAAAGGTTTATGGTCAAATTCAACTCGTTTTAATTATAAGTCGTGATATGGATAGAGTTCGCAAGTGACCTTTGGCTGGGTGGACCTTTGTCGTGTGATGACATAATACTTATAGCAAACTGCCAAGTTTCCAATAACAATGTGATCTACTAACCTCTGAATTACTCTGATTAAGGATGTCACGCTAGAGGGGTCCGGCTTTTTTTTCTATGCTGGGTGACCGAAGTGTCGGACGCCTAGGGCGTGAGTCATCCTAATCTTTGACGCTCTGAATTCCATGAAAAAATCAGTTTGAACAAGATCTGAGATTAGTAGGTAAAATAAGCTTAAGTCATAGGTTCATCGATTACTTACTTCAGAAGAAAGACCATGAACCTTCTTAGGCTATCCTTTTATAGGCAAAAGAGCGAATACATTGATCTTGCTTACCTACAATAAATAACCAATTTGTAAAGCAAAACTATACTGGGTACAAATCTAGAAAGTATTATGGACAAGAAATTGTCTTTGATTATTTTGCCAGTTTAGAATTTAGCGGCAAATGGTAAGTTAGGCGTGGGGGGTTGTCCTGTCAGTCTTGCTTGGCTCTTAAATCTTGGCATTTGTGAGTGTAATGTTTTTATGAATATTCCACTTGGAATTGTGTTTTGTTTTTTACCTTTTTTCCACTAATTTCATTTGGTTTGGGAGAATTCGTTACGCTATGTAAATAGACTTTCGGGTAAATAAATAGAGATTTGTAAGTTCGTAACCAAGAAGAACAAAAATTCTAAAATGCTCGTGACTTACCCATGACATATCTATTTTTTTATTGTGAAAATTACTTATATTAAAAGTTATTCCAAATCCTAAATGTTAAATTACTAAACGCCCATTAAGGCGAAGTTATGTACCAAAGGCGAATTCAGGCTAAGGCCTTTTTTTCAATGAACTGCAACATTGATAACAGGGTTTGCTTAAACAACCAATCCCAATATCTCACGCTGTCAACATTATCATGTATTTCGTCTATTTCAACGTCCCACTTGGAGCACGTATGTGTCGAAAGTTTCCAATAGTTAAGCACTTGTAGAACAAGTGGTCTACAAATTACAGTTACTACACGTCATAAACATCCCGGCTCATTTCACATTCATTGAAATATCACTACGTCGTCACCTGCCCAGTAAATGGGTTGCTAACAGCAGGGCAGCCTGTGCAATAGAGCCCTATGAGTAATACATGTCTATTCCATCCACATGAGACAGAGGGAAAGCTGAAACTGTAAAGCGTTTTAACCTTTTGGACGCCAATGACCGATATATACGCACCGTAGGTTCAACGCCAAAGACCGATTAAGGTCATAATAGACCACAGAGCAACATAGACCTACATGCATGTGCATAAAGTTCAATTTCAGTTTTGGCACTTTGGTGACGTGGCATCTGGATGACTGCTTTTGTGTTTGACACGGAGTAGAAAAAGTTAACATTGTCCAATCCGATATCGAATAGAAGTAAAATGTATATATAGGTTTCTCTGTAGGTATTTATTTTTTAATTTAAGAAAGCTGCATGGCAAAAAGTTCACTCAAAATATGCGGGCTTTATGCAATAGGGCACTCCCTGACATCTCTCTTTCCTTAGACCCGACATAAGATCGGATTGCCACTTCCGATAATTGCAGACATATCGGACCTCTCCGTTAGTTGTCGGACCGATAATTTTTGTTTGTGTGCGTATATGTTTCCTGTAGTTGTGCTACTGAAGCAGGCATGGTGGCGCACCGTTACAAGTATACCTCGCGGGCCAACATTGTGGAAGTAGGATCCTACATCCGATATCATCAAAACATCTGTATAACCTGGTCTTCAACCTCAAAAGTAAAGAACCTCTTGTAAATTAAACGTTGAGATTTTTTTTGGATCCCGTTGTTTGACATAAATTATTGAAAGTTATTTCATGATTTTCGTGAGGGTATCCTGGAGATAGGTTGGGTTAGGTTTGTTTTATGGCAATCCTGAAAAGTTACGCGTTTCTGAGAAAAACTAAATTATGGCTAACGAAAATTCGGACAAACAATACATTAAACACTTAAAACATTATGAGAAACAATAGAGACCCGATTATTTTTACATTACGACGGTGGCAAACAGTTACGTACGGAGTTACATGCGAGGCGATATGTGATGATGATACAAAATTACCAGAATCTGTGTGCTTTGCCACCTGTCCAGAAGGATGGGATATTTATCCCGTATCTCGCGGCCATCTTAATATAATTAACACCTTCCCGATAACACAAACAAAAAGATTAAATCATTTTGTATCGAGCCCGCTTTGCATTTTAAACACATTGATGTATTCTTGTTATGGTCGTTGGTTTCTCTTTACATCTTTTGGTTTTATATGCAAGTCAGAAAGTTATATTAATCAAACAGATATTGAAATAGCAGCTTGATTATTTAGAAGTGATTACATTTAAACAGTATACAGGGTGTAACATTTAATACTTTCGCGGTTTGAACACATATTAAATCACATTTAGAAACGGGTCTATCGCGAATTTATTTTGTTACCTTTATTTACCGACGTTTCGACACAGGTTTCACTGGTCGTGGTCGCGGCTAACTGACGTCCCAGCAAAATGTCAAAACAGAGATTACAGTATACAGGGTGGCCCAAAAATACTACGACAAAGATTTTGACATTGCATAAATATTGTTAATAATTTTAACAAACTCTTGCGTCATAATACGTTTTTTTTTTTTTGCAATACTGCAGCAGTAAAGGGGCCCACTGACTATCAGTCCGCCGGACGATATCGGCCTGTCAGTTAGAACAAAAATTTGACAGTTCCGAACAACTGACAGGCCAATATCGTCCGGCGGACTGATAGTCAGTGGGCCCCTTAATGCTGGTGTAATCTGAAACCGAACGGTACCTTTACTTAATAGGTCACGAATCAAGCTGCCATAACGCGAGTAGTAACCAATCGAAGATATATACGGTACGCCTTGGGGGCAAAATTTCTTGTTTGACATCCACGCTGACACTAAATGTCATGCTGAAGATATTTTAATAAAAGCTCTTTAGTATTCATTCGATAACTATTTTTGTAATCTTGTTTATCTGGTACTCAAAACATTGAAATGTACATATTATGCCCAGTTGACATTGTCCATTGAGGTGGTCGCAGTCCTCAACTATATGCTTTTCACTAGAAACTTCTTGCCTCGCACTAAATTGTGGAATGATCATAAAAAAACATGGTTGACAGTAGTCAAGGGAGGACTGTCTCGACTGGGCAAAGTAAACTATTTTTCTTATCTTACCTCACTTGATCTCAAATAAGTCTTTACTTATTGAATTATAAATTATAACATTTGTAAAACCGTTTTCATGATTTCAATAACAAAATGTAAAATCACATAGAAATATTTTAGTAGTAGATATATTTATCCATACAGCGTAATAGAATTTGGGGTCAAAAGGTTAACTATGCATATTGTGTACAATCTACTATTGCCATCTGCATTGAGTCTAAACTTATCTAAGGAGGAAACAGACGTTATTGATTGTCGCTGAAGCGCAATTTTACGATGGGTTTTGACTTGACACCCAGTGACGTACATCTTACGTGCATTAGTGATATAGGTAAACAAAAATTTGATAGAAGAAAAGATTTACGATAAGTAATATGTAGTTATTTGTTTATACAAGGGGGCGAAGTTATTATTTAAATTATAATTTAACCCCTCTTGGTAATACTTATACTCGAGCAAACGAAAGATTCCATAATTAAATCATAGCGTAGCGAGTGGTTTGAAAAGTGAAATCTTGACCGTTACGAGGGTAGAAGGATCTGTCATACCGATATATCTTTTCTTTGGCGTTTGTCTAGGCTCCCTGTTATTAAATAAATAAAAATAAAATACTTTTATTTCAGACAAAGTCCATAGTAACATACACACATTAAAATTACAAATAAAAATTACAATTAGGATAAAAAAAATATGGTAAAATCGTATCCGATAAACATAAGTAAAGTAAATGTACGGCAACATACAGCCATATTTATAGGGCAACCAGTCACCAGGAACCGACTGTCACCGTAATGTTAAATTGTTTCGCAAATTGTGGGATGGCACGATGGAAGTTAATGGTCTTAACTTTACACCTCTTGTTAAGGGGACGCTTGCTTAAGACGATTCTCGCGGATTTGGCCTTAGTTTAGTATTGCAGGCACCATACGAAGTGACATTTTCTCTACTACAGTACACATAATAAATAACAGCAGTAACATACATTGAAAAACCAATTGTTTAATTTTTACGCATAATTCAAATTCATTTTCCATTGGCTGGTTAGGCTTTTATGAGTGTTAAGGTAAAATAAAGTAAAAAAAATAGAGTACAAAGTAAAGTGTGAGTGAGAGGCGTAGGTACCTATTCTGATTTTAATAAAAGGTTTATGAACTGATCTGGATTTGTTATAGTTGGTTATGGCATAGAGTAACTTATACTAGAGCGGTACTGTCATAGTAAATTTTGTAACCCCAGTAAATTCACTGCCATCTGTCGACACACTTTAAAACTAAAAATGAATATTTATAAAAATACGATAGAATGTATTTAAATATAGATAAATGATTTTTTTTATTTGCATTAATTATTTTTATGATTTTGACCCATGTTCTTTCACTGATATGCGTTAAAATTGTTAAATAACAAACGAAACCGTCAACGCCATCTATACGACTGTAGGCCAAAACTAGTAGCGCCCTCTGAACGAGAATCAAATTTTCTTTATTTTCGAGGCACGTTTTTTCCTTAGACTGTATCCATCTATTACGGAGTTATATCTATCTTTGGTTATGGTAATGATCTTTCAAAGTCTAAAGTGACGTTTCTGGTTAAACAAATGACTTTGTTCCACCAAGTTTAGGTATTTAGAACTTAGAAGAATCTAGACAGTTGAAATTGTCACAGATGATGTATTTCTGTTGGCGATATACAAAACACAAATACTAAAAAGTACGGAACCCCTCTGTGGGCTAGTCCGTCTCGCACTTGTCCGGTTTTTTAAACTAGGTATCACTATTTATGCGTTTTATCATCGAACTTTAAAAAGGGTATGTAAAATTCCAAAATACCCGATTTTTTTAAAAATCTATGTGTCATTATCATTAGCTTAGCTAACAGGAGTTTCAGAATGATCAGGAGTTATGTATACTATAACCTAAAAAACTTTAAAATCCAAGCGCACTCAGAGCCTTAAACGTAGGCGTGGTTCTCACATAAAGCAGGAGAAAAGGCCGATGACGCTATAATGCGTCGTAATGATGCCTGGGACCATAGAGAAATATAAGTAGAGAGTGATAACTTCGTACATCAGTTTTCTTATCAAAACGCGAGTTATTTCGTAGTCATCAAGTAGTGGAATTATCAGTACCGCTACTGAACTTGACACCAGATGTCACAAGTGTCGCTACTGGCGAAAAATGTACTGCTAAAACAATTTACAACTAATATTACAAACAGAAGGATTTGAAAATAGATTATCCGGTTACGGTAGCTGAAAATTGTTGAGCATTAGTTTTCATTCGTCGCGACATCTATTGTACTGATAAATTCCGCTACTTGACGCTATATGTCGACCACGAAATAACTCGCGTTTTGGTAAGAAAACTGATGTATAGAGTTACCACTCTTTCTTTACTTATATTTCTCTATGCTGGAACGGAACGGTACATCGAATCGGCAATATATCAGGATTATTAAAAGCGTTTTTATCCAATGCGATATTAACAGGACATCTTTAGCCTTACTACGAGCCAAAGAGGATATAATAACGGCACGTTTTTTCCTTAGACTCTATCCATCTATTACGGAGTTATATCTATCTTTGCTACGAGCTAAGCTAAGCTAGCCTTAATACTAAGATTTGGCGCACGTATTATCAATCGAACCCGTCTTCAGCTTACGCGGCTAACGTCCTGACCAATAGACCACCCGGCCCTATTTCAGTTTATCCATACTAATATCCATACTTATCCATACTAATCCATATAGGTACTAATATTATAAATGCGAAAGTCTGTCTGTCTGTCTGTCTGTGTGTTCCCTCTTCACGCTTAAACCGCTGAACCGATTTAGTTGAAATTTGGTATACAGTGAGTCCCGGGAAGGACATAGGATACTTTTTATCCCAGAACTCACCCCTCAAGGGGGTGAAAAGGGGGGTGGAAATTTGTATGGGGAATCAATAACCGCTGAACCGATTTAGATGAAACTTGGTATGGGAATAGTTTGAGCTGCGGGGAAGGATATAGAATAATTTTTATCCCCGAAATCATCCCTTAAGGGGGTAAAAAATGTATAGTGTGGACCAATTTGGGGGTGAAAAAAGGATGTATTAAAAAGCAGATTTGTTTAAGAATTAAGGTATCCAAATTACTAATTCCACGCAGACGAAGTCGCGGGCAAAAGCTAGTTAATATTATAAATGCGAAAGTCTGTCTGTCTGTCTATGTGTTCCCTCTTCACGCTTAAACCGCTGAACCGATTTAGATGAAATTTGGCATAGAGATAGGTTGAGTCCCTGAGAAGGACATAGGATAGTTTTTATCCCGAAAATCATTGCTTAAGAATGTAAAAAGCAGGGTGGAATTGAGATAATTAACGAAGTGCCTGCTAATTTGTGTGCATAATATACTCAAATTTACATTGCTATGAAAAAAAAATCCAGGCGCTATTCTTACTCTAGCTGCGGTTACTAAGTCCACGCAGACGAAGTCGCGGGCAAAAGCACTAGCTTACTAAATCTACATAATTTATTGTAGTGTGACTACTTAAAAACCCAAATCAAAATGTTTCATAAAAAAAAATTTGATTTGTTCCCTAGTTGGACGATAAAATAGTTCAATAAAGGTTTCCACAACTACCGATAGTGCACAGCGCTGATCCAACATATCCCTGCTCCGTCCGCCTAAATACATATCTTCAATCTAGCCCGTACAAGGCCTGCATTAAGGAAATTGTCTTGAAACCAACACTCCGCAAACGGTACGAGGTTCGCACACAAGTAGATGGATTGCCAAACAACAATATTAAATGGCCAACAACTGACAATATGGAGTGTTAGTGTCAATATTGAGATAAATATTAACGCCTCTTTGAGAGTATGATTAATGTGTTGGTTATTGATAATCAGGGAGATGGAAGGGAAATGTTACTGGTATCTTAAATTAAAATGTGCCAAAAAAGCACGCGCTGAAACAATAAAAATATATACTTACTCAAATTAGACATGTGAATCTGAGCACTATGAAATATGGGTCTCATAAGAACTCGTAATTTTCTTGAGCAATTTCTGCATGATTGCATTTCGAACCTCTCATAATTATTTTTATTTCTAAACGATGTCACTCGATATACTGACCGATATGACTGATAACATAATATGGCGACAGTATAAAACTAAGCCATGAGGTATGTAGTCCTTTTTTTTTCTTAGCCAGTTACAGTGTCCCACTGCTGGGCAAAGGCCCTCCACAACTCCACAACTCCCGTGGTTTTACTTTTTCTTGCTAGTTACTGATCAATGAAGGTGTCAGTCCGTCAGTCCAAACTAGACATGAAAATTAGAAAATAATTAAACTTCTAAGATATGCTCCTGGTAATCGTTCATTATATAACGCCATTTGTTTCTTACAAGTGTTTATTATGCGAATTTGTTTATAGACGTTTTATCTGTAACCTTACGAGCTATTTAATAGCCTTATCAAAATTTAATTACTTGTAATATATGTTCATTTCATAGGATATCTGTATTTGTACACCATGCAAGTGTAGGTTTGGAAATGTTTTTACCCTTAATCAGCTTTATTTTGGTTTTGATTACTCCACATGGTAAGCCTTGTTTTTTTTAAGTTGTGAGATACTTTTGACAAAAATGTCAGTTTGGCTTAGCTTCTTGTTTTTACAGCCGCTTCTATCGATAACGTAATAATAAGTTCAAACTCAGAGGCCAGAGCACGTTAGGGATTTGATATCGAATAAATAAGATTTTATACGTGTATACTCATTGAAAATTCTCTTTTACTATGAAGATGTTCGATAACATGTCTGATATTGAGCCTCTTATAAAGTAAACTTAAATAATAATCAGCACTTTAGTATGATTCTACTTTTTTATATTCGTGCCCCGAGATAGCGAACGTATGCTGATTACCCACGCTCGCTTGCGAGTTGCGTTTGAGTTTTGAAGTTACAAAAATAATATAGCGTTCGCATAATTTAAGTTCACTGAAAAAAAATTTAGCCAATGAATAGATAAAATGTTTGATCCTAACAGCCTAACACCTGTCGTTAGGTATCATTATTTATTTTCCTTATTTCATTATCAGAAAAAAATACCCTTAGTGTGGCGGACGCAGGTGTCATTATTTATAATGATCCATCCTTTGCCAGTAATCGCTTACCGTACTAAGGTTACATTTCTTGAGAATGACACATTGTCTTTTTTATATTTAGTGGAAAACAGGCCAGAACTAACTTGCGACAGCTTGACACACCAGCCATTCCATGAAGGCAACTTGGGGCGGACGGGAATGCTTGCCTGGCTTGGAGTCATCCGAGCGCATCTTCGTAAGTACACCAAACATATTTACCCGAGATCATCTTCATGAGTGCAACAAATACAGTTTAACGAAAAGATCTCCGACAGGTACAAACAGCAACACTCGTACATGTAATAAAAGGTTTACAGGTGTACAGTTAACAGTGTGGGCAATGGTACATATCCGCCTATACCTGATAGATCTGTCCAACACAGCACGTACCTATATCCCATATACATACTTGTAGTTGCTCGAGCTTTAATGGCTCCTCTACACGATGACCCAGCGCTGAACCAGCGAGATGGCCATGCGATGGTTGAAACGCAACAACCCGATATAGTTCTGGAATGGGCCACGTGGGCTTAGGTACTGCCATTATGTGTACCTTTGATGTGCGGACGAAAAACCGACACCGTGGCCATCCCATCGCCTTCCCGCTACGCCATAAGCCATCCGACACCACTGCCCTCTCTACACGCTGACTAATGCTAGTGGGCCAGTTGGATGGCCCATCGTGTATAGGAGCCATTAAACATTATCTCCGTGAGTAAACTAAAGATACGAAAGTTTTCGAGGAGATCCGAGAGAGAGGTGTATAGAGGAACATAACAAAGACATCTGAGAACATCTATGATAGTGCATCAAAGATCCGATCAAATCTCTGTTCCAAATTTGGCTAACTGGAGATTTGGCTTTATGAGAAAGCAACAAACAGGTCAATTCGAACGTACACTGATATCAGAATGATACCGAAATTAGGTCATTTAGTTATCTTGTGTCTCACTCGTGCCAATATATGTACGTACGGACAAGTACGAGCGAATTGGCCTGCAAGATTTTTTCTTATTTTAGCAGGCACCTAAGTTTAATTTCAATTCAACTTAATTTCATTTATTTAAGGACCAACTGAGATCAAAACGAGAATAACGGTCATTTAAAAAACGGTGTAAGATTTAATATTTACTTATTTCAGATATTGGCGGCAGAACTCACATAGCAGTCACTGGAGCAGTATTAATAAAACCCAGACATGCTATAGCAAATGCTGATGACATGTCTAAAATACGGAAACAGTAAGAGAGATGATCTAACTAATCCATGCTACATCTATAACTAACAAAAACCCAGACACGCTATAGCAAATGCTGATGACATGTCTGAATTACGGAAACAGTAAGAGAGATGATCTAACCAATCCATGCTACAACTAAATATTACTAACAAAAATTTGCACTATTCAAAGGTTAAGGTTAGGTTTAGGTTTTGAGGTTATTCCCGACCTTTCCGACATCCCACACCATAATTTGAAGCGAAATAAAAATGTCAACCCCATGCTACATATGTCCTTCATGGAGGTATATACACCCAGCCGCAAAATTGAATGCCCATTTTATGATTGAATGAATTCAAAATGTGTCCATGTAATTTTGTATCTCGCTATAGCTTACATATTGTTTATTTTTACCATATGACTATGCATAACTACCTAATTCTAAAATGTCGAGACGGATGGACAGCTTAACCCTTTGTTTACAATAAAATTAATGAAAAGTAATTGCCAATAATTCCCAGTGGCATTACTGGTCATGTAAGTAATTCTCTTTTCCTTTTCACGTTCCAGAGGAGACAGCAAAGCCATGTTCATCTCCCAAGACAGAGGCACGTGGACATGCAAACTGGGTGATGTATCTTTACATCCCGAGTACGATTTCGCGACCTACAACACAATCGCCTTAGTAGAATTAGATATGGAGTCACTCATCAACACTGGTCAGTTATTTTGATACACACAATCTGTAACCGAGCGACTCCAGTGATAAAACCCCCAAAACCTGAGAAAAAACGCTGCACGAGGAATGGGCTCTTGCAGTCTTGACCAGACCATCGATTAGGGGAATGAATACGCTTCGCATTCCAGTAAGCAAACTTTTGCGCTACGGGATTACCCCCTTGTTTACTTTACAAGCTTCAATTAGTTAATTTATGTTTTATCCCTTTCTTACGAATACATAACTCAAAATGACAGATTAAGACAAATGATTATACGTTGTACTTGTTTTTTTATTCTCAGCGCCCATGCTTCCTGTCTGTATGCCTAAATACATGTATAACGCCTCTAATCAACTGTATGCCATTGGATTTACTGATGGTAAGTCCAGTACTCCTGGCTGATTACCTTTGTTCTTTAATTAATATAACTGTGTGGATGTTTTTTTCCTTTTATTGAAACGGGTTTAGTCTGTAGTACCTAACCGAAGCGTATTTTTTCACAGAAAATAAATTACTGGAAAAAATTGCATACAAAGTTGAATATGTAGAAAGAGCCCTTTGTGACGAGTTTTACGAAAGAGCTGGCGTAAGTATTAAATTCAGTATTCAGTTTGGAACAAAATCCCTGGTACACAACACCATTTGTGTCGATAACCGACAAATTGTCGTTGTAAATATGTGGATTTTATGTATAAGCTACTTATTATAGTATTTTTCTATTAAGTATGCACAATTTTACTTAATTTGGACGGTGACATAAATATGTTTGCTTTTTGCTTCCTATATATCTATGTGCTTTAATTTTTCAGTGGCCCATTCTAAAAAGTTCAATGTAAATCTTTATGTCCCATCTCTCAAGAACGGAGTAGAATGTTATATTTTTATGATTTGTTTATAGCACGCGAGGGGTATGTATACTCCGCAATTATACAATTGTGCGTTCGCCGTGAACAACATGAAAAACTGCGAATGGGAGAACGGGATGGTATTAGTTTCTAATGCGTCGGGTCAATGGGTGTTGGTAAGTCGTGGTTTATGCTATTGCTTTTATGTTTGTATTTGTGGATTTGAGTTTGGTAATTTCCACCACGGGTATTTATCTAGGTAAAGGTTAGGTCAGCTTCGGTTTGATCGACAAGCTTTGAGCAAATCAATTTGTAACAGTCTTATGATCAGCTTGCCGTGACATGATAGACGGCCAGTCTCATGGGCTCTGTAGTCCCTTGAAAGAACCTATTCAGCGAGCTTGTTCCAAAGCCGAATCATATCCTGACTTTTTTAACTGTTTGGTATAGGTTGGATTCGGCGTCCAAGGCCCCGGTTGCTCAGCCCCAGCCCGCTTCATCGACGTGTACCCCTACCTGCACTGGATAAATTCCGCCTCTAACATCGAGGATTTCGACGCCGATTACCCCTTCCAGGTCAAAGTCAGAAGATCCGACGCTTTATCCCTCGAAAACATTACAGACGTTATAGAGAATAACTATTTTAAAAAAGATCGTAAACCACTTAATATGACTTTCCGGGAATTTCTTAAGCAGAAAGGAATTGTGACAAGACTTTTGGGTGTACAGAAACAGGGTAATATCACATCAGAGAAGTTTAATAATTCAAGCTATGTAAAAATACAGGCTTAATGTTCGTATCTTGGTTTCGATCCTGTTTTTTGTTTTCATAATTACACCATTTTTGCACACTCCACTATTTCATCAGGACGACTGATGACAAACCTAATCTCAATGAGGATGCGTTGTTAACAGACTTCCTTAAGACCACCCTTTGTTTCCACCATCGAATCAGTTCCATAGTACCATGATATTGCATTGTCGATGTTACGTGTTTAGGTTGCCAGTTAAAGACCGGTATCCGATTGAATATTTTATTGCAAGATCTGTTTTACAAAGTTACTTTTAAACACACACTTGAAAAAAACCTGTAAATATTATCCATGAACATATCGATTATATCGATAGCATTATTGTCGTTTGATTTGTAGCTGGCCCCGAATGGGCCCTACCTGCATTAAAAATGGTTTGGTCACTTTAACCGGTTATTGAATTACAACTCGTTTGGAAATTGCAATAAGATAATAATTATTAATAATTCGCGATTTCTTGTGTGGTACCTCTACGGTTACAGTGCCGGTGAGTCAAACGCTACTGAACCAGTCTAAAATATGTAATTGAGATGCGTAACAAAGGCGCGTTATCTATCGGAGGTGTCTACACTGGTTTTTTTAATCGTTGGACTAGCCCGCGCTCAGGTGCCAATTAGAATTACACGACCCTTTTTTGCAGATAGTGGAACTTGCGGTTTCACTTAACAATAGACAAAGGATTAGCCGTTCGGGGCCAGCTCGAAATCGAACGACTATACCAAAGCTTGGTTTTGAACATCACATTAAACTTACTCGCGTAACGCGGCCCGACAAGAACCTCGAATTCGACACATTAATGTAAGCTTGTTAAATTTTTCATATAAGGAGGGGCACGAACGAGATAAGAATAACTAAACGTTTGGGACGAACTAAGTCTGATACTTGTTTTAAAATACTTATATTTAAAAAATGTTACAGACAGTAACTTTTATCGATAAAAGATAATAACTGAAGACGGCAAAATGTTAGGCTCATGATGCTAAATTATGGACATAGGTGTTAGGAATAAACATAAGAAGAAACATAGGTTACCTAACTTATGAAAAAAAATATTTAATAAAATCTAAAACATCAGAATAATTACGTGCTTATCGTAAAGGAAACATCCAGATCAAAAAATGCCTTTTAAAGTTTCTACTGAAGCAAAAAACTCTCCCCATCAATTAGAAAATCATTAACATAACGACTCCGAATCCTTTTGTGCCAGTTAATTATGATATCATACATCAACCCCTTACTATTAAAAATCCATTAAAAAACGCATACAAAAACTCTGTTCAATACTTAAAAGTCAACTCTGTATGGTTTCTTTTAAGGTCGGTTTTCGAAGGAGGTTTCAAAAGCTGGTAGACAAAAAACGGTTGAATAAACACAAACCTAATAAGTCAAACAAATGGGTCACATTATTGTGTTGTTATTCAAAATCCCAAACCTGGAGGAAGTATTAAGTGTCAAGTGTATTAGTTACGATAGTTGAGGGCGGTGTGTTTCCATAACACTACGACATTTCGGATCAGTAGGTTGACAGAGCTGCCTGACGATTCTGCAAATGTGACTGATTTATCATGACACGATGGGTAAGTGTAGGTCTCTTATACTAAACGCGTGGTGTAAGAAAGTGACAAGAATCATGTCATATTGCCATTGAGCGATTGTGTCGCAATAAGCGCGACTGTAACATAGTAATAGGCCTGGTTGAAAGGGAAAGGTATGAATATCCAATCCAATACTTTATGATGTTATTTTGGGCAATGGCGATTCAAATATCACAATATCAAAAATATTTGCAGAGATACCAAGGTGTATTTTTCCCTAATACCTATAGGCCAAATAATTACAATTAAGCCGAAGTACTGAAATACAAACAAGATCATATTATACATCTATGTATAAATCGATAATGGCAATAATTGTGTCAATATTTTGGGTAAAATATATAATCTACAAGTATAATTTCTTAATTTAATTCAATTGTGACGGAGTAGATACAATGCAAACACGCGCTCTAAACAATGGTCCATACATTTCGAGACCACACAACCAATCGCGCATTAGTTAAACCAATATAATTAAAATGCATTAATACTTTTAATAGGATCTTATAAGTAGGTGAGCTACCCGCTCATCTTATCGATTTACCGGTAGTTCTTTAGAGTCTAGAGAATCCGGGGCCGGGGTCCGTTTGATGGGTACCAATTCCGAACAGAATACTAGACATTAGGCACTAAATTTCACAATATTTATTTATGGTAAGTATATAGGTAGTTTTGAGAACTATGCTAGGCGGCTTAGACTGGCTTTCCTCAAGAAGCCTGGTTCAGATTTAGCAAATTGTTACGGTTTTGATCTTATTTTGATACGACCCTGAAGATCTCTCACGCTGATTGGTGTTCGTATCAAAACCAGTTCAAAACTGTAACAAGTTGTTCAATCTGAATCGGGTTCTCTAATATATTTTCAAATAACGATTACTAGTTGTGTATCCAATTAAAAAAGAACTATTTAAGCAGTTTAACCTACATGAGCAGTGTCCTGTCTGGGCCGAATATACCGAATACCTCGAAGTGGACCTTACAGACCGTGAGTCCGTAAATCAAACTAAAATGGCTTTTACGTTCAACCCGAGCGGCGCAACGCGCTGTATGGCTAACATGGACGTAACATTTCTGCAGATATTTTTCCGCTATGGCTCTGTTGTATCAAGAAATAGTATTTTGTGCAACAGGTACGTAGTAAGGGTTCTTAAGAATTTTATGACCTACATAATTATGTATTGTTGCACACAATATTTTTTCCAAGACAACCAGCAAATACCTAAAATAATGAACAAGTTTGTAGATCTTTGCCTAGCATTCAAAAAATGATGCGATGTGTGCGTACCTCATTTATGCATTTGCGGCACTATGCAGCAATAGAGCAGCGGTCATCACGCTTTGAGTTGTTGCCGATGCGCAGGAAGGTTCCCACACCATCATGCTCTAAACGACATAATACGCAGAGCGCTCGTCTCGGCAAATGTGCCTTGCTCGCTTGAGCCCCCAGGCCTTAGCCATGGCAAGAGACCGGATGGCATGACGTTGGTGCCTTGGCAGAAAGGGAAGTGCTTGCTTTGGGACGCTGCATGCGTCAGCACTTTTGTACTATGTATGAATATTCATAATATTATAACACTACTACATAATAAACATATTATGCCGCTCGCTCCACGCGCCGCGCTTGTAATGAAGTTTTCACTGGCAGTCATAGAAGTTCTTGTCTACGTGATAGTGTGATAAAAGGGTGTCCGTCACTGTTATTTTATCACGTGGATAGAGCCATCCATAATACGCCTGCTGGAGTAGAAAAAAATATTAACCTAACGCCTGTTCTGGTCCAGTCGAAGATGGGTTCTAAAAATTATAACATTTGATACATATCTATAATTTACTAGCAGCTTTTTAGACATTGGTTTAAGTCTTAAAATTACGACTACAGCGATATGTTAGAATTACAACAAAAATCAACTGGATTACGACAAGAAGAACAAGTCGATACAGTCAACTTTAACGGAAAATGCACAAAATACCATGCTAGCCCTCATAATAGAATCAAAGGACCCCGTCATAGACGCACAATCGCTCCGTTGACATGTTTATGGGTCCCGCTGGCCGTGAACCTTTATACCACACTATTGAAAAACATCCTAATTCCTTTACTTAGCCGCTATGCGTTGAACCTTCTATACAGATAAAAGATTGATAAAATAGGTAAAAGTAAAAGAGATCCTTAAATAAGTCTTGTAAAACTAGTGTGTTGGCAAAGGATTTCATGTTTATTCGATTTTTGTGGTTTACTGGTCTAAATGGAACATGATAACTTAAACTTTTGACAGTATTTGTATTTTTTAACTAATGTCAGTCTAAAATTACAAAAAAAATTGTTTAAAGTCAGCATAGTGGTTATAAACTCTTACGGATATTATTTAAGTAAAAAATCGTACCCATTTTCTTTGCATACATTTAATTTTATGTCATACCTAAGAATTACACTCAAAAGCATTCAAAATAGATCAATTTGTATGGAAATATGCATAAAAATCGACTCATTGTCCACATCTAGTTATAATACTCTTTGATTGTGACATTGCCGATTATCCCACAATAGATGTCGTGCTAAACTCACTGCTTTACCTCACTCTGTACGTCAAAACAGATAATAAACATAGCTTTATTATTTTGTATAATTTCTTGGAATGTATGAAATACGCGACGTTCCAAGGCAGTCGATAGATCAGTTTGAAACCTGGCCGCGGCTACAGTCAGAAACTAGAGAAGCAGTACGATAACTTGTGCTATGTTATTACTCGTATTGTGTATAAAATATGCGACGTTCAAAGGAGCCGAAAGATCAGTGTTTGAATGCCTGACCGCGACCACAGCTAATGTAGCTGCCGTACGGGACCTAAATCGCGCAAGGTGTTGTTTTCCTCTACCTAAAAGTCATCATCGAAACCTATTTTATACATATTTTACTATCAAAACGCAACATTTAAGACACAAATGATATTGAAATGACAAGACTTAAATCTGAAAACTTACAAAGTTCCAAATGAGACGACGTGCCGTAAAAACACCCAAATATAGTCCAAAAGCTCTCAATTGTATTATATGTTGAGAGTTATTAATTGTTGATAGTTATTAACTCGAATATCTTCGTTCAGTAGTACCACTAGTGTTCGATACCGTGACGTGACGTACACGTTTGCGTTAAGTGTCATTTTGTATGGGATTTTGAGTTTCCACAACGTCCCACTTGGCGCGCTGCTCAAAATCCCATACAAAAATAGACATAACGCAAACGCAAATTTACACTAGGCGTTCAGTGTGGCTAGTGGCTACCATTAGTTTGGCACTGACATAAACGCTATCGAGAACGTAAAAGCTAAATTACGTAGACGTTAGCGTATATGTCAGTTTTAGCACCGTCAGTGACTCATGGTACGGGTACAGGTGTAACTAAGGAAGTAAAAACTCTAAACCTAAAAGGTGATTAGTATTGATACATGTTAAACTTGTGGGCCATAGTTGTAGTACTGAACTATTTGGGTGGTTTCACGGTACTGGTTTTAAAAATTGTATTGTAGTAAAGTCAAGCTGGTTGACTTTAGAGTTACATTCACGAGTTATGTCCCGTAAATGGTTTTATGAGCTCTAATACATTGCGGCGCGGGAACTGAATCACAACTACTGACTAGTTCGTTGCAACTTTGTATTGTGGTGGGGGAACTAAAACCGATGATGACAGTCGAAGTGGCAAAAATGTAAGGGTCAACTGTTCGTTTTCGTCTTTCCCACCTCAATCGTCTAGTATCCACAACACAAGCCCTATTGAGCTTACAGTGTGGCTAGATCGATTTGTGTATTTATTTTATTTATTGTGTAGGCGGCGCCACTGTTGCGCATACAACTCATAAGTCGACTTCGTGATGTCTATAAAATTGTATATGAAATAATTGTAATAAGTAGGTAAACTTTTTGTATAAACTCTCGACCGTTATTGCTCACGCCAATTTTAGGGGCAAAGTAATCTTTAAGATCATCAGAGATTACGACAATACTAATAAATAAGTAACTACAGTTTAAATTAAATAATTTTATATGTTTAACTAACCCTAATATAAATATAAATATGGAGTAACAACGAAAGCTTTTAAGAAACAGAAGTCTCTCTTTAACTCCTTTTCTTTTAAATTAGAAAATTTCATGTTACAGACCACTCGCTTTATTTTAATTGTCGAATTAACAAATAATTTATGTAGGTATGTCTCATTTGAGTCAGGGTTCAATTATCTTATGTTAGTTAGTAACAGTTGCCGATATAAAGTACAGCGGGTCATTTCGGATGAGCATTTGATTGAATCGATCTTGATATCGACTTGCCTACAAATTCAACCAATGGATAAATAGATAACAAGGTAGGTAAGCAGTTTGTTAATAGATGTTTATCCTCATAATAACTAAAAAATAATTAATCACACGAGTATTAGCGAGGGCGTAAATATAGCTAGTACCTACGTCAATCTGTCACTTGTGATACATGTTAGACAATTTAGAAACTCGATTACATCAATTACAAGCGAAAATAATCACAGGCAATTTATTTACTTAAGGAACTCCTAAACAACTGATTAAATCAAACTATTAGTCAGCGGCTTGCATGGACACCGCAATTTATAACAAGACGGTAGTCAGGCTTTTAAATCATAAGTGTCAACTAGATAAGAGCGAAAGTAATAAAAGCACCCCGTGTGGAACGCGTCGATGCGGACGCAAGCGCACAAACCTGTCCGTATTACAAGCGCGCGTCCACAGGCGCGGCACCACACTACACGCATTTCACACCAACCCACATAATTGATTTGGCTCGCTCACCGGTTATTATATTATTCAAATCGGTGATAACTCTTGATAAATGACGACTGTAATTGCATATAATGCTTACAGTTGGACCGTTGAATTGTGGAGTATAGACTTCTATAACGATATTTATGGTTTTTACGGCTCAGAACTTAGTTTTGCTGGAGGTGCCTTAGATTATTGTAAAGTTCTGCTGTAGTACTAAAATATTAGTATACTGTATGTTGTTCTTGATATTTATTAAATAAAAAATGGGACTACATTTTTTGTAAAGTGCGAAAGGTGTTCAATATTTTTATGTGCCTTATTTTTGTATCTGTCAAAGGCATATTTTTGTTATAAACCCCTGTCCTTCCAAGTCATTGACTTACAAACGTGCGCACCACTACATAGAAAACCTACCGAAATATACATTTTATACAATAGAAAGAGGTGCCCACCACAGGCAGCTCTGCCTCGGGTGATCTGCCAAAAAGGAGATGGCGAGACATATTTTGTGGCGACCGACACAAAGCCGCGACGAGTGGCGGAAGACAGGGGAGGTCTGTGCCCAGCAGTGGGACACAATATGTATAGACTATATATATTTATATAAACTGTTAAAGGAGAAAACAACATACATCATTCAATAAAGGATTGAATACATAAAAACACGGAAAACAGGAATAGCTTAGGTAAATCACATTCCGACGACGTAATGGCGGGCGATCCTCGTCTTACCGTTCGGGCCGCGCTCATCGAGTGTGACCATCGACACCGACCGTAGGGGTGCACCCGAGAAAACCACATAATCGGTTATCAATATATACAATGAAAGAGCAACAATACAAATCAAATACGGATATTCTAGTACCACAACATCCAGGTCTCTCAATATTCAGCTATATTTGCATTGCCAGGAAGATATAGAGCTGTTGGGAATGCCTGCTAAGCAAGTTTACGGCCTGGGACTCTACCTGCTTGCAACACAATTGTCAGTTGTCACTGGCAATATCTTGCACTGAGTTAAAAAAATAAAATGTCTTTCTTACACCAAAGTAGGGAAAAACTGCGTACAGTGCGTACAACGGAACATACCAAAAACTGATCGTCTATTTAACCGAGCGAGTGTTAAGCAAATTTTTAGTCCACTCTGTTTTTAGTTTTTTTTTTAATACATGGGGATCTCGAGGTCTGCAGCTCACACTGCTGTTATGAAGTTCCAAAAAATCTAAAATCGCAATTCTGAATACTAATTCAGAAACAATAGAGCTGCTAGGGGCGCCTGAGGAGCTATAAATTACATAATTAACTTTTATTTTCCTAGCTATCTTACCAGCTTTACTGGTAGGCTATCGTCAATTCCATAATTTTAGGAGGGATTTTTAGTTAAATAGGGAAAATTTCTACATTAAATATTTTAACGAAAAATAAAAAAAATATCCAACAGTACATGAATCCATTCTTATGAAAGAATATGCGGAATTATTTAGTGTACCCGCGTGAGAATCAAATATCACTACGACGATCACTAAAAAAATAGAAAAAAGTATTGTTGATCACAATTAGATATCAATTTCCAAAACAAAGTGAGGCAAAAAAATGGGACAGTAGAAAAAGCGTTAACACCTTAGGGAACTGATAAGGAAGAATAAAATTAGAATAAGATTGAAGGGTTCCGCAGGTAGATATAAAGATAATGAATAACATATTTTTAGCAATAGGTACCAGAGAATATGGTTAGATTTATAGCCGTATTAGTATAGAACACAGGATTGGTGCTTTTCTCACTATAGTAGTCAAAAGATATTTTTGACATGATTGTTTTTTTTTATATTCAACCAACCTATTGGTTACGATACTGTGAACAGTAGAGTTCGTAAGTACATCGCCAGTAGAATAAAATGTGGGTATCAACAACATACCGCATTGAGCTATACAATATGGTACCGGTAACTTCGCCGTAACTCTTTAAGAAATTGAGATAATAATAAAATTATTCTTACAAAACGTATCATAGAACTTCTGGAAATAGCTTCTTTTATAACTTAAGCTACTAGACTAGACCTTGACTAGACTAACTATGGCATGTAGGTTATGCAGGGGAAAAAACCGGCTTGAAATTGCAGTTCCCTAGCCCTAAAAAAAGGTTTACTCCTCTCCGTACCCCTTATACTGAACCCTAAAAGGCCGTGCTCTCATTGGAGCCGCCGGTAGCAATCTGTCACGAGTTTTACGGCCCCCGATATCCAAGATGGCGTTTATCGCTTTTGACGCGACTCACTAATTCGCCATTAAGTAGGTGACACCTTGGTTTTTTAGGATTTTGGACCGTTTTTGTTTCATTGACAGGTAAACGAAGCTCAAATATGGTGAAAGAAGTTTTAAGCTTATGAAAAATGGTGGCTTTTAACCTAAAAGATACATTTACAGATGTAGTGCATAATTTGTTTCCATTGTATTTTCACGGAAACTCACGAACGTGTTATGCTATTTCAGTCAGGTTCAGTACATAAAGTACTGAGGTTGACTGAAGTAGCATGACAAATACGAACGTTTCCGAGAAAATACAATGGCAAACAATTATGCACTACATCTGTACTTGCCTAGATGGTTATTTTTTTAATACGACGTCGGTGCCAAACAAGCATACGGCCCGCCTGATGTTAAGCAATCTCCGTAGCCTATGTACGCCTGCAACTCCAGAGGAGTTACATGCGCGTTGCCGACCCTAACACTCCTCTCCCTCGTTGAGTTAATTACACAAAATATTTTAATAATGTTATCTCGAAGTACCTATAACAGAAACTATAGGTCTACCGTTGGTCTAACAGGTGGTTTGTAAGAAGTTTTTAGGATCAGCTGCTTCTAGTTGAAGGCTTGCTTGTAAGTTAAAATATAATTTACCTATAAACTAGTTTTACTCCAAAAATTCAGCTACCTTCTACTAGAAAATCACAGAGCAATTTTTAGCAACCGTCTAAGATAATGAGACCTATACTTAGTTTTGTTTTTCTTTGGTGGTACCTATTTACGATTACCTTATGATAGGCAGAAAATATTGTAGGCGGTGCATTTGAAAACCAAAAGAAAACGTTATATCTAACAACATATACAATGTAAGTACTTCACTTACAGGTAAGTTCGTTTAATTCCTAATTAATATGTACTTTAAATAGGTATGTCAAATTTTGTAATAGGTATAGCTACCATGTAACAAGCGATGTAAAGAGCTTTCAAAAAATAGTATGGAGTTGAGCATCACATATGATTGATACAAGCATAGAGTAACTGATACTAGAGCGTTACTGTCATAGTAAATTTTGTAACCTCAGTAAATTCACTGCCATCTGTCGACACACTTTAAAACTAAATATAAAGATTTATAAAAATACGATAGAATGTATTTAAATATAGATAAATATTTTTTTTTTATTTGCATTAATTATTTTTATGATTTTGACCCATGTTCTTTCACTGATATGCGTTAAAATTGTTAAATAACAAACGAAACCGTCAACACCATCTATACGACTGTAGGCCAAAACTAGTAGCGCCCTCTGAACGAGAATCAAATTTTCTTGATTTTCGAGGCACGTTTTTTCCTTAGACTGTATCCATCTATTACGGAGTTATATCTATCTTTGATACAAGATACATTTCTCTGATATCAGACTGAGTAGAGTCAGCATCAAAAGTAGCGGATCAACCACGCGTCAACAGTTCATTATCTAACACCTCAACAAAAAGAGATTTGTATCTATATGTAGAACAATTAGTTAGTTTTTAACACTTTTGAACGCAAACTGTAGAGTCTTATATTTGGTTGGAAAAGTATTCCAGGGTGGCTGATAGGTACTTTTGGTGCGTTGTTCGTTGTGCGCTTCTATTGATGCTGACAGTACCGGTCTAGCTTACCTATTCAATACTCCCAATTATCCCAAACCTGTACGCAAGCCCAAACTAAACTGTAAGGATACCCTATAAAATAGTTTTCCCCTCACTAGCTCGGAAAGCCGTCTTTTATCCTTTAAAACAAGCGGGGAAAAACGCATTTTATCCACTAGTAACACGCTCATAATAATGGTTCGTTCCATATTAATTATCATTAAATTAATGGTTTGAGAATTTAATAAAAAATACCAAATTTAGCTTTATTTAATGATTTAAAGTCATAAACCTTAAATTCCATAAGAAACATTAGTTTTTTTTAATGATGTTGAATGTAATTCTGAACGCACAAGTTGAGTCGATGCAATTTCAAAGCGCATCGTCAGAAATGTCAACATTGTCAACAAAAAAATTCTCACCGATTCCGACACGTAAAAATACACAACTTTCAGAGTTTTCTGTTATAATATCATATTATCGTTAAAAAAAATAGTGATTCCAGTGATGAAGATGATGACGCCTGTGGATATTGCACTTTCCTCGCTATAGTGAGGGGAAAAGTTTTGTGTTACACACGGGTGCAAATGTATTTTACTTCTCGTGTGTTGAAACACTCGCGGGTAAAATACAACTTTGCACCCTTGTATAACAAATAACTATTGCACATTCACCAATCGTTGCTTTATTTTGTTTGTAAATACTGCAAAACAAAACAAGCTCCATTACTACCAACATTATCACTTTAATCTCATATCACCGACAATATTTTGACGCACGTCGGCAAGTAGGAGAGAAAGAGATAAAAAAGAAAGGCACGCTCGACCTCGCAGACCCCTGACATTGAGATGCGTACCGATAGCAAAATAGTTCCCGATTCGGAGAATTGCGAAATGCAAAGTTGAACAATAGGCTATTGGGACTTATAAGTACCGTCGACATAAAAAAGTTGACTTATATTGACCGGGATATGGACCGTGGGTAACCTTTACCCGTGAACAAGATGCATGTAACTGCGTCGAAATATCGGGAGCTCGAAAACAATACAAAAGGTAATCACGGTCCATATCAAGGCCAATATAAGTCTAGTGAAACTAACCGTGAATCATTCAAAACTGTTATAAAAGAGTTGTTTTTATACTAAAGGCATTCGTGTTATTATTTTTTATATTAAATGGTATACAAACTATGAATTATTTAGGAAAACGGTGATAAAAACAAGGAACAGAAAAATGGTATAAGAAAAACATTGCTAAAATGTTTAATGTACATGAAAGTTAAACATTAGTAAAAGCCATAAATGTTATTGCTCTAAGTAAATACCTACAATGATCAGTGTCCAGAAATTGATTTCCGGGCCATTGCGCTACGTTTATGTAATTAAAATATTTTTTATGCTGACTTGAATAATCATATTTATTTTGGAATAAATATGTCAGGGATAGATGAATGATGACGAAGATTAATGATACTCGATGAATGCCATAGCTAAAACGATAAAAATACAAATAATAGGAATGTAGTGACCAAATCTGACTGAGGGTTCCTTTCAGGATGCCAGCCCCTTTCGGGCTGTCATCAGAATCAGCCAGGAACCAATCCATTAAAGCAACTGTTCGGGTCATTCAAATAAAAGCCACTGTATCTCAGCCAAACACACTCAAGCATAGACAATTTCAATACTTGACATTCCATCAAACGCAGCCGTCATAAATCCATATTAGACGGTCTGCTACAAATATTTATTTTATCAATACTCATTACCAAATCTGCGGAATCCACTTTTAACTTTTTGTAATAAATTCATGCGAGCTAAAAAGCAAACAGCAACGCTTTGAACTGGAAATTCACAATTTTTTGCCTCGAATGTGTAAATGCGGGGTAGGTAAAGATCATAATTATTTACGAGATAACGTTGATTTTTGCTGACCCTACAAGTACCCGAAGAAGGCCGATACGGCAGATAGCCAACAAGCCTTAACAAGACAGCGTATGCGAAATAATAAACTTAACCATTACATTACTTAACATTATGCTGTGATTTGTAACTATTTACATACGCGGCGCCTTAACTTTTAACCTTAGATGGAATAAATTATAGATGTGGGTCTTAAAAGTTTTTAAGGGGCCCACTGACTAACAGTCCGCCGGACGATATCGGCCTAACTGACAATTTTTGTTCTAACTGACAGGCCGATATCGTACGGCGGACTGATAGTCAGTGGGCCCTTTAAAGTAGGTATGTATTTAAATATTTAAAAAAACTTCGGTCTGTGTGTATATGTTACAATTTTATTTTAAGTCTCGAAACGCACATCCATTTTTTTTTCTATAAAAATACTGTTGTGATATTAAAACTTAGAAATGTAATATGCCAAACGTTACGGTGCTCAGGTAACATAGCCTTCAAAATACTTAGGAGTTACACGTTAATGGATCTCATAGGCCTTAATGCCAATAAATCATAGACTTGGATCTAAAGAAGAATATACCCGAGACTGATATTTGCCGACACTGCTATTCTTCAAGATTTTGATGAGTCGATAATTTCAGTTATTTATTACTATAGAGTATAAGCATAGCCTATTAGTATTTTATACAATCGTGATATAATGTAGAGATTTTCAGTCGAGTACCGTGTTAAGGCCACGAAGCTTGCTGAGTGGCCTTATTGGGTACGAGATTGAAAAGCTTGATTATTTCACTATTGTATACAATACTTTTCTACGAGTCAACAAAAATAATAACTTTAAACTAGTAGAATCATATAGGTAAACTAACCAAAAGTATACAGCTAAGATACACCAGTAGCCGCAACTAATTTTCCATTTCCGTATCATAAAATTACAATAAATCCCGCATCTGCCTTAAAGCTTCATCTAAATAAGTAAAGACTACATGTAGGTTAGTTATTAGATGTTTTGTCTAGGGCCGTTAGCCGCAGACTCTGAATAGCCAACCTAGGTCCTTCACTGGACTTACTCATACGATATGATGGACTGCGATGTATGGAGCTATGTCTTAAAAGCTACGTTTGTAAACACAATGCTAGGTATGTAACATTGTTATTGTTTTGCATGCTTAGAAATAAATGAAAAGTTGAAAAATTTATATGTCTACTAAAATGTCTGTAAATCACAATGTGGTATTCTGCTTCTATTCTGTTTTTAGGGTTCCGTACCCAAAGGGTCTGTCTGTCTGTCTGTCCGTCTGTCACCATGGGTGTACCTATCTCATCAACCGTGATAGCTAGACAGTTGACATTTTCACAGATGTATTTCTGTTGCCGCTATAACAACAAATACTAAAAAGTACGAAACCCTCGGTGGGCGAGTCCGACTCGCACTTTACCGGTTTTTTATGTTATGTATTGTTTTGTCTTTCTTTTAAGTGTCAATTGATACACTGAAAATCAGCGTCGTAAATGATACTACTCATACTCATGTGCTGCGATGCGACGCGATACATGTTGAGAATTATCCTTTTCTTGAAACACCCGCAGCACTTTGGCATCCAATTTACTTAGATTTAAGACTATTTTAATGTCCTAAACTTATGGGAAGACGCAACTTATTTTTCTCTGTGCGTTTGTGATCCATTTGACTTAAGCAAATCCTAGACATTTCTATTTAAATACGAACCAAATCATGTTGCATACTAATGCAGGGCATAGATTACCCCTTAACAAGGTAATCGCCGCCATCACTCATCGAGTTACCTGAACCGTTATGTGCACGGAATTTATATCGCGAAAGTATTTCAAAATAGAGTGGATCCTGCATTGGACTATCGACAAGTAATCGCTAAATAGTCTGATATAAAATGGCATTAAAGTATATAAATGTGGGGAAGACTGGCATAATAAAAGCTATTACTGGGAAGACCGTCATAGGGCAAGAACTCACGTATTTGTATAGGTAGGTAGGTACAGTCCAGGGCATAAATAAATATACATTCCCAAAGTTTCAAAAATATGTGTACGCTCTAAGGTGTAAGACAATAAAGTCGTGTTAATATTTGAGCCATTTGTCTGGATCGATATTTTTGCCTTCCACTGTACGTTGCTAAAACAAAGGAAGAGATTCACTCCTTCTGCTCTACCGACCTTCTGTAAGTGGAATATGGGTACAAAAGTAAGAGTTAAAAGCGACGAAAGAACTTATAGACGGTCTTCTCCATATTCTACCTTAGTTTTATTTACTGAAGCTGATGGTGAACTTCACAGCCCATAGGTTTACAAACGATGGTGTTTTCTTTCACCAAAAAACAAGTGGCATATACCAAATAATCTTTAGTACCTACCTATTACATTAGTACAGAGAGATACGACGTAAACACGCGCTTGGGTTTGAACCCACGACCCCCGGGGTTTGTAAGGTAAGATAACCTAACAGCAGCAGGTGTCGCTTCATGTGGGTTTAAAATTGGTCTCTTTCTTCCTCGTTTTTGGGTGTATCGAGATAAACTTAATTTCATCCAAGAGAAAATTTTCCTACAGATAAAAGTACGATGTCATTTGACTGAACGTAGGTAGTAGGTACAAGTATAATTTAATGTCAGTATTTTTTAACATTGAGGCTAAAAACTAATTTTGCATTCTTAGATTTCCTTAGATTTTTAAAGGTTACGTCAAAAACACGCCCACATATTAGTACCAAAAATTCATAACCTTTGTGGAAAGTAAAACCTTAACCCTGTTTCTATATACAAGTTATGCAACAAGCTAAGTATATGACTGTATCTTTCTAAAGACAGAAAAGAGGTATAATATACCTATATATAAACCTATTATATAAAGAAAGATAGAGGTAGGTACCTAATTATTTACAAGCTATGGGTACAATATGTTTAGTGCTAGTTCTTTGAGCACGCGCAGCGAATCATCGGCTCCAGATCAATGATCTATAGCCCCTCATCGATCCTTGTCAGCATGTGCGGTGCATGAAGGTATTTCGCATAGATTAGTCGTAGACAAATAGTTTAAACTAGCTTTTGCCCGCGACTTCGTCTGCGCGGACTTAACAGCAGCTAAAGTAAGGATAGCGCCTGGAAAAATTCTCATAGCAATCTAAATTTGAGCATATTATGCACACAAATTAGCAGGCACTTCGTTAATTATCTCAATTCCACCCCGCTTTTTACTTTCTTAAGAAATGATTTTCGGGATAAAAACTATCCTATGTCCTTCTCAGGGACTCAACCTATCTCTATGCCAAATTTCATCTAAATCGGTTCAGCGGTTTAAGGGTGAAGAGGGAACACACAGACAGACAGACAGAAAGACTTTCGCATTTATAATATTAGTATGGAAGTATGGATTATGCTCGTACGGTCAGACAAAAATAATAACTACAAAGGTGACGGATCTGGGTTTAAGTCCGGTAAGGGAAAATATTTCCGTGACGAGCATTTCTTCTGATATATGATATTCTGATTGATAACTCTTTCGTTGCCAAAGTAGAATACATCGACAGCACAACAAGTGATATACATAAGTAAATATTTATTATGGAACAATCTTACGCAAATCCACCTATTCCCATAGAAAGGTCAATAAGGTTTGTGTTGTAATAGGTATAATAGGTCACTCTCTCTCTCTCTCTCTCTCTCTCTCTCTCTCTCTCTCTCTCTCTCTGCCTAGCCTTATCCCATTATTTGGGGTCGGCTCTCCTAGTCCTTATTCGCCAGGACGCTCTGTCCCGGGTAGTCTCAGATGTGACATTTGCATCTTTCATGTCCTTGTTTATGGTAGCTATCCATGTTTGGAGGGGTCTTCCTCTTCCTCTTTTTGGCGCCGGAAACATTTCGAGCACTCGTCGGGTCATGTGTTCGGGTGGGCGTCACATTACATGCCCGTACCATCTAAGTCGACCTTCCACTAGCTTCTCTTGGATTGGTTTTACCCTGAAGCTACCACGGGTAGGGTTAATAGGTCACTATGATATAGATATTAAATTTTTTCGCGATTTACAGGTAGACCTTTTGAACGCTTTACATCATAAACAAAAACGTCACTGTCACGCGATTCACGCGAAGGTAACGGGCGCAAGCGAGCGAATGTAAACTTTACTTGAAAGTGTGAAGGTTACTTTGACAGCGTCCGCCATAACACCCATAGTTGTCCATGGCGCTGGGGGCACGACTAGTGACGACACCTTTAGGGGTTCTTGGCGTTCAAAGGGTTGCCGTTTTAAAAGTTGTTAAGTATGATAATATATTAAACTTATTAAAAAAAAAAACTTTCTTAGTTGCCATTTAAAATAATTTAAAAGATCTTTAGTTTATCTCTACTGTAAATATACATTTTAAATATTAAAAATAAAATAAATATTATAGGGCTTGTGTTGTGGGTACTCAGACAACGATGTTTAAGTATAATATACAAATACATAAATACATAGAAAACACCCAAGACTCGAGAACAAAAACAAATAAATGCCCTTACCGGGATTCGAACCCTGGACCATCGGCTTTACAGGCAGGTTCACTACCCAACCTACTAGGCCAGACCAGTCGTCGTTTAGACTATAATAATATTAACGAATCACAGATCACAGGTAAAGTCTCGCCCAGTTAGTTATGTTTAGCATTACAATTGCCAATTAAGAATGAATTAGAACATTTAGAACCACGTGGTGCCACCCAGTAACCACTATATATTCAAAAGAACCGTCATATGTTGCATTAAAAGCTGGTTGAAATTTGAATCTTAAATGACGTAAAATTAGAGTTGATATTCATTTGAAGTGGTAGTTGCAATGCGAGCATTTATAAATTATATAAAGCAGTGGTTGTATGCTAAACCGCAGATTGTATATCAAACTAAAATTCAATTTGATGTTTAGTGAGACGACTCAGATTTTCTTAATTTCCACAACTGCATCGAGAAAGCAGGCGGAAAATTTTCGTTCATGACACGACCTGTGAACATAAATCTAAGGGCACCGTCTAAAGATCTTCATTCATCATTCATTATACAGGGTGGCAAAAAAATAAGTGCATTCCCATTGCCAGGGAGGTTTTGGGATTATACTGAGCAACTTTTACTATGGGACCAATCACGAAATCGCGAAAAAAAAAATTATACCCTCCCACTGCTTTATTGATACGGGCAAGATATACTGCGACTAAAATCAAATTAAGATTAGGCTTTTGAAATTCTAATGCCGCTCGGTGTGTTGTACCGTTAGCAGCAACCACGCGGGTTAGTTTCAGCCGCAACCGCAGCTTTCCCTAATCTGGGTAGCGTCAACAAAATAAGTTGTGGGATAAATTGGGATCGGAATTTTTATGAAATTACTTGACTTAAAAAACAGGAAAATAATATTTACGAAAGTTTTCGTTTATGAAGAATTTATGAATTTATGAAGGTTTTAATATTTAAAAAAAGTCGGCCAAAGTGCGCGTCACACTGGCGCGTTAATAAGGTATAATCACGCATTTTTTACAAAATATTTTTCTTTCTTAAACATTATATATAAAATTTCCATTGTTGATACTAATGTAAAGCCACAACACCCAAAAAAAATTCAAACCCAAACTATCTGGGGGCAGCTTATCTTGACATGGCCTTTGCTATAGTTGAAAATTGTGATGAATCGAGGCACGAGTGATATTAATACCTACCTATGCTTAATAACGTTATTTGTAAGTTAGTTTTTTTGTCATTATTATAAGTATTATGAGCCGTGGAGCTGCAGAAGCCGTGTGTGATTATTTACTGTTAATACTAACCTTTAAAAAAATTGATATGACAAATGTCAACTTCCTAAAACCATAGAGTAACTTATACTAGAGCGGTACTGTCATAGTAAATTTTGTAACCCCAGTAAATTCACTGCCATCTGTCGACACACTTTAAAACTAAAAATAAATATTTATAAAAATACGATAAAATGTATTTAAATATGGATAAATGTTTTTTTTTTTTGCATTAATTATTTTTATGATTTTGTCCCATGTTCTTTCACTGATATGCGTTAAAATTGTTAAATAACAAACGAAACCGTCAACGCCATCTATACGACAGTTGGCCAAAGCTAGTAGCGCCCTCTGAACAAGAATCAAATTTTCTTGATTTTCGAGGCACGTTTTTTCCTTAGACTGTATCCATCTATTACGGAGTTATGTCTATCTTTGCTAAAACTTTTATAGTCATATGTCAGTATTAGTCAGTATTATTGGTATAGTTTTTACCGACGCTACCCAATCGTCAAATACAGTGTAATAAAATACCGCCACTCACTTTGCCTCCAGTTTAACTTACATACACACAGATACGGTTTACTTGCTATTCGATTCGATAAGTGTAATATTACGAAATAGGTGCATTCCTAGAATTACTTAAATTCACCTGTCTTACGATCGATAATAATCGGTCGAATATATTAGTAACAAAAAGACTAGATCTGCCCGTGACTTCGTCTGCAGAATATACCAAGTTAATTTGCGTGCCCCCACCCCCATAGAAGTTAAAGGGACAAAAGTATGAATTCTATTATATGTCATTTTGTGTGCTTTTCGCCAAAAATCATCCACATGTCCCTCCAAACATCAGAACTAAACTTACCTAACTACTTTAGCAGATATTAGTGATTTTCAAAATTATCCCGTTGTTGAAGTTACCCCAAAGCACCTTATTAGTTATTAGTACTATTCCCTAGTTTTATAATACCATTAGCAAATTTAATGACCTCAAAAGTATTCGTATTTCGTCTACGGGAAGTAGTTATGTTATTATAACCGCTCTAGTTGTGATACTCGCAAACCGAACGCTGTGAGTTAAAGACATCAACGGGCTTTAAGTTTAAGTAAAACTTAAGAAGTTACTTAATCTCTTTCTACTCTAATATAAATGTAATTAAATGCTATAAAATGAGAAAATATGTTTCTATTTTCTGAGGACAAATTGAATGGATTAAGTAATAGTCGATTATATATACTAAGGCCTATGAATTATGATAATCCTTCGTGAAAAAATACTTATCAAAACACTATGTGACAAAGTTACAGTTTCAATTTGTCAGGAACGCAATTCCACATTATTTTTCGATGACTAGTCAAATAACAAATAATTCGAATTGACCTATGCGAAAATTGTCATAAAATCATTTCAACACTTAAATTTCATCATCATTCAATTGTGTCATCGTAAATTTGTCGGTGGCATCGCATCTTTTTACACAAATATATGTAAGTATTGTATTTTGTATCCCTTTCCCGTACTTAAATGGAACAATCGTATTTCGAACATTAGGGAGGCACGCGCGGAGCTGAAGCCAAAACGTAGAGCTTTGCAAAAATTTATTGAAATATAAGGGGTACACACATAGTACATTATTATTATTGTGTCTGTTATATTATTATTTTGTGTGGTGTTAGTATAAGAACGAGGAAGTGCGTGTCAAGACTGTCAAGTCACAAATAATGGAGGGTTCCGTACCATTATATGATATTTCGGTCTTAAATAATAAAATTCCGGTTAAAGGATGACTCACGTTAGACCGGGGCGTGTCCGGGCCGGAGCTTCCGGCGCTTCGTTTTCTATGGAAGACATCACGTGATCACCTGTCATGTCATAGAAAAGTAAGCGCCGGAAGCTCCAGCCTGGACACGGCCCGGTCTCGTTATCATCATCCTTCAAAATATTTATCAGTACGGTTTTTACTCACTATTATTTTTAGTCGCTTTTGGCGACATGTTTCGGATTCTTTGGGAATCCATCCTCAGGCACGAGTGTCCGCGGCGGTTGTACGGCGCGGGCAGTGCACGACGTACAACCGCCGCGGACACTCGTGCCTGAGGATGGATTCCCAAAGGATCCGAAACATGTCGCCAAAAGCGACTAAAATTAATAGTGAGTAAAACCGTACTGATAAATATTTTGAAATATGTCTCACGATAGTTTAAGTGCGATTGAGTCATCCTTAATGAGTTTTTTGGAAATAATGCATTGATGGATCATCCGATCATGTGCAAAATGCTTTTCTTAGAATGTAATTATTAAGTCTTATTTTCTTGTTGTTTTTTTCATATTTTTTTATACAAAAGTTAGAGGGGAGGGGAAACATTATTTTCAACAGATTAAGAGATTATTTTTACTCTTAGTTACATGTATGGAGCGCCCCCTAACCACATTTTTTTAACTTCTAAACGTAGCGGCTCACAAAATATACCTATACATATGTCTTAATTTCATTCAAACATCTTATAGTTTTGAGATAAGTAGCTATGACATACAGGCATGACGAAACTACATATAAGGGTTCCCTTTATGCAATGTTGGCTACGCAGGCTACGGAATCCTAAAAAGAAGTCTAATTTACTCCCCGCTAAATATTGTCACAACATATTTAGCAGCCAAGTTTTTACAGACATATCGCCACGCCGGACGCACAGACATACTTTCCCGACGTATTAGTTAATACAACTACAACTCCAGAAAAGGTGCGCGTAAAAACTGAGCCAAGACCAGATTTGACTTGCGCTTGAGTTTCTGATCGTTGTTTATGTATGAATCGGCGTGTTTCATGGATGTAGTAGTTACGTTAAGTACCGATGTGGTATAATTTTCTTTTGAAGATTTTTGGAATCGGTGCTACAATAATGTTCTTGGCGTGTTTCACTTTTTTTCAACTAGCTTGTTTTTGTAAGGATTGAAATGTTAATTTTATGTGATAAACTACATTCAAATTATAAAAATGTCAGAATTAAGAGTCAAAGTCAATGTCACCTCTAACTTTGTTGTAAAAAATGCAACATTTTATGATCGTTAAAATATAAAAAATCAGATCGAACCATTTAATAGTGTTTTGTAATTAAAAATTTTGAAATATTGAGCATTTGAATTTTTTTTATCTTTTTCTACGTACGTCTCTATTGGTTGTGTACCAACAATGCAAAAAAATTAGCATATATAATTTATCATTTTATCATACAATAATCTCTTTATCAATCAATCACTGATCAATCATCCCCCAATGCATAGAAACGGATAAACCATCAATAGAAATCCCCTAATGCAATAAAACGGATAAACCGATTTTGATAAAACCTGTCTTAGTGGTGGTGGTTACCATTGGAATGCTTTAAAATAATAAAAAACACCAACATATCGGTACATCTGATATAAGATGATTTTGACTTTATAGTATACTAGCGACCCGCCCCGGCTTCGCACGGGTAGTTCAACTAATTTACATAAAAACTACAAATTATACATATAAACCTAATATTCCTCTTGAATCACTATCAAAATCCGTTGCGTAGTTTTAAAGATCTAAGCTTACATAGGGACAGACGGACAGACAGCGGAAAGCGACTTTGTTTTATACTATGTAGTGAAGTTATAAATTATATTAAAATCAACATAATGAAAAATTATTAAAAATAATTATTTTGTAGACATACAGTAAATTATTTAGAATTTTAAATATAAAGTATAAGTTATGCATGCACTATTAATGCGATAATTCTCTTATAATATTGTAACGATATTAAGGAATAAACGGCTTTTTTATTTATTTATTATAGTGAAGTTTGACCCCTTTTTGCGTCGTGTTAAAAATACAGGTTCCACCGAGATTTGAACTCGGATCGCTGGATTCAAAGTCCAGAGTGCTAACCATTGCACCATGGAACCAGACACCAGGCACCCCAAAAACACAAATTGTTGGGAATATTGGCGTTGAATGCCAAACGTTTACTCAGGTGTAATCAAGGCAAAAGGCTGACTAGTGTAGTATGTATTTACATCACTATACCTACCTATATATGTATAAGGCTTAAGTGCTATGGATAAATTAAATTGGTTTTCATGAGTTCGTTTATCTTTTCGACGCCGTGTCAAACACAAAAGTAGGTCTATGCTGCTTTGTGGTCTATGAGCGATTAATCGGTCTTTGGCGTTGAACCTACGGTTGAAAAGGTTAAATCAGCTTCGAAGAATACACGGTAAAATGGGTCAAATAGTTTTTGAGCCTTCATTAATCCCTACTAGAGGTATTAATGGATCAAACACAAAACTGTGTTCACGTCTTTCCTGTAGACATACACAAAAGTTAAGGGCTATACAGGTCCCTTATCCACATGAAAAGGTAACTACTCCTTTTATTTGTATATGTATGATAAAATCAATACCTACATGCCCACAAGCTGTTAACAAGCTGCTATTGTCCACAGGAGAGAATACTGTAAGTTTATAACCTTTATAGCCCTTAACTATTCGGTGTGTTTACAGGAAAGACGGGAACACAGTTTTGTGTTTGACCCAAATTTTGAAAGTAACTCGTGTCTGTCTGTCTGATACCTCTTCACGCTTCAACCGCTGAAACGATTTAGATAACATGGTATGGATATGATTGAAATGAATGAGTTTGAAGCCCGGGAACGGACATAGGGTAGTTTTTATCAATCATCATCATTCCACATGAACGAAATTTTGGACGAAAGCTAGTATTCTATATTCACTCTAAAAATCGATTTGACATATCAGCCTTGGGTTATCTCACATACCTACTCGTCAATATCTAAAAGAGCGACGGCTCTTTTTCGAGCACCATAGATAATAGACATCCAATGTCGGCTTACAGCATTTTCGGTTAAGGCATGGTTAAGGCGAACCTAGAGCAGTGTCGACGGATGGACCACTCGCCAGTGGAGGCTGGAATACCGCGCGACTCGCACGCGCCACCCGTTTCGAACGAGTTTCAAATTCAAACCGACGCAGAGTGACAGTTGGTGACTGTGTTTTGTTTTTTTTTTAAGTGCGAAGGTTTGTGTTTTTTTTTTTAATTTATGATGGTATTTTAATCTAAAATTTTCTTAGTTTTTAAGTTAAAATAGTTGCCAGTTGCTGACTTTTCGCTTGAGTGGGATAAGTTTGCAGGTTTTTTATGTATTTTACTTACTATATTTATTTTACTAAATTATGTATTTTACTAATATATTTTTAATATAGGTAAAAATATATTAGGTAAAATGTTTAAAAAGTGATTCTTATAAAATACATGATAGGTGTTCATTATAACGGCTAATAAATTTTTGTTGAAACCAAATGCTCTATTTGACCGAAATAATATATTATTTATTGCAAGTTTCGCTATAACATAGGTACATGATATTTATAAATGGTTTATTGTTTCACATTGTAAAACAAAATGCGCATCCAACGTCCATGATTGAGGAGAAAAATTGTACTTCGTCTGAAGAATTACGGCGGAACATCTTGTAAATACTATACTCGTATTGTCTAGATGTCTACTACTATTGTAAAGCATTCAGTAACGTGTAAGTAACTTTCATACCAAAAAAAATTTCATTTTTATTTTATTTAATATACAGTATACACACTATTTATTGAATACAAAGTTATATTCTGCAAGTGACTATTCGGATACGGACTTCAGGACCATGAATCATGTAATAATCATGTAATAAATTAAAACTAACCGCGACCGTTAAATGTCCGGTAAATAGATACAAATTCCCTAAAAGTTAAAACCTGTGTAAATTTCATTCGATAGCGTGACGTGACGTACGCGTAACGCGTTATTTTGTATGGGATTTTGAGTTTCCGCTTGGCGCGCTGTTCAAAATCCCATACAAAATGAGACTTAACGCAAACGCGTACGTCACGTCACGTCACGCTTTCGATTAAAATTTACACTACAGGTTCTGTCCTCGGTTTTGAGTAGTAAGTAGATGCCGGCGGGAATGACCGACAATATTGTACAGATTGCAGACAAAGAGATAAATATAAGATAAAGAGTTTATTATTCAATTAGGCATATTACAATGCGCTTATGAACGTAAAATAAAGCTACGCCGGCTCTAATCCTACAATTATTCAATTAGGCATATTACAATGCGCTTATGAACGTAAACTAAAGCTACGCCGGCTCTAATCCTACAATTATTCAATTAGGCATATTACAATGCGCTTATGAACGTAAAATAAAGCTACGCCGGCTCTAATCCTACAATTATTCAATTAGGCATATTACAATGCGCTTATGAACGTAAAATAAAGCTACGCCGGCTCTAATCCTACAATTATTCAATTAGGCATATTACAATGCGCTTATGAACGTCAAATAAAGCTACGCCGGCTCTAATCCTACAACTCTGCCTCGAGAAGATTTTGCATACCAACTTCTGAATTTTCCTGTGTTTTCAGTAGCTAGACTACTGAAAATGTATAAATAAATAAATTTATTTTACATAAAATTATTTATTTTGCACTCAATGATTTTCAATGAAACTCATTATCTCATAGCGTGGATTTATCACAATTATAATATAGAGACGTCACACTATACGTCTCATACTAACTCCATAGTAACAAATCGTTTTGACGATTCATTAAAAGTAGGTATTAGCCGATTTGATGCAGTAGAAATATAAGATTATTTTTCTAGTGATGTACCGACCAAAAAAAACCTACTTATCCACATAATTTTTTAGTTTCGGCAATACTGGAATTTTTAGACACACGGAATTAATGTCAACAAAGGCGTGGCTGGTGACAAAAAAACTTTTGCAACATTCAAGGTACTTAAACTGTCCATGTTTTCCATATTTATTAGAAATCTTTTTATATTCTACTACAGAAATAATGACTTTGTTAAAAGGAAACTAAATTTTCACATAAAACATTTAGGTATAATATTAATGGAAAATAAAAAGCTGCTGTTGTCGGGTAGTTTATTTATTGCACTTAAATCACTATGGAGAACATTATTTTTCACTAACTTTCGAGATTAAGTGCTTCCGTAATCGCTTTTAATGGCTTTAATTTAAACCAACTTTTAAAAAAGGTAATAGAGGTTATTATATATTTGATTGTTTGTTTTGTAAGTATGTAGCGCAAAACTCCGTCATTTCTGGACCGATTTAGAAACTTATTGGAACGAAGTTATATGTAAGTGCCAACTTTTGCCGTCACAAGCCATACTACTGCGAAATATGTAATGATCAGGCATCGTAAACTGCGAGCGAAATCCATTAAAGTACTAGGGTTTTGATACGTCTTACTGGTTGTCATACGTCATTTCAATGGATTTCGCTTGCAGTTTACGATGCCTGGTAATGATACTAATGAGAATGATAATGAAAATGAGGATGAGGATGCCGGACACGGACACAGACACGGACACGAGCACGAGCATGAGCATGGACACGGACATAGACACGGACACGAGCATTAGCATGGACATGGACACTGACACGGACACGAAGAACATAACATGACAGTGAGCATGAGCATGAGTATATGAACATGAACACGTCACGAGCCTTTCTTAACCTCGTTCCAAACGAGTGTTCCACGACACACCACTTTTTCTGTATGTAATCATATAATTTCAAATTGATTACATTTTGGTCAGAACCCACTTCTGATGATCGAATCCATGAGGAATTGAAAGAGCACCTCAAATCAGATCCAGCTCATGAAACTTGAAACGTACTCGAGGCGCAAAACTTTTTTGTGACACGTCTTGACCAGAATGGAACGAGTCCTGCAGAGTGATGCGTCACTCAGAAAACTTAAGACTAAAATGTCTTTCTATTTCCCCATTTAGTCCATCGTGAATATTACAAATATGTAATAGTGTGTCATTAATAAATAGTTCTTGAGTTAATTCATTTCTTACCTACATTTATTTTTAAGTTTTCCTGCGAGCCCTTTGAGAACCCCTGACTTACCTGCAAGTGTCACTTTGACAGTGACAGTAGTTTGTTTACATTAATTCCGTGTGTCTAAAAATTCCAGTTTAAGTAAGGCAATTTTCTACAGCATTTGTCTTGTCAAAAATGATGCCAGCTTCGTTCGGATTTTAAAACTACTTTCTATTAGGTAATATTAGGGTTTACTTAAATAAAATTAAGTGCTGCACTGTTAATAAATATGCACCACTGATGTAACAGTGCTAATTGTCTTTAACAGTACCTACGTCACTTAACAACAACAATTCTCTTTCTACAATAGGTATATCGGCAAGAAGGATAGAATGATAAGAAGAATGAATGAAGGATAGGAAATTCATTAGTTTTACGGTTATAAGACCGCCGGTTTTAGACTAGCATTTTTTTGAAAGCCGAACTTTATGTGTACCTACCTGCACTCAAGCTTAGATTCGCTTCCCTTCCCACCGACTCTTAAGCCCTTTTCGTTTCACCATAGAATTACGACACGAAAACTTCTCACCCATAATTTTTCGACGAAAACCTCAAATCCGCCATCAAAATAAGTGCATACTCGATATACAAGAAATCGTAATCTATCTCATACATATTTATACATTTGCATAAATTTGGATTAGATTAGTCGAACCTGTGTCTCTCCGGTGCCATCTTCTATCCAAAAACAGAAAATCTTGTGGCACTATGAAACATGTATGGAGATACAACATTTTAGTTTTGACGCTGGAAAATTAATTCCATTGCATTACAAATTTATAAATGCGATTGGGAAAAGTTAAACAGCCTCAAAACTCAAATTAACGTCTGTAGAGCAGCTGTAGAGCGATTGCAGCGAAATATTGAAAAGTAAACATAAATTTGTCGCTGATCGGTTGCTATACTTCGACAAGCTTACCTTTGAAACTTGAGGAACTAAAGGTCTCCACATAATGCTTAAGTAGAATCATTTAGATTGAAAATATATCACTGACGACTGTTAGCGCGGGCCAGTACCATCGTCTTCACTGTTAACTGATAATTTGTAAGCCAACTGCAACGAGATAAAGTTCATCGATGGTCAGCTACTTAAAAGCGTTGCTGTGAAGACCTACCATGACTTCGAAATTCGCTCCAAGACTTTTATAACCGCAAAACTAAGTTTGTAAAGCGAAATGATAGTAAAGAAGCTGGTGGTTGACATTTATCGCATTTTCGTCTCGTTTCGTTTTATTAATTGGGTGTAGTTAACTAGTATTTACTTTAAATCATGTACGATTTGATATAACGCTTTGGAGGCCGTGACAAATGACTAGAATCGGACATTTTTTTAATAGCTGACTACCTTGGAAAGTTTTGCTTCTACATATTATATCCACTTAAATTTGTTAGTTGGGTGGATCGAACGCATTTCGCAGCGATAGGTTTTTTCCCTATCCGTAGTCGCATTTTGCCACAAATCGTTTTATGTCATATATGTTTTATGTACGACAATATTGTGACCTGTGAATTTACTTTACTTCATAGTCACTTACTTGGATGCAAAATAACTTGGAAGTTTTTACTCTTTAGGTACTCATTTGATTCTGGGGCCCATTTATCGAACGGTATTTGTCTAATATTATTAGTCTGTTGCCATGGTAACCCTTATGCTTTGACAGTTCGTGGACTAATAATATTACACCGTTCGAGAAATGGGCCCCTGGTGGCGCTCGAACTCTTTGTGGGTCTTGGTTCCTCCACAGCTCCACTATATTCCTCGTGTCTTCACAGTCGTTGACGACCTTCCTTCAACTGGCCCAATTTCTCTTATTCCAAAGGTCTTCCTCTACATAGTAAGTATAAACTCTAATATTCTTTCTTTTAGGCTTACCTCTTCGCCTTAATGGTACAGCAGCCGAAATATCTAAGACCTTGCCGTTTTCAAAATGACCTACAAACACTCTTATGAGATTATGAATATAGTTGTCAGTCCATTTGAACATATCGGCCTAACAATTTTTGCTGCTTACTATACACAGTCATGTTCTGAATTATTGTGACGTCCACTTGTGTGGAATTCAAATAATTTGAAATGTTTTTCTTAATTGCTTGTATTTCTAAAAACCTAGACCTACTTGCGGTTTTTCTCATAGCTCCGACCACCTGCAAGATTTCCCTTTAGTATGACTCAGCTAAGTCAGTTACTCATGCACTTGGAGTGGTATAGTGTAAAGTCAAAAATAAGATCCATACTTCAGATGAAACTACGCTTAAAGGATGACTAACGTTTCACCATAGCGTATCCGATATCGTCCGACAATTTTAACTATAAATTCTCGAGCCGTATTTGTTGTTGTTACAAGGGGGCAAAGCTGTTGGTTAACTGCTCGTGCTAATATTGATACCCGAGCAAGCGAATGATTCCAAAATTGAACCACGAGCGTAGCGAGATCAAAAAGTGAAATCTTGAGCGTTGCCGTTGCGAGGGTTTCAAGGCACGAAGGTTAAAAAAAATTGCCACCAAGTGAAACACAAAATTTTTCACCACACCAACACAAGGAAAGTACTAACTGTAAAATATCAAACATTAAAGCAAATCGATTCAAAATAAATGTTTTTAAATATTTGACATACAAAATCATAATTTAAAAGTCAATTCTACCAGCAAATATAAGAAAACAACTTTTTTATTCTTCTTCTTTTCTTCTTCTTTTTCTAGGGGCTATGTAAGGCTCCAGAGCCTATGTATCACTGCGACCATCTCTGATCTATTGTGATCGCCACCTACTACAACTCTCGATCCAAACCTGCAACTTCAAACAGCTGCAGGATCTTTTTGGTTTCGAGAGACTTTAACTCCTCCGGGCGCAATATATGTCCACCCAGGATCAAGTCACGAGTGCGCATTAGGCAGGGGCACTCTGTGAGGATGTGTAGGGGCGTCTCCTCTGCCTCCATACAGAGTCTGCACCGCCCCATGTCACGTTTCCCCATAGTGTGCATGTGCTTATTTAGGCCGCAGTGCCCGGTAAGCACCCTGACCAAGTTGCGCAGTTGGTTCCTAGGCAGCGCCAAGGCGCTCGAAGACGCCTTTTTGCTGAAGGCCTTGATAAGCGCTTTGGAATGGTTCAACCCTGGTTTCTCCCTCCAGAGTTGAATGGTTTTGTAGTGACAGTAGGTCTTTAGGGTGAGCCGCGTTAGGCTTCTGGGAATCCCACAAAACGGCTCAGGACTGTAGTTCTTCCCCTTAGCCCCTGCTCGCGCGAGTTCGTCGGCCTTTTCGTTTCCAACGATACCCGCATGCCCCGGGACCCAACGTAGAACAACCTTGTTCCTGGCTCCAAGGTTGTTCAATAATTGCCTGCAGTTCTCAACCAGCCTCGATGTGGTGACATCAGAGGTTAGGGCTAAGAGTGCCGCCTGGCTATCCGAATGGATATAGATAGTATGGTTGCCGTAGTTGCTTTGCAGATTCATTGACGCACATTCAATAATGGCGTATACCTCTGCCTGGAATATAGAGCAAAAACACCCTAGGTTTAAGCTGATGCTTTTCCTGGGCGCTTCACCATATACTCCGCAGCCTACTTCAGATCCGGATTTGGAGCCATCAGTGTACCACCTCAGGCTTCCTTCTTTCCACTTAATTTGACTGTTTGACCAGTCCTCCCTTTTGGGGAGTTCCACTGAGTAGAGTTTGAGTGGACAAAATTTGGGTGCCATAGTGTCGGACGGCATCCCAAGAACAGGAATATCGTACACTGATTCCTTAAACAGTCTCAGAGTTTGCGATAACCAATTACCTCTCCTCGCGCCCGCTATTCTAAGCATACTAGATCTCGCCTCCAATTCCAGATGCAGGTGAAGGGGCGGTAGATTTAGTATGGCCTCTAGGGATGCCGTCGGGGAGGATGACATGGCTCCAGTGACGATGACACAGGCAGTTCTTTGCAGGCTGCCAAGCCTCGTCACTGTTGCCTTCTGCGTCGTTTTCCTGTACCATGCTACGGAGGCGTAAGACACTATCGGCCTCACTATAGCCGTGTACAGCCACAAGGCAATCTTGGGTTTTAGACCCCATCGGTTGCCTGCTAAACGACAGCATATTGCCAAGGCTGATCTAGCCTTTTGTATAGTTCCGTCCACATGCTTGTTCCAGGTCAGTTTCTGGTCCAGTGTTACCCCCAGATATTTGACCTCTGTTGAGAACGGAATAGTTTTACCATTCATGACAAGCGGCTTAAGTTTGTCTAGTTTCCGCTTGTTCGTGAATGGAACTATAATTGTCTTGTCCGCATTGATAGACAATTCATTATCTCTGCACCATGTATTTATGGTGTTGAGAGCCCTCTGCATAAGGTCTGATAAAGTACTTTGACAGTTGCCCCTCACCGTCACAACAAGGTCGTCTGCGTACCCCTGAGTGTCGATTCGGAGCTCCGCCATCTTATGCAGAAGTCCATCCACCGCGAGAGTCCAGAGCAAGGGAGATAGGACACCCCCCTGCGGGCAGCCTCTCACAGTGGCCACTTCCAGTGTAGTGTTAAGCAAGTCCAGCCTAACCATTCTGCTTGAGAGCATGCTTTGCACCCAGCGGATAGTGGTGCCGTCCACCTCCTTGGCCCTGAGCCCTTCCACCAGTGTCCGAGTGGGTGTATTATCAAAAGCGCCCTCAATATCTAGGAAGGCCGACAGGGCTATGTCTTTGTCTTCCAAAGCCCTTTCCACTCTGTCAACCAGCTCCAGCAGGGCAGTCTCTGTAGATCTGCCCCTACGGTAAGCGTGTTGGGTGTCGTGTATGGGTTTGTTTAGAAGACAGCTCTCCCTGATATACTTATCAATTACCTTTTCCAAGGTTTTAAGGAGGAACGAGGAGAGGCTGATGGGTCTGAAGGACTTGGCTAAAGCGTAATCCTTCCTCCCAGCCTTCGGTATAAATAATACCTTAACCATGTTCCACTGCTCCGGTAGGTGTCCCCAGGCATAACTAGCTCTGAAGATCCTGACCAAATGCGGGATTAGGACTTCAGCTCCTCGCTGTATAGCACAGGGCTTACTCCGTCCAGGCCGCACGTCTTGTAAGGTTTAAAGGAGTTTATAGCCCACCTCACTATCCCAGGTCTTATGACGAGGGCAGCCTGCCTCCAGTCCTCTGGGCGAGGCCTATGCAGGCCTCTGACCAGCTGGGGCTCGTGTGACTGTCCTGCCCCCGGAAAGTGAGTTTCAGCCAAGAGCTCCAAAGTCTCCATCTCACTAGCAGTGAAGGAGCCATCATGCCTCCTGAGAAGGCCTACTTGATTACTTCTAGCTTTGGAGAGTATCCTGTGAAGTCTCGCTCCTTGAGGCGTATTTTCAATTTCCTCGCAGAACCTCCTCCATGACGCTCTCTTAGCTTTCCTAATCTCTTTACTGTATTCATTTAGGGCTTTCCGATAGACCTCCCACTCCTGTGTCCTCTTAGCCCTATTGAATAACTTGCGTGTTTTGTCCCTGAGCCTCCTGAGGTTGGAGTTCCACCATGGGACCACACGTTTGGTTGATTTGAACTTGGGAGCACAGTTTTCTTCAAAGGCACTTACAATGCCATTTGAGACCACCTCCACCGCAAGTTCTAAACTCTCCCGCGTTTTGATTACCTTCGCTGCGGATTCCAGATTACTTTCTAGGCTGCTCCTGTAGCCTTCCCAGTCCGTCCTCCGGGGATCCCTGAAGGTGACCGTTTGAACGCTGAGAGAAAAAGCTATATTAAAACAGATGTGCTTATGATCTGACAACGATTCCGCATCACTTACCCTCCAGTTCTGAATGTGCCTGGCTAGATTTGAAGATGCAAAAGTCAAGTCTAAAACCTCCTTCCTGACCCTAGTGACAAAGGTGGGTGTACATCCCATGTTTAGAATTTGGAAGTTATTGCATAGAAGAAAGTCATGTAGTAACTCACCCCTATCATTGATGTCGGTGCTTCCCCAGTTGGTGTGATGGGCGTTAGCGTCACATCCCACCAGCATTTCTGCGTTGTGTCTGCGGGCGTACTCGGCCACGGCTGTGAGATCCGCAGAGGGGTCGTTCCTGTCTCCAGGGAGGTATGCCGAGCAGAGTATAATTCTCTGCCCGCTCCATCCCTTGAGATTTACATACGCTGCTACCAGGTCGTCTGTGCATAACTCTGGAACAGGTAGAAAGTCAATGTTCTTGCCAAAAACAATGCAGGCCCTAGGCTTAATTCCATTAGTATTGCATAAAACTTTACCAACCGAATTCAGTCCTAGTATGGTTGAGTTTCGCACCCAAGGTTCTTGAAGTAGTGCGAGGTCGACGTGTCCTGCAAGCCGGCTTTCAACAATGGCCGTGGCGGCTGCCGCATGATGGATGTTCGCTTGCAGGACCCTCGCGGGTGCCGTAGGTCCAAGGCCTTTTATTTGGCCCTTTTGGTGACCCGTTGTGGCCCACCCCTGCCTCTCGCAATAGGAGTCCCTTGAGGCCCTCCTGTCGCCGAGGTTATGGGTCTGGCCCTACCGGGTACCATGCCCCTCGTCATGCCCCTTGTGCCTCTGGCTGCCGGTTGCCCGCCCCCACGGCCACGAGAGCCCTGGGGTATGGTTCGGCCGCCAGGTACCTTGGTACTTGGCCCTGGAGTAGATTCGGCGAGGGACTGAGGTTGCTGTTCCGTCTGCTGTGCTGGGGGAGCGTTTGGCCCCCCTTTTAGCCGGAACAGTACTTTCTTAAAGCCAATGACTACCTCTCCACGATTGGCCTTAAGAGTTTCGGAGGAAGGCTCATCCAGAGCGAAGGTGACCACCTTGCCCCCCTGCTCAGCCTTTTCCCCGAGAACTTTCCAGAGTTCTGTGTTCAGGCCAAAGTTCTGGACCCTGATCAGCGCCAAGGCTTCCTCCACTGAGGCCGCCTCAGACTCCGGAATAAAGGTGATAGCCGTGGCTGGTTTGGGTAATTCACCCTCCGGGATGACGGAGAGTTTGGCCTCCAGCCACGGCTTTAAGTTCGGGACCTCATTCACAAGCCAGTCCCTGCTAACCTTTTTTTTTTTTTTTTTTTTTTTTTTGTCGGAGTGGGAATGCACTTACGCACGGTGTGTGGGACTCGCCGCTCCTTTTCCCTCTCTTGGCGAGAGGGGGGGAGAACTGGCCCTACCCACTAAACCCACTCCGGCGTTTCAACCTCTTGGCCGTTCGTGAGGGCGCAGTGGGATCGATAACATTCCACCACGGCGCCCTCCGGCATCCCCGGCTTGTCGCCAGAGTACCCTCACAATGGGGGGGATCAGAAACGCTTGGTCCCCCCAGACGTACAATGCGGGTTCGACACCCGCTGGCCCTCCTAGGGCTCGAGGCGAGCGTATGCTCTCAGCCTTCGACCCTGCCGCCTGCGTCGGAGAGGAAGCGCGTCAGCAGCCGCTTCCCGCTCCCTCTCCGCCTCCTCCTTCTGTGACATGACCTCCTCGCAGAAGGAGGCCACCGCTTCCCATTTCCTCTCGCTACACAGCATCGCCGCTATTATGATGTGTAGCGAGAGGTCCGCCACCCCCGTCGCTGCCCTGAGGGCAGCTCTTTCCACGGCCCAGCGACTGCACACCTCCAGAGTGTGCTGGGCCGTGTCGTCCACCGCGCCACATTCATGGCACTGAGGCCCCGGCTCTCTCTGTATCTTGTGCAGGTAGTGTCCGAAACAGCCGTGTCCGGACACCACCTGCGTCACCCTAAATGTCAGGGCCCCCTTCCTTCTCCCTACCCACTCATCCATTACTGGGAGGATAGCCTCTATGGTTCGGGTTCCATAACGGCCGTCCTCCAAGGCATCCCTCCACCTTTCTTTCAGGCGCTCTGCGGCTGCTCGGGCCAACCTCTCCTCCTCCTCCGCATCCATGGGCGCCACGCGCCTCCTGGCCTCAGCCCTCTGCCAGTATCTTTCGGCCAGCACCCCCGCGTCCAGCTCCCAAGGCGGGGTGCCGGCAAGGAGGCATGTCGCTGCGTGAGAGGTGGTGCGGTAGGCCCTCACCATCCTCTGGGCCACCACCCTCTGCGGCCGGCGGAGCAGCGCCTTCGTGGCCTCCGTGAGTCGTCCGGCCCAGATTGGGGCTCCGTAGAGCGCCATACTCCGGACGACCCCCGCATACAGCCGTCTGCATGGGGCATTCGGCCCCCCTAGGTTGGGTAGTAGGCGGCCCAGAGCCGAGGCAGCACCCACGAGACGAGGAGCCATTCTCGTGAAGTGCTCCTTAAAGGACCATCTTCTGTCCAGGACAAGTCCCAAGTACTTGATGTGGGGCTTGACCTGGACATCTTCGCCCCCCACCCTCACTGCAGTGCCCACCGGCAGCTGCCCCCATGCCCTCGTTCGCCCGAAGACAACGGCCTCGGTCTTGGGCAGTGCGACCCGAAGCCCCAGGAGTCCTATGCGGTGCACCGTGAGCTCGGTCGCCACCGCTGCCCTCCTGAGCACCTCTTCCAGCTCCTTTCCCCGCACGGCCACCAGTGTGTCGTCCGCATAACACACGGTGACCGTGCGTGGAAGTTGCACCCCCCGGATCACCCAGTCGTAACCGAGGTTCCACAGAAGGGGGCCCAGGACAGACCCCTGCGGGACCCCGCACGCCATGGCCCTCGCGCCCCGGACACCCCTCCGCTCATAGAGCACTACCCGCCCCGTCAGGTAATGCTCTACAACGCGCCTCAGGTAATGAGGCACTCCATGGTAACGGAGTGCCTCCCCAATGACCGTATAGGGGAGGGACCCGAACGCGTTGGCGATGTCCAGTGACACTGCCACCACTCCCTCCCCCTGGCCTGCCGCAAGCACCCCGAAATCCCTCAGCGCGCCCACCGCGTCTATAGTAGACCGCCCCCTACGGAACCCGAACTGGCTGTCATGCAAGTTCGGGCCCGTTTCCACTAGGTGCCGCTGTATACGGGAGGCCAGGATTCTCTCGAAGAGCTTCCCGACCTCATCCAGCAGCACGATGGGGCGGTAGCCAGCGGGGGAGTCTGGTGGGCGCCCCTCCTTCCTCAGTAGGCACAGTCGCCCTTCCTTCCAGCATCCCGGGAAGCGCCCCTCCTCGAGGCAGTCGTTCAGGAGGGATCTGAGACGGTTCCCGAGGTGCTTGAGTGCCAGGAAAAGTACTTTCCCTGGCACTCCGTCCGGTCCCGGCGCTTTGCGCATGGCCCTGAGCCGTTCCATGGCCCACTCCAACTCGTCATCGGTAACGGGGGGGAAGGCGAGAAGAAGTTCCTCCGGGTCCGCTGCTGGGGGGGCCATCGCTGGCGGGACGAAGTCCGGTGGTGCCTCCGGAAACAGGCCCTCCACCACTCTCCGGAGGAGTTCTGGCTCCATGGACTCCATGGAGGGGGCGCTCTGCAGTTTGTTGCGTACCATTCTGTAAGGGCGGCCCCATGGGTCCCTATTGAGGGTTGCCAAGAACTCCTCCCACCCCTCGTTCTTCGCCTTCTTAATGGCCTGCTGGAGGGCCCGTTTCTTTTCTACCAATGTGGTGCGGAGAAGCTCCTCCTCCTCAGCGGTGTGCCTCCTCCTCCTGCACCGCGTGTAGGCCCGCCGGGCGTTATTGGAGGCCGTGCGGAGAGCGGCGATCTCCGGGGTCCACCAGTAGACTTGTTTTTTGCCCCGGGCAGGCCGGGCCCGGGGCATGGAGGCGTCACAAACCGTCTCCAGGGACCTTCTGAGGTGGACGGCGCTCTCTTCTACAGCTCTTGGGGCCGCCTGGGGAGCGTTCCACGCCTCGATGATGGCGGCCTCTTCCGCCATTTCCCTGTCGAGGCGGGCCAACGACCATCTTTGGAACCCCCCTCTCCCGTCCCGTCGGCCATAAGGACTGGTCGGCGCGGCCCTCTGCAGTGGAGATACCCTCATGCGGATATATAAATGATCCGAGAGGGTCTCTTCGTTCTCCAAAACTCGCCACTCGGCAACGCGCGCTGCTAGGTCTGGGGTCGCGAAGGATAGGTCAACTATAGACCCCCCATTCCAGCGGACGCATGTCTGCGCGTCGCCGCGGTTGAGAAGAACCAAGCCCGCCGCCGCCGCCCAAACCTCAACCTCAGCCCCTCTCGGTTCGGTGTTTGGGGACCCCCACGCTCGGCTCTTGGCGTTAAAGTCCCCCAACACCAGGACGGGCGCCTGGCCGGCCCTTCTCACCACCCCCTCCAGGTCGCCAAGGAAGCCCTGGAAGGCATTCAGCGGCAGGTTGGGGGAAAAGTACACCGCGACTACTATGATTCCCCCCCATTTAGCCGCCACGAATCCCTCCCCTCTCTCCACGCCCATTAGGACCTCCCCCGGCGCCGGGGCCACGAGCGCCACCCGGCCGTCGCTAGACCCTACCCAGTTGGGCCTAGGAGGGATAGCGTAGGGCTCCGCTACCGCAGCCAGTGCAACACCCCATTCCGCCAGGTTCTGCATGAGCAGGTCCTGGGCGGGGACACAGTGGTTGATGTTGCACTGTAGGACCTCCCAGTGAGATTGCGTTGGACGTGCTGGCATCAGTGGTCCATTGCTTGTTGCCCTTCTTCCCTGGGTTTTCCCTCTGGGGCCGCCAGATTTCTTGCTGGCGCCGCCGTAGGCCTTGCAGGGGCCTCCTTTCCCTTAGTGTGTGGGGGATTGCACGCTTGGCCCCCCATCACGTGATCCGCCGGAAGCTTTGCGTGATGGCAAATTGCACACCATGCCACCGCAGCAATGCACTCACCCAGCACATGGCCCGGTTTGCCGCAGCGGTAGCATAGCTGCCCTCGGTCCACTGGGGATGGGCACATGGCCCTAGTATGGCCCAGTCCCATGCATCGGTAGCAGCGCATTGGCAGAGGTTTAAGCGCCGCCACATGCGCTGCCGACCACCCCAGGATTAGGCGCCTAGCGTCAGCTAGAGTTTTGGCGGCAATGACGGGGCATCTGACGATAACTGCCCCTGACGCGTTGCGCTCCGTTCTAATTCGGCCCACTTTAACAAGTTCCTCCGGACACTTTCCTTTCGCTGCAACCTCCATTCTGATGGCCTCCGGGGTCACCGACTCATCAAAGTCGGTGATACGGATCTCCGCCATTCTTATTGGCCTGTACACAGATGCCACGTCTCCCACCAGGGCTCTAAGCTTATCCGCCAGATTGTCTGCTGCTTGGCCACTTTGTGCCCCGGGTACTTCGATAACCCGGGCACCAGCAGCAGACTTCCTCACCTTTAAGTGTTCTACCCCCAGTTCTTCCAGTTTTAGGGTAGTGGCCTTACCCATTACAGTTTTATAGTCGGCCTCAACATCCGGTTTGAGGACAACCACTACCGCCGCCGAGGTAGGCGCCTTGAGCTTTGGCGCCGACGGTTTCTTGGGTGAGGCCACCGGGATTGAAGCAGCCGGTTGAGAGCGGGAAGATTTGGCCTTTTTCTTTCCTTTCTTTACCACTTGGGTCCAATTCCCGGTGTCCACGTTGCGCGGAGTAGGCTTCGGCACGTTTGGAGTCTCGACTGTCGTCGAGGGACCCGCCGGAGCTTTTTTCCTTCTTGGGGCCGGTGTAGGCCTTACTTCTTTGGCCATATTGTCTCCTCCAGCTGGTGAGTTGTTTGTTGGCGACTGATGGGTCTGGGAAGTAGCGGTCCCCTTTTTGGCCGCCGTTCCTCTCTTATTACCGACCGTCTCTTCCTCCCTTCCTCGGTCTCCCGCCAGTGGAGGCCGCAGGATGGTTTCGGGCAGGAGGCGATGTTCGATGCCCTCTATACGAGCGTTGAGTTTTTCCCCTAGGGATATGACCATCTCCCTCTTGAATTCCCCCAGGCTTGCGTCCAGTCTGGTGGTCATCTCCTGCATCAACCTTGTCATGTTGATCTCCCCGGTAGGCTCCACGGGGAGACACGGAGCCTGTGGTTGTCGCTCCGAGAACGCTTTGCGCAGCGCTTTAGTCTCAGTCTGGAGTTGTGCTAGCTGCTCTCTCATCCTTTTATTGTCCGCCCTTAAGGAGCGGACAATCTCTGACTCACCCAAGGAGTCCGCTACTTCTATCAATTCCCTGCATGCTCTGTTTATGCTGCCCCATACACTTTCCTTTAGGTTGCTGCTTTTCGCCGCCTCCTCCATTACCGTTCTTGCGCAGCGTCGCAACCGTGCCACCGGGTCTCCCCCACCACTATTATTCTCGTCCTTGTCTACGCTGGGTCCCTGGGCTGTTACGTCCGAGGGCACCAGCTGTGAAGCACCACCACGTCTCTTGTGTGGAGTATGGATGGCCTCCTTGTCTGGCTCCCTCGCAAAGTCTTCAAATTGTGTCTCCTGCAGGCGGGCTCCGGCCGCTTGGAGACCAACGTAGGCCCCTTTTGACCGGCCTTTTTGAGCAGTGCTCTTCTTTCGCTCTGGAGCGTCATCGTCGCTGTTGCGTTTCGGCCTTTTCAGGTTAGCCTCCTGTACTTCCATGGGCGAGTCGTCCACCTTTGAGCTGATTTCCTCGGTTGAGGAGGCCTCTGACAAGAGCTTCTCGCCATCCTCTGCCATCCAGAATCGGTGCCTGTCCCCTGAGGAAGGAATCGGAGAGGGTGAGCGTGAATCCCCCCCTCCTCCTCCCATGTATCCCCTTTCGCCTTCCTTTTCTGACTCATCTCTGGAATTTTTCCTGGCGTTTTCCTCGTTTGAGCGAGATTTCCCCCCTCTTTCCTCCGTATATTCTTCACCTGTACCAGTTCCCTCCCCTGTATCCTTCTTTTTATCTTTTTTCCTCCTATTTTGCCTGCTTCTAGGTCGACCCCGGGTCCCTGTATTTTTGGAGGTTTCCGATAACTCAGCGTCTGATGGAGGCGCCGTAAACTCCGTTATTTCCTCTTCAGGTTTCTTAGGGGCCGATCCACGAGTGAATCGTCCCCTAGAATCTCGCGGCGGCGAACCGCCACCCCTCAGTCTTAAGGTGCCCAGCTCTGAGCACTCTTCCGCGTTCGGGTCTAGGTCGTTGGTGTTAGAGTGCGACATCGGGTCGCAGTCCTTCACCTCCAGATCAGCAAAATCCTTATTGGTAGCATCAATGTCCGTATTCATTGCGCCAAGGTTGTGTTCACGGAGACCGGCACCCTGCCGGCCTACGAGGCGATTGTTGCCCACCCCTGGATACGAAGGGCAGCCGCCCACCGAAGTGAGCGGGCGGGCATCCTCCTTTCGGAGACCCGCCAGGGGAACTTTTTCGCAATCGTCTTTGTTCATTTTTTTTTTTCTTCCATCGATCTCTTTTTTTCGGGGGTGAGCTCCCCCGCACACTAGGCACTGAACTCCCTCCAGCCACGCATCCCATCGGCACGATCCGCTCACCTTGGGATTGGGGATTTATTATAGTGGTTTTCTCCACGCAGCGTTACTCTCAATGAGCAGCGCTCCCGGCCCGCTCAGTGCGGGTTACGGGTTGCCCGACGGGAGGCCGAAACCCACCCAGCAGCCACATGACTGTGACCGCCAGACCCGCCGCGCCGCAAGCCTTGAAGGCTCGCCATCCCACGCCGCCGAAGCGGCCGCTGGCCCTCCACCGGGCCCCGAAGCAAACGGTGCAGACGCACCACCTCCAAGACGGCTGCATCCCCTGACATCTCAGACTAGCTGAGGCATCTCGGGAGCAGCCAACCACAACAACACGGCACTGAAGCCAACGCAGGAGCAAGCTCAACTGCGACCACAACCGACTGGTAGTTCGCAGAGGGAGAATAGCAACGCGCAACTGAGCGGCTATCCTCCCCCTCCCAGGGTGCACCACTAGGAGGTCTACCAATCCCGCACCCCAGTCCCTGCTAACCTGGTTAACACAGGTCACAAGTATCCAGCCTGTCTTGTGAATGAAGCCCAGAAACTGTGGTGCACCGCCCTTCGCATTTGCCCATTGCTGGACCATGGCGAGATTTAGATGCCGGTGGACCAACTTCATCTGGTCCTCACTCATAGGGTCCGAATTACGGATCCCTACTCGTGAGGACCCCGCTACCTCCCGAAAGCTCGGATGCCGAGACTCCCCTGAGGTTTCAACGTGGAGTTTCGGGGCCTTTTTCACTGATCCCTGCGGAGATTCGTCCTCAGATCGGACCCTTTTTACAGGGCCTTTTTCCGTGGCCGGCTTCTCCACAGTGATCTCCGCCCAGGGCTTACGGGCCATAGACAGGGCTTGCTCTTTGGCTACCCCGTCACCCATCAGCCTGCGGAATCTCTTGCGAGCAGCACCCGACAAGCGTTTAGAAACATGCAGCTCTTTGGCAGAGGAGTTGTCGTTAGGCGCACCAGAGACGATGTCGTCTCTGTCGACCTCAGCTTTCCCCTCCCCTCCTTGGGAGCAAACTTCGGGCGTGCTGGAGGCTTCTACAGCCTCCCTCGCTCCGATATTACCTTCGGCCTGGATCCCGTCCAGAGCCGAGGACATGGCGTCAAAGCTATTTAGATTTGTATTTATATTTGTATCTTCCATAAAACGTCCCACGAGTAGCAAGGGAAATGGTGGTCACAGTACGGCAGAGCCCCGCTTGCCGCCTGAAGGACTGAATACTGCTACGATTCGCCCCGGTTTCGTAGAGACGCCGTTTGAGACTGGTCTCGCCACCAGCCACGCATCCATCGGCACGGTACGTATGACACCTTGGATTGGCGGAAAAAGGGGTAAGATAAGGGAGCAAGAAAGGGGGGAGATAGAGAAGGGAAGGAATTAGAAAATACCCCAGTAGCATTCCGGCCAGCACCCTGCTGGGCCTCCGTTTACTTACAGAGACCCAACAGAACGCCGTGCCAGAATGCCACTGGGGTAGAGGGGATAAAGATAGGAGTGAAGACAGGAAATGACTGTTTGGAACACGGGATGTTAACCTCTCGAAAGCCGGAACGCGGACCCACACTAGCTGACACCGAACTCCAATTATTAATTAAATTGGAATCCAATGCCTACCGCGCGGATCCCCGTTCCGGCGTTCGAGAGGTTAAAGACGGGAATTCTAGGGAAGGGAAAAGGAACACCTGGCGGGTGGGGATGCCACATCACTCGGCGTGGCCCACACCAGGCGAGGCCCTCACACTCTGCTACTAGTGGTCCGGGGTATGTTGGTAAACATAGCGACGCCCGTACTAACCACTAGCATTGCCCAGGGGGGACGACAGGGACGTGTGTGATGGACTTGGGGTGTTGGCCAATAGCTCAGCGTCGCATACCTGAGCGTACCTACTACCCCCTCCCCCCTAACTTTTTTATTACTTTGTCTCACATGTGAATAAAATGCAACTTTCTTATCAGTTTTTGAATAATCAAGAGAGCCTTTACTAGCTGGTGTGGTGAAAATAAATGTTTCGCATTTACGGTAGGTAGCTCAAAAATACGTCACAAGAATTTTTTGGTGCGGCATATTGTTGAATAATTTTAAAAAACGTTTATGTAACATAGCTAAAGGAGAATATTTTGAAATCATAGGTTTTTTAAGTTAAATATTTTAGTTTTAATTTTTAATGACATGTCGTAAAAGACGTGTTAGTAAGAAAAATAATCCTAAAACCTTATTTTTTGTTCAACCTTTAGTTTGGAATTAACCTAAAGCACCTTTTAAATATTCAATACATTATACATCTTGATTATTTAACAACAGGGAACATAAATCATACTCATTCAATCTGAAGAAGCCCAGAGACTAATAAACAACTGCTATGACGAGCTGCCATAAAATTATAATTCATTTTACTATTCATAAAACGGTACCAATTAATTTAAATCACTATTATAGATCATTGTATAAATACATATAAAAACTGGAAATAACATGATCTTAGTCTTTTTAATAAGGTTGAATTTTCTGGGCTTTATTTTAATGCCCGTGTTATTTAGTAGTATTGAATAGTTAATATGTCTTCCTTACTTAGAGACGAGTTAACAAAGACTGTCAATTCCCTCCACAACTGGTGTGTAATTCTTAATATGGGCCTTGTTGCCTGATTTAAATTTTAAATAAATAAATAACTCCTAACGTCTGTGAAGTCTACGTTCGTTATTTTCGTTATATATGAGTATTTTGTAAAGCGCTTTGATTTCCTTTATTTTTAAATGTAATGGAAAAGTTAAATGGCGTTAAGGATGACTCACGTTAGACCGGGCCGTGTCCGGGCCGGAGCTTCCGTCGCTTACTTTTCTATGACATGACAGATGATCACGTGATTCTTTCCATAGAAAACGAAGCGCCGGAAACTCCGACCCGGACACGGCCCGGTCTAACGTGAGTCATCCTTTACTGTGTGGCACTTCCCTAAGATGCACATTCTACAACCACAGTCTTGTTAGTAACAAATCTTATAAAATTGATTTCATGAACGCTTCGATTTGGTTTGGTCTGTCATTGCCTTTTATTTTCCGACTTCAATTTCATAGAAGGAGGAGGTTCTGTATTCGGTTGTGGCTATTTTTTTAGTTAGAGACGTTCGAGTAGCCCTACTGTTGGCGCTAGTTGCATATGCTGTATAATGTTCAGCCAAGGTATGGTTGGACCGGACCGATACAGTGTTATGAGTACGATGATTGTTTTACATAAATAGTCTTAATTTAATTTAGTCGTTATGTTGTATCTTCTTGTTGTGTAACTTTTTCTTATTTAACTATTTGTCAAGTGTATGTTATTTTTTATATCTTTTTTCTTCTTGTCTGCTACCTTCCATGATTATTTTCACTTGATGGTATCATTGGAAGATCAGCGCTGGAAGCCACCAGCAACATGCTGAAATGAGGCCATTACGTGGCACTTCAATCTTATTCTATGTTTTCTTTTAAATTATGTTATGTCTCGTTTGTTTGTCCTTACGAATAAAATAATTCTATTCTATTCTATTCTAATAACATGCAGATATCTGTATTATATGTACCTATCTTACCTAAAACCTAAAACCAATGAGAACTAACCAATAAGTTCGATCGCGATACACTGCGAAGTATGTCATAACTCATAACGAAATCATTTTTGTAAAATTCGTATAGGCCTCTACCTCTAGATCAAATGCACCCTGTACAGTCGCCATCAAATATATCGGAGCGGCCAAGGTGCTCACAAATATCTGAACACGCCTTTATTGTAAAGGCGTTAGAGTACTTCTTCAGATATTTGTGAACACCTTTGCCGTATCTGATGGCGACTGTATGAGTCCTGTGTACTCACTGACTGTGTTAAGCTCATGCACTTACTTATAGGGCGCTTAAGGATTTAAAGGACTTTGTCGTCGCATTTCCATACAAAGGACTGTTTAGTGGTCTTAACAGTCGTACAGGATATTAAAATTGAAATTGCATTTAAATTGCAAAATGGATTTACTTTAATTGTGGCTTTCCATTACAGAAGGGTCCTTATGCCTCAAGTGTAATAAGGTCCTTTTTTATCTGAAATTCTAACAGAAATTCTAATAAAAAGGTCCTTATTGAACAATAAGCATAAGGACCCTTCTCTGGTGGAAAGCCACATTTTATTAGGACTACTAGCATGGTAATAACTTATTAATACGAATAAATAATAGACGTTTATTTCTATTTATTGTCAAAATAAAAACGTGAAAAATGTTAGATTTAAACACACCTTGGAACTTAATAGCTATCGACCAGTTTCATAAATACTGTAACAAGTCTAGACAGCGTAAATTGCAAGTCTAGGTCATACGGATAGCCCTGGATGCTATCGACAGCGTAATTGCTTATCAGTGAATTAGATAGCCGTTTTATCTATTTATATCTAAACATAAACCGTTGAAGATTTGAAACTTTTCGAATGTTTTAAGGGGCCCACTGACTTAACTGACTATCAGTCCGCCGGACGATATCGGCCTGTCAGTTGTTCGGAACTGTAATTTTTTTTGTTCTAACTGACAGGCCGATATCGTCCGGCGGACTGATAGTCAGTGGGCCCCTTTAAACGTGCATTAAGAACGGGTATTTTGTAATTCAACCCCGAAACGGGGGTGAAAATGGGATTGGGTGCAGTTCCCATACAAGTTGCAATCGGATTGCAGTCCGTCGGTACCGGCCCTTGTATTAGGTGCATTTACAACTTAAACAAACATATTAATATATTTTCCAGAACTTCCTATATGCTTCTAGATAGCCGTAAGCAAAGCACGCATACGATAGTAACGATACACGTCACGTACGAACAGATAAAATATAATGAGCGGTTTCAGAGATGCAGTGCGCGCTGCGCAGACGACGATTTGGCAGACTAACGTAGTACATTTAAGATGATTTAACTTATGAGTCGGATATAGAAAACTGAGAGCAATTTTTAGACACCATTTCCACGTTAAATTAAAAATGTAGAAAGGTTGAAAGAATTGAAAAAAAGTCCAACCAGCTAATCAAATTAAAAAAAACCGGCCAAGTGCGAGTCGGACTCGCCCACCGAGGGTTCCGTACTTTTTAGTATTTGTTGTTATAGCGGCAACAGAAATACATCATCTGTGAACAACTGTCTAGCTATCGCGGTTCATGAGATACAGCCTGGTGACAGACAGATGGACAGCGGAGTCTTAGTAATAGGGTCCCGTTTTTACCCTTTGGGTACGTAACCCTAAAAAAAGATTAATGAAGATGATGAATATGATATTGATGCCCTGTGCTCAACATTAACTAAATCAATATCATATTTGAAGTATAATCTGTACTCTAGAATGGTATTAGAATAATCGTACTCATGAATTTCGTATCATTTAACATTTACCACTAGGTTTTTTGATGAAGGCTGGAGCCTCGAGTCGATGGTAAAAATCTTGGCCCGGCGTTGGACCAGCGAGATGGCCATGCGATGGTGATGGCTCCTCTACACGATGGCCCAGCGCTGGAACAGCGAGATGGCCATGCGATGGTTGAAACGCAACTACCTGATATAGTTCTGGAATGGGCCACGCGTAGATGCGTACTGCCATCGCTGGCCCACTAGTGGGCGAGTATGATGGCCCATCGTGTAGAAGAGTCATTAGACCGGGACCGACTGAGCACAGCTTTCTTTAGAAATAGCTTCTTGTGGGAAACAAGTGATGTACAGATTTTGAAAAAAAGCACTTCAGAGACCCGATATTTCATATTTCTACCATACATTTTGTTAGCTCGATATCATTCTCTACTCTATGACGAAACAGAAGCAGCCGTTTTCGTCTAATTGGCCATTATCCCTAAACTAGCAACAATCATTTAATTGTACCCAAAAACGAATACGTCGGTGAAATAACTAATTTATTAGCAAATTTTATTAATTTTACGACTGTTACGGCACTAAAGATGTCATTGGGTTTTAATTAGCCATTATGAGGCTGTTATAATATTACATTAAGCAATAGTGGAGGCGGTTTTGATATATAGTTTTGATGTTTATTGTCTAAAATACTGTTATGTTTATGCTTGTAATTTGTATAATATGTATAGGAACTGGCTAAGCTAACGTCTTTTTAGTTTGTAGTTTGTTTGTAGTTTTCTTTTTTAACTTTTCTTGAAGGAATGCGCCAAAAGAAGTAAACACACAAGCATTATATTAATACTTATACCTGTAATTAAAAAGTGGTACTGTACAGTTCATTTTAATTTAAGTAACTCTTTCGCATTGTTTACCTCTAAAAAGGACAAAACTGCAACCAAGGATAAGGCATAAGAATAACAACATTATTTAACATCTGAAAGGCCCCAATCCCATAACCTGGTTATCTTATTAGAACACTTACACATCAGTAAAACCAGTGTTAGAAGATCTCCAATAGCACAAAGTGATAACGGATGCTCAAATTAGAGTAGTGTCGAAAACGGTCAGAAAAAATGTATTGTGAATGATTGGGCCACTTTGTAAGATGTGCCTTTATCTTTTTTGCTACTCGATTACGAAACCTTCCGTAACTAATCCGTTTTTTGTTAACGGTACTTTAAGTTTCTAAACCTTTAGGAGTCAGTTCGATTTGTGTTGTGTAATAGGGGATTTTAAATAGCTGTATGATAGTGCATAATAATAATTATTTGATCAACGTACAGATATTGTTTTTAGATAAATCTCTTTGGTAAAATTCGACGTAGTAAGTTAAAACCTAAATAAATAGTCCGGTTTTTTACAACTTACTGTTAATTATAAACAGTACCTAAATAAAGATCTGCACTATTTTATCTTTCGTTGGTAATTGTATACTTCAAAATGTTTAGATCAGTACGGTTTCACTCACTATTATTTTTAGTCGCTTTTGGCGACATGTTTCGGATTCGTCGGGAATCCTTCCTCAGGCACGAGTGTCCGCGGCGGCTGTACTTCTAGTGCACCGTCTCACGATAGTTTAATTTCGATTAATTGTATACCTATAACAAATTCCTGCTACTAAGTAATAGGTCCCTAACAGCATTTATACGTCATTATGACGTTAGCGACGTTATTATGACGCCATGATTACGTCATTATGACGTCGCTGACGTCACTTTGCTACCTGAACGTAGTTTGCAACAATATGTTTTGTTGTAAAGAGACATGAAAAATAATTCCGTGGTGGTGTGCCAGCTAGTTTTACAGTAGTCTGAAAGAAATAAAAATTGTTGTAAGTATTTAAGTTCACACTTTATCACACCAAACGAGTTTAAAATTTTTACATTTAAAATAAAACCTTTGCAAGTTATTTTAAAGAGAATTTTGAATTAATCACAATAATCACACATTATGGTTTTGTGGTGTCAAGTGGTTAAATAAAAATGTTTTTCGTGACAGATTGACAGTAATCGCCTTAACGAACATCTGAATCAAATCGGTCAGTCGTGTCGTGTCAGTATTTATGATAATTAATACATTCGCATTTTTTTGTGCTAATATTGAATTGATGTGATAAAAACGACGGATTAAAATAACAATAAAGAACCATTTAGATTGTAGTGATTCTTTCATATATTTTTAGGGTTCGGTACCTCAAAAGGCAAAAACGGAACCCAGGTACGGAACCCTTATAGGATCACTCGTGCGCATAGATGTAGGTTTACTTACATCCATGCTCGTGCGTCTGTCTGTTTTAATATTAACACGCCTACGTTTGAAAAAAATAATTAAAAATTGAGTTTCTAAAAAATAAGGCAAAATTTAACGCATTAGTGTCAATTAGTTTTTAAATCGTCATGCTCACTTAATGTACCAGCTTTTACATTTCATATCCTGTAGGTTTTTAGGGTTCCGTACTCAAAGGGACCCTATTACTAAGACTCCGCTGTCCGTCTGTCCGTCTGTCCGTCCGTCTGTCCGTCTGTCTGTCACCGGGCTGTATCTCATGAACCGTGATAGCTAAACAGTTGAAATTTTCACAGATGATGTATTTCTGTTGCCGCTATAACAACAAATACTAAAAACAGAATAATATAAATATTTAAATGGGGCTCCCATACAACAAACGTGATTTTTTTGCTGTTTTTTCCGTAATGGTACCTAAGGGTTCCTCGTGCGCGAGTCCGACTCGCAATTGGCCGGTTTTTTTTAACTATGCTTACAACAGTTAGAACGTAAGTTTGAGTTCGTGAAACTGCTGTTTTTAATCAAACAGCATTAAACTCCTTAATTGTGCCAAATTTAGTTCCATTCAATGGGTCAAACATCAGAACTTCCAGGAATAGACGATATTCGTCAGTTTATTTTCGTCTCCGAGAAGTTGCATGTTAGTCAGCTGGAGCTGAAGTACTTCATGACTTAACAGCGACATAGGTGTAACAGTGAACCCAATTGGCCAATTGAAAGTGCAATTTTTGCCAATTCTTTCAGTTAAGTAATGAAGATCGGTTAGCTTTTAGTATCGCTATAATTCGTATTCTACTAGCAATAAATAAAATAAACGTTTTATTTTTAATTTATTGATATCAGGCAGGCAGACGAAACGTTATATTGGTGAATAAAAAATGTTCTTTTCTTTGTCAAAACACGGCATAAGAACAGGTAGTCGGCGAAGTACGATAAACAATCTATAGTATTGTGGTCAAATCATATGGTGCCTGCAATACGGCCACTTGGGTACCTATCAATTTTTATAAAGGACCTTTACTTAATTTTTTTAATTATCTAATTTCCAAAAATCATTAATTTTGAGACTTTTTGAGAGATTGCAGGCAGCCTAAGCTAAGGGCTGTGAAAAAACAATTTTCAAAAGATAATTTTAACTACCAAGTATACCTACATAATCCGCATAAATTGCACCTCATTCCACGGCTGAATGCGGACCTATAACGTTTTACGACTCGCCTTATTCGATCGCGATCTGGTTTCAGTACAATCAATCAATACTGCATGGCTGTCTGTCTAAACTTCATCACCGTCCGTCAACGGTACTTTATTGCTAGATAAGCAATGTTTGTCTTTCGGTTACCTACACATCATTTACATGTGAACCAGCGACGGAATATTTAAAGACGTTCTTTTCACTTTAGACTGCGAAAAACGGTCCATATGATTGACACTATGTGATGACACATTATATCACTGAAAGTTATCCCCTCTCAATAAATATACCCCGCCACCCGCCCGCAGCTTTCAAAATTACCCAATACCTGTACCTACACCAGTTACCGCTATTAAAATAAAATGTTCACCACACCAGCTCAGAAAGGCTTACTTTGTAGTTTGTACTACAAAAAATGATAAGAAAGTTGCATTTTATCCACATGTGAGGCACAGTAATCTGATTCAAATTTTGAGTTGTTTGCTCATGTTGGCTGATAGAATTGACTTTTAAATAATGATTTTGAATGATAAATATTTAATAACGTTTATTTGGATTTGATTTGGTTTGATTATGTTTGATGTTTTACAGTTAGTATTTTCGTTGGTATGGTGAAAAATGTTGTGTTTCACTCGGTGGCAAAATTTGTTTAACCCTCGTGCCTTGAAACCCTAGTAACGCTCAAGATTCCACTTTTGGAATCTTTAAGATAAGATATATTTATTTCCAAAAAATGTAGTGGTAAACATAGTTGGACAGTGGGTAATTTTAAGTGCGTACATTTTTTTTTCGCTTGCTCGGGTAACAACAAACAACAAACAACAACTTTGCCCCCTTGTTAAACAAATAACTATTGTTTGGTCAATAGAAGTTTTGATCCAGGTGTTTTTATAGTCAAGAGTACAGATTACTTTGAACTGACTTTGAATTGACAATATGTTGTGTTTTCATAGTAAAATTTGTCATTTTTGGTGGCACTTTCAACACTGTAACTGCAAAGTTTGCCAGAGTTGATTTGGTCCGACTCTCTACGTAAATGTTATCCCCTCTGGCCACGTGGTCCTACCGCCTTTGTCCTACCGGTCGGAACACATGAACTTTTTTTTCCGATTGATCCGATTGATCGGACTACCAAGAATCATGTTAGGGGGTCTATAGTTTATACTTTGTGCGCAGTAAGTGCGATTTTGTTTTATGCGCTGTCGGCATGTCAGTTGTAAAACTTGTAAAACTGGAGCCGTGCGTAAATCTGTGGTGATTTATTTGAAATCGAATGACGTATATTTTTGTCAAATCTGTTTTACAATCTAGTCAGAGCAACAGGCACTTCGGTGATTTACATAAGTACTTTCATTGAATGTTTGGAACAATTTCGGCTATAAATAAATATATTGTTTAATTAATTTGTGTTTTACAAAAATACATAATGATCTTGAATGTATCCGTTAGTGAACCAATGAAAAATATTAAATACAGAATGTAGTGCATAATTGTTTGCCATCGTGGAAACGTTCGTATTTGTCATGCTACTTCAGTCAACCTCAGTAGTCTCTACTTATGTACTGAGCCTGACTGAAATAGCATAAAACGTTCGTGCGTACCCGTGAAAATACGAAGGCAAACAATATGCAGTACATCTGTATACCAGACAACGATATCCATATCATTTTTGATTTCACACCTGTTCCATAACATATTTTTTCCTTTTTTAGGGCACTAGATCATTGTAAGATCGAATGTTATTTTAGCCTTTGTTACTGGTTATTTATTATTTCATTAACATTAAAAATATAGGTATATATACATTAAAAATAATGTAGTGTGATATAAAATAGTAAAAATTAAATAAAATGGAACATTTTTTAGTTCCATTCCATACTAAATTGTTGACATGTTTAAGCATTTTACGTCAAAAATGTGAGAGTTACGTAGGAAGTGGCGCCCTCAATAATTTTCTACAATTTCTTGTCGGACTATAATGGTTGTGCAAACTGGGAGGTCTCAAATATTACCTTATTATGAATTCAATTTCGTTTTTATTAATTACAAATATCATTACCATTTTTATTAAAATTTTAGTAATAATTTGACGACATAAATATGTTTATTAATAGTATTAATTAAATAAGTACATATTAAAGTCGTGTGAGGTTACCTAATTATGCGTAAATAATTAAAGTTCATTAAGTAAGGGCTCTCGTCGAGCTCTGAGCCAACATGAGTCGCTCAAGTAACGCAATCAAAGAGGTTTATTTTTACTTGATTAAAATTCCATCAAATAAAAGATGTTTGATCACAAGTACATCTAATGTCATATTGTCCTCGGTTACCGCGATAGTTACTCATGAAATAAAACTATGAAAACGGATTATATCGCGTATATTGAATTTATAATACATCCCGACGTTTCCCTCCCCCGTTGACCACGAACGCTGTAAAGAGTTCGAAACGTCGGGATGTATTATAAATTCAATATACGCGATATAATCCGTTTTCATAGTTTTATTTTACATCTAATGTACTTTAATGTGATTTTTCGGTGATAAGAATAAAAAGTTCAACTTACACGTAAACTTAAAATAATACAAAATGTGCTTAGCTTTTAAAATATATTTAACAACCAAGCCAAGCCAACTAAAGAAAATAAATTTAAACAGCGAAATAAGCTTATATAAAAATGGTTTAAATTGTCTTACCTTAAACTTCTGATGAGATCGTTTTAGCTATTAGAAAATTTCGAGTAAGCTTTGCAAAAGTAGAATTTCATTATATTCATGCTTAAAAAGTATATGCCTTTCACTAATTGTGTCGTTTTCAATCAAAAGGTACCACATTGTTACTTGCCATTAGGACACTCTGACAGGTTATTCGTATAAAGATACAATCCAATTTCGTCCTTATGTTAAGCGACAATGTGGTACTTTTTGATTGAAAACGTCACAATTTTACAAACAATAAACATAAATACTTATACATACCACAAAAAAAGATTCGTTGATTGGTCTATGCCGAATAATTTCGATGAATACCGATCGACAAATATTTAGTTAACTCCCAAGAGAGTTCGATGCGTGACCGACACTTAAGGGTAATGCATCGTCGTCATTTCTTATGAATTGGTAATTCTAAACAGAGTAGGTACAATTTCAAACATAAAAGAGTATTATTTTGAATAAATATACGTATAAAAAGTGTACCCCTTTTCCATTATCTGATATTATAATGGGTAAATTAACAATAATGATATCAGACCGATATATTTAAAATTTGGATCATTTTGGCACCTGTTTTTTTTTTCAATACTAATTACAAATCCGCGTTCACGTATACGACAGATAATTAAACAAGTATCAGTTTGCGATCTAATAATGTAGGTAAACTAAAACTTAACAAATTAAAACTAAAACTTAAAACTAAACTTAAACAAAACTAAAACTAAAAACTAAACAATTCGACAAGTAAAATTTTTCGACCGAGCGATGCAAGGCATCCTATGCGGCATCCTAGACGAGCAAGTGTAGTTTGATATTTTGTAGCTTCCAAATGTTTGTAAGAGTATCTTATATATATTTATGTACCTACAATATTAAAGATTCAACATGAGAAGGCTCTTTATTAAAAGTATAAGAAGAATAAGGGGTATAAAATGGTAACAAAAATATGCTGTTCTATCTTTAATATCACGTCTGAGTAGATTTGTATTAATTGAATGATGCAGGTTTCTGGTTTGAGTTTTGACGCAAAATCTTTGTTCGGGGTGATTTTCTAGTCCAATAAGAATTACTTTCTTCTAGTTTAATAATATAACAAGAATAGCTATATATACATACACTTAGCCTTAACAATGTTTACGCTAGCGGGCGGGCCGAGATATTAATTAACCGGAGTCGAAGCTCGATAATCGAAAACGGGTACTTGAACCGAACACTGCGCGTGAGTTGATCCGTTTTCCATGGAGCTGGTGAATACCCCTGCAGTCATTTGACGCATTTATACGTTTTTGTAACACAACTGAAACGTGGACTTCTTGTGAAAAATTGCTAAAAACTAATTAAAACGTTCGACGATCATTTCAACAGTCCCATCAAACAAGTTTATGTTTATTTAAGAATCACACGTCGTTTTCAGAAAATCACTGATAAGTCGGTCGATTCGTTTTAGACACCAACCTAAGTGGACAGATTAATTCGTGTGTCCACAATAGCCTCTCTAATAGCATTTATACGTCATTATGACGTCAGCGACGTCATTATGACGCCATAATCAAAGGAGTATGAGGAGGTATCAAAGGAGTGTACACATTATTACGTCATTATGACGTCGCTGACGTCACTTTGCTACCTGGTCCGTCGTGGTTAAAAACAGGAATAAAACAACAAAAAATAATCAGTGAAATTATTCCCGAGTGTATTCGCGAGCGCGAGTTTTACGTGTCCAGATTGGATCGAAAAATTCGAAAATGTATGCATATTGGTTTTGTTTAGGAGGAATGCGAACACACATTATTTTTTAACTTTATTACGGATGTTGCAACAACAACATATATTTATTTTACAAGCCATAATTCCAAAGCGCGTTGTCTCAGTTGCTTGTTCTAATCGACGTCCGATTCCGAGGGAAATACCGGGCCACGAAGCTATATGACATAGCTGCTATACTGCAAAATTAGCTATCGTGTGATTCGTCTGACGTTCGGATAGCAACTGCTGCTGCTGTAGCCTTGACGTGGGCGCTGTATCTGTCAATTTCTTTGATAAAATTAGTGACCTTCCCTGCCGCATTACTGCCTCGATTACGTTTGACGTTCAATCCGTCACTTATTTTACCCAGGAAATTGACAGATACAAGCGTGCAGTCCGTACATTTGACTTGATAAACGTCATTTTTCTTAGATATTACATTTAAGGTGATAGTTCCTCACGTTATCACTGCACAGGCAGTCTACCGTTTACCTGTGGCATTTGGTATGCCTGTGGGTTTTAAAATTTGTACAAAAATAATATGGACATTTGCGCTTACTCTCCAGCTATTTAAATCCCTGTGCGTCGGCCTTTATATACTCAGGAAATAAGGACGGATGCTAACATCCCGCCGTCACCGGGAGGCCTAGGGGCGTCATCCGCGATTTCTGATGTTGCCTGTTCGAATTCGACCTCGGGCACTGAAACTTGGACTTGCTTAGTATGTACTATGCAAAAAGAGGCTTACCTATCTCACCTACCTTGTAAAAGTAGCGGTAATGTACCTGCTTAGAAAGCAAATATACTATAATTATTGTCGAAACAGTATCTACTACAGTCAGCAATAATAGTAGTGGATGAAACAACGCGCCAAAAGTATCTTACCTCGGTGAATTTTCCTCGAAAGTAAATTCTGCTAACTTCAATTGATTGTGCCTATTCTAGTTGTTGTAATCGAAAACACTAAAGCCTAATAAGCTTCAGTACAAGCCATAATCAGTATTTTATACATCACCTTATCGTTCGATTTTGAGCTTTCTTGAATGTCTCAGAAAGTCCTTTTTCACTTGCATTTTTAAGGCAGACTTTGCTTGGTCTTGTTCGAATCACACTGAATTAGGTGTTGTTTTCGATCTTATTGCATATAAATTTCAAACATGGGGGTTGGAATGGAATGAAAGTGCACTTGCTACTGATTTATGAGTATTTTATAACACTAATAAATATAAATTTAGCTACATTTGTACTGGCCCAATTTACACTGGTTGAAATAAAATTTCGTCGCATTTTCAATATAGGTATAATATATAATATTACAGCTACAACCTATCTTTAAGCACGCGACGTACTCTTATACAAATATTGATATAATTGGGACTCTTCTTAGCACTGAATTCAAACTAGACTAAATATTTCAATTTAATTTCTTTTAGCGGTTAGTAAAGCCGTGATCCTTTCGGCTAATCAAACATTGTCATAACCAGATAAAGATAAAGATAAAGATTCTTTATTTGCAAGAATACTTAATTCTAAAATACAGATGTTGTTTTTTTTAAATATGGTGTACAGTATTCAGTCGCATAACGACATGCAAATTTTCAAAAAAAAAAAAAAAATGTTATCTAATAGTATAATTAATAGATTAAAATTCCAATATTAAAATTCATAATAAGTAATTGATTGATTAATTAATAATAAGAACACTCATTAAAAATCATTTTTTGAATAAGAATTCGTCAAAATTATTCAAATAATTTTGGTCGGGAATAATTCGTATGAGAAAAAATTGAATGAGAATAACTTATTCTTAATCAAATAAATACGAGTATGATTTTTAATTCTAAATAATATTCCACGAATAAAAATGTAGTCTGGGTACCGTATAAGGTAGAGTTAGACCAAGTAAAATCTGCAACGATTTTGATAGCATACGCAGTGCAAGTGTTATTTGTACGTCATAATTTCATAGAAGTTTGACGTTTAAAATAACACTTGCACTGCGTGTTTTATCAAAATCGTTGCAGACTTTTCTTGGTCTGACTCTATACTTATAGGTCTACCTAAATTAAAAACAAATAAATGGTATGCCAATCGTTTGCGCTACGACAACGAAACGCTATCGGTAAAACGGTATCTGTCTCTCTATCACACTAATATGTAAGAGTGATAGAGACAAAAAGCGCTTCGTTGTCGGAGCGCAAGCGATTGGCATGTTGGCTACGCACCCAAGGTGCCTAGCCAAGTTACCATTTTTTGTTTTTAATTAAATAACCAAATCATTAGGTACAATTTAGTTGTCGGTTTGCGAGCGGCAATTCAACAAATCTGGACGCACTTAAAATCAGTCGCATGTATCTCATCGCATGTATGTACTGTATGTAGATCTGATTGCAAATAATGTATGGGCCAAGGGCCTAGATTGCAAATGGCAAGTCACATCCAATCTTCTCACATCGCGCAGTGATCCATTACTGAGCCAAGACAGTGGATTTGTTGTACTTAAATCGTAAACCTGTTTACTTATCGACTCTAGAATAACAGGTGAATATTACCAGAGCGGCCAGCTATGTGACCCGTCAATTGTTTTGTCTTAACAAAGACATGTAAATAACAAAACACTATTTCATGTTTTAGATGGCGCCAGTAACACCAAGATTTGCAAGGTCTTTAAACGAGCAAAGAGTATACGTGGGCTAAAAGCAATCAAGAGTTTGTAATACATTTTCGAATTGTACTGAATAACTTTCGGATCCGGATACAGATCAGGATAATTTCATACTAGTTAGATCCGGGTGTGAGTAGTAGACTGTCTATGAACAAGAGGCCTAGCCAAGATGCCCATGGTCTATCGACAAACGCCAAAAGAAAAGTACTTAAAAATGCATTGAGATGACAGATGCTGCAAAAAGTCACGCGACTATTTCCATGCATTATTTTAGTTTAAATAATCTATGCTAAGTTTAAATAATGTAAGGGCAATGGAGAGAGCTATGCTCGGGGTTTCTCTGCGTGATAGAGTCAGAAATGATGATATCCGCAGTAGAACTAGGGTCACCGACATATCTCGCAGAATTGCAAACCTTAAGTGGCAGTGGGCGGGGCACATTGCTCGCAGAACTGATGGCCGGTGGGGCCGGAAGGTTCTGGAGTGGCGTCCGCGTACCGGAAGACGAACTGCCGGTAGGCCTCCAACGAGATGGAGCGACGACCTGGTGAAGGTCGCGGGAATTCGGTGGATGCGAGCGGCACAGGATCGGTCGGAGTGGCGAGACTTGGGGGAGGCCTATGTCCAGCAGTGGACGTCTATCGGCTGACATGATGATGATGATGATGAATCTATGCTCAAATTATTTTTTATTCACTGAATCAACCTAAATCAGTCTTTAGCTACGATCCGTTTACCATATTATCGCTTTATACCACAAGTGTTTACATTTACCATTATTTATGGTTTATAACTACCCATTTATATTCCGCATTTTCCGCTATTGCCTCAGGCATTTCGGTAGTTATGTTGTTAGACAGTTTGTTAACTTAACTACGTAAATATAGGTATTACGTTAATGACTTGAATATTAAGATGTTAGGAAATATCGTAGCATGGGCATGGGCGTACTTTACTTATCAGCACAGCAAATTTTTAATTTAAATTGAATTAGTAGTTCACTTGCTCTCGTTAGGCCGGCATTTTAGGTACTACCGTTGATGTCACATAATAATATCGCTGCCTGTATAATACTAAGTATGTGTTGCGCTTAAAACTCTAGGGGTACCTCTGATAATCTCTGATGATCTATGAGTTATTTTAAATAACTTATTAATCCTTTAAGAATAATTATGTATTTAAAGCGATTTTTAATATACGCGGACCAAGTTAATAAAATAATAATAGTTTATTGGTAGCGAATGACGACCTGCGTCCTACACGTGGTACATAGACCCGAATTAACTTTTGACTCTTTGTCAATTAGATAAATTTAAGCTGGCAAATATTGAAATCCGGTTGTCAGGAGGTTAAGGCACTAACTCCACCATTAGTAATTTCTTGTATTGTGCAATAATGGTTAAATAAATAAACACTTGCAAAATGTCTTCAAGAACCCAGTTCACTTTTAATTATACATTATTCTCAAAAAGCTTTCCATGTATTCTTATCTGGACAAGATGTTTATAACCTTATAGAGCTGGTAGGTATGGATGGTATTCGTTTGTTTCTTTAATGGTACATGAGAATGCTATTAAGATTGTTAATGTCAAGTTAATTTGTATAAACAACGCCGCGGAGTCAACGGTTCCAACTTGGGAGTTTTACATTTATTTATTTTAATATTTTCTGTTCCTTTTCTATGTGAGTAACTGATAAATACATAGGTACATCTACGTTTTATGGTACATTCATATTATGGTATCTAAAAGTGCATCTTGTATTAGCGGTAAATTGAAAGAACATCATCTATTAACAAGATTTATATAGCATCTTCTCTACATAGTATAAAACAAAGTCGCTTCCTGCTGTCTGCCTGTCCCTATGTATGCTGAGAGCTTTAAAACTACGCAACGGATTTTGATGCGGTTTTTTTAAAATAGTTAAGAGTGATTCAAGAGGAAGGTTTATATGTATTACATCAACATTGCACCCGTGCGAAGCCGGGGCGGGTGGCTAGTAAAGGTTAAACTTCAGTTGCAAGTACAGCAACTTTAATGGTGCAGTGTTCCAGCGGCAAAAATCGAGCAAAGATTACTTTGATAAAATGAGAGATAGAGTTAAATGTTTGCGACCGCGCGACTTTTCACAGGTTATGATAAATATACTTACCATAGTTAGTAAAATCTCTTCTTTCCAGTCGTATCTTCATTGATAAGGTCGTGATTACCACAGACGCTTAGCACCACTTTCTTCTAGGCACTCCTATCCTGCGCCATTTGCCGGCAAGCCTGGGCTTTGGGTCCTGCCTTTACTGTATCTATCCACCGAGAAGGTACTTTTCCTCTACTTATCTTCCCTTCTACGTGACCGTACGTTAGTACGTACGTACGTCTACGTACGTCTACGTTAGTACAATAGATACATAATAGTTTTTACTGACAATATACAAACAATATTCCAGTCACAATAGCTCAACTGAAACAAGGAAATACCTACATAAATCCTAGGCCGTAAAACCTAGTATTAGCACAGATCATATAATACTGTATTAGTATTACTGAACACTAGTTAGTGCAGTCTATAAATACGCCTAATTTCCTCACACGACACGACGCGCGTGCTACTTTTGCACAATATGGCTTTCAGGAGCATACACATTGTTATCTGTTTAAAATCATACTGTTTCAGTATCGTCTGCTTTATATATATGGTTCCTATATAACATATATAAAACAAACTCTTTTTAATTTTCAAATAAATTGGTTGTTCAACAAGATGATAAAATATGTAAAAAAAATCCTTACCAGTAAGAGGTTAAACAGAAAAAAAGTGTACTATTTCCTTTTTTTTGAAAAATCATCAACTTTTGGGTATTCAGAATCACGATATCAATTTAAAAATAACCCCCGTAAACACAACAATTTGTCAGCCCTGGCTGTAGAGATCTTGACCTTGACCCTCGATTGCGTGGCGCTTCTATGCGTCTTATACTCGTAGTTGCTTATTCTAAGAATTAGACGCACAGTGGGCTTACATATGCCACATTTCAATACAAGTACTAAATCATAAACTAACACAGTATTATATAAAAGTTTGCTATTTGCAGAGATTTGAAAATTAAAAGCCTATGACGCGTAAGAATACCTATAGGTATTTCATACCTATCAGAGGGCTTAGCACAGGAGCACCGCGAGACGAGTATAACACCCGTCTTTTTCTGACTGTAAAGAGTCACGGTTCTCGCACTTAAACTATCGTGAGACATATTTCAAAATATTTATCAGTACGGTTTTTACTCACTATTATTTTTAGTCGCTTTTGGCGACATGTTTCGGATTCTTTGGGAATCCATCCTCAGGCACGAGTGACCGCGGCGGTTGTGCGTCGTGTAGGCGGGCGGGCGGCGCGGGCAGTGCACGACGTACAACCGCCGCGGACACTCGTGCCTGAGGATGGATTCCCAAAGAATCCGAAACATGTCGCCAAAAGCGACTAAAAATAATAGTGAGTGAAAACCGTACTGATAAATATTTAGTCACGGTTCTGTTTAAAGAGTAACGGGTCGCTGGCGAGATACTGTCACGGCGCTCCTTTGCTAAGCCTACTACCTAGAAGAATTTAAGCATGCCTATAAATAATATTAAAAAAATAAAAAAAACATTTATTTCAGAAAACATAGGTTCCATAATATGGTTAGTAACTCTTTACTTAAGAACTATGTTAGAATATTATTTAAAGGAAAGGAAAACTAAAATAAATTAAAATTACATTAATCTCAATCAAATGAGTTCTAATTAAATTAATATATAAATAGGTAACAAAACAAAAACATAAGATGCGACCACACCCTCCGCCGCTTCATGCATCCCGTGAACTCCTTCTCATAACATAACTATATCAAAGCATTTTTTTTACCAATTATGGACTAATGATGCTCAAATTGATAGGATGCACGATAAATATAATTATAAACTGAATATAAAGAAACTGTTGCTTTTATTTGTTTTGATTTAAGCAAACACATGAACATGACATATCATCTAGTAAATTCATTCGCAGGCCTAAAAAACGGTGTCTAAAACGTGTCATAACATATTTCTGCCTTTGCACGATGTAGGTACCTCTGTTTGTTTGTCATACAATGCGGCATGGCATGAATGTCACATTAGTTCGCATCGGTCTAGTGAACATATAAAGTACTTAATTGTACCAGTCTGTACAATATAGTCTGATTCAGGTATAGTATATTAGTGCAATTGTGTTGACAATGAATGAAAAAAATATCAATGAAATCAGTTACAAAAAAAAGCATACGAAAAATTATGACGGCGAATTATTGATCATCGTCGATTAGCAGTTATACCTATAACAATTATACCAGTTATACCGAATATAATAACATGAATCCGCTTTTCAGTTTTAATTAATCGTATGGCATTTAGTTAATATATACAGATACAGAGAAATCATAAATCTAACTCCAGAGAATTAATCCACTTGATAGCTTCGTCGTTCAGTTTTATCAGGTCTTCCGGGGGCCTCCAGTATATCGAGTAGATAGGCACTCTTGGAAAATATGTCGGATACTCTGTTCGTCGGCACCACAGTGACATGCAGGAGACTCCACCTACCCGCAACGATATTTATATAGGGCACAGCGACCGTGGCCGGTGCGCAATCTATTAAGGTACACCAACTGGGAGACGAAGATTACTCGCGTCCGCAAGAAGATTACCCTGTGTTGCCTTGCACGTATCTCCCGGGTGGTGCTAAAGAGTAATCAACCTTGGCTGCTACACTGCTCTCAATGAGTCTCGTAGCCTATCACTAGATAGTGCAGAGATTTTTAGATGCTTACCAGACGCTTTTCAGTGCCAAAAGTGGAATGAAAGACTCAGTTTTTATTAATATTAGTGATATAGTGCTAGCCTATACCTATTATAATTCACCAAGATGCTTATCATGCTCCTATGACTTGTATTCCACTCAAGCGGTTGGTAGTAGCCAGCAATATACACATTATGAAATGACCATGCAAATGTGCGGCTGTGTGTACACTTTAATATAACAACATTTAATTTTTACAGGATCATATTGAAAAATTGATGCTACCTGGACGTAATGTCAATGTGATTGATTCAACACAGTGGTCCAAGCAACAACAACACGGACAAAAAAGTGAAACAATGTTAAAATGAAAGTGTGTGTGGGATAAAATCGCAAATAACTAGGATGTGAAACGATGTTGGCATGTGTGCGGGCGGGCAGAGAGGTTCGCGCGCCGGACGGACACACCGCGCAACGCAGTGTGCAACACAGTGCGCAACGCGCACGAAGCTCACAGCGCAACTTCGATTGGTGGATTGTACTGTTTTTCGTGCTGCTTTGCGTTCGGTGAGTGAATTTTTACTATATTGTAAGTTTAAAAGCACACACGTAATACCTTCAAGGGCTACATGGTGCCTCTATAACATGCTTGAAAAATAGTTTATAGAATCAAATACGATAGAATGCTTACTCTTAAATGAAAACATTGTTTTCAAAAGAAAAAGAGATGTTTCTGGTGCTCTAAGGCATTTGTTCCTAAATGAATTGAGGTATATTCGTTCATAAACGACCAAAGACTTATGTTTGAGAACTTTCTGCCTAAAGTCGCACATTAAATTATCTTTGCATTACCTTTCAGGGTAATTTCCCTCGGGTTTAAAATTACTTAACGATCCTTTCTACGTAATTTCATCACTATTATCATTATTACGTTAAGCACGTAACACATTTTAGCAAAATTATCATTTTGTTATCATGATTGCATAATGGCAGATTCATATTGGTAGCTTATAAGAAATAATGTAATAAATAACGTCAATAAACGTCGAATTATCGAGTTATACGTCATTCTTATTGAGGCATCGACATGAGATTGATGAAAAGAACCGGTCAAATATGAGAGGTAGTATATATAGTAAGAATTCCGTGAAGTAAAAACACTTGTTTCGAAATCTGAGTATATTATACTTGGTCTGAGGTAATATATTTATTTGAATATAAGCTAATATGTAGTTACCTATTCATTTTTTTAACTTAAATGTTTATCTTGATCAAACATTTTTACATTCTTTACATGATTTACCTGGCGTGTCTCCTCATGAACTCGTTATTAAATATTAAACTCCTTAACAAAAGCTAAAAAAAAAAATTTAGAATTGTTTCATTCTGCAATGTTTTTTTATTATATTCTGCATTAGTATGAAAATAAAATAATTCAGAATAAGTACAAACTTTTTTTAAGATGTTATTCGAGACAATTCGAGTCCAGTGTAGTCTAACTGAAAATTTATAAAAATTGGTTGAGATGACTCGGAAATAACTGATTATCTTGCTGAATAAGACGGAAACGGAACCCTAAACTAAAAGGATGAACAGCATTATGCGGTACCCTATAATTACGCCCAATAAATCCGCGATGTGGTATAAAAACCGATTTACAATAACACAAAACAAACAAAAACCACTACGCCCTGTTGAAGACGTGGGCTGAATAGAAAATGTGTAGTTTCGGTATGAAAGAGATAAATAGAAGCATTTATGGATTATTTTAGCTTTTTTTAATGGTTTTAGACACATACGATGAGTAAGCAGCAGCAGCAGCAGGCAGGTTGTTAAGTTTTTTCCTAAATTTCGTGAATTTGTTATATGGTTTTCAATATTCAAAACATGTAACGCCCGAGTTTTCGCTTTATTTTAGTTTTTTTTTTATGTATGATGTTTTTATTTGTTTCTGCGAATTGTACAGGGTAATTATTTATACTTACTACCTATTAAACATATACTTACTTACTCGTATAGTTTGGTCAAAATTGATACGAAGGTATACACACGTACCAAAAAAATATTTGGGTAAACAGTAATACAAAGCAGCCGGAAGCCTACTGGCAAAACGACAGAAACCCCAAATTTATATATTGATAATAACAAAAATATCCTCATTTTTAATATTATTTGGTAACTATTCTTCTCGTAATCACGATCCCATCTCTATTTATATAATAATAAACGTATCGTCAAGGCGTGCGTAGAATATAATTCCTTTTGCAGAGTTTGTACGCCCACTGGGCCAATTATGTTTTTTTTTATGAAAAAATGCTTGTTAACATTTTTGGGTTCTTAGAATTATTGTAAAGATGTTTATTGTTATGCCACTGAATGGCGAAACTGAGGCCAATTATTATTATACACGTTTTTTTAAAGAATTTTGTGAATGTTGTCAATCATGGGGGATATTTTTTGCTATTTAATTTCATTAAATGGGAAAAAAACGGATACTCTAACATACACACTACACTAATTCATATTTGTAGTATTAACATTTGCAATTTAGAAATAGATACAAGTTTTTTTCTCAACTAACGTTTCTTTTATGACCATAAAACTAAAGTTATAAAACGACCCATTAAGCTTTAAGCTGTTTTTAATTTAATCTAAGCTTAAGCGGTGCCTATAAAATTAAACCTTTATTTTACTACTTTAATCCACCGATGACACGTAAAACCGCCATAATTTGAATATCTTAGAATAGTTCAATCTAATCTTCGTCAAAGTCCGTAAAACTTCGTGTTACATCGATTTTTACGGCATACTAAATAACGCATTACTTGATTTGGGAACGAACTTAATGCAGCCTAACCTATCATTACTGCCAATCCTTTCAACGGACTATAACTTGAAAGACAGTGTGAAATCACCTTTATCTTTACTTGCATACACGAATTTAAACCCTAAAATAATCCAAATAAGGTTCAAATTGGTTTAACAGTGGTTTCAGTTATGACAGCGGATCATTTTGAATTTGGATCGTAACAGCCCCGCCTACTCGCCCTTCGATTCCGTAAACGTCTTCGACGTTTACGCAAAAGTTAACGTTTTCTCATTATGGAAATTTGTTCAGTGGGTGAACTTAAACGCAAAAGTTAACGTTAGTGAAGGATTGGGTGTATGATTAGTGCTGTCAGTCAATTTCCGTCGGTTCCGATTGCGTGTGACTCGTGTGAGTGATGTAGTAAATTTGTGAAGTCACGATAGTTGGTACTCGAAACGTCTATACTCATCTGTTTGGTGTAATTTTCCTTTCCAGTATTAAGTAACCTGACCATAGATCAGCCATTGAGAGCTAATCATTGTCATTTTTCATCGTAAAGTACTAAATAGTAAATACCATACGCAGGCTGTAACTATTCAGCGAATGCGGACTATTTCTATTTATATTTGTATAACTATTTAGATTCTTCTTAAATGCCCCGTGATTGTATCTTAATTTACACAAAGGCCAGATCGGTTCAATGGAACTCTGCTTGAAAGTTAAAACTTTAATTAAATCCTCATATTTTACACACATTTTTGACGCAAACATGCACTACCTATACAAAAACAAATTTAGGCCGAAATCAATGGGCCATTTGTTTCTGAAATAAACTTTATTAAGAAAATCACATTAGTTACGTAATTCCGGACATGCTACTTCGTATGCTGTTGCAACACCGGTCCCTGTCAACGGCGCAATTACTTTACAGACATGCAAGATTAATAGTGATCACCACCATTCACACTTCATCGACTGCCTATTGAGCTTTCATTTTACTGGAATGTCGACTTTTTCATACATTTTGCGATGTAATTTATAATGTTAACTACATGCCGTAACATATACATAAATATACCAAAGTTTTACCTAGTGTTTAATTTTTATAACGGAGATATACTCTTACCCCCTTATTCGTGAAATTTTACGGGCCTGATTTAGTTAAATTATATTTTATCCCTTTCTTACAAATACAGACGTCAAAATGACAGATAAAGACAAACGATCCAAAGGTAATTCAGGCCAGTAACGTAACGCGTTTATGAATAACGCCATTAAATTCTAGTCGTAAAAACCAGACTTGTAGTTTTTTAATTCGGTTACTCATAGTTTACAATAAGATTCAAAATAAACAAAATTGTCCAATTCTAAATACAACAATAAAAAATCGCTTATTAACAAACTACACATATAACATTGTGCTGTGTAATAATCTCAATAATCTTATTTGAAATATAATACGGCAAGCAAAATAAAAAAGGGAAGAGCCCTAAAAAGATCGCGCGATCAAATATTTGTTAATGAATTACAAGCAGTCTAAATAATGAAATATTTATTTTTATTCAAAACACTCATTAAAAACCGGCAATGAAGACCGCACCGAAATTAAAGATGAAATGAACAAAAAATAAATTACAATAAGGTAATGACGTCGTTTATTTCTGATGGAATTTTGGCCAGTTAATTGTTTCCATTAAACCACTGTGCTAACGTCCAACACAAGTGCAATGAATAAGCGTTACTTTTGGTGGTTGAATTAAAGATGCTTTTAGTTAATAAGTTTTATAACTCATCGTTCATTTGAACAAAGGAACATTTCATTAAGTCAAAACTGTCAGAGTAAATAATAGTACATTGTGCAACATGGGGCGTAAGTTAAATATTGCAAACAAGAGTATAGTTAAATCTCGACGGCTTGCTGGAGTGATTTATACTCGAGTTTGTAATATTATTACGCCCCGAGTTACACACTATGTTTTTCATCACACTTGCGATACAAAAATGAAGTATAAAGACAAAAAACTGTTAATTATAATACTAGAAACTTCGTAACTCCCTAGGGAAAACGCTTTTTCTATAGTTCCCGCTAAGCCTGCGTGCAATTCCACATTTACTGAGCGAGTGTGATCAAAAATACAATTCAACACCGCCCGTTACTTATTTATTTACGTCCAACGCAAGCTTACAGTATTAAATTCACAACAGATAGGTATTACGCTATTACTGTGCAATGCAACCCGTTAAATAATAAATTATTTTCCAAATGTAATCGTTGGCAATCAATAAAGACTTTTTATTAAAGGGGATATATATAGTCCGATATACGACTAATTCCGATATTTACTGATATCGGACAGACCAAAGATGATAACGTGGGACCATACAATGGACACACGTCCGTTTCACATTTGAGTTTTACGATCAATTTAAAAGTAAATTAAAAACCTTAAAGCGTTGGAAATAAATGGACAACTTTATATTGGCAAAGTAATTTATTGACGTTTAACGCCTCTGGACATACTGAACAATGTGGCTATAAATAGATTAGTCAATTAACTTTGTCAAAACCAGCGACAACAGATGTCAGCACTATGTTAATTAAGTATTATAAAAAAAACAAAAAACCCGACTGCACGCTAAAAAGAGGAAAACAAGCCCCACAAGAAATATTGCTTAATCAAATGCTAAAACCAAGCTATGGAATGCCGTTTAAACAATATAAAAATGCACTATGAAATGTGTATGTAATCGAGTTAAATAAATAAAAACTTATTCTAAATACTAACTAAATTATAATTTATAAATGCTGATGGTAAGTATCGCAGGCGGGGGGGCAAGTATCAAACCATCAAACGTGTGGGGTATCTATGGATAGGTCTTCAAAAATGATATTGAGGTTTCTGATATCATTTTTTTTCTAAACAGAATAGTTTGCGCGAGAGACACTTCCAAAGTGGTAAAATGTGTGCCCCCCCTGTAACTTCTAAAATAAGAAAATGATAAAACTAAAAAAAAATATATGATGTACATTACCATGCAAACTTCCACCGAAAATTGGTTTGAACGAGATCTAGTAAGTAGTTTTTTTTAATACGTCATAAATCGTAAACCGCAATTTACCTTTCATTCAATCAACTATAATATAAAAATAAAAAAAATAAAAAGTACGGAACCCTCGGTGCGCGAGTCCGACTAGCACTTGGCCGGTTATTTTAAAAAAAATGTCATTAGTCACAACTCACAAGGTTTTGCCAGGATTCAAACCCAAGACCGCTAGATCCGAGGCCAGGTAATCAACCTAGCTAACCGCATCATTAATTTATATCACAAGTCAATATTTCTATTTCGCTGATAATTTTGATTCCTTGTTTATCTCTATTTTTTGTCTTTATTTTGTTTGATGATTCATAATTTCAACTTGATTTTGCGCTTAAGTAGGTATTAATGAGTGCCCCGTTCAATTATTTAAGGTTCTGTCCGTATAATATATGTCCTTCTGTCTATCTACCCGTCGTCCGGGACTTAGTTCAGTAGCCATTCCAATAATGCCAACGAAGGTCTTTCAAAAATCTGGGTTCGTAAAAAAAGTTCAGCTTGCAAATTATTTTGTAATTGTGGATGTGGGTGGAAACCCCGCCACGAAACTTATTAGCTTTATACGGTTAATTATTATTGGATATGTAAAAATATCACGGTATTTTAGTAGGTATATAATAAAGTAAAGAATACTATCACCAATAATTTACCTGAACTTCGTTGATTATCGTATTATATTTCCCGATATTTATCGACCGGAATCACGCTAAATATTTATTTTTATTCAAAACATATTGATTATTGTCATTGTGCTGTGTTTTCCATAGACTGAAATTGTTCAGGCCCCTATTTTACCACGGTGACAGGTACGACAATTGTCGACATCACTATTGCTAACGTCACAGGCCTCCATGAGCACCGCTCCACCGCTTACCATCGGGCGGGCCGTATTTCTGTTTGCCACCATCATTGTATTCAAAAAACTTTTATTTTATTTTATTAGCCTACTTTGGTGTCCCACTGCTGGGCAAAGGCCTCCCCTCGTTTTCTCCACTCGACCCTGTCATCGGCATTTTCCCACTATTTGGGGTAGAATGCGTCCAAGTCGTCCCGCCATCTCCTTTTTGGTCTGCCTGAACCCCGGCCTGCACCGTCTATGGTGCTCCGTGGGTCCCACTCAGTAACCATTTTGGCCCACCTTTCCGGGTGCATGCGACAGACATGTCCCGCCCAGTCCCACTTAAAAAAAACTTTATTATATCGGCAAAAAAACAGGTAAGTTTATGATGATGATGATGACAATTGTCACAGATTTAAAAAAAAAATTGGTAATTCTTGACAGGAAATGAGTTCTGTGTCGGAATTTCGTGACAATTATCGTGTTTCTTGTGACAATTGTCATTAGCTTCGCAAAATAAGTAGGTACTTATTTATTAGCGATATAATGGAGTTTTTTTTAATTAAAATGTTGGTGGCAAACAAGCACACCGCCCGTCCGATGGTAAGCGGTTACCGTAGCCAATGGAGGCATGTGACGTCAATAATAGTGATTTCGACAATTGTTCCTTTTTGACTACGGAACCCTAAAATGGAAAATATCCACGATAGAAAAACCACAAATAAGGCATGTCACGTACAAGTACATTTCCTTATCAGAATGTCTATTAAACAACATGAAAATAGATAGTTTATCTCGTGAGTCATGGAGGCGTTTTATTAAATCAGCTCTGGCTGTACCATGATGGAGACATTACTTACACGATTACAGTCTATTAGTATACAGTCGAACAGATAGTGTATCGAGGGATGACAAATACTGTGATAATAGTAATATATAATAATCATTAATAATAAGTAGGGAGTTTAATATGGAAATTTCTCTGACAGACACAGGTTTAGAATGACAGAGAAGTATGAAAAGGGGAAGCTATCATATATGAACATTTCATGAGTTCGAAAGAAGCAGGCTATAGCTCTAGGCTCTTTGATTATAGAACAATTGTAGGTACACAGATTGACATAGTCCCCTCAGAAGATCAACAAGCTGTTGTGGGTACTAGGAGCGACGTCTAGCAGAGAAAACTTTTCAACACACCAAATGACTTTTCCTTAGAATTCTGTCAGTCTTTTAGAATTTACACGTGCATCGTAAAAATCTTCCTAATCGGGGGTGCATTGCATATCTATACTTATAATAGTTATAATATTATAAATGCGAAAGTGTGTCTGTCTGTCTGTCTGTCTGTTACCTCTTCACGCTTAAACCTCTGAACCGATTTAGTTGAAATATGGTAGTTTTTACCCCAGAAGTCATCCTATAAGGGGGTGAAAAGGGGGGGGCGGAAGTTGTATGGAAAATCGATAAAAAGGAAATTGGATAAACAATAAACTACCCAAATAACTAATTCCACGCAGACGAAGTCGCGGACTTAAGTTAGTAGTTATATAGGTATACATATAAATATATAGAAAACATCCATAACTCAGGAACGAATATTTGTGATAAACACACAAATAAATGCCCTCACCAGGATTCAAACCCGCGACCTCTTGCTTCATAGGCAGGGTCACTGCCGAAGAGGCCACATCTATAAATAGGACAGGATTGTAATATATAAAAAACATTCCTCGATGACAACATCTGATAATTCTGCACTTAACCAGTGCCTTTACGGCGCACTAATGTACTTATGGCATTAACTGAGCACTTTTTGCCATTACCTGTTGACAGTTATGGCCAAATGTCAGATCTGGGCACAATCGTCATAAAACATGCTTATTATTTGTTTACATAGGCTGATGTAGATGTCCTATGACTATATCGATATGTCAATTAAATATTTTGTCAGGCATAAGGTAAAAGCGGCCATTGTATTCAGCTACATAAACTAATTACAGACCTAGATATACCTTATCTTATTGTCAGTACTTGCCGGGTACTCTTAAGATTCAGTTAGCGCTATTTATTTCAGGGGGCCGATTATTGAATTTCGCGCGCTCAATTTCGTGTGGCTCCCTTCAAGATATCTCCACTACTAGGCATTTAAATTCTACTAATAGAATTGATAACAAGTGGTCAATACCACTAGATTCCCAATTTCTATTGCTCGTATTTAAAAAATATCAATTCGCATTCACAGATTTTCGTAACGAAATCGAGCGCTCGGAATAAAAAAATAGGCCCCCTGAAATAAATAGCGCTAACTGAATGTTCAGAGTCCCCGGCAAACTCGGTTCTCCATACAAACGTAGTTACCCTCTCATTTTTAAACGACTATCTAGATTGCTCTGAAACTTTGTACCTACAATAAGATAAGGTATATCTAGGTCTGTAATTAGTTTATGTAGCTTTAGATACCATAGTAAAAAAAAATACAGCGAATTTAAGTTTTTCATTCAAAACTTGTTTTTGCTCCATTTCGACTGCTTTATAAACTGGAGCTATATAAACTTATTACAGACCTAGATATACCTCGTGCCCAGGGCCCCCATCCTCAGGACAGACAGTAACAGTATATTTGATTACCCATAATAAATAGAAGATCATAGTAGAAAAATGTTAGTTAATAAAAAAATAAATAAAAAAAAATCCGATCGACAAATATCGGGAAATATAATACGATAATCAACGAAGTTTAGGTAACTTATTGGTGATAGTGTTCTTTACTTAATTCGCTTTCTTTACTTTCCAAAAGGGCCCCAAATTTTTGAGTGCCCAAGGGCCCCAGCATAGTTTAGGTCGGTCTTGTTTGTGAACCAAAGTTGTAGTACTCGGACTCGGATAATATATTATACGAGCATGATGTTACGCGTAGAAATGTCTAGGAGAAGTATATTCTCCATAAAATTCTCTACAATATTGTCTTTGGAAGTATATTTTTAAGACAGTTTTCAAATTAAAGTTCTATTTATTCTTATAAACCTAAAAGTTATATGCATGCCAACTTTCGTGCTTTCTGCCGGATGGGATCATAGATGAGGCTAAGGAGCCGCACTAATGGCTCAATTGTAACATAATCGTTTTTTAAAATATCGTATTTCTTGTATGTGACAATTGTACCTACGTATAATCCTATTCAGAGCAACCTGCCTACTTATAAACGGACAAAAAAAAGGAAATGAGTATCTTGTTAATGATATATCATTACAACTGTGACCTGTTTTCCTTTGTGTGATAAACGAATTTGTATTGCTACTCTTTCATAGTACCAGTAGGTATATATTGTGGAGTATGTCCACCCGAAGACCGACGTGTGATGGTGTTCCAGCTTCGATGGCGCCAGTTCGTGCACTTCAACTCTTAATTTTGTGTTGCGTGTGTCGCGACAGGGACTATCGAGGCGCGGCGGACTCCGGAGGTTTCGGGGAAAACTGCCGAATCCGACACAAGACCAGACAATTCAACGGAGCCACCGTTCTGTCGCTAAAATAGTGTTTAGTTTTATGTTTACCTATGAAATTTATATGTATTTTAATCTATAAGGCATTTGAAATATCAACAGATCTTGTCAGATTCAAAATTCTAAAATAAAAAGCATAATTTGAATGACGCTCCAATCTCTGAATAAAATATAAGTAAAGATAGGAGACTGGAAGACGAACTGCCGGTAGGCCTCGAACAAGATGGAGCGACGACCTGGTGAAGGTCGCGGGAATTCGGTGGTTGCGAGCGGCACAGGATCGGTCGGAGTGGCGAGCCTTGGGGGAGGCCTATGTCCAGCAGTGGACGTCTATCCGCTGACATGATGATGATGATGATGATGAAAGAAAGGAGGGTTTCTGCCTCCTGCCTTGCAGTAGGACATATACCCAGACAAAGGATGATCTATTTATAACCAGATCCATAGCTTTAGCTCATAGTGTCATTTGCAAAAACCCGCACCATTCGTTCCACGGGCTCTAGTTAACCACCGGACGCGCGCACAATGCGACACGGTCTGCGCTCGCGCATATAGTAGCTGCAATCAGTTTCGCCTCTTAGGCTGCTTACACATGAGAGGTGTAATCGCGGGCTTTAAGAGGACGGGACGGGAGGGGACGGTCCTTTATCTATACAAACGTTGTCTCCATTTTGCTTTCTGGATATTGATATTTTGAAAAATATTTTGACAAAATTTGTTGTATATCAACCATAGCTATGCCCCTACGTTTGACTTTTTTCGATTTCTTGATTATGGTAAAAAATAGGAGCGAAAAACAGATTTACAAATTTTTTTATGCTCCTAACTCTAATGATAATTAAAATTTCGAAAAAAAATCTAACGTAAGGGCATAGCTGATGTGGTTGATATACAACAATTGTCTCAAAATATTATCAATTTTGTTAATATCCAGAGAGGAACATGAGTACTACGTTTGAACGAAATGAAAAAGTGATTTCGCGCGGATCCCCCACTTTCATCTTAACAGCTTGATATCATAGCGGAAGACCGCGTTGTAGAGGTAAATCACTCGACCTGGCTAATTTTGTACGACCTGCACCGGTATCATGGTCGCGTTTTTGTCACTTGTCATATCATGCGTCACTTTCGCACTTACATACTTGTTAGAGCGTGACAGGTATGGTGACAAATTATAGACAGCCGTCCATCTTAGCCCCGCAGGTCGAGTGGACATTCAATAAATAAATGTTATGGGAAAATCTTACACAAATCGACCTAGTCCCACAGTAAATTCAATAAGGTTTTTTTGTGTATCCTATTACACGTAGAAATTCATGGTAATCACATTTGTCCATATTTAGACATATTCTCACTCCTCACTTAACAAGCGTTATTAACGAAATTGAACGCGCAATTATTGCATCTCATGTGAAACTACCCTAAGAATCCCATATTATTCTTCAAATTTGAACCCTATCGAAATCAACACAAAGTTCCCTTTTATTTGTATTTGTATAATACTAGTTTACCGTAAGGTCTAGTTACTGGTGTATGTTGCAGTGGTTTGTTCTGCGGTTGTTGGTTTTTTAAATTGACCGTAATTACACTAATTTGACGTTATTTTTGACAATGGGAACAATGACAGATAGTATTGAAAGCAAAAGTCATTTTAATGACCGCTCGTGACATGGTGACTATTATTGCTCTTATAGTACTTACCTAAAAACACGTAACAATCTAATCTTGTTATTCTAAATTGCATCGTAAAAATGTATGTATACAGTGTGTAAATCTAATACGGGCGACAAATTAAACCAGATATATAATATTGTCTTCGGTTACCGCGATAGTTACTCATGAAATAAAACTATGAAAACGGATTATATCGCGTATATTGAATTTATAATACATCCCGACGTTTCGAACCCTTTACAGCGTTCGTGGTCAACGGGTGACGGGTGACGGGAGTCTATTCGTCTAATCATTACTTAAGAAGTTTTTTTTAATTTACACTTAATTATGACCCCGTAATTTTTTTTTTATTTACCGTGCAGCAATGTACTGCAAACATTAAGAAACATAAGATGACATGACATTACGACATACGAGCTTTTTAATAGTAACTGCCAACAAGCGTTGACAGTTACTTTAAAACGCTCGTATCTCGAAACTTGTGTGGTGTATTACATTGCGGGCTGAATTATTTTGTATGGATAAAATTTTAATTTCAATTCTAAGTAAAAGTTATCTAATTACATTTCTTATGTTCTATACTAACCACCGTTAAGAGATTCGCCCGTATTAGATTTACACACTGTATATGGTGTATGCCACTTTGATGTCTTAAAATTTGCGAGGTGTCACGAACAAAGTCTTATATAATTCCGTAACAAAATTTTACCATACCTTATGAATGAAAAAAAAAAAACAAGAAAAAAAAACCTTCTCGTTTACGACGTTTACGTTTACGAGTGACGAGCAAAGTCAGAAATGTGTAGAGTTAATTATATTAGAACTAGTGGCTCTGTGTGTGAGCCTTAAACCTGTCAAATATCCAAATCAACTGAAACAAATAACTCAAACAACTCAAATAACTGAATAGACAAAAAAACGATATATGTAATAATCGAACTTATTCATAAAATTTCACGAGAACCGCTTAAGAAATGCGACCTGTAGAGGAGGACAGACGGACAGACATGTCGGAGATCTCTAAATATATTTCCCATAGGTACACTTAACTGGCATTTTTCTTACTATAATCTACGGCAATTTGACAAAAATATAATAGTCTTAAATTGACTCAAATAATCGAATTAGAGCCAATTTTGACGAAATTACAAACTATTAAATCTCGGGGCTAAAACCATTTTGGAAGGGCTGACTGGCACACTTGAGAATAAAGAATCCGTTATTTTTAGACAATTATACTAAAGTAATCTATGGATAATATTGCATCCTACTTTTTCTAAAACAGCTTAACAGATATTATTAAATCATAATTTATATAATCTCATTACAACTAACAAAGGTAATTGAAGATCTTACACCATATTAAACCTTTATTTCTTGTAATATCACTTGCTATAATAAACCTTACGTTAAGAGGATAAGACATAATTCCATTTGACATAACGAAGATCAGAGATAACATTACGAGAGATCTGAATTATCACATCATTACATTATACGCTTCCATAATTTGTAGAAGATTAGAACCAAATAAATCAAGATGGTATGTTAATGAGATGCTATTTAGAATATATCGACTGATGATAAAATATGGGATATGTGGAGTATTTTCAGACCGTTACGTAACTTTCGATGTTCCAGCTTTGAGACCACCTAGTTGCCGTTTTTTGGTCATTTAATTAGTAGGAATGTTCAAGGTCTAGGCATTTTTTCGACTAATAATGTGATGTAAAGGTATTTTAATAGGGCTAGGATTTTTCATTTAGTTAGAAACCTTTGTTTAGAGTTTCTTTGTGGTCATTGTATGTCTATCTTTAGTTTCGATCTCTCACAACTTTTTTAATAGTTAATTAATTACATGTACTTATGTTCTAAAACTACAAATGTATGTATGTTAAATTTAATCATTTATTACAGTATGTACCTATGTAGTGTAGTATATAGCGATATTATATAATGGCATTATGTACCTACTATTATGTACGCGTTATTTTAGCAGAATACAAGTGGTTATATTTTATAAATTTCCTAGTAGGTTACTTAACATTACTCAAATGCCTAGTTTCATGCAAACGTTGATATATATTTTTCTGGAAAACGAATATGTAAATAATACCACTTCTGAAGAAAATAGACATAGATACACCAAACATACACAGTTATTTTGTCATCTTTTAAAAATGCCATAATCTGTTATATTACGAACATTGTAAACGTATTACACAATAATGTTAATAACTTAAAATTAAACAAATTTTACGCTTACAAATATTAAGTTCTGATAACATAATTAAGCTCTTAAACACAGGGCATTACGATAATAAATAACTATAATTATGACAAGTAAATTTATCTCAATCGTACACTAACATTAATATAATACCCAGTTCCCGTAATGATTTATAGACGTTTGACATGGAAATTATGGGAATTAGGTCAAGTTTCAAGTTCAAGGACCTTGCTATATAATGAGGATCGACCCCCTGCTATTTAGTTAATTATCGTAGAACTATTAGAAAGTATTTGAGTCAAATGATTTCATATTCTCTTTGAGAATGTCAATCACAACACTTTGTTTTTATTTCAAAAATCCATGAATTACTCGACGGATTATGAAGAGAGATTAATGTTTTTCAAGTGTATGTTTATTTCTTTGGCCGTAAGCTCTCACATTCCGAGCATAATTACTGGGTATAGTAGGTTAATATTGGCTAATTATTTATACTGGCTGGCCTAAGATCTAGAAATAAAATATACCAACAACTGAGACCTCAGTTTCTGATCTACAATTTTATTAAGGCCCAAATTTACCTTATAATGAATTAAAGGAACCGGCGCTTACTGTATTAATGGTAATAAAATCATTTTATTACAGTAAACAGTCGCCACTAACAGAAAAAATGCTTTTATAAAGCTTTTACACGCTAATTTAGATAAACTTTAGTAGCGTTCGTTAAGTCCCATTAAGTATATCAAAACTTTAAGTTTAAGTTTTTTATTTGGCCGTATTTATACGTTTTTTTTTTGTAAAGCCTAAGTCATAAATAAATATTAAATCATTTATTCGTTGCAACAATGGTGTTACAGATGTTCTAAGAATTAATCAAGTATTGACCTATTTTATAAAAATAAGAAGATATTAAAATAGAGTAGATATACAAAGTGTCAGGATCGTTGAACCTCGTTATGGCTCCTCTACACAATGGCCCAACGCTGGACCAGCGAGATGGCCATGCGATGGTGATGGCTCCTCTACACGATGGCCCAGCGCTGGACCATTGAGATGGCCATGCGATGGTGATGGCTCCTCTACACGATGGCCCAGCGCTGGACCATTGAGATGGCCATGCGATGGTGATGGCTCCTCTACACGATGGCCCAGCGCTGGACCATTGAGATGGCCATGCGATGGTGATGGCTCCTCTACACGATGGCCCGGCGTTGGACCAGCGAGATGGCCATGCGATGGTTGAAACGCAACTACCTGATATAGTTCTGGAATGGGCCACGTGTAAATGCGTACTGCCATCGCTGGCTCACCACCTTTGATGTGCGGACGAAAAACCGACACCGTGGCCATCCCATCGCCATCCCTCCGCGACATAAGCCATCCGACATCACTACCCTCTCTACACGCTGGCCGATCCTAGTGGGCCAGTATGATGGCCCATCGTGCAGAGGAGCCATGAGCCACTGGCTATTATTTTATGTATCACGTTCTCTACAAGTATTACTTACTTTTACATGCTCGTATTTCTGAGACTCACGGAAGTACCATAGTTTAAGCTTTCAAAGAAGCTCGGAAGTTCCTCTTTTTATTATTATTTTATCCTTTAATTCCCTGAATAAAACCGACAGCCTCTTAACCCTATCTCCGCGTCCGAGATAGGGCTACACTAAAAGTGCTTTAACATATGTAGTTACTTACAGCCTAGATAAAGGAATACCCGACGGTGTAACGGGTTATGGGCAAGTGGAGGTCGTATCGCATTTATAATAACGCTTGGCAGTGAGAAAATGGACCCTTGTTTACTTTATTGTATTAAATTCTCGGTATTGGTAGGTAATAGCATAGAGTAACTTATACTAGAGCGGTACTGTCATAGTAAATTTTGTAACCCCAGTAAATTCACTGCCATCTGTCGACACACTTTAAAACTAAAATTGAAGATTTATAAAAATACGATAAAATGTATTTAAATATAGATAAATGTTTTTTTTTATTTGCATTAATTATTTTGATGATTTTGACCCATGTTCTTTCACTGATATGCGTTAAAATTGTTAAATAACAAACGAAACCGTCAACGCCATCTATACGACTGTAGGCCAAAACTAGTAGCGCCCTCTGAACGAGAATCAAATTTTCATGATTTTCGAGGCACGTTTTTTCCTTAGACTGTATCCATCTATTACGGAGTTATATCTATCTTTGGTAAATTTAGTTTATAGGTAGCCACAACCACTCGGCACAGCTAAGGCATAGATGGTTCCAATATAAAAGGTGTCACAAGTGTCACATGTTCGTTAGCGGTCTTCGTCATTCCTTTCTTAAAGATTACCATAGTCTTCCCTGTTGATTTTTTGTCGGGAATGTCGGGATCATGGAGACTGTATAAAGGAGCCAAATCTCTATGTATGAAAAGTGTCCATCAAAAAACAGTAATTAGGCGGCGCCACCATACACCGAAATACTACCAAAAACAACCTACGTAATTTGGTCGGGTTATTTGTTCCCTTATATGGTTCATGTTATACTCACGTCCCAGAGCCTAACTAGCGCCACCGGAGAGATTAGGAACTATTATTTAAAGCTTAACGCGGTCACTTTTACAACAATTCTGCCATAAGATATTGCGATCCTTTCTATACCATCCATAGTCGGGATATTATTTTCTGAACAAAAACATAGCAAAAACGAGTCAGTAATGCTGTGACTTAATAATTTATTTTGGAGCTACTTTACTCATTTAGAGATGTAATATATAATTTTATATTTTGTATTTTTAATTATTATTGGATATTAGAAATGTGTTGATTAGTTTTGTATTGTTTAATTTTACTTTAATTGATGATTATTTTAATGAATAATTCTTATACAATGTTTATGATATAAAGATGTATTTTAATGAATTAAATATATTTTGTAAATCAAATTGTGACGTATAATATGTAATATTATTGAAAATAAATGACTATGAGTAATGTAGTAACAGAAACTATAAAACTATTAGCATTTAATTTTGCATACCTAATAGTATACCTATTTTAAACCATTGACATTATATCTAAGGACGGCCCTTACGGGCAATAAGAATGGGGCCAGTACAGCGGTGTCACGCACACGAAATCCAGTCAATTGTGCAGTCTAATGCCACAACGAGATTGGTTGATGAGTTCGCCTCACGCGCGCGATTGGTCGCAACTAGTAGGTACTGCACGATTAGCTCTAATTCGTTGCCGCTGCACTAGCACTATTTTTAGTGCCCGTAAAGCCCGTCCTTAGATAATATGTCAATGCTTTTAACGCAAACTGCAGGTCTCGTGTTCGAGATTCGGTCTCACATTGGAGACCTAGGTTCTCCAAAACATGTCGCGCGTAGTGATTAAAATTACATGAATTAAACCAAAAAAATATTATTTTAATCAATCTCAATCATAAACGCGTTCGGTAATGCGCCGTCCAAGTCGCCAATTTTATCAATTACTCACCCCATTTGTTTCACCAATAAATAAATAAAGCACCTCCATTCACCATAAATCAGAAACTAATTGGTCTCTCGGCGAGTGGGCGATTGTAAGTCATTGGATTTTCAATATTACCTCCAGCTCATTAATATACGTTTTCAATGTTGTCAATTTAACTGGCATTAGATTGCGGAAATTGATTTCTTGAGGACTTGGCCGTGGTTTTCATATTTAGAGTATTTTGTTACCCTCGCGCGTTCTTAACATATTATTTTCAACAAAAACGCATTATCTGGGGGCACGGCAGTGCCCTGCCAAGCCGAATTTCTTATGATTTCTCAATAAGATGTAAGATTTTGGTGCCGGTTAAGAAGATTTATACCTACTTGCGGTAGATGTCGCTGTGAGCGCTTTAAATATGTAGATTTCGCCAATACCCTAGAATCCCTTAACAATGTGGAATCGTTTTAATGAGCGCTTTGAGTACGAGCGTTGTAGGTCCACGAAAAAGTCCGATATTAAATATGAATAATACTAAAAGTGACTAAAAATAATTGCAACCGACTTACCTTGTTTAATGACGGCTGCTACTATCGGCTAATAATTGAAATTTCGTACTGATTCGGCTAATAGGTCAAGTTTTTATAAAAATATAGTCAATGAGAAACAAGATCCTTGACATTGAATAGTTAGATACAGTGTACAATGTAAGTAAAAACTTCGTAAGAAGATGTGTATGGCGTATAGTACGAGATTATTGGATTCTAGATTATTATTTCTTCATTAAATATTTTATTACCGTTTTAAACCTTGAAAATTAATTGAAATTATCTAGTTACTAGCTTTTGCCCGCGACTTCGTCCGCGTGGAATTAGTAATTTGGGTACCTTAATTCTTAAACAAATCTGCTTTTTAAACCACCCTTTTTCACCCCCAAATTGGTCCACACTATACATTTCCACCCCATTTTTATTCCATATTTCGGGGATAAAAGTTATTCTATATCCTTTCCCATAGCTCAAACTATCCCCATACCAAGTTTCATCTAAATCGGTTCAGCGGTTATTGATTACCCATACAAATTTCCACCCCCCTTTTCACCCCCTTGAGGGGTGAGTTCTGGGATAAAAAGTATCCTATGCCTTCCCCGGGACTCAAACTATCTGTATACCATATTTCAACTAAATCGGTTCAGCGGTTTAAGCGTGAAGAGGTAACACACAGACAGACAGACAGACAGACAGAGACAGACTTTTGCATTTATAATATTAGTATGGATATGGATTACTTATATTACTAGTATTCAATTACTGATTAGATGACTATTAAACACATAAGTTACTCTGCCATAAAATCCAAAGTGTCACCATAGTACCAGTAAAATACTTGTATAAATCACGTATGTACCTACGTGATGCGTTTAACTTAAGTTTATGATTGATAGATAATTTTGGTAGACATTCGATTTTCTATCTTATTGCTGTAACCATAAAGTCAGTATTACAAGCATCCTACAATTACTTGTTGTATTTAAAATATTCATTTTGTTTTATTCGATTGTTAAATAAATCGCATTATACAACGGGAATTATATGACATGACATATAATATAATTATATCAAAAACGATTATAAGTATTATAATTATAACAAACGCCTGGTGCCACCTCTATCTACTAATAAATCAAATAATTATAGATCAACAGACAGACGAGTGGGTAACACCGGTTGCAAAAGATTTGCTCACCCGATTAAGGTGAAAATATGTTTCCTGTTATGATAACTCGATATTTTGTAACAGATAATAATGTTGAATATAACTGTATTGATTTATTGTCTTGTTTTATACCTTATCTTATCTGGCAAAGTCAATCTTGCAGGCAGATTGGTTCATTCTTAGAAACAAATGAGTTTGAGTATTATTAAGGTAGTGGCATAATAGCTCATAAATCTATTTCCCTACCTTCATTAAATATATCAACCCCATCATTAGAAGAAATGAAAAAATATGGACCCAACTTACTACTCTTGCGTACGCCATCTATAGGTACATTAGGTACTACTGTTACATGAACTTGAACAAACGTAATAGGACGATACTTGAGCTTCGACATTATAAATTAGCAACAAGTAGACACAGTGTACAAGATCTGTATTTTTTCAATTGTTTTCAGAGTAACGGCTTTAGTAGGATTGGTAACATGGTTCCAAATTGTACGAAAGATCTGTCCGATCCGATTGGGATCCGGATGGGATATTGAAATTATCTAATTTCATGCCGATTATATCCGGATTGCAAACATTCAGTATGCGTATGCGTAAAAACATTTGTGTACGAACGTGCATTTCAAGATTGGTTGAACTCTATAGTTGTTACCTTAACGAAGTAAAAGTTCTACAGCAGCCAATAATACAGTAGGTAACACCGCCTTCTCGAAATGGAAATTGTTAATTGGAAACTAGTATAAAACGTATTAAAATGTCAGTCTGTCTATAAATGGTGGTTCTTAATTTGCACGAGCGGCATAATGTCTTAAAACACTTAACCAACATGCTCTTTTACGAATTGCAAGTGGACGTAAGAGTGACACCGTTTTTTTTATGAGACTTTTTAAAGTATTTAGTGAATGTAAAATGAAATGAGTAATTGGTAAGTATTGGTTAAGACAGAAATGTAACATAGAATAAAATCTAGCAAAAAAATGTACTTACGTCGGATTTATTTAAGAAAAGTTTAAATTCATTATCAAAGAAACTTTGACACAAATGAATCTTAAGTGAAGTGTCGCAGAATGACCGTCAAAGTCTGGTTCAATATTCTTTCCAAATTCAAAACTCAACTTTTTTTCAAGTGTTTCCAGTTTGCATTTCTTTTACAAACTTAGTTTTTTTAACCCCCTACGCAAAAAGAGGGGTGCTATAAGTTTAACCGCTCTTAAACGAGTAAACCGAATTGCTTGCGTGTTCATAATCATTTATTAAGACATTAGTGTCATTTTCTTTAAACGTACCTGTTTGTTATTTTGGGTAGGTAGATAAGCTTATGCATGCTGTTATTTCAAATTTAATTAGTTTTATAAGTTTGATTGCACGTGATGCAAGTTTTCTTAGATATTTAGTAACGACATGACAACGTTCAGCGTAGAATTAAGTTTCAAAAGTGATAATCACATCAAGTAAGTCAAACTACTTACTATAATATTATTTCTACAACTTCGCGCGTTACTCGCACTCAACATCCAAAATATTGACCCAACGTCAATATGAGCACCGGTATTATATACAAAACATACAACATAAGTTTACTTGTATTATTACAGTTCACAACCTAAATTACTACGGTATACAAACGTTTTGTTCGGGTAACGGGTGCTGGCCCAACGTTGTGACATTGGGACATTCTCTAGTGCAAAGTCATAGAATTGCATTGATGGGTTTTTTCAAGTAGTTTATATTTGACAATTATTTGTTTAAACTTTATTGCACAGTAAATGTTGTACAAAAGGCGACATTAATGCCTGAAGGCATTCTTTACCAGTTAATTTTCGGGCCAATCAGAGTTCAAACACTAGTTCAGGTGCGGGAAATAATATATATTCAGTACGATGTGCAGCGCGCGTGCACTACTGCGCGAAATAACTGTATATTTCTGCAAAAAAATTGATTATCGGTTAAATCTACCTAACATATCCACGGCACAATTGGGAAATACCCCCTTATCCTCCATTGATGATTGATGGCATTGGATAGTTTTAGAACTTGGCCTATTTTTTACACTTACAATTTTCTTTAATATTTTTGCAGTTGGGTGTAACACATTACAACCAGCAAATGCAGATTATATAAGCGTGATAATACCTACAGAAGAATCGCATTCAGTTCGAATTTGTATTCTTAAAAATTAAAAACACTGGTAAACCAATTAGCCACAAATTTCATACTTACATACAGACCAATCGCTTCAAGAAAGTTTTTGCAAATACATGTCACAAGCAGAAATAAGTCGCGAGGCTTTTTCTGATTGTCAGTCAGCTGCAGACAGTGACCCCCTGCCCCCCCTGCATAGAAATTTGTTTGCAGGGGGGGTCACCTCTCTCTGCAGCTGACTGTTCGTGTACGTTGAACGTTTCTGGTTGAAATGTCACTTTTGACACTGACAGATCATATCCATGTAACAAATCCAGTTCAAATCTGTTATTACAATCAGAATAAGCCTCATACTTTCAGGAACAGTTAATTTCTATTAACCCGACTGCCAAAAGGAGGGTTATGTTTTTCTAACCCAGTGGCGACAGCGACTGTTGCGTGTGGGCGTCGTCGGGACTACGTTAATTGGTCCGTCATTACCGCCTCCGTATTAATGAAGCTTTCTGCTTGAGAAATCTTACCGGGGACCGCTTTCGGACTTTGACAATTTCTCCTTGATTTGATATTGAACTAGCTTCTGCCCGCGACTTCGTTTGCGTGGGATGATGATGATGATGATGGTTGATAAAAATAATCCTATGTCCTTCCACGGGCCTCAAACTATCTCCAAACCAAATTTATTCAAAATCGGTTTAGCGGTTTAAGCGTGAACGTGAAGAGGTACTTAAGACAGAGTTACTTTCGCATTTGTAATATTAGTAGGGATTGTAATTTCTCGCAGTTCATTATGCACGCATGCAAAAGCCAAGCATGCAAGGCAAAGGAACTCACGGGGTTATCCCAAGGTTCGATTGTTTTTTCGGAAGTTCTGGACAGGAACCACATAATCTATAATGTTCGTTATAGAGAAAACTGAGCAGGACGAAGGGCAGAAAGACTGTGAGAACTACTTCGAAACTAATGTTTTATGGGACAGCCAACTATTATTTCGCGATTTGTTCTTGTGTCTGGTAAAAGTCGTTTAACGTAGGTACGTTTACTCGCAGAGTATGCCTATAGGTCAAAATATACTTATGTGCCCATGAGTGGTATTTGGTAGTATGAATGGACCAATATTTTTTTGTCGTGTTTTCCCTTCAGATTTCGATGAAACTTTGTGAATAGGTAGATCGAATTCCCTATTCTGTACAATATAAGCGCAATTTCACCGTAGGTGTGTGTCTTATTAAATCTTCCTCTGAGTTAGGAAAACGTATGTAATTTTCCTAACTCAGCGGACAATTACATACATTTTGACCCCAATCTGAGCAGCTCCTCATTTACCAAATGTTATCAAAATGTAACGATAAAAATCGACAACGAAATAAAAATCGGCTCAAGTATGAGTGACATCCAGAGCAAGTAATATCAAATCGAGTAGAGTTTTTTTAAGTTCGAATACAGCTCCAGCCAGCTGGAGGATGTGTGAATTAGTGTCTGTTCTGCAATGGAGGGTGACGCCTTAAGTTTTCTGCGAACACAGAGAGACCTTTATCGGCTTTATCATATGGGACGGGGACAAGAATAGGCAAGGTAGCTGTAAAGGGTTTTGGTAAAAAAAAAACGCCAGAACGATACTTAGAGGTCACAAATTAAATTACTTTCAATGGAAATTTTTTTTTTTTTTCATTTATGACTTTTATTTCAGTTTTTAAACGCAGTAACGTTCTGGAGTCCTTGTAAGCTAACTTTGCTAACTAACCGCCTTGAACAGAACGAAGTGAGGGAATGTTTTATAGAAATTTGACATTACCACACTTTGTCATTGCGAAGTGTCATGAAGAGTTAGGTTGGTCTGACTCTATTTTATTTAACTTAGTGACATTAAGTATGAGATAAATATAACGCAAATACCTAGTTGTCATGAAGTCACACAAAATTGGTACACAAAATAGTTTTCTCAACGCAGAAATTATTTTCTGGGAAATTTTTTTGCAAGCATGGAAGTACCAGTCCAAGTTTTTTATAAAATTATTATTGTTAAACTTATGAATTATTTTACTTTCTCTACAATCAACATACAACCCACGTATGAAACATCAATATAAGATACATTATTAATACCTATATATGTAATTTACAACCGCTCATCTTATGGTATTTTAATTAATAAAGTAATGATACTTTCTAAACATAGCTTGATTGCGGCCATATTTAAGTTTTTAATGTTTGCTACCGGCGCTTCGTTGTGAAATAATGAATATTTAACTATGTAATGAATTTCATCGTAGGTATTAATCATATTTAGTTCAAGTATCTCATCTCTAGATATAATGATACTCTTCATCTTCGGTATATCAAAAGACTTTTCGATCGCCTTTTGTACAAAAATTACAAACCTCTTAAGTAAGGCCTGATGATGTTTTCGATAAGTTTTGACTTTAGCGTGAACACGCACAAATTCCAAACGTCCAAACGTTCATATGACAAGTCGAGTCTCTAATAACATAAATAACGTTGCAATCTTGTCCACAGAAGCAGCAGGAGCGGCGTATCGCTGGGCGCGCACCTCGTGTGCGCACGCGTCGCCGGCCTCACCGACAAGCAGCGCAACATGTGCCGCGCCACGCCCGCCGCCATCGCCGCCGTTGGGGACGGCCTCAGGTACTGTCACACTTAGGTACCTACTGACACAGGCGTCAGTCACTGTCACAGGCCTCACCGACCAGCAACGCAACATGTGCCGCGCCACACCTGCTGCCATCGCTGCCGTTGGGGATGGCCTCAGGTAATGTCACACTCAGGTACTCTACTGACAGAAGCCCAATGCTGCCTTGCTGTCACGAAACCTGGTGGAGTAGCATTAAGTCTGCATCTTGAACATTCAGACTTGGCTTATAAACAGCAAACACACATTTTCATTTTACTAATAGCGACTTACAGTGCCATTTAACCTCGACGAAGTTTTAAATGGTCCCAAACCCCAAATATATATAATAAATAATAAATATCCTTCTGAAAGTGTTACGATTTAGCAGCCAATACTTGTAATGTATACTTGTGTTGCACCTTGCACCTTATGCCAATTTCCTTAAGGTCTATTTTCTCACAGAATGGCGTATGCAGAGTGCCGGCAGCAGCTGTCGGGGCACCGATGGAACTGTTCTGGAGTGGGCGACGGCAACGATTTCGGACACGTCATGCCTTTAGGTTCGTGTACTCGTACTGTCATATCTCCAAGATTTATTAGTAATGTTAATTGGCGTACATCTCGTGTTGATTGACAATCAATTTCTACAATAGGTAAGAGAAAAGATATTAAAGTTGAAATAGAATAATCACCTGAAGTTTTCTAAGATGCAATGACTATCTTGGAACTTCGAGAACGGAGAGAAAGCAAGAAACAATTAATAACAATCGCTTACTCAAAGAGAAGATGATGACATTAATTTTAGCGCTAAGATTGATTCTACCCCATCACTATCACCAACATAAAATTCCTATATTTACATAGATCAAATATTAGGGAGTGACCCCCGTTCTGAGTCATGGCTCGTCCAACAGGTCTCCATCGCCATACAGCGGGGTAACGCTGCTAGTGTGATGGGGACCTTTGGACCCGGCATGGCTCAGAACGGATTTTAGTTTCTAATTTTTTTTTTTTCGTATGGCTCCTTATCTGGACAATATATGATAACTATGATTAGGGACATTCTTGATGAGATTAAATGAATTTAGTAATAAATATTGCTAAAATTCATAGAAGTCATAATGAGTCTCAGGTTCTATAGTAGATTCAACTTCATTCATGATCTCATTCTGATATAAAATCAAAATAGGTACAATCATAATAAATTACAACCTATCCTAACAGTATACCATCCTGCTATCCTAAGTAATAAATTACGATTGTCATGTTAATGCAACATAAATGACTATGTCAATGACCAAAACAATAATACGATACAACGATCATTGAGCAATAAAGATCGCCGTTCGTGACTTCGACTTGACCGTCCTGGGTTTGGTTTGGTTTGGTGTAATGCTAAGGCGGTAGCGTAGCGTAGCGTAGCGTAGTCAGATCAAGCTAAGTTGGCAGCGATTTTGATAGCCCAGAAGGTGCAAGTGTTATTTTAAACGTCAAGCTTCTATGAAATTATGACGTTTATTATACACTTGCATCGTCTGGGCTATCAAAATCGCTGCCAACTTAGCTTGGTCTGACTCTACGCGATTATTTATCACACTAATGTGGATACGGTCAGGTGTGTGAGCAAAACGGCACGGCAGCGGCACTATACTCTGATTTGTAATTAAATTCCAAAAAACTAACCTCACTTAGATCCTTTTTCTTCGTATTAATGGAAAATATGTAAAGAAGTAAACTCAAATTTCCCTTTTGCATACTCTAGCATTTGAAATAAATATAGATGTTTCCTTTTAGCTTTGCTTAGTTTCTTAAAACATACGGAAAAGAGAAAAAGTGAAGTTAGATTATTGGAATTTAATTATAAATCAGTTTATATACGTATATAGCGATGACCCGCTTGCACACCGGACTTCACCGGAGTAGTATGAAGACTGTTTTATGCCGTTCATTCAAAATTATATTTGGACAAAATATGTTTAACCATGTCTTAAATTTATATCTTAGGTAAAAGAATAAGCACGCTTAGAGACAACAATCGAAACGAGATTGTGAACTAGTTGAACGACGTTACCCGTAGAACATTTTCATCATATTATTAATTTTTAATCGCCTTTATTAAAAAAAAATACTTGTTCGTTAAAGTGCATGCATGTCTATTGTGTACACGAAATACATAATTCATTACCTAAAGAATTGCTTAACTTAAATATAGCAGTGAGCACACTGTTCGTAAGTTCAATTTGGTGAACATACGGAAGTAAATACCTACTCCTACTCGCTTGGCTTTTCCAAATCGTCTTTTCAGCCGTGTCAGTCTCTCTTGGCTGAGCGATCATCAGTCGTAGTTTAAAACCGATGTTCTCATATTAGCAGTATCAGTAAATCGCCGCAACGTTTAACTTGTACCAGATAATTAATGCGCGTTCACAAATAATTCTAATAGTTTAGTAAGATAATATCAAACTAAAGTTTATTACGCCATTGTCATCATGTTTACACTGATCTGTGCATTTTCATTTGACAGCTTTAATAATTAACAATTAGATATTATCATATTAATATTTAACTAAATGTTTTTATTGCCTTACATACCCCGGTTTGACAGGTGCAATTTGGTTTGACGTTTAATAAGTGCGAGGACAAAATAATGAGGATGTCGACAAAATTACGACGTAAGAATATAAAATCGTATTTATAATGAAATGAAGTGAATTATTATTTGATGTAGGTTATTGTTTGATGATGTAGTGTTATAATTATTGTCCGAATGTCTTGAATCAATTTCTAAAATTATGATTTAGAAATTGATTGCTTACGATATCGATAACACACTAAGTATACTTATATGTTTTATCGTAGAACATTTCTTGCATTAATCAAAGTTATTGTTTAACCCGGCTTTAAAGATCATTCTGTACCCTGTTAGGTATCACCTACTGGGTCAGTGCCAAACACTGGTAATTTAAGTATGTAAATTATACAAATATTAATTCATCAATAACATCAAATTAAATACTATTTTATCATATTCAATCAATCAATCAATCAAATGTTTTATTCGTGATAAACTTAAAACTAAAATTACATACAAAAGTATAACTAAAGCTATAGGAACTTATAGAATAGGTAGGAGTTGAAGTTTACCACGAAATGGTCTCGCCTCAGCATATTAATGCTGACCCGAAGGTCAGCGCTGATCTTCCGGCGGGACCATTTTGGGTCACGATCGCAGCCGTACGACACGGCCCAACCATAAGCTGAACGCAGCCTTTGCAGCAGCGACCAGCGCCATCTTGTCTACTGTCTATGGCAGTACTTGACAATGTCATTATTGACAACAACAACATATTAGTATACTTAAAATAAAATAACATTGATTTTACTGTCGTTTAATATTATTTTTGCGCTTTTTCTGTTACACGTATAGAGACCAAGCACTAACTAACATTTGAGGCCAGAGCACACCGGCTGCGTGTGCATATACGTGCGCGTGCGTTAAAATGTTAGAGCCGTACACGCACATGTCACGCAAGCGGTGTGCCGTCTCTCATAAGGGTCTGTATATTACAACGCGCACGGATCCGGTGTGCACAGGCCTTAAACGGGGTTCATTTAGAATAAAAAAATGGTTTATTCTATTTCTCCTAACTGTACTTCTAGCCGCCATAGTTTCTATAACTCCCATCCTGTTCTTAAGGCAGTCTCGTAATTAAATTCTACATAATCTTTAACAGATAAATCTTGAGCTCTATTTTTGCTAAACTAGCAAAATTACGTCACAAGCCCCGCTAGGTGCTACACAAATTTAAAACCTTATTTCTTATTCCATAAAGTTGAGTTTCCAATGAGTTTGGTGGGAGATAGGTTTTTTGTGTCAATAACAGGTAGTGATAATCTCGTTTCCAGAAACATAATTCTTTCGAACCCGATCGATACTTTACTATTTATTTATTAAGACTAGTTTGTTTAAAATCAGTGTCCCATACAAAAACAAGTCTGGGCAGTGATAAGGATTCAAATAAAAGGGATGAACGAGTATTGAGGCTCAATATGTAACATATAGGACAGTTTCATGTAAGCAATGATGATATTAATTTCATGATTTTTTTGGTTATATATTTTAAAGTCGGTTTACTAACACCTGAAGAGTCGCTATTCTGAATTTGCGCTTAGTCCTTTCGGGTGTGAACTTGTGAAGTAACTGCTAATAATCAAACATTATGGTTGAAATATGAACCCTGAATTTTGTATTCTTAGAAATACTTGTCATACTTACGCAACGCAAGTTTTCAAGTATACAAGATTCACGGTTCAGATTGACATTAGATACGCATCGCATACCTTGCGTAGGTACGTGTACCAGTTAATTCCCTGCCTTTACGTATTCATAAATTTAATTTATTTTGACTTTACTTGTTTCCTGTGTATGGCAGCCGGCATAACAGCCGTGGCGGGATAAAAAGCTCAGTACCAGGCAAATAAACGACAGCCGTCTCACTCCCACGCCGTGATTTATACGGCGGGACTAATTGACGGCCCGTGTCAATACGACTATGTCTGTCTACAGGACCGTGGTTTAAGCAACTACAAATTAAACTTTTAAAAGTCTAAAAATACGTCGCTAAAAAGCCTTCACGGACTTTGGACGACTACGCCAAACCGCATTTTCATACAAACGTAACCCCATTTTCCTTTGGATATAAATAAACATATTTTTTTTTAATAACCTGTAGTGTCCCACTGCTGGGCAAAGGCCTCTCCCTTTGATTTCCATGACTCCCGTTGTTGAGCTGTTTCCGGCCAGTTATTAGTGAAGGTGTCTAAGTCGTCCCGCCATCTCCGCCTGGGCCTGCCACGTCCGCGCTTCTTTTGCGGCATCCACTTGGTGGCTATACTAGCCCGCCTATCCGGACGCAGGCGGCAGACGTGACCTGCCCAGTCCCACTTCAGCCTAGCGGTCTTCTCCCCTACGTCAGCAATGCCTGTTCTGGAGCGCAGTGTAGTGTTTCGGATGCGATCCATCCTTAAACATTAGGTATAGAAAATATTTTTATAAGATTTTGTGTATATTAACCACAGCGATGCCCCTTTTGACAAGCTTTCATTTGCCCTGTTAGTTATATACGTTAGTTGGTTTGTTAGTGGGTCAAATCTTGGAAGCTAAATTTGACCCACTTCCCATTTTCCGATTGAGCTGAAAATTTTCGTTACATGATGTAAGTCGGGTGACAGTGCAATATTATGGTACCATCGAGCTGATCTGATGATGGAGACACAAGGTGGTCATAGGACAGGAACCCTGGGATGAAACAATGCAACTTAATTGTGTTTGGGGTTTTTCAAATTGTCTCATGAGTATTAGTTGCCTGTGGTAAAAAAAGTACAGTCAGCGATAAAAGCTTGTACTAAAAATGATATTTTTGGCAAAAACTTACTTAAAATAATTATTATAAGAATTAGCTTTCAAAAATTTGTATGGACATTGTTTTTTGCTCCTAACTGTTATAATAATAAAAAAATCGAAATAAGTCAAAAGAAGGGGCATAGTTATGGTTTATACGCACATCAAATTGTGTAAACATAATGTCAATATCCAGAGAGGAAAATGAGCATTACATTTGTATGGAGACTTCGTCGTCGTCTCCTTTCCTCTTAAGCGCGTGTAAAGATTTATTGTATAGGATGTGTAAAGTCTAAGAAAAAGTGACCGAGTTTGAAAGCCGAACTAGATGGTGCTATACGACGATTTGTATTGTGTCAGTATTTTCGGAGATGCACGCCCTCTGACGTGTATAGCTTTATACTTTTTTTTCTTTTTATTGTATTATTTATTTTATAATTAATATCATAGAGTAACTTATACTAGAGCGGTACTGTCATAGTAAATTTTGTAACCCCAGTAAATTCACTGCCATCTGTTCTGTTATCTGTTAAAACTAAAAATGATGATTTATAAAAATACGATAAAATGTATTTAAATATAGATAAATGATTTTTTTTTATTTGCATTAATTGTTTTTATGATTTTGACCCATGTTCTTTCACTGATCGTTAAAATTGTTAAATAACAAACTAAACCGTCAACAAACTGAACTGATCTGAACGAGAATCAAATTTTCTTGATTTTCGAGGCACGTTTTTTCCTTAGACTGTATCCATCTATTACGGAGTTATATCTATCTTTGTTAATATATAAGGTGAAAAAACAATAAATAAAAACAACTTAAAATTACAATAAATCTAAATAAAAATAAAACTAAACTGAACTAAACTAAATCTAAAAAAGGCCCCTGCGGCAAGGTCCCTAATATGCTGGCTGCGTTACCCGTTACCCCGCTGAACTGCCAGACCGATGCGTTGAGCGAGCTAACTGCCAGCTCTCCGGTCCCCAGGTCCCTGAGTATCTTTGAAAGACTACTTAGCTCAAAACGTGTAGCTTTATAAAAATGGTCCTCCAAATCTACATTATAGGTCCCCGGCTACCTAACTACATTTGGCCTGCCTGTTAAGGGGCCCACTGACTATCAGTCCGCCTGACGATATTGGCCTGTTAGTTAGAACAAAAATTTAACAGTTCCGAACAACTGACACGCCGATATCGTCCGGCGGACTGATAGTCAGTGGGCCCCTTTACACTATGCGGCAAAAGCAGTATTTTATCTTGATCATGTTATACCTACTTAAAATGCCGCAAAATGTGCTTTTATACTGCAAAATATGATCACAGTATGAATTATTCTGCAAACCAATCCAATTAACATTTTATTCTTATTCCTTATTAGAATGAGACCATAATTAAATAAACTTCTCGAATCTAATTCCAAATATTCCAATACATAAAATTCTCATTCCAAACCGACTCCAAATAAGTGTGACCTAAAGTAACTACAGTTAACAAAAGCAAAGCGACGCTAAGCGAAGACCAAAAACGTCACTTTTGGCACCGACAGATCAGTATCATATCGGAAACAGATCGAATAACTAAAACTCCAGCACAATACCTTTTAGAAAATCAAAATTATTTTATTCGCCGAACATTCGTCGTCATTCGAACGTCGTCATGGGCAAATTCCCTCCTGCCATAACCCACAAGAGGGGAAAGCTATTAAAAAAACTAAAACTCGAATTGGCCTATAGGTATGTGCAAGATTCCGTAAGTTTATTTCTATGAGCGTATTGTGCACTTCCAAGACCCTTGGAGTGTCAATTAACTTTTTATTTATTTATTATTTATAGCGGCAGGCGTTAATTGGCTGTTTGTTTACGTTGCTCGTTTGTTTACATTTATATGACGGGTGCGGTCTGATTCGGTCATAAATGTAGCTGAGGCGTGTTAATTTGGAGGTTTTTTTATGTGGAAGTTTATGAAGCAAGGCTTCTTTACTAAATTTTAGTTTGTTTTACTTCTTTATTTGGTTTTTTAAGTATTTACAAGTTCCGATAAAGTTTATTGCTAACAGACTTCCAAAAAAACCGGCCAAGTGCGAGTCGGACTCGCCCACCGAGGGTTCCGTACAAATTTTTTTTTTTTTATGTTTTACGAATTTATAGTTTTCAGATTTTTTTCCTGTGCTTGTTTAGTTTATAATTTTGTTAATACATTAATCCGGGTAATATTAATCACGGCACAGTCCGGTAAGTATAAGTCACAATTTAACCCTTAAATGCATGATTTTTTGTATAACTTTTTAATAAATTGAAATAGATGTGTCATGTTGTATAGATTGAGGGAATAATATTTTGGATAGCTGCATATTGAGCCACGGACCATCAAATATACGATGCATATATACATCATTATGCATTTAAGGGTTAATAGATTTACAATTCACGTATCCATGTATCCATTGAGAATGATATTAGCGAATAGTAGGTACTTTTTCGCGTGGTCTGGTCGTGGTATTTATGGTATTTTAGTAGGTTCAGCTGACTGTTTTTTAAGGTGTCCAGATATGGTGGCAAATCAGGTTTTAGGTTACTTACCGTTCAACTCGTTCAAGTCATCTCGGATATGGTTATATTGGTATCAGTGCATTCAGTATGATCTCCTGAACACAATATGTGAGATGACAAGTGCGAAAATGGTGGAGGTAGTAACTATGACGTAATAAAATCGGCGGTACAAAGTTTTTTTAATTTTCTTTTAAACATACCATGTGGGGTATGAAATGAAAGGGCTATAAAATACATTACAAATATATAACATATTATAACATTTTCACTACTTGGTCTAACAAATTATTGGAAAACGTTAAAAAATTTGACAATCCAGAGTTGATTTTGAACTGCTCTGAATTGAAAACGACTGAATGCATTATTTCAAGTTGTATACCAAATGACTGTAGATATCCTGTTCATTATGTATACAAATTATTAACCAGATATATCAAAAAATAAGAAAAATAACATCAAGTTAATCACAGTATAATTTTCTGTTCTAAGTATGTGTTGGCTAACCAGTGTGTTTCACCACCACCATTCTATAATATGTGGCAGCAATACCTGTTGGATCCATTTGCTTGTATATTTTAATATAACTGAGGACCCTAATACATTTATACATCAAATAACTGAGTATCACCTCTCACTAGATTATTATTCATGACCATTCTTACCATTGCAAATCATCGATTACTCAAAACCTTTTACATCAAAGTAGGGAATAAGCGGGTCTATCTGACTGGACTAATTGACGCATTAGCCTGTCCAGGGCTTCTACTTGTCAGCGGGAGATAGCGTTAGGGCCCTTACACACAGGCCTGCCTGGAAAATTCCCTGCAGTTCTGCGATTTAAATAACCTCGATTGTAGTGAACTAATTAACGTATTAGGCTGTCCAGTGATTTTACTTGTCAGCGAGAGATAGCGTTAGGGGATATACACACTGGCATTTTGCCTGCGATTCTTCAGCGATTTTAACGAGTTCGTAGAATTCTATGTCTCAGTGGACTACCGGGTTCTAGTGCTTTTGTAGTAGATATTAGTAGACCCTAAAAGTTGTCGATCGCGTCAAGTATCTGGGGCATATGCTCACGAATGACTTAAAGGACGATCTAGATCTGGAAAGAGAGAGAAGGGCGACGGCAGTGAGAGGTAACATGCTCACCCGCAGGTTTGCACGATGTAACAACAACGAAGCAGTTAAAATGACGCTCTTTAGAGGCTACTGTCAGACTTTCTACACGTGCAGCCTGAAATATAAGATACGCTGATGGCTTCAGATTGTATAGGAATTCACTTACATCTGTCATTTACACCTTATCCTACCCTCTTAATTCCCATCGTATCATAAAATCATTCTAAAGGCTGAAGTTTTCTCATAGCGGTACTAACTTAAAGCTCGCGAGCAACGCGCGTCAATGTACTATAAGCGATTAAGTTCAGACAAGATAGTCTGAAACAGCTCTTATCTCTAATGTTATTCAGTCAGAGGCTACATTTCAATCAGCTGACAGCTGCGGGCACGAATGTAAATATTATTGTGAAATTATGCCATCGCGCGGATAAACATTATAAAACAAACATTTGCGCCTAATCTACAGACTTAAGTGTTAGTACTTGTGATCGCGTTCGACCGTTTAATTGCATTATTCAATTAACGTTTCTATTCTATTTTAAGAAGTTAAAACTTAAAGTGTGGGTTTTTTTTATGTTATAGTTAAGTAGGCAGTCATAAAGGATCCTTGCACTTAATATGTCTATACCTATAAATTGCGACAGTGTACAGTCAGCATCAGTTCTTTGTTTTATAAATAGAGACATTATATTTACCGTTTGTAGTCAAAATCATATACTTATAACCGCTAAACTCTAATTGTTATACATGTATAAAGAGACACACTTCTTTTTGTAAAGAATAAATTAGAGAATGGTAGATTTTGACGCTTATCTGCTAATAAGAGTAATAAGGATGCTGACTGCACATTAGATGTTACAAATATAGTTATAGTTAACTATAAGTAAACATACGGAGAGTAAAATATATCCTAGAATAAACATTTAGGGTAATTCGCGAATCGTGATTTCAGCAAAGCAATTCACAATTTTACAAAGAGTTATTTTACACAGTTACCGACATAATATACAGATAGATACCTAAAAATGCTAACTGATTGACCGATGGACCGCATAGCAGGCATAGCAGCTGCAGTTCCTTAGCCACAATTCTAATCTCAAATTTTTTGCACAGCTACTAAGGAGGCCGCTTTCACGTACGCCATAACTTCGGCTGGCGTCACGCATGCGCTGAGCGCGGCGTGCGCGCGTGGCGACCTGCCTGCATGCGGCTGTGCAGCTAACAGGTAAGGATCAAAACTGTATTCACGTACACCGTCATATTAGCTGGTTTCATGAACGCGTTGTGTGGCGCGTGCAGTCGCGGTATCTTGTCTGCTTATCTGCATCAGGTGAGGAAGAAATGCCAGTTGCTAGTTTATGTTACAAGCTGATGCGAGTAAAAGGAGTATAGGCGATGTTTTGACACAGTGATGAAGGAAGCAAACGTGCACCGCGTAATCTGCATGGCTGTGCATCCATTAGGTAAGTAACAATGTATGCTAGATGGTACTTCTATTATACATCGATGCGAGTAAAAGAAAACTAGGTTTATTGTGTTTTAATACTGTGACGAGGAAAGATGCATTCACGTATTAAATGGCAACTGCATACGCGAATAAATACAGAGTAGGGAGTGTTTGATCACAATAAGTACCTAAATTATGAAACTGCGATATATTCTATATTATTAAAACTAGTTTCCATTTTTCATGGCTAACACCCAAACTAACCAAGTACTTCTTTTAGCAGGAGGCGACCATCGACAGAGCAGTTCCAATGGGGTGGGTGCGGAGAAGCCGCGTACGGAGCGAGATTTGCGCGTAGATTTCTCGATGCAAGAGAATTGGATGCAGACGCGCGAGGACGCATGAACCTACACAACAACCGCGTCGGCAGGAAGGTGAGCGAGGTATACACCTTCTGTAATAGACAGGATACCCAATTCTCTACTGAGTAGAGTCTACGCCAAGACAATTCCAGTGGTGGGAGGGATCTAAGATTCCGAGCTGCACAATCTGCGCCGGAGGCACCGGGTGTATCGGCACTAGAATCGCATCAGCAGAGAGGTGAGGGACCTTCTGTATCAAACAACACATTGTTTTCTTCATTTTGCAAAATTTACGAGTATATATAAGGACTTCCGGTTCGAACGCCATCTTGATAGTAGCCTCGTGATTAATTCCTTTGTTTTTTGCTCATTAATATTGTTTAAAGTGTAATATCGATAGCTTTATTATACAATAATCTAATGTGGTAGTGTGCAGTGAATGGAGAATTAATCTCAAAGCGTGTTTAACCACCATTTTGGAGTCAACGGCCGGTAGTCCACGTGCTTCTCGTAAAATCCAGCTATCGGTTTTACGAGACAACTACAACAACCACCGAACAGCGTCGTGCTCTAAGAGCATTTACTTTGTTCCTACCCTTTTACGTGACATTGGCTACGGGCAACACCGCCCTCAAGTCCATCAAGAAAAGAAGAGTATATATAAAAAAAATGAAAATTCAATGCTTCAAAAACAGCTTTGCTTTATTTCAACTTACGTACATAGTCATATATCTGTTTTTATTTCCTTAATTATTCCTTCCTTACAGCGGTATACATGCAACTAATTAAATTACCGCAACACAAAATACCTGCATGATGTTACAAACATTACAAAGACATTATTGATTATTGTTTTAAGACATAATAAACGCCATCGCATGCCGGCGGTCGATTAAAAAAGTTGAAAGCAAAATGGCGGCCGCTCAAAACGGCGGTTAAAAACAAAACGTTAATGTGTCGATATGGTTAAAACTAGTTCTGGATGAGCGTTAATATCTCTTTTAAGTACCACCTCACTTGTTTCGAATTATACGTTGTTATGACTGTTTAACTGCTGGTTTATGTGGAAGGTTCCGCAGAAATTACAAAATGTTTTAACATTAGTACTTATAGTTTCATTGGTCCGTTCTATGAAAATGTGACGGTTACGAGTATTGATGGTGTTGCCAAATGTCAAATATTACTTAGCTCGAGGGGTCTCTAGGTTTTTAAATTGTTATATATATCAGTTTTTGTATTGTTAATAAAGTAAAATTTCGATTAAAATATATTGATTTTATGAGGATTAGAAAATACGTACTTGATATTTTTATGCCATCAGATATACACCACTGAAAGGAAAACGGAAAAATGCATTGAAAAACGTAACGTATAAATATTTTGCTTTTTTTAACACACACATCGCGATTATATTTGCCATGATCAAATATCATCTATAAGGAATAGTTTCTCTCCCTGACTTTCTCACCATCTAATATTGGCACACACCTAAATGAGAAAGTCAGTCAGGTCAGGACATGAAGAAAAATAATTATTTCTTATAAGTATACAATACACAGTGTGTGTTCTAATTTTGCTTCTTTCCCAATGCGATCTTTGTTTAGAAGTACATTAGGGTGCCACATTTAAAAAAAACCCCTAAGTTTATGTAAATTATTTAATATTAATTATTTATTATTATTTAATTATTATTTTTCTCCATACAAACGGCCCACCCCAAATTACATACTTAATGAATACTTAGCGAGTCTTGGGTGTGAACTATTCCTCCTATAAGGAAAACAAATGTTGCACCCTTACCCACGGAACCCCACTCACACGGCTCAAAAACACCGAATCACGAACGCTCTCGGCGTAATTGCCAGCAACCGGTCGTTTCGCACAATACCGTAATTGGACCCCAAGGCGCTCGAGAAATGTCGGGGGCGACATTAGGTACCGATTACTGTGTTGCACGACCGTTTCAATCAATCGACTATTTGCCGGCTTTCTGCACTTGCCAACGACATCTGTCTTATGGGCATGGTCAACTCGTGCTGTAAGCTGTAAACCAAATCTACCGTTGATATAGGTACTGCACATCACGGTCTACGGTGTACGCCGTACGCCTGAAGTCATATAGTAGTTGAATTCTTGGCAAATCAGAAATCCGCCCGAGCACAACACAAAAGATGCTCTGATTATACCTAAAATTGTATGCTTGTTGAAGCAACCGATGAACCGGTGAAGTAACCTGTGGTTGAAATCTCACAAAATATCATTAAACCCAGTCAAAAAAAGGTTTACGCCTTGATTTTTTTTTGTTGATTAGAGTAGGTAACCTAGGTATCAATCGTAAAGCTACTTTGTATTGTATGCGTCAGGTAATCCTGAAAACCTCTTTGAAGACAAATGTCTTTCTGAAATGCGTGTCCTGGTATTCTGAATGTCTATTTGCACCCTCTAGCCAAATGGCATACCGGTTATTCAAAAACCAGTCTTAACTCCTTGGTATAAAGTTTAACATTAAAGACGAAGTAATCGGAGTATAATGTGTAGTATCAGTGACGATCACCTGCCTGCATTCAAAACGTATAGGTAGTATCACATCTTGGAAATCTTGATGTATCTTTTCATTTCATTTTATTCTCGACTTTAACTACTGTAAAATAAAGTCTTAATTACAAATGGACTTGAAGTTAAAATTCTTGCATTACACGCTTAATTTTCATTAAGTTAAAGTGGAAAGTCGAATGGAATAAATATACCAGGAGATTCTTTGGAAATTATAGTGGTTTTAGGTCTTTTGAGCTTAAAGTCACTGTCAGTCGTGGTGGTCTAGTGCTAAGTATCTATTAGAACCAGTTAAGCCATGTTAAGTAGTATCCGTTTCTACTAATGCGAAGAAACATTTGCATGAATGAATGTTTATGTGGCATTCTAACTGCATGTTATGAAGAACCCCAAGATTTTCTATGTATATTTTTACAGAAATAATGCAAGATATTGATAACTTGATTATGCTAATTTACAGAATGTGTTAAGTGAAAACAATGTCAAAACCTAAAATCATTGCATAAGGCCAAAGTTCTTATTGTTGCATTGCCTTTTTTCCAATGCGATTATCGGATTGCCTCAGAATGTTCACAAAATGATTGTGCATATATATGTGTGTAACATATTGATATTGATGCATGATATTGATGCTATATGACAAGTCATTTTGATATCAAAATGTAAGTTCGTATGCACCCCCACATATGAAATATATGAAACCAAAAAATATGTATCCATAGAATTTCGATTCGAAGGGAACCAGAAACCATAAATGTCACTTTTGATAGCTCAGGTCATATCTATCAGAAATTAATAACAAGAAATTACGAAATGAATATACATCCGAATACAAACTTCCTTGTTCGATTAACAGTCAGAACTACTATGAATTACTCAATAGAGACAAAAAAAGTTAAGAAAAGTAAAGTAAAGGTAAAGTTTGACAATTAAAAGTATGTCTAAGGTATGCCTTTTTTTTGGTTATTAAAAAAAAATTAAAAGTATATAAGTTCTTCTTGTTCCTTAGATGGTGAAAGACCTGGTCCGCCGCGAGTGCAAATGCCATGGTGTTTCTGGATCCTGCGCGATGCGGACCTGCTGGAGAGCCCTACCCCAGTACAAAGCCGTGGCCACCGCTCTCCGAGAAAAGTACAGAAAGGCCAAGCTGGTCGCACCTCAGCCGCCGCAGTCTCATCTGGTCATACGCAGGTAATTTGAGAGATCACATCTACAATAGTACAGAGACCTGTCTGGCTCGTGGGATATGAAAAACTGCTACAGAGCCTTGCCAGTTCAAAGCCGCGCTCCGAGTGAAGTCAGAAGGACCAAATTAGTCGCAACTCAGCTACTGCAATCGCATCTTGCCGTACGCAGGTATCTTGAAAGAATGGGTCAAATCTTCAGTATTGTGCTACAAAGAAAGAAAGGCAAATCATGTTAGGCAGTTTTGTCACTAATATAACAACACCGCTAAAGCATAGTTCAAGTAATAGTAGATACCTACTTATTTTTAACTTATGCGATGTTCTTAAAAAGTCTGCAGTGATTTTGATAGCATACGCAGTGCAAGTGTTATTTTAAACGTCAAACTTCTATGAAATTATGACGTATAAATTATACTTGCACTGCGTGTGCTAACAAAATCGCTGCAGACTTTTCTTGGTCTTACTTTACTTATTTATCTATGGTGAAACGAAGATTTGCAATCATGGAAGATGCGAGTATTTTACTTGATCGCCAGTCTTCAATAATTGTTGTTTAATGTCCAGATCAAAGCAAACGATGGCGGTGGGCCGGCAACCACGAAAGTCAGAGCTGGTGTACCTGGAGCCATCCCCGTCATACTGCGAACCTGATGCAGTCTCGGGGTCCCTTGGCACACACGGAAGAGTATGCAACAGAACCTCTAGAGGTAAAATACACAAGTCTATCCATGGTCTAGGCATGGCCTGCTCGACTCTAAAAGTAAACGTTGGAAAGGCAGGATAAGGTCAAGATTTGTTTAACCAATTATTTTTGCAGGTGAAGACGGCTGTGAGACACTCTGCTGCGGCCGAGGCTACAACACCGTGCGGGCAGTCAAAGCCACCCAATGCCGATGTCGCTTCCACTGGTGCTGTCGCGTCAGTTGTGAGACTTGCGTCGTCCGTACTGAGACGCATGTATGTAAATAACCGTCCAACCAACTGAGACGACTAACAACAGTACTGCAGTTGGATCCATTGCTGTTGTCGTGTGTATAGCCAACTACGTCGTCCGCGCTACGATGGGCTGAGACTTCAAGCATCCGTTCTGCCTTCGATTCCAATTACTTATGCTTTTTGACTGACTGGGTTTGAAAATAAAATATAACGGAAATGAGTGATTGCTAATGACTATGTAGGTATCGCACTATTATCTCATTGTACAATATCTGAATGTGTTTTGTAATTTGTACCTAAATATATCTAATCAATCAGCTTATTCAGGCAACCCGGTTTTAAAGCGATTGTTTACAATTCAAATTCAGTCAGTTCGATGATGACAGAACCTTTTGTCCACTATTTTCTGTCACATATTCGTCTATCATTAGTATCATTACTTATCAATTTGTTATCAATGCTTACTACTGCCATATTCTGAAATTCACCCCACCGATGATTAAACACAATTTTACAAAAAACCTCAAAAACAAGCCCTTTAGCTGCGGTGTTTAATAAGCATTTGTACATACATTAATATAATGTCTACATTATCATACTTAATTAAATATTATTAATTGATCTGTATAAATGCCTCCTATTCATAATGAAGGTATCTTCTTGTTTTGAACGCACTTCTTATTCTTGTATTCCTTTTTGTAGGTGATTACGCTACCTACTAAAATTTATGCCAGTAACTGCAATAGCTTTTTAAGGTCCGCGACGTATTTTTTTAACAAACAAATGGCAGCATAGTTAGTTTCAAACTGTCCAAAGCTGTAAACAATAAATCGTTTTTTGGGGTCTGAAATGTAAAGTATTACAATTAGGACTAAGGATTAAGTAATAGTAACTTATTGGTGTCCGCCCGACACTGGGTTTTTTGCCGAAACCGAAGGTTCAGTTTTGCTCTAGTTTCTGTCGAATAGAAACCAAACGTTCGGCCGAAACATATCACTGTATCACTGTATCACAGTTTCGGCGCGGTCGAAAGGTTCTGCAGTCTTTTGGCCGAAACTGAACCTTCGGCTGAAACATGATTTTTCTGCTGAAACCTGCCGTAACTAAAAATTTTGGTGAGACACTACTTCTTATGTCCTTCCTCGGGCATGGGGTCAAAAACTAGTTTGGAACCTTATGAAGCTAGTGCGAGCTAGTGCGAAAGTATTTTCTTACGAAGAGCCGTCCAAATCCACTTACGGTAATCTATTTTGCAGTACAGTCAGCAACAGGAGTAACTAAGCGGGCTAAGCGACCAAAAAAAAACTCAATACAACATTGTTGCTAAGAGAGTACAATATCAATTATCACGTGAACTTTTCGGCTTGGGCTGGTGGAGAGAGAACTTCTCTCAGAGAAGAGTTGACTAGATATATAGACATATAGATAAACTAAAGGTGCATCCACACCGCCAGTTCGTTTTTGTGGAGCAATTGTGGAGCAACACTGTGCAGCAGTGCCTATGTAACAAGGTAAATTACCTAATGTTACCGTGTTACACAGTGTTGCTCGACAAAAGTTAGATGCGGTGTTGATGCACCTGTAATAAACGCGTGTGTAAATCGTTTAGAAAACATATCGCCCATCAAGCTACTTCTGATGCTGGCTGTAATAATATGTAAATAAACTTCACATGTACACGTTTTCATCCTTACAACCATTTTTCATGCATTTAAAGTAAGACTCAACGGCTTTAAAATAGTATTTTTAAGTGTTTCTTAAATTTAATAAGTACTTAACTCGTCTTAAACATTCCACGTAGATTAAGTTAACTTATTCACTTAATATTGCGATTTTTTTGAATAAAAGTTTGACACATTTGAAATGTATTTTTATTTTAATTAATATTTCGAAGGTTATCCCATTTGACCCACAGTTTGGTAAATTGGTAATAACAATGGCTTTACTGTGAGCTAAAGATGGCTACAAAGGGGCGTATAGTTATAGTCCATACCCTCCCGCACAATGAGAGGAGGCCTGTGCCCCGCAGAACATAGGTATATATATATATATGTATAGTCTTGATCAGAAAAGTGATGATGACGACCTGCCTAATGCATCAATAATTGATGAATAGTTACCTAAATTTGGCAATGCCTATTAAAAAGTAGGTAGGTAGCTAACAGAAAGTTCAAAAAATTTATATGTACTTATTATTAACCTTTTCGACGCCGTGTCAAACACAAAAGCTGTTTTCCAGACGCCACGTCACCGAAGTGTCAAAACTGAAATTGAACTTTATACATACGCATGTAGGTCTATGTTGCTCTGTGGTCTATGACCGCTTAATCGGTCTTTGGCGTTGAACCTACGGTGCGTATATATCGGTCATTGGCGTCCAAAAGGTTAATTGACGTAAAAAACCAGATGCACATCTATATTATAGTTTTAAAATATTGAATTTACCCCAATTTGTATTTGCGAACGGAAACAGAACCTGACGCGGCGTCAAAATACCCAACAACATCGCGTCAATGTCGGTGCCTAAAGGTAGCTAGGTTCTTCATCTCAAATATTAAATTAGTAAATATCTAAATATCCAGCAAATATATATACAGTAAAAGCACAGCGACGCTGAAAAATAAGTAAGTAGCTTAAACTTTTCTCACAAAAGTTACTAAATGTCGAAGAAATTGAATCCTTTCCGCTGAATGTGAGCCTGAGAGCTCCCAGCGGATTTCACTCGTTAAAAGTTCGCGTCAAAGCGTATTCGATCTTTACAAATGACATTTGTATGGATTTTTAAAGTTTTAATTGGCTTAGTTTGAGTTTCGTTATACTTATCTGGATAACGATGCGAAAACTCGTAGGTAAGTAACTTTGTAAAAAAAGTTATCACGATAGGTTGGGGTTGTGGTAAGTAATTAAAAACAACGTTTTACTTGACTCCACCCTTAAATATGGCATGTGTTTCTAAAATTACATTAACTTAAAAAAATAAACCAAATTAGAAGTTCCTCCAGCAGGGGCAGCGTGTATCCGAAATCAAAGATAGATATAACTCCGTAATAGATGGATACAGTAAGGAAAAAACGTGCCTCGAAAATCAAGAAAGTTTGATTCTCGTTCAGAGGGCGCTACTAGCTTTGGCCTACTGTCGTATAGATGGCGTTGACGGTTTTGTTTGTTATTTAACAATTTTAACGCATATCAGTGAAAGAACATGGGTCAAAATCATAAAAATAATTAATGCAAATAAAAAAAATCATTTATCCATATTTAAATACATTTTATCGTATTTTTATAAATCTTCATTTTTAGTTTTAAAGTATGTCGACAGATGGCAGTGAATTTACTGGGGTTACAAAATTTACTATGACAGTACCGCTCTAGTATAAGTAACTCTATGCCGAAATGGAACGACAAACACTGCCAAGTTTTGGGTTTTACTTGGCTATTTAAGATCCTCAAGATCTCAAGAACAACGCTTTTATTAGGTTTTATAGCAAAGATATATATAACTCCGTATAAGATAAATAAAGTCTAAGGAAAAAACATGCCTCGTAAATCAAGAAAAAGAGAATCTCGGATAAATGGCGCCACACCTTTGGCCTGTTCGGCCAAAGGTTTGTATTGGTGGTAGCGGCATCTGTGCGAGAATAAAATTTTCTTGATTACCGAGGCAGGTTTTTTCCTTAGACTATTCATCTTACACGGTGTAACATGAGGATACCGAATAATTTTAACAGCGTATTCCTGATCATATTTAAGACTAAAATGTCCTATAAACTTTTCTGTAATTTGCCTAGTTTCAGAGTGAATACCAAAAAAAAAACAAGTTTTTATTGTTACATAGTGCAAAACGCATTTTTGATGTCGATGTTGCCACTGTACGACCATCAAGCAACATCAAGTAACACTTTGTAAAAACTACGTTTTACGAAAAAAAAAGTAAAAGTCCATTTTAAGTGACAAGTTTACCAATAATATTAACTTTTTATGTACAAAAACATCTGAAAAAAAGAAAAAAAAAATTTTTTTTTGTGAATTTGACCTAAACATTCCATTTTTTCCTTCTTTTGGCCTCAGAAAAGCGTGGTTAAAATCTTTCGGTTTCCTCGTGAACAGGTCTTTGGTAACTCTATACACTTTATTCTCTGGCTATGGATACATTTTATTGCCAGCCCGTAAGCTTACAAAATGAATCGATGTTGACAATTTGGCAGCTATAAAGCCTGTTTCAACCAAACATGCCGTTTGATAGCGCCCAACGAGCGTTTCATGCAAATTCACACGCTCTAAATTACCAACGTTTACAGCAATTTGTTGCTGCTTGATTTATTAGATCAGTCGCGTTTTGGTTACATACGATTAAATTAACTAATATAAACGGGAGCACAAATTATGAAATATGACAATAACTTTAAACATCCAAAAAAATCTTGATTGTTGTGTGCACATTTAAAATGGTCAATACAGTATTTTTAAGAAATGTTCAGAATAAGCGAACGTTTTAACTGTTTTGACCACGAAAAGTTAAAGTTGAGTGAAATTACTAACAATTACTAATTTACTAGTAGCGACATCTATTGGTCACATTGGCAATGTACACACTACTCATACTCTCAATAGATGTCACTATAAATTTACTTTTGCTACTTGTCAACAGAGGGCGGTATTAAAAGTTAATCTGACAGTTAAAACATGGTTCGTTCCACGCTAAAATAAAAACAAACCTCAAAACATAACAAACCTTATCAACTTAAACTAATTTTATCAAATTCAAAGCAGTACCTTATATTCAACCCACTTCAACCATAATTTATAGTTTTATCTTCATGCTTGCAGTTTTAGGTATTGTATAAAATGAGCGCGTTTATACCAAGGTGAAATCTGTCAAGCTGCGTGAAACGGAAAACTACTGTTGTGGCGTCTTGTTTCGCGTACCGTATCGCACTATGAATAAATATTATTTATCGTTCTTATCAGCAATATATTGAAGAAGATTTTATAAATATGCCGAAACCAACTTGTGTTCAGTGCGGTGCAAACGATTCTCTCCTCTGGCGGAGTGCAGAAAACGGTCAGATCTGCAACGAATGTCACCTCTCAAACGCTACTACTAAAGAAGGAAGTCCACCTTTTACGTTCAAAACTGAAGTGGAAGTTAAACGCGAGGATAAAGACGAACCAGAAACTAAAAATGAAAAGACTGAGGGTGAGACTACACCCGCAAAAGCGACTGGGAAAGGTACTAGGAAGAGTACAAGAGCGACTCGATACAAGCCAAAGACCCCCGCGTCAGTGGCTCCTAAATCCACGGCGCCTCGCGGAAGAGGCCGCAGAAGCATCTTCAAGAGACAGCCTTTGAAGGCGCCGACAGCCACAGCCACTGTTGTGACCAGTGATTCAGTATTTTATAAGGTAAAGTTTGATTGTGGCTTCTGTCTTTATACATATTCGCTTTATCGAGTACTAGTTTACATAACATTGGTAAACTATGAATAGTGATCGGTAATAGCGTTTTAATTTCATGGCAGCTTGGTCAAGTTAAAGTATAGGAAAGTAACAATTTTGAAACAGGACGTCAATTAAGGTTCATATAAAATATTAAGGTTTATTAACCTTAATTAATAATTTTAGCTGAATTTTACATTACAGATTCCCTTAACAACGCTGCCATGAAATTAAAACATTGTTACCAATCACTAACTATAACATGATATGTGTCAGTATAGCGCTAGTTAATTTACTTGTAATAAAGATTATAAAAAGCATTTTCTATTTTTTCAATAAGAATCACAATTAAGTATTCAAAATAATAATTAATACCTATCATATTGCTTGCACTATTCTAATACAATTCCTAAACCATAATAACACACCATTATAAAACCAGTTAATATTACCTTTTTAATAAGATTCTTTACAGGGCAACTACATGCAAGTGGGCGACATAGTCTCAATGATCGACATTGATGGAGACACCTACTACGCTCAGATCCGAGGTTTCATGACTGACCAGTATTGTGAGAAGAGTGCTGTTGTCACGTGGCTGTTGCCAACTAAAGCCAGCCCACCTCCAGAGAGTGGGTTTGACCCTGCTACCTACATTATTGGTAAGACATGAAAAGTAATGTTTTCTTCATCCTTCTGCCCTACTTGTTCCAATATCTTTAACACATTCGTGGACACAAATACTAAATTCATGTAGTTTTTTGTTTCATTTGGCCTATGACACATGACGTCACTAGGCGTCTGTGAATTTGTTAATAACTGGCTGGCTTTAAAAATAGGAAACATGCCAGAGTTAAAGTATTAAAATTTATATAGAACTAAAAAAATAAATAAACTACTCCACGGGTAAATAATTATGGAGCTAAGAATATTAAAATGGCAGTTTGATATCATCTATAAAATAAAAAAATATTTTTCTATGCAATAAATACCTACATTCATAACCAACACTGAATTCACTGATCATGACCAAAGAAAAGTGTATGCCGAAGTGTAAAAAATATAAGGAAACATGAAATACAAAATTGGAAATGATTTTTGTATAATTACTTGTGTTATTCTTGTTTTTAGGTCCAGAAGAAGAGCTGGCGAGGAAGCTTGATGTAATGGAATTTGTGATGCATGCTCCTTCAGACTACTATAAGGCTAGTAACAGCCCTTATCCTCTGACCGACAATGAGGTCAACAACTACTCCGGATACATTTGGACATCACTTGAGCCTAGAGAAAGGACATAGATTATAATTAAAGTTTTTTTTCTTAGCTATATTGGTTTTATTACATGATAATAGGGGTATTACTGCAATGTTCTGACGCCAGAGTGCAGCACTAGCACAAATTGTAAACCATAGAGTAACTTATACATAAGTACTATGCCCAAACACCTTAAACAGTTTTTTGACAAGTTTTCATTATGACATTGATGCGTCAAGGTGGTTTGATTACAGAGAACCTACCGCGAAAATCTGCCTCTATCGTTTGAACTTTGAATATGCAAGTGATAGAGAGGCAGATAACGAAATTACGTGTTTCGCGATAGGCCCTCAGTTTATGCTAGTGGCACCCTCTACGTAAAGTTTTTCGTAATATTCCCTATTATTTCCTCCTTAATTATCGCTCCTTAGCCCAAGATGTGTAAAGGACATAAAATTAAGCGTCTGCATGGCGTTTTATAGCGAATGCAAGAATATATACATGACCCTTACATAAAAAAAAGTTTGGTGATTCTAGTGAAACGGTCGTAATATTCTCAGTAATATTAGTTTTTTGTTTTTACCGCAATGTAAAACCAAGAGGAGAAATAATTTCGCTTGTAACCAAAACGCAAATAAACAACTGTCATTTTCATTTTTTTTTAATTTATTTCATGACCATGGACTGTCATTTTCATTTGATCCAGTGTTGCCAGGCGTATGATAATTATCGTAAATGTACGATAATTTGGGCTCCGGTACGATGTACGTTCCAGAGAGCATTCTTACGCAAAAGTACGATAATTTCAGCTCTACTATTTGAAGCAAAATATGATACTTTAGCACCATTTGGGGGTTCCGCTCCTTAGTGTAAGTCAAAAATGTAGAAATTTCCTGTAAACCGTTTGGATCTATCACAAATTTACCACAAATACAAAACTGATTTTTGCGAAATTTAGAAGAAAATTGCATTTTCTTCAATTATACATTGGACATGTGAGCTTATTTTGCAAGAAATTTTTATTAGACGTACCCGTACCTAGTGCCTTTTTGACGTAAGAGGATATAACCAAACGGAGTAGCCATCTTAGCCATTAACAGGCGGTTCCCCAAAGAGTAGTATAATATATAGGAGACGGTTCCCTCTGTCGAAAATAGGCGGCCAATGGGCATACACAATGTATGGACTGACGTTTATCTGACATGGCTATTTTTTCGTTACATATACATTTGAAGTGCCCCTCAACGCAAAAATCGGCACTGTTTTGTACAGAAAATTACAGACAAGGCGTCTCCGTTTGGTTATATCCTCTAAGCTTTTTGATAGGCGTATGATAATTTTTTCATTGGTACGACAATTTTGATATACTTTGTCAAAGGACTGTCTCATTTCAAACATAGACAGAGAGAATCATACTATCTTTGTCTTACACTAGTACTAGCACCCAAGAAAAAAGGGTGAGTATAGTTTTTTTTTTTGTTTTTATTTACTGACAATTTGGTTTGACCAACTGTACTCAAATACCATGGAGACTATATAAAGGAGCCAAATCTCTATGTATGAAAAGTGTCCATCAAAAAACAGTAATTAGGCGGCGCCACCATACACCGAAATACTACCAAAAACAACCTACGTAATTTGGTCGGGTTATTTGTTGCCTTATATGGTTCATGTTATACTCATGTCCCAGAGCCTAACTAGCGCCACCGGAGAGATTAGGAACTATTATTTAAAGCTGAAAGCGGTCACTTTTGCAACAATTCTGCCATAAGAGATTGGCATCCTTTCTATACCATCCATATCAAATACGATAATTCTCTTCCGCTCACCTGGCAACACTGATTTGATCTGTCACTGGCTCTGCTCACTCACTGTTGAATTGATTCCATAGAAACATTCGCGGCATCATACTGAAAAATAGTGTAAAAATCAAACAAATACAACGCAAAAATAATTTTATCAATTAATTAAAAATGAGTCGTAAAGAAGCACTTTCGTCTTTCATCCAACAAATCCACGGGCGACCTGTGGTCGTTAAACTGAACAGCGGTGTTGATTACCGAGGTAAGACATTGTTATTCATTTATTATTTTAATAATAGCGTGTTAATGATTATAAAACTATTGAACAGTAATGTTCTGCCAACATATAGTTAAAGTTATTTTTTAATTTAAAATCTAAATGCATTTTTTGCACTTCGAAAACCGGTCATTCTTTCGACTTCAAACTTTCAGAAAAACTTCATTAGTCGTGTTAATAACCTTTATGAACACTTAAATAAGATTGATATTATATTAGTACATCACCATTTACTGATCTAAACAAAGGGAGACTAAAATTATTGTTAAAACATATTCTAGGTTATGTTATTTTATTAAATAACCTTTTTTTTGACATTTTTAACACCGTTATTTGGAATCATGGCGTAACTTATTATCATTTAATATACTCTTTATTTATTATTTTTCTTACGTAAGGTTTTTTATAATAAATTATTATTAATCAATTAATTATTATTATAAGCAAACTAGACTACTGCTGTCATCAATATTTCTTGAGATCATTTCCAAATTTGTCTTAGGTTAGTATTCCACCTGCCCAATATTTGATCAAATTTGTATTTGCGTCTCACATTTTGCTTAATGAGAGAGTGAGACTCAATGCACATTTGATCAAATATTGGACAGGTGAAATACCACCCTTAGCTAGACCTAGCCTCGTTTTCGTGTTCTAAACAGTTCTGAGCGAGCAATTGTTTGTTCGTTTGATATATGGAAACACTTGTTCCAATAGTAAATGGGAAGAGCAAACATTTGCTCAAAACAAAATGTTTTCTCATAACACTCAGTAAACACGCGGCTTAAAACAGTGGGATTTCAAATATTTCAATACTACTGTTACAATTACAGGTGTCCTAGCATGTCTAGATGGCTACATGAACATAGCTTTAGAACAAACGGAAGAGTATGTCAACGGTCAGCTAAAGAACAAGTATGGCGATGCCTTTATCCGAGGAAACAATGTTCTGTATATCAGCACTCAGAAACGAAGGATATAGTCATGGTTTGTTTAATTAGGGTGTAAGGATACAATAAAATATTTCTTATAAAAAACATATTTTATTACTTTACTATCTAGCCATTGATAGCATCTAGATTGCAGGCCCATTCTGGAGGAGAGAAGCAGCAAATCAGGCTGCTTGAAGGAGATTTAGAGAGGTGTATGCCCAACAGTGGGCGCATACTCGCTGAGAAGGAGGATGGGGGACCATCTAGCCACTCGAGAGGCCTATAAAAAGGTCTGTCTAATTAGAATCTTTATTTTGACGAATCAAAATACTCATAATAGCCTTTGTGTTGGCTAGTTTTGATGTCCGGGCAGCTAGAGGTTAATTTATAGTCAATCTAGACTAATCTAGAGTATTTATAGTCAATCTTCCACAACTTAATCACTACATTTAAGCTAATTTAGCCTTTAACTTTATAGTCCCAATAATTCCAAATATTCCTACAACACTGCTGTTCACTGTTCATCTAAAAAAAAAATTTACTATTTCAAAAAAGAAATTACAAATTTAACTACTTACAGACTTAGCCTAATTTACACTATAATAGATCTACGCTAAGTATATAATAGATTGTACAATTCCGTACAAAACTTTGGTCTTGTTTCCATTGATTAGAAAGTATTAGCCCCTCAGCTGTGCAAAGACCCCTGATCTGATGTAAACTATTAACTTTCCACAGCTGAGGGTGAGGTGTTAAATCACCTATTACTTTAGTTCCAACATAACGTCCAATAAAAAACTGCGTTTCTTCTATAATTTAATAGTCTACATCATTTCTTCCGTAAGTATAGTAGAATTTTACATCATCATATACCTGAAACAATACAAAATTCATTCAATTTATTGATATATTTAGGGTTAACTAGCCAAGTGCCAGCACCCGACCCGTGTTTGGCACCTTCTCACCTACTACCTAAATGGGGCATTTTCTATGAAAAGGGACCTTATTGTCGATGGCGCTTACGCCGCACAGCGTCGCGCGGCATTGTATTTATATCGGAGCATTGTTTATAATGGCGTAAGCGCCATCGACAATAAGGTCCCTTTTTATAGGAAATACCACAAATAACTAAGTTACGCGTTTTACATACAAAACTTCTACACGCTCTATTTTCTCTGTATAAGTAACAATTTTTAGAAACTACTACTGGTACTAAGACGGTTTCATGTAATTTAAGCATATTGTTTTAAAAATGAGAGCGTAAAAGCGGCTAGGTTCGTGTAACTTACAAGTTTTTTTGGTTAGTTCCCGATTCCCCGGATTCTTGTTTCGTCGGATTCTCGTATATTCGGATTGTGAGTGTGACGTATACTAAAGTAAATCCGGCGAATCGGGAACTAACCGCTTTTTTTACTATTTAGTATTACATACTTACCATATCCCTACCACCGCTAGGCCCTCTACCGTTCCCCAAATCCGCTATAAGCTTCTCACCACGCACACCATAATTCTTCACATACTCATTCCTATCTCTCCTCCCCGCGTTAGTATCAAAACTCGCATCCACTCTGTAGTTCAAAATACTCCGGTCGAACAGGGGCGCCCAAAAACTAGAGAACTGACTCTCACACACCACTAGGGCTGATATAAATATTAAGGTTTTTATCATTTTTGTGACTGGTTTCCATCGATGTTAGATTACGAGTGAGATATTCCGCAAGTAAGTAAATAGACTTATTTAAAAGCTAACATATGCCAAGGCTAGCTGATGTGTACGTACAGTTGGCTTTGTTTATGTTGAACGAAAATGTTTGACTGTTCCTAAGTCGCTGCCAGTAGAGATTAATATAATCTAAGTATGTCAGTCTAGTTTGTCTGGAAGAGATCGCTTTTTAGCGATAAGACCGCCTGTTGTTTAACAACTGTTCCACCCGATATATCCTCTGTATGGCGCTTTGACCTTTGTTAAGTACCACCATCTTTTTTAATTCCTGCAAATATATCAGCTGTGTATTGTGGAGATCAGCGAATGCCAAGGCGCTAAACAAAATCTATGGCCCTGAGACGTCACTAAACGGCGCTAAGTGGCGCCACTGCTGAGAATGAGATGGACTGTCTTTATCATTTAGTCGTTAGCCTCAAATGTTGTCTATTATTTAACTAGTGGCGCTGTGAGCTGTGCTGTACACCTCGCGAGCATAACTCGTAATTGAATAAATGTTGGCGGAGCGGACTCGTAATTGAATAAATGTTTCGAAAAAAATAATTACTGAATCGACAATAATAATCTATTTAATTATCGAACCCGCTCACATAATTTCACGAGAATCGGTTGAGAATTGCGACCTGTATCACATCCAAACATAGATAGGTACGAAAGCATTGCCCAAGCTGAAACGGAGACCTTCGCTAACGCTCGGTCAATTAAAATATATGAACGGGGAGTTTCACGCAGAAGAGTGAAGTAGTAATAAAATAAATTTGGTATAGAGATAGTTTGAGTCCTAAGAAGGACAGGATTAAGAGGGTGAGAAGCGGGGTGGAAGTGTTATATTTGATGCATCGCTTGATAATGATTATTTTTAACCAAAGATAGATATATATGACAGTACCGCTCTATCTTATTATATCCTCTTTGGTAAAGGTTAGCCTAAAATGGAATACCTACCCACTTAAGCTACAAATATATTGATATATCCATGAGTTGGTGGTTGGTTGATGGTTGGTTGGTCGAGCCCATTGTTTTAGGCCTAACAATAACCGCTAGGGCACTTAGGTGTATTGTATTGTGTTTAGCTGGAACTCCAGACATAATGATATTAGATACTTGAAACAATACGTTGCATAAAAACCATAGTCTTGCCTATTTAAGTACTTTTTGTTTGGTTTAATTTGTATCTATAGTCTAGCTTATTCCTGGATTACGGCGACGATTTACAAGATGAAGTCTTTTGTTATATCTAGAATTATAATTACGTTCAGTCAGCATCAATAGATTAAGTAGACATAGTGCTCACTCCATACATTCGTTTTGTTACCAAAAAGACTATTATTTTCGTAGTCGTTGGTAGTCGTCAAATAGCGGAATTATCAGTACTGCTACTCGACACTAGATGTCACTTGGGTCGCGACCGACGAAGTGTATCGCTCAACAGTTTACAACTAATATCCGGTTATAAATAGCTGAAAATCGTTGAGAATTAGACTACGTTCGTCGCAATCTATTATCAAGTAGCAGTACTGATAATTCCGCTACTTGACGCTAGATGTCGACTATGAAAATTATTTAGTATTTGGTAACAAAACTGATGTATGGAGTGAGCACTCTATTTCAACTTAATTCTCTTTAGTTCTATTTTGAATCAAAATTGCATTTATCTATGGCAAGTTTTGATGACTTGGCTAGAGGATAGAGTGGGTACTAAAGGATAAAGTTACTTAACTTGCATTGGGTATTTAATAACATGAGAATACCACGTTACCGAAAAACCTGTTTGTCCCCGAAATTAATCAGGATTATCGTGCCAACTGTACTTTTATACCTTTATTCAGTCCAAGACAACACGTAGATACCTAGATACTAAGATCATATTCACAGTGGTTTACGGTCAAGGAGTGCTAACAATGAGGTAATAACTACACCATGTTTCCTTATATCCTTATATTATCTACTAACACTTTATACAACTTACACGTAAGGGGCCGTTCAAATATTACGTAACGCAATTGGGGGGGAGGGGCGGTCTTGTAAAACGTTACGATGCGTTACAGGGGCGGGAGGGGGGTTTGGAACAAGGCGTTACGTAACATGTTCTTTTAAATAAATATCATTATAATCACGCCTATTTCCCGGAGGGGTAGGCTGAGACCACGGATTTCCACTTGCTACGATCCTGACATACCTCTTTCGCTTCCTTTACTTTCATGCTATAACATTCCTAATACACGGTCGCTCATTTCTTCAATTTTATGATTATACTTTCCTAAACATAATTGTGACTTAGGTAAAAATTGTCACTTTGGTGTTACGTAACTTTTAGGTAGGGGGGGAGGGGGTTACAGGAAAACATTACGGCGCGTTACACGGGGGGAGGGGGGGTCAAAAATCTTCGAAAATTGCGTTACGTAATATTTGAACGCCCCCTATTATTCATATACTTAGGTACATAGATACAAAAGATGTGAAAGCTATATATCTTTTTACATTTTAGTGTAATAAATTTAAATTTATAGAAATTAAATTAGGTACAAAAGTAAATGTTCAATCGTGGGTTCTATAGTCCGACTAAGCTAAGTTTGCATCGGGTCGACTTGGCAGTGTCAATGTATGGGAGCGCCACACTTGATATAGCACTTGACGTCAAAACTTAGACGGTCTTCATATTGGATGCGGATCCGCACGCCGCTGCGATGTACGAGCAGGACATCGCGATATACTTTTTATAGAGCTGTAACACACATCGGAGCGGCGCGGCGAGCGGACAGCATCTCAGTCTGATAACCGGCTTAGCGTGGTTGGACTCTACCACAGAATAAGTAATAGACTCTACCTTAAGCCCGCTCCAGACTACGCGGCGCGAAGCCGCGAACGCCAGTGTGGAGTCGATTTCGCTGATTAGCGAACTAGACTCCACACTTCAATTCGCGCACGACTCGCACGAGTGTGGAGGGAGCTTATTATTAACTAACGAGTTATTTTAAATCAATGGATTCCTTCTAAGGGCGAATAGGACTTGTATTGGTACAGTTCTGGGCCTCCGTAGCCGTAGAGAAGCTTTCCTCGTCCGTTCTCGTCGTAGTACGGATACCGGTATTTTGGCCTGGAACAAATTATCCAGTGGTTAAGTCACAGTTCATACTAATTTACCTACTGTGTTGATTAGTGGAGTCTAAAATGGAGCACGAGCATGTGCTTACAACTTACAAACATTTAATTGGAATTTTTGACCCTGGTGCTTGCTTTTGAGGTCTTGTATTTTTTTACTATTTCAATATATTTTTTAAGTTTCCAATTTATTGTGACAAATTGCTCACTTTCTATCTATTTAACTAGATTTAGTTATAAAATTCAACATGTCTGTGTCAACATGTGTATTTGCGTAAACTACTTACCTCTCAAAATACTGGAAGTTAGGTGCCCTTGGCTGGGGAACCGTAGAATCTGCCGAGATGAGCAGACTGAGGACAAGGACGAGCTATAAAAAAATAATATCCTTGATTAATTTTAAGAAGTAAAATAGTCAATAGTACTGCCATCTGTTGTTGAGTAGAAGAACTTGTGATTTTAGATACAAAAAAAGATGGCAGTAATATCAAATGCACGGGAAAGAGAAAGTTTATGATTGAACATGTTAAAATATAAAAAAGAACCGTATCAACACCGTTATTATCAGTACTTTACGATAGATAACGCATATTTAGAAAATATACGCGGGACATTTTGTAATAATTGTTGTACACACGCATAGCCTTTCTTCTCCCTACATTCTTATGAGATTAGAAATCTATCTGTAACCTTCAAGGATTACATCCTCTGACCCACTAAATAACTTCGTAACACACTTATGCAGATTGCATAATGAGCACTTACTAATAATACGATTTAACACTCACCGTAAACAATACAATCCTTAGGCACTCCATAACTTTTTAATATTATTGAACTCGCGCCAAAACAGTTGTCAATTTTTCGAAAAAGATTTCGACCACGGCACTGCACATACAGCCGTACGTGCGATTCCCTGCGTAGCGGTTACAAAACTGAGGAGTCAGGAGAGGTGGAAAGGCGATTCTAGAATTTTAATGATGGTAGGTAACAGTCACCTACTTAGTAAACCTGTCACATTTACAATAGTTTGAATAGATAATCTAGTAAGTATTACAAAATTAATGGTTAAAATTGTCACCAAAATAAAATAAGTCAAAACAAACACTTAATTTTTATTCAAATATTTAAACAAATATTTTAATCCTGTTATTAATACAGTACTAACTTTTTTATTAATGAATATTGAGTACACTATATAGAAAAAAAAAACCAACAAATGCAGCTTCACAATTATGCAGGATTGTGGCCAAAATCGGAACTAAATATTGCCCCATACTAACTGTACTCGAACATGACTCGAACTATCGACAGAAGCGACATTTCGAAGCGCAAAGAAAACTTTGTAGACCACCGAATAAAGTGAAAGTATGCGGTACCGTAATGTTTGTTGTCCTGCTCACGCACATGTCACATTGTCAGTTCTCTCTGTTGCTCTTAATCGTAGGGTTTGTATTGTATGCACAGATAACTTCATGATGCACAGTAGCGTAAAGTAATTATGATTATGACATAACTTTACAATGTTTCGTTATACTATAGTTCGTTTTTTAGCATTAGAAAGAAGGTAAGCGATCTTGACGTGTCTTTTACTATATAAACGAACTATAGGTATTTGTAGCATCCATTACCTGTATCAAAGAGGATCCTGTATTTTGCAATTTTATGTAAATATTCGTTAAATTATATAATACAATATTAATTTGATATTTGACGTAACTCTTATTATTTTATAATTTAGATGCTGATTTTCGAATCTGTTAAATCAAATAACCGATTTTCAAGACCGAAGTGATCCCATAAGTGTTCCGTGAACAAAGTTTTGTACGTTACACTAAAACATTACCAACTCTTGACATACTCAGATGAGATATGAGATTAGTATATTATTTACAGTTTCATAGGTGGGTCATTAAAAGTAAAAAATAATAATGTTAGATTAAATTTTTTGTTTATTTATCATTATCACATTGTGGAAAACTAACAAATATGTTAAATTTATTGCTATCAATTAAAATTTTACACTATGGTGTATCTAAAATACTACATAAAAAAACTACACTATGGTAGTGTACCTAACTGACTAGATGATTTATTCTACAATATAACATGTTAAATCTACATACTCGGAAATGATTAAAAAGGGAATAGATAAATAAAATAATAAATAAATAAATATTATAGGACATTTTTTACACAAATTGACTAAGCCCCACGGTAAGCTCAAGAAGGCTTGTGTTGTGGGTCCACACAAAAATATACATAGGTAATATATAAATACTTATATTCATAGAAAACACACTCACTCACTCAGGAACAAATATCTGTGTACATCGCACACATAAATGCCCTTACCGGGATTCGAACCCAGGACCATCAGCTTCGTAGACAGGCCCACTAGGCCAGACCGGTCGTCTGGGGACTGGGAATCTTTCTATATAAAACAAATGTAACTATTTTTCGGAAAAGGTACTTATAGAACTATTATTGCAAAATGTTCGTGATATATTTTTGTCAAAATAATTACATTGTTTAGTACTTACAATTAATTAACAATATTTATAGAAATGCAATATATTTAACTTTATCAGTAACTACTAAAACTACAAACAATTTTTATTAAATCTTATAAAAACAAATTGCACTGTATGAAATTAACGAGTAATACATTTTGATGTGGACATCAACAGATACATGTATTCTTTATTTATTTTTAATATTTTTTTATAAATCAATATAGTGAGCATTATAATATTTTCATTGCAACTGGTATTTTCTTATACTAGTTTTATAATTATTATATTCGAATGTTTGTAGTACGAATGTTATACAACCTTCTCAACCAATGTTGGTTAGACATATAATCTACAAAACATAGTTAATTACGTAGTAATTTTGCAAAACCTTTTCCTTAACACATCCTTCATACTTTATCAGCCTTTCAATCGTCAGTTGGCAACCAAAATTCACTAAGCATCATATAGGGGAGACCGAGGTGAATTGAGACAGAGGAGAGTTGTGATATCGTCGATTTTTCGGAACCTACTAATTAACTGTTAGCGAGCTCGCAACAGTGCGTTTGTTAGCTCGTAACTTGAAGTAACAAACGCGCGCTATAGCGAGCTCGTTATTTGTTAATAGATTCCATAAACGCTACTCGGTCTCCCTACCTACATAAACATATCAATTTCTTTTCTTGAATTTCTACACAAAGGTAAAGTATTACGTTTCACAGAATAGGGATAGATTTGCTAGTGAGTTTTGGTTGACCACTCCTGACCGCTTAGCATGACTTGTGTTGTCACGTGCGACTCCATACTTGAAGTGGCACATGACATGTCATGCTAAGCGATCTGGGTTGGGATCATAGGCTTAGGAGCCGTGCATAAACTTTTCATTATACTTTTGAATGTATAAAGCCAAGTTAAGCGTGTATATCACTAAAATAGGCACAAGATTCGTCGCTTTCATACTTTATCCTCGTAAGGCCCAATGTGCATTACAATGTACACTCTGTTTCAATCTAATTTGAAGCTTATCTTACTGAATTAAGTAGCATTTCTTTTGTTTCACTGTTTTCTAAAACGAACGAAAGTCACCCTAATCTTCTATACAACAAGGTTCAAATTAAAGATAAAGAAACATTGTATGGCGGGCCTCACGAGGTTATAGTAAACGCCCACGTCCACCAATACCAGCACGTCGTAACAATAAAGGAAAGTAGCAAAATGTATGGATATTAACAGTCGTTTTAAATTTGATATGGATTTTAGCGTCCATATTAAAGTATAAAAGTGACCATTATCTTCACCCGTCTAATTTAATAATAAATTGTTGACACTATAAGTGCCAAGTTCACCATCCAAAGCATAAGATACACTTATTCACCCTATGTCAGTGCAATAAGATTAAAATGTATATACATGTTTATTACCGTTACACCCGTATTGGCATACATACATATTCGTTCAATAAACACAAATCAATTCCATGTCAATCATTAGTCAACACAAAATGCTTTGGGATATTTCCCACTCGTTTCTTCATTAGGACCATGATTGTAAAATATAGGATAGGACAAATAGGAATGACCTAAGTTTCCAATTGGACAAGTGTGATTCGATTATGTAATTTTCCATAATTTTAACCGCGATTTATTACCCATCTGGTTTAAAACACTTTAATTTCGCTAAGTATATTTTAATCTCTTCCGATGATAAAATTATGAATCAAATCATGTATTGTATGAACAAAATCACACGAAATCATATTTTCTAACCCTGGAACTCCTCACAATAGATTATTTACATTAAAGTCCTTGCTTCAATTTAATCAACTTTCATTTAACAAGCAGCACTTTTCATATGATCGAAAAATCATATTTTTGAACCCTGGAACACCCTCAACAGATTCTCTCCACTCGTTGGACTAGACTATCATTCACTCATTCGTTCATCATTCATCAGCGACCTGATGATGATGACTTTAACCGTCACTTGGCCGCGACGCCCATTATCTGGCTCTGGTAGTCGACAAAGTCCATTACCTTCTGCGCGATGGTCCGCTTTCGTACCAGCATGGCGGCGGCCTGAGAAAAGAAGAGAAGAGAATTATTTATCTGTTTGAAAACAGTATACATTAGTCGATATTCTTGTGAGTGGTAGACTATTCAAACTTTAACTTCTCTACTAATAAAATAATATTTTATTAAAGTTTGTGCTCTGCTCAGTGACGAAATAATAAATTAGATTATAGTAAATTTCCCTTCCTTTCTTTTTTTACATTGTAATCTATTTACTGAATGCCACCTTGTCCATCCACTGGGCCTAACTGAAAATCAGCGTCGCGGAGTGTGCCATGTGGCTTATACCGTGACACCAAGCTGAGTAATGACCAATTAGCGCAACTTCATTTTGTGTAATTATTCTTAGTTTTAGTTTTATGTTATTGTGCTAATAAATGCTTTTTCTTTCTTTCTTTCAAATACATCTCAAACAGATTTAAATAAAATTCGGCATAAAGGTTGCAATGCAATCCTCTAAGGGGGTAAAATGGGGGTAGAAAGTTAGAATAGAAATAGTGAGGGTAGAGAGGAACAGTTTAACAAACGAAGTCGAGAGATGTGTGTGAATGTTAGTTCATAAATATCAGAACTAGGTGTTAACAATCTCGGGAGTTTGGGTAAATTATAGCGTGAAAGAGGGTGACGCCGCAGGGTATGTTAGTGGGTATTCTCCTCCCCTCCCTCTGGCTAGCAGAGGATGTTAAGGGAGGAGAGAGTCCTACATGCCACCCCCCCAATCGGCTTCCCCAGCTAGCTTGATTTCTCCATCAGGGGAGGGTTGTAGTGAGGGTAGGGGGTTCCTGTACCTGTTGGAACTTGTGCTGGTTCCGGCGGATGTAGGCCTGTGTGTCGGTGACTAGATTGTTCAGTTTGTCGGGGTTGATCTCGTCCATTGCGCACTCCTCCATCAGGGGAGGGTTGAAGCGGTAGTAGCTGCCCGGGGGCAGGAGGTCGTTCAACACTAGATGGGTACCTGTTGGATAAAGGGGAGGTTACACGTCATTGGTAAATTGAACTTGGAGAGATTTTAAAATATGTTGATTTATGGATGCTTTGTGCTGTGAATCAACCAGTTAAATGGATTTTGAGTGACTGAAATTAGTCTTAATAATGAGAAGGAATAACAAAAGCCAAAGCAAGTCAGCAGATGGATGGCGGAAACTGTTTTAAGAACCGAAAGAACCGGCGATTCTATTTTACCGTTCTACAGTATTGTTTATATTAATAGTCGAGGTGCTTGAGAAGAGCTAGGCCGGAGTCAACGTATATCATCATCCTATTCAACGTTTTACAAGAAAAAAATGTAAAGAAAAACCAACCTTCGGTATCGGTAGCAGAGTCCAAAATCTTGTTAAACTTGTCCTTCCAACTGGTCCCAGGTTCTTCTTTCTGCAGTCCCTTGCTTAGATTTTGATAATCAAGGTGGTTGTGAAGAGGTTTGCCGGTACCAACGGAGATGACTGTTCCGTTTTGGAGAGCTTTCGCACCGAAAAGGAGTTTGGCTTCGTGGAGACCGACGCCGGTTGGGTTGTTGACCATTATGCCGCCGTCCTGGGAACAAAATTTAACTTTGGTAATATGTTTTAGTTTTTATAATAAAATTGTACTATCTAGTACAATACTGCCATTTTAGTTTTTGTCGAACTGTCCAGTACATTTATTTGCACCATTTAGTGACCATTTAGCGTATTCCTTGGCTTAGACCAAAGATTCATTGATTGAGTAAGATGCGTAAAATCGAAGACAATTTCGTGCTTCGAATTTGAGAGGTAAACGAGATGGCGCTGTACAGCTCCATACATTTTGCGATTTTGCGGTAACTCTCGACTGTCAAAAGTTGACGTTTGACAATTCAATGACCGCAAAACATATGGCGCAGTGCAGCGCCATCTGTTTTGGATGACAAACTAGGGGCAAGTTTTTTTTCTTAGACTTTACCTCTCTATTACAATCAATTATCTTTTTAGACTAAGGATATTAAGGAAGGATCAACGCTATTAGTTCGCCGAATAGATAACTCGTAACTCTTGTGAACCTGAACATATTACCCGAAAATTTTACCTATGAAATGAACTGAACTAGTACAGAGGAATCGGAATGAAATTAATTTAGAGAATTCTTACCTGATGCAATAGATTGTCCAATTGGAATTCGTAGAAATATGTAGCGTATGAGTGGAAGAGGAATAGAGTTCTCTCTCTCACACTTCCACAATATTCTCCTACTAGTCAAATCAGTTTATATTTTAGAACTGTCAAAACGATTTGTTAACATGGAATTTATATGAAACAACAAAATGACGTCACCGTCAAGTGACCTACTTTTTATACTTCAATAGAAATTATGTTTAAAAATAACTGCTATCTATGTTTTTGTAATAATTATATGGTACATGAAAATGCAGTGTGAAGTAATTTATTTTAAATGAAAAAAAAAAAAAATTAAAAAAATGAGTAAATGCAGTGTAATACCCTATTGTCTCACCTAATGCAATAGATTATCCAATTGGAATTAGTAGAAGAGAGTTTCTTTTTTCTGCCATTTTTTTTATGTGACCTTTTTTGCCACTTTTTTATTTCTAGTCTGGATCACGATTTTATTTCCTATCGTGTTACCATTTCCCCATATACTTTCAACGGCGGTAACAAAAAGGAAAGTTTGAAAAATGTATGGAAATTTTGGGACACTTTTTTTCTCCTATAAGGATGAAAAGGGCTCGTGATCATGACTAGAAATAACACAAAAGTGGCAAAAAAGGTCACAAAAAAAATGGCAAAAAAAAGAAACGCTCAGAAATGTGTAGCGTATGAGCGGAAGCGGGATAGTTCTCTCTCTCTCTCTCTCTGTCCTACAATGGTCTCACCTGATGCAACAGATTGTTCAGTCGGAACTCGTTGAAGTATGTGGGCGCGGCGGCGGAGGCGCGCACGGCGTGCCACAGCTGCGCGCGCGCCGTGCCGGGGAACACGGAGCGCACACGGAACGGACATTCGTATGAACGGAAGAGGAAGGGGGACAGTTTCGAGCCGGCGTTTACTACGCACGATACTAGCGCCATCTGTGGAGAATATAACAATTATTAGCATCATTTTTGAATCTCGTACCTCACTTAGGCAACTCAGCAATTGTATAAAATACAATTACTGTTAAACCATATGAACTGTACTTACTTTAGGCGTATCATTCCTATTGCACTCCGTAAGAGTACAATCTCCCAAATTCCTCTTCAATAACGCCTCCCACGCATCTGTGTCGTAGTAGGAATGTGTCCACACTAACCTAGATGTACCTGTTAATACAAAATAAATACAATTGAATTAAGAAATATTTTATTTACAATTTCCAATGGTCGCTTACCTATCTAGTGCAAGTTAGGTGAATAGGTAACACAAAAGTGGGTCTCTATTGTTTGACATAATTATGGAAAGTCATAATATTATTATCATTAGTCATAATTTGGTTTTTCTCAGAAACGCGTAACTTGTCAGGATTGCCATAAAACAAACCTAACCTAACCTATCTATAGGATAACCCGAGGAAAATCCTGAAAAGTTAACGGTTTCAGAATTATGACTAATGATAATATAACAATCATTACATTATGACTTTCAATAATTATGTTAACCCACAAAAGTAAAAGGGAATGGCTGGAAATAAATATTATTGCTATGGCCCCTCCAACTTTTCCTTTTAATTTTTTTCCTGTGGTATACCTAACTATTGAATGTTTATGCTGTGTAAATTTCTTTTGTATTATGTGTGTATTTTACCTCCAATCCAATGAGTGTTCCCGAACATTTCCTTCGAAAGCGTCATGTACATTTGATTAGCAGTGTCAAGCGTGCCCACTCCTCCGCCTGTAATAAGTGAAATGTATTAATAGCATTACATTTCATTGTAAACTTACACTTTATATGAAAACAGTTTTATCCTTGTTAAGCTTGTTGTATGAGTTGTATCCAACATATTTTTTCCGGTTTGGCCACCTTTAACCGCTCGAAGTTTCGCGAAACTTACCGCGAATGAGGCCACAGTCAAAACGCAAAATGTTGATTTGTGGGACTTTGTGTTATTCTGGCAAATGATGATGTCAAACATGTCCTGCACCTGTCTGCCAGTGAGCCTCTCGAGATGACTTCAATAGCTATGAGTGAACAAGTAAATAGTGTGGCCACTTACCAATGACAGCAGCTATAATAGCCCCAGTGCTGACTCCGATGATATAGTCAAACATGTCCTGCACCCGTCTGCCGGTGAGCCTTTCTAGATGACGTAACACTTCGATGGCGATGAGGCCCCGGATGCCGCCGCCGTCGATGGACAGGATGTTGGGGCCGGGGCCTTTGGTGGGGCCGGTGTAACCCATTAGGGCTAGGGCCTGGAAGGGGTAGAATTATTAGTATTTTTTATACTCGATTAAAATTTCGGGATAAATCAAGCAAGCCTTTGGACGCCACGCCTATCGTGTGCGGCGCGTCATAATGAACCTTGTCGCAATGCACGAAGGTTGATATTGGGCTGTGGCCGCCCGGGTGTGTTGACGTCTTCGGCGGTCAAAGGGATAGTATTCAGAATGTTTTTATTTGGGCTGTCTCACTAAAAAATATAATACAAACTGTTTTAATAGTAATAATATAGATTACCTCTTTAACAATGCCAGCAGTCTCTTTAGTTATTGGTTGATCATCATTCAGTCTTCGCTGTACCCTTAAAAGAGCTCGCACTGCACCCTCCTACGAAATACAATTGTACATTTTAAATATACAAGAGAGCTAAAAGCATGTAGTATGGTCAAGTCAACCAAGCATGAATGATTGTCATGTCATGATTGAGAAAAATGCCCTTAATTTACGAACTCCGATGTTCACGGTAGACCCTCTGAAACCAAATTCAAAAATCTAACCTTAATAGCATAGTCTCTAGACTCGGGATATTGTTTCAAATGGTCGATGAAATGCTCTGTCCTCCTCATGAGGCATTCTGTCGTCTCCGCCGTCACAAGCGCCGATATGACGTATGCCGTCCGGGAATGGATGGAAGTCTGTAAAAATATTAAAATTTAAGCCTTTTACTAAAGAATTATTGAAGAGTTGTAGTTACAACTAAATGACACTGGCGTTACGGCCCGGCCACGACAGCGCGCGGCGGCGGCAGCGGCGAGCGGCGGCCATAGGTGAGAACGAAAGGCCGATCGCTGTGTCCCGCTCCAACCTATGGCCGCCGCTCGCCGCTGGCGCCGCCGGGCCGTTATAAGTTTTTTTGGTAACTGGATGGTAAAATTTTTGAGCTACACAACCTATTATAGTAACGCGGTAACAAAAACAAATGGATTCTTATGAAACGCTATATAGTTTGCGCTTTTAGACGAATGCATTGTCAGCAATACAGTATCATGTCGTTCACTCTCAGAGGGCATTGTATTTACATTCATTTGCATATATCTTAGTCGTGTGGCGGACATTATGCACTTGACGTACGTGATATTACATTGAAGACCGCGTGATGCGATAACGTTTTTATTTGTTATGTTAACATAGATATCAAATGCCTTTTTATCTGGAACATGTAGAACGTGTGTGCTCAAATATTCGTGTTGCATCTTTATCATTAATATCGCAAACGAAAGTGACGGAGTCATTTTGCGCAAATATTGTTGTACTCGTATTTAATTTAGCTTGACTGTTGCTTAGTGTTTCATTGTCATGGGACAGTTATTGTTGATTTGTTTGTATGACGTTATAGCCTTTTTTAAATTAGTTTAACTAATTAATTTTGCTATTTTTAACTAATTAAATAGGCTGCGTGGTTCAAAGTTGAGATTAAATGTACAAGTTGTTATTTAAAGAAATGTTAACCACAAAAAAACAAATTCTTACTTAATATATTTTTATGCCTTTCTTATCTTTTCCGCAAAATATTGAGGCTACACAGGCTTACGTAGACCGAATTAGATAGGAATCATGAATTGACCCCCTGGCAAACGTAAAAGTAGATTATGTTATAATTATCAGTTGATTTCCGTGTTTAATTCTTTCTTTGTTTTGCATTTGTAAAAGTGCTGGTTACAAATTGAGAGCAAATTTTCTACTAATTTTATTTGATGTACTCATAATTGTTTTGAAGAATTGGAATAATAACGACTATAATAGCCAATAACCGATATTGTGAAATGGCAGAACTGCATAATTGTTGATTTAAATATTGTTTGACTATAAATTTAGTCAATTAGGTAATCAAAATATAACTAACATGTCCAACAAGATAAACTTTGCAAATTGAGCTTTAGTTAAAGGCAATAAAGTTATGATTTGATTATTTAAATTCAGGTCTATAAATAAATTATTATTTATGCTCAGGTCATTGCCATACAACACAACAACACACAACATTGTAATACCTACTATACCTAGTACACAAGCAAATCCGTATTATTTTCATTTGTATCTGTTAGCGAGACCTGTTATTGGCTTCATGATTGTATCCTAGCTATAAGTCTATACTGTTGGTTAAAGCTGTTGGTCTTCTAATAAAATAAATACATTGGAACAACTAAAGCCAAGCTTGTTATTGTTTATTAGTAAGCTAATCAATACCTATAATTATAATACATGGTATATTTATAAGTCGGAATCTTGTCAATAGTTTGCACTTGTCAGTGGTCTAAACAAAAGCCGTGAAAAGTGTGGCAAAAGAAAACTAAGAATTTTGTTTAATGCATATTTATTGTTAATTATTGAAATAAGCCACTGTTTTCCATTCAATTTAATAGTAGGTATGTATATTATGGACATGGTTTCATTGTGTCTTAGTTATGTTTTGCTTTCTAAAATTAAAACTTTTAACTTGGCATTAGAGTCTATTAATTTAATGAGTCTGTGTCTAATGTCTACCACTCAGTATTAAGAAAGACATTGAATTATATACACAAAATGGATGAATAAATAAAAAACCGTACAAGTGCGAGTCCTGCTCGCCCACCGAGGGTTCCATACTTGTTAGTATTTGTTGTTATAGAGGCAACAGAAATACATCATCTGTGACAATTTCAACTGTCTCGCTATCACGGTTCATGAGATACAGACTGGTGACAGACAGACAGTGGAGTTTTAGTAATAGGGTCCCGTTTTTACCCTCTGGGTACGGAACCGTAATAAATTAAGACCTTCATTTTTTTATGTTTCCAAATTATGAGAAAGACTCACCTTTGTGACTATAGGCTTATTAGATTTCCAGCTGCTCTCCGATATTTTTCCAAAGTGAGTATCCTTTTTAAGCTTTAACCCTTGCCATAGGCCTTCCATAGTGATCTCTTTGGCTTCCGACCCCACCGACAGACCTTCCTGAGGAAACTTCTCATCGTGATTGGGTATTTTAAAGGGTCTTTCATCTGTTGTGCTTGCGGCAGGTGTTTCTTTAGTAATGGATTTTTTGTCAAGCGCTGGTTCTATTTCTTTGGTCGTAGTTGATAACCTAGCTGTGACTGCTTTTTCGAATTTTCTTATTAAATCTGTGAAGAGGATGATTAAAGGATTAAAACCTATATTAACTCTTGTTCTAAATAACAACGACACTATTCCTCTCACATTGAATGATGGTCTCTGTCTCTATGACAGTTAATTAAACATAGTTATGCAGAAAATGACCAACTCCATTTTTTTATGAATGTAGAAAGAAACCAAAGCCACTGACTTAGGATGTAAGTCACTTTGACAAAAATAAAAAGTTGGTCGGTTTCTACAGAACTACGGTAAATTTTTATATGGACAAGCTGTCACATATTCCTTCAATTATTTTATAATTAAACCCAACAAAAACAGACTGGAAGGAACTGCCACAGGGACAATCATTTGACGCGAGAGGTATAACAAATGTAAACAAAATATTGTTTATATTACAGAAAAATAATTAAAGGCATTGAAAACCTGAAACTTGTGTAAAAAAAATTCATCAAGTCATTCCTTAAAGCGAGTCCGAAAGCGAGGTTGAAGGCCTTAATAATGAAACCAATGTCTGTGCCCTATTAACATCATTTAATATTAATTGTTCTTGTAAGTATTGGGTCTGAGAATAAAAATAGCCCATGAACTCAATTGTTGAACTCTTAGCAAAATAAAATAAACAAAATTGATAACTTATGTATGATAAGTGTTACTTACTGTCCCACTGCTCGGGAGAGGCTGGCTTCATTCTCTGCACTAGTTTTTCAACTTCAGAGTTCAGGTTGGTCATCGACAGATAGTGCCTAATTATCCGCCACTGACTGCCCAACGAAGACATGTTTAATGCTTTATTAGATCTCAAAGCACGTAAAACACAGTCTATTTTATTAATGTATACACCAATCACTTAGTTTTTAATCTAAATTATAGATGCGGAGCAAAATCTTAGGCGAATAACGTACGCTCGCGACCGTCACTTCACACTTGGTTTATCGTAATGTCACAATACAAAGAACTATCTCGACGATTGGATATCACGTTATCACAGAAGCTGTGTCGATTCACAGCTGTAGCACAAATCTAATATTTGCGGAAAGCCTTGGCGAAAAATATAAATAAATCAATGACAGATACGAATGACGTAAAATCGGACGATAACAGTTCTGCCAATCGCAGCCGAGCGAACCAAAACAAACTTTTTACATTCACTTCACTCTCGTTCAGTTCACTTTCTTTTATCACGTAAACTTTTTATAAAGATGTCCTCGTAAAATTGAATGTCTTTTTAAATGGTTGTTTTAAAAACTGTGAGCACCTTCTTCTTTGAATATTGAGTTAGTACTGAGAAATTTGTAAATAAACAACTAGTTTTATACTATTATCAAAACATGTTTGCTAACAGCGCGCTACGTGACGCCGTTGGCCATGCCTCCCGCACGACTCAATGAAAACGCGCCACTTCACAAACAAAATATCGTATGATCTAGTTTTGTAACCGTTCCAAGATTTAGATTAGATTATGTCCGCATCACCACGCCACCGATGACTGGGATGGCGGTTATATTGTTTATAGCTATTTTATTCCATTTATCACCAAAATTCGTTACAGTGACTTGAATATTATTCTTAGAAACGGAAATAAATTTTTAGTGTGACCCAGTTTCGTCAATTGGTATACAAGTACCTATCTGACCGATGTCTATTTTTAATACTTACGCAAAACAAGGACATCTTGTCGCTAGCGAGAGCCACACCTCTTTTACTGGATTTATATTAATGATCTGTGGATTTGTATTAATTTAAGATGTATATTATATACCTCTTAAATAATAGGCATTTATATATAATACCTATAATAGGTAAAACACGTTTATCTCGCTTGAGTTTGAATACGGTTTCGTGGAATATGAGCTCCCTGCTGAGGTTTTTCCAAGAGACTACAAATGGGGTTCTTAAAAAAAAGTACCTACAGGTTTTTAAAAGGTCGACAGCATGCATTGCATCAATTGCATGACCTGGAGTTGCAGGCGTCCATAGACTACGCCCTACAGTGACCGCTTTACCATCAGGCGGACCGTAACTTGTTTTCCATCGACGTGGTATTAAAAAAATTATGGGTAGGTATAACCATGTATAACCTACTTGATTCCACTAATAACTTTATTGCAGTATATTTTTCATTGATTTTCTTTGCTAAGCTAGTCTAGCAACCAGACCGCTAACGAGAATTCCCCGGAAATTCAATAGGTACTTATACAACAAATTCTGATATTACCCGAATTTATATGCGCAATTAGGTAGTCTGTTTGTGTCAATAGGTTGTTTTTCAGTTTCATGGCACTGTCAAAACAGTTCTATGATTCAGCACGTAAACTAGTAGGGCGGAATGTTCACAGTAGGTGCCTATGTGCAATAACAACAACACGTATTTCGCAAAACAAGCCGACGCTCACGTGAAGGGGCTTGTTTGTTGTTGTAGCAATCTTCTGCGTTTCTCCGTTCTGTCATAAAAGCATATAAATACAAATATATACCTAATGTATAAGATTTAGTCAAGATTAGTCATATGATAAAATGCTTAATACGTTTTAGAAACTGGAAAATAAGTACTAATCTCTATTTCCGGCGGTGTAAAATTATTATTGAATTGTGGTTGAGCCGCAGCTGAAAGAGCACAGTTTTATGTAATTATACATATACCGAGTAGGTAAGGACCGGACCGTACAAACTGTGCTATTAGTAGATTTATAGGTATTGTAAAGAGCATGACATAATCATAGTCATAAGAAAGAATGAGTAAAATTTCAATTGCCAAAAACCAGTTGCGTGAATTTCATGACAGGAGAACTATTTTTAGTCCAGACGAATGTACGAACGAGGTTACTTGAGATCAATTACATGTGTCGGTACATTAGTACACAGGCATGTAAGTATATTTCTATTGGGCGAGAGGAAGATATAAAAAGTAGTACCTATTTACGTCAGTTTTAAAGTCAGTCGGATATCGGGGGCAGGGGAAGCTCAAGAAGGAGATGGCAGGACGACCTAGACACAACATTGTGAAGGTGTGCGTTGGAGAGGACCAACTTTGCTGCCACACCTACAGCATAAGCAGGATAATATGTATTGCACCTGACACTATGCTACTTTCTGGGACATCCTGTACAGCGGGTGGTATTGCTTTTAAGGGTCAGGAACTGGAAAACGGAAATTTGGCTCTTACTTCGGATGTTAGTGTAATATTCAGGACCTTATCAGCAGTGCATATTTCCTTATCCAAGAGAAAATTGAATGTGCATTTTCGCCACTGACGATATCCCAATGACGTAGTTACAGTTGATAGTATTAATACCACACATATCTAATCTGTGACGTTTGTGAGCTCTACACAACATACAAACGTTTCAAGTTCTCCGTACGTAACTTTTATGCCAACGTGAATGCCTATGCCTACCTCAAAAATTTTAAAACCTGTCATCATTGCTCTTAATAGGAAAACCCATTTAAAACAATATTTTTCAATTCTAATTTAACGAAGTTGATGATAGTGATGATAAGACCAAAAATAATGCGCAGTTCGTCTGCATAGCCAAGTAGGTACTATTACAACATAACACTATACAAGGCCAAATGTGGCCAAATGAATGTAAACATAGCGTGTTAAGAGCCAACAGGAGTGGTCATTTCTCCATACAAACGTACTCGACTGTTTCCTCCGTGGTTTTTGAAGCTAGAGCAATGATTTTTTCAACACAGATTAATATTGTCAATATCTGTGTCGGTGTGTTTTGCTTTTTTTGATATTTTTGTTTTTTAAGGCGCTAGAGCCCTTCACACATGGCCAAAAATGGCCTCACTGACTATGCCGCAATGAGAGGCGTGGTATTCAAAACTGGTATCAATTAGCCAAAAAATCAAAACAGTCCGACACAGACAATTTCATAATCATTCAGATTTCCAAATTTGGTTACGATTGGTTAAGTTTTGGAGGAGGAAACAGTCGAGTACAAAACCTCGATTTTTGAGATTTTTACGCAGGATTTTTCGCCTAAGCTGCAGTTGTTCTTATCGCACTAATTTTAGGGGCGGGGTCAAGTTTCTAAATACGTACACAGACAGAAAAGTGATGGGCAATAGTCGACATTAAATGTCGATAATCTAGTGATGTGATAAGATCGATAAACCTTTTCAAAGTCGCGATTTGCCTCTTAGTAGGCGAAGTAAGTAAAGTGAGTATGCACTTTGGCCTCAGGGGATATCGTTTAACACTATTTATTATTCCTTGGTTCATACAAAGCTGAGCTGACGCACTAGCTACGAGATTAAGTCCTGGTAACCCGCGAAAAAGGGAGGGGAAAAGTCGGCTTCTGCGGTCCAGTTTGCCTCTATTTCTACATATCTGTTGCTATGAGATCAAATTTGGTATAATTATTGTGTAAATTAGGGACGAATAATTTATTTTAGAAATAATAGTTTCACATTTTCATACACAAATCTGAATATATGAACGAAACATTAAAATCATATATAATTTTTGGTCACTGATTTGCTCTTTAGAAGCAAATTGTGGTGATTTGCACTAAAAATTAATTACACAATTTAGTCCATTTATTCGTTATTTAGAAAAGTATCCGTTCTAAGTACGTATTCATACATTTGATTGTAAAAAGAATTAGTAATACTTTGGTTAAAATATTGTTTTATATTTTACAATTTTCACTATTATTCTAAAATTTATTTTAAATAAAGTATTACTTTTATTAAATCGTTTATGACGTGATCTTATTAAGTATGTATATGAAAAGGGCTCCACGAGGCGAAATACTTTTTACGCCAATTATTTTCTTTTTTTTTTATTTACAACAAAGACGAAAGTTCGAGAAAAATGTGGTTACTTAATAATTGCCTAACTTGTTGAAAAAATAACTTTACATACTATCAACTTATAACCGTAGTATATTCCATGATATGTTTTAAATGCACCATATTTTTTTCTAATTTTTAAAAGAATATTTAATACCTTTAAAATAATATCTGTCTGTCTGTCAATCTATCTGTCAGTCTGACACCAGGCTGTATCTCATGAACCGTGATAGCTAGACAGTTGCAATTTTTACAGATGATGTATTTCTGTTGCCGCTATAACAAGAAATACTAAAAACAGAATAAAATAAATATTTAAGTGGGGCTCCCCAAACAACAAACGTGATTTTTTTGCTGTTTTTTGCGTAATGGTACGTTTGCGTTTTTTGTTAATAGCTTTTGAACTTTTTTTATGTGGGAACGCTTCGAATACATTTTTCTAGACATCATTCCGAATCTAATGAGGTATCATACGTATTTTTAGGAGTTAGTATCTCTATTAGTGGCAGCCGTACAAGCCCAATTTCAAAGAAAAACCGCAAATGGATGTACAAGTTAGCCGTTTGGCACACGCATACTGAGGTCAAAACAAAATTTTTGACCCGCAGTTCCTAAAAAAATCCCTTAGGAAGGGTGTGCTACAACATTTTTTTTTTGTATGGAAAAAAACATTTTTTTTTTTCAAAAACCTATCGTGTGTGGTATCATACGAAAGGGCTTTTTGAGGCGATTCTAAAAGTATACCAAATCATTACATTTTAGCCATTTTTTTTGTAAATTAAAACAAATAGAATTTTCAAAACATACCAAGTTTGGGGTCAAGTTAAAGGGTTAAAGAGGTATTTCCCGTTGGATATATGGATATTACGTATCCTTGTATGATTAATATGTACCGTATTTGCAGTACAGTTCCATAAGTCTCGTAAAATAGGTATTGAAGTAGAACGGCCGGTCCGGGCCGTAGCAACTACGCTCGCATTCCATTGCTAATTGTTCTGTTTATAAGTTATTGATATACCCGACAAAAAAAAAAAACAAAAAAAAGTGTTTTTTGTTTAATTTAGTTTAATTTGTATACTTTTAGTTTAAGTCATATATGTTAATACCTACAGTATTAAGTTATTTGTTATAGGTTAAGTGTGCGCTCACCGATAAAATGTATTTTGCGTGAAAAAACAATTAATTCTCGTGTAAGTGAATATTATGTATTCTTATGAGAAAATAAAGATCTTTAAACCTAACTGTGTCACTTTGTATTTAAAAAAAAACTAAATAAAATTATTTTTAAAATTCCTTTTTTTGGGTTAGATATGAGGAAATCACGTATCATTTTTGGTATATTGTACAAAAAAAAATCAGCCATATCGTATCTGGAGGAGCCCAAACTTGGTATGTTTTGAAAATTCTTTTTGTTTCAATTTAAGAAAAATGGCTAAAATGTAATGATGTGATATATTTTCAGAATCGCTTCAAAAAGCCCTTTCGTATGATAGATAAGAGAAGAATACGATAGGTTTAAAAAAAAAAGTTTTTTATACAAAAAAAAAAGATTTTTTATACAAAAAAAAGTTTCAGCACTCCCCTCCCAAGGGATTTTTTTTTAGGAACTGCGGGTCGATAATTTTGTTTTGACCTCTAGTATACGTGTACCAAACGGCTAACCTGTACATCGATTTGCGGTTTTTTAATGCGAACAGCTTACACTATATTTTTAACCACCTTGAACGTTTTGTAGACTAGACTATTGTCCCAAATTGGGGTTTCTTATTCATTCCGACCAGGATTAGGAGCTCTTCAAACATACCTATTTTAATCAAAATCTGACTCATAAATAAAAAACGGACCATTAATAAAACTGTATAATTACATCAACGTAAGAAATATCTCATGTCACATGTTTCTTTGTTATGATAATTTTATCTAACCTGAGGCTTTCTTTTTTTCTAATCAACGAAGCCGGAGAGCGACAAATTTGTTTTTCATCACACTTGCTCGAAAAAATCTTATTTCATGCAGGTGTACTGAAGGGAAAACAAAAGGCCTATATTGTTCCCGCGGGAGTTATAGCTTTCTTTTTTTAATTAGATATGTCACTAATTCATACGAAGTACGAACCAAGTAAGTTATAAGTAAAATACTTTGTTTAAAGTATAAGGGTGTGTAAGGGAGTTTTACTTCTAAAATACTGACAATTATAATTTAGTATTTTTGTTTATAATATTTAATTGGATTAATTTAATAGCCGTTTTTACACAAAATTTTCAATCGTGGCTGAATGCCGAAGGTCTGTGCCTTAGATGCCTAACCTGTCAAGAAATGACAATATGGCGGACGAATATTTGAAATGTCACCGTATTTTATAATTATTTCCCTGAAAATTTAGTTTTTCATCACAAGTGTAACGAAAACCATTGTGTAACTCCGGGGGTAAGAATATTGTAAACTCCTCCTTTACAAAATCTCACTTACCCCCCTCGTTGCACAATGTAGGTACTAATAGCACAGCGTGTCGAAAGTTGATACTTTCCGCACGGAAACGAGAAAAGAAATGATTGTTTTTTTACTCTCCTGTAAAAGTCAAAATGTTATTTGGATTGCAGGTTGTAGAAGGATATTGAATTCAGCTACCTAAAATCAAGAAGTTAAATCACAATAACAGGAAATAAGTAAACGCTCAGTGGTGGTAGCGAGCTAAGCTAACAGAAAAAGTTTGTAAGAACTAGCTATAGCCTATGATATGCCTATATAGCGGGCCGCGACCGCGACGCGACTTGCAGGCATAAGGTCCGTGAGCGCAAATGACGTGCGCGTCTGTGTGCGTGCACCACACACACGGGGATATGGCGGCGCCGCCCCCGTCAGCGCGACGAAGATAATCAGTTTGAAATCTCAAAATTGAGAATTCGCTCAGCTCCTGTTGGCTCTTAACGCAAGTTGTTTGCACTATGCATAAACAATATAAATGAATGATAGTTATATTTATTGTGAGATGCATTGCATGGGTGACTTGGGTGAGCCTAGCATACATTATACACTTGATCTTGCTCAGTGTATTGTTAAGCATTTAATTAAATAAGCACGGAAAACCAGTTGGTGTTGTTAGATTGGATAAAAAAACATACAGGGGCAAGATAAACACTTTTATGGAATTCTCATACTGTTCCTCTGGCCCCCAGCACAATAAACTATGTTCTTCTTACCCAAAATGACCTTACCTTATATAAATAAACCCTTACCTTACCTTATATAAATAATAAACTTTATGACATAATGATGGTGATTAATAGGTGACGAGAAATCCATAATTTTAATAGGTTAATTAGCTGCTATTATTTGCAACCCGGATGTTGATAAGTATCGTTCAAGTACATATTATTTTTCGCGCGCTTTGGCATGTTGGTAGCATTGTATGTAAATCATTCGTTAAGACTGCGTATTTTGTTCAAGAGATGGCGCTGTTAAGTGTTAAGATGACATTAAATAATTCGTCAACTTAACATTTTTTTATATGATTTCGACGTCTAAATTAAGAATGAAATGAACACATATTGATATGGCACCTACTGTTAGCGCGATTTAGAACTTAGGGTTGGGGTTTCTTACAGCTGAGTGAATTCACAAGAGCTCGCACGAATGAGTGAATGAAAATGTCTATGTGTGTGTATTGTATGACATTAACCAATAAAATGGCTGCTCTGACTGTATACCGATACATGTGTCACTCCTATAATAAAAGTTTCGTTCATTCCATTCGTGCCAGGTGCCAGCTTTCGTGAAACGACAGGTCGGTACAGGTACATATGTACCTAATTTAACTTATTCGCCGTAACTTTTAGCTACCTATTGCGCTAATTTTGTTATAGAAGAAATGCGTTAGAGGCATCTAAATTAGCAATATTAGCATCCAACTTCCAAGTTTTGAGCTCCAGACGCTCCAGTCACCTCCAGTCTAATCGACTTGCTTTCATTCTATTATATGGCCCATTCATCCCAGCTTATTGATAATTGACCAGTAAAATCGGTTCCACTTTAAGAAAATAAAACGCCAAAGTAATACAAAACGGTTAAATATATTTCTTACGAAATTAAACATAACAATATCATATCAAGGACATTACTAGTTACTTCAAATTCAATTACGTACTACATTGTTCATAAATTTAATTACATTAAGTTTGTGTCATAATGCCATAAATTACAGGTCGATTCACAAGAGCTGGCACGAATGGAATGAATGAGTGAATGAAAATATCGATGTGTCTGTATTAACCAATAAAATGGTGGCTTTGACTGTATAAGGAGTGTACAGGTTTTTAAAGGGTCGGCAACGCACGTGTAATATCTCTGGTGTTGCAGGCGTCCATAGGCTACGGTAACTGCTTACCATCAGGCGGGCCGTATGCTTGATTGCCACCGACGTGGTATAAAAATAATAATAATAATACTGATACAGGTGTCACTCATACAATGAAAGTTTCGTTAATTAATTCCATTCGTGCCAGTTTTCGTGAATCAACCTGTACACGTTCATACATACACATACTCACTAAGGCCCTTGCCTGACTTGTCGTTTCAGTATCGATACAGTAGGTACGCTGTATTTTTTTCTAAAAAACTATGTATTAGGTAGCTTGTAGCCGCGGATTGGACCTCGACCTAAATGCGAGCAACGCATTGTGGAGCCCCAAAAATAGTTATACTTAGTTCAAAAACTTAAGACGCGCCCGCCTCTGGCAAGGTTAGGTATAGGCAAGGTGAGTAATTTATTTTATATCAGTTCAGTATCGTCACTTTCCTCAAAATTACCTACAAAGCCCAACATTACTTGGCTGAATAAAAACTGTGATTCTTTACGAAACAGTTGTCTTTGTCATTTCGACTGATTGTTGATGATTGATTGTTGTGTTATTACTGTTATTAGTACCTAATGCTGTTTTGCAAACATTTACCTTTTTTTAAGCCAGGCATTGTAGAGCTTGGTGGTCAATATTGAGGAACTTGACACCAGGTGCACAAATACAAGGGACACTACTTACCTAAGTTAATTCTGTAACATATTAATATTATTATCATAAACTTAACAAACAACTGTATCAATTAAAGTGTCTTCGGCTAATTCAGACTACTCCAAAAGTTGGCTAATTCCGAAAATGACCCATAGTTCCATCCTATTAGAGTCCATTTTTCGAGTTTCTCAAATACACCTTATAAAACTATTAATAGCCGGAAAAGCATGTATATTTAGGATGCTATAAAAAGTCAGATAAACAACCTTCTTATGCAAAATATTCATTGTTTATATTAAATACAATATACAATGTATATAATGTAAATACACAATATATTTAGTACCTATACATATACAGGAACGATTTTACAACCCCGAATGCTAATTTAACCAATGAGAAGTAGAATTCAAACTTAAATGATTTTATATAAACTTGACATTATAATTAGGTTATTGTTATATAAATTTCCAAATTTAAGAAGAAATCTAGGTCTGAGAAGGGTAGGTACAGATTTACAACTGAGCACGGTAGGTGGCTCTGGCTAACACTATACAGGTGATTCATGAAAGATGGCACGAATGGAATGAACGAAACTTTCATTGTATGAGTGACGACTGTATCGGGATACAGTCAGTGCCAGCATTTTATTGGTTAATGTGATACGCACAAAGGACACAGCAACTCGCGAGGTAACGATGCAGCCGACATATTACAGAGAGGAGGCTCAGAACTGAAGGTGGCAGGACCTGAGCCAATTCTACCTCTACCGTATGCCTGGCTCCGGAACATGCTGCGACACAACACCAATCACGCACAATAGGTGCAATAATGTCGTCGAGTTGCGGAAAACAAGCCCGCGAGAACCTATAACCTACACACATAGATATTTTCATTCACTCATTCATTCCATTCGTGCCAGCTCTTGTGAATCGACCTGTACTTCTCGAGATCTTTTTAACTACTTGATGTGCCAAGAAATCAAAAAAGATTTAACTGGTTAAATAATTCAGCAGGTTCAAATATGCATTTTTCTGAAATAAATATAGGTAATCCAAAATACATTAAAATAATTAGAGTTTTGAATGATTCACGGTTAGTTTCACTAGACTTATATTGACCGGGATATAGACCGTGATTACCTTTTGTATTATTTGTGAGCTCCCGATATTTCGACGCAGTTACATGCATCATGTTCACGGGTGACTGAAGATAGCGGGTGGGTGTCAAAGTTGTGTAGACAGCGCTCTGTCTACCCTCATTCTTGCTCAGCATCTCCTTGAGTCGGGTACAAATCACTGGATCGAGTTGCATAGTCCCAAGGTCATTTCGACAGAACGCCACTATATACCAAGATTGGTAAGAGAAGCCGTTGAAATTCACAAATACAAAAATTTTAATCGTGAAGATGGGTTTAAACTGTCAAATGTGTGGAATCCTGTGATTTGTTTGTGTAAAAAACCAGTGATATCCGAATCAAACACGCGTAGTGACACCGTGAGTGTAGTGTGTTTGGACAGACCAACGAGTGTGAACGCGACCGGACCAACAAGTGTGAATGCGACCGTTGGTAACGTTGAAAGTGAACGCAGCCGACGCGCAAGAATGAGGGTAGACAGAGCGCTGTCTACACAACTTTGACACCCACCCGCTATCTTCAGTCACCCGTGAACATGATGCATGTAACTGCGTCGAAATATCGGGAGCTCACAAATAATACAAAAGGTAATCACGGTCTATATCCCGGTCAATATAAGTCTACATTAAAATAAAAAAACAAATACATGCTTTGTTCCTATTTAACATTTACAAGGACAATAATATAATAGATAAATAAAATCATAGAGAGATGATTGTAAAACCGCCCTCTAGTAAACATGAGACAGGCACAATTCTACCAGTCTAGTATTGTCGATTTCATAAAGCATAAGATATAAGTAGTAGCTGTTTTCTATCGCTGTCACTTTCTAATACATTGTAATAAAGAGAGAGAAATGATATCAGGTCAAATTACGTATTTTCGACTTGAGAAAATGCTTGCTTGTCACGTATTTGTTATCGTACGCGAATAATGGATGTATAGAGAAGAAAATTAAGCATTGGCCTATTTTGAGCTTATATATAGCCAAGGAATTTGATTTCTATGAAACTTGTACCTTGTCACAGCGACAATTAATATTACATATACATTTTTTTATGATATAGGAGGTAAACAAGCAGACGAAAAATAAACCAGAGGAGTTGCAATTGCGTTGCCGGAGTTTAAGATGGGAGTACGCTCTCTTTTCTTGAAGGTCGTATCGACCCGGAAATACCGCAGGTGGAGATTCATTCTACAGATTAGCTGTGCGAGGACATTTTATGAAAGCCGATAGGGATCTTCAACAATAAAAACATATTTTAAAATCAAAAACAGAAAACGTATCAAATGTGAGGGTTCTAGATAGGATTTAAGAGAAAAGAAATACAAGACAGAAGAGAAGTACTACTAATTGGACATCTGCTACGACACCACCTGTTCCTAAAGAACATCATAAAAGGAAAAATAGAGGGACAGAGAAAAAGAGAAAGACCGAGCATAACATATTTCAATGAAATAAAAGAAAAGGTTCAGGTCTTGTCATACCGGAAGGTTAAGGAGTTGGAAGAGAACCGGAGATTGCTCCACCGACAAGAGCACAGCTCTTAAATATAAAGAAGAAGCTAGGGTTCTCATACAATTGTCACTATGACAAGATACTAATTGGCATATAAATAAACCTTGACCATACACAAACATCAAATGGATTAAAACCATCTGTCAATCACAAACTATACATAATTTACACGTATTCCTTATTACATATTTAAAAACCAGCTAGAGTTAGACCAAGATAAGTCTGCAACGATTTTGATAGCACACGCAGTGCAAGTGTTATTTATACGTCATAATTTCATAGAAGTTTGACGTTTAAAATAACACTTGCACTGCGTGTGCTAACAAAATCGTTGCAGACTTAACTTGGTCTAACTCTACTTTTAATACCACGAAAAGGTTCAAACATCCGCCAATTCCTTCTATTTTTTATAGAGCATAAGTTTGCCAATACTGCCTAAATTTATAAGTGTAAACGAAATTTCCCTTGTTCAATTCACAATATAAAGATAAGGATACCTACAACACAGTTCTCAATTACACATATAGTTACAGTACTAGTAATGCTACAGCTAATCAACGTACATACAAATTTTATTTACATTTTATAATATAATACAAGCATTATAAATATATACGAGTAGTAGCCAATAAAATTTTCACGTGTGTCCTGTCTTCCCCAAAAACGAGAAAAACTAAAAAAACCTACCTACTTCTTTTTTTAGCATTAGAAAAAAGGTAAGCGATCTTGACCCCTCTCTTTATTGAAAAACATCTTTGGATAATAAGTTGCAGCATATATGATCATTTACATTATTTTGGACTCATAAGTAATAGTTACTTCTTTTAATGGGGTTTTTCAATAAAACACTGTTAGTATTAACCAACTATCTTTGGTATTAACTCAATTTTTTAATTAAGCACACTAATAATAAATAAGTCAAAAGACACATCAAGATTGTTTACCCTTTTTCTAAAGCCAAAAAAACGACAAAAGACAATCATATTCCTTGTTAATTTTTGGGTAAATTTCTCAACTTTCTTTATTTGTCTGTTAGAAATTTCACAGCCATAATATACAAACACACATACTTTACTAAAATATAATTATTAAAATTTTAGTGTGCCAAAATTTTTTTGTGGAAGAGTAAAATTCTAGGCAAGATTTAATGTCCTAAAGCATTTGTTACAGCTGTGGCAATATCTAAAGTGTATTTAGTGCTATCGAATCATATCACATTTACTCACTAACTTCGCTTATTATATTTGTGATAGTTTGCATTTTAAACAGGTAACAGTGTTCTGGCAATAAAACATTTTAAACTCCTATTTAAAAATAATTAATTTTGGAATAGGAGTATTTATATAGTCTGTGAAGCCATTTCCGTCAGTAGAAAAAAGCGGCAAATTTAAAAAAAGGTAGGCGCGAGGGATTATCGTCTAATAGAAAATTTGAATTTCGCGCCTTTTTCTACTGACAAAGTTGTTTGACCGGCTATAGTTGCAGGTCGACTCACAAGAGCTGGCACGAATGGAATGAATGAGCGAATGAAAATATCTATGTGTGTATCACATTAACCAATAAAATGGTGGCGCTAACTGTATACCGATACAGGTGTCACTCATACAATGAAAGTTTCGTTCATTCCATTCGTGCCAGCTTTCGTGAATCGACCTGTACATAGACATTTAAGGAGCGTCTTGTTTTTTTTTTCAATTAAACTAGAACAAATGTACTTTACTATAAAGAGTAGGTAATATGGTCGTGACGTCACATGTTAGTTCTTCATATAAATTCCACAGTAGCAAATCGTTTTGACAGTTCGAAAAAAGAAACTGATTTGACCAGTAGTCAAATACCCTATTGTAAATCTTTTTTTAGAGGCCTGTATCGACAATCAATTAAATCAATGCATGTAACATTAACTTTTCTAAATAGTTTAACAAAAAGTATTTTTTGTGACAATATGTAAACAATGCAAAAACAACGAAATGTATTAGATGTCTTTTTGTGTAGCATTCTAACGAAAAGTCGCGAAGGAATACCAATTCCACCTGCCCAATTTCTTTGTCCAATGTGCATTGCGTCTCATTCTCTCATTAAGCAAAATGTGTGACACAAATACACATTGGACCAAAATATTGGACAGATGGAATACCAACCTAACAGACATTATTCTTTTTTTAAGAACGTCTGGGTTTACTTAGGTTTGACATACAATTTTAGGCCACTAAAAAACGTCTTCAAATCATTAAAAAAGTACCAAAAAATAAGCATTCTTGAGTGACAAAGTTGGGATACTCATATTTCGTATTAAATAAATAAATAAATAAATATTATTATAGGACATTCTTACACAGATTGACTAAGTCCCACAGTAAGCTCAAGAAGGCTTGTGTTATGGGTACTCAGAAAACGATATATATAATATACAAATACATAAATACATTGAAAACACCCAAGACTCAGGAACAAATATCTGTGTTCATCACACAAATAAATGCCCTTACTGGGATTCGAACCCAGGACCATCGGCTTCACAGACAGGGTCACTACCCACTAGGCCAGACCGGTCGTATTAAAAACTGAAACAGATATTTGAAAGTAATACGAAGGCGTCATTATAGTCAGTAACAAAACTTGTTAAGCGAGCAACGCATTTAAAATGATCAAATCAACTCACGCTTAGGAGAGATCACGGTTATAAGTAACCCCCAAAGGTGTGTAATATTCTAACACCTAGCTCGCTTAAATTTCTGCTGCCGACTATACAAATCGTTTAAAACAGTTTATACTATAACAAAATAAGGTCATGTCAGGTAAAAGGAACCTAGTTTATTGGGGCAAGAGAAACAGTATGATAATTATACAATAACCCCCTTATTCATAAAACTTTACGGGCGTGATTTAGTTAAATTATGTTTTATCCCTTTCCTACAAATACATAAGTCAAAGTGACAGATAAAGACAAACATTTCATAGCTAATTCAGGCCAGTAACGGGTTCATGAATAACGCCATTAGTGTTTCTTTAGCCCCAATGTGTATTTTACCCTACACTACCGCTCAAAAGTATTTACGCACCCGCAATGTTCACCATACAATTGTATACAAAAATTATTTTCAAAATCATACTGTTCGATCGCAAGCAAATGACTCTCTTACATGTTGGATTGAATTTTTATTTAGGTAAATATATTGAGCCTCAAATTGTTGCCAAAGACATCCTTTAAAATTGCGAGTTTACTTTATGTAACGATTTAAAAAACCCTTATGTACTAGTTCATACAAAATAAAACGATCGATTACAGGAAAACGATTTATGGATTTTTTTACGCTTGCCATTTGGTAAATAGGCAATGTACACGAATATTCTGCACATCATTTTGAAGCTCGATATGTCTGTTAAATTAAAAAAAGTAAACTGCACAAAAAACTGTTACCCGACTGCGACTAAGCGGTATAATTCTGAAAGTCGATTTTGTATACAATTGTACGGAAAAAATTACGAGTGCCTAAATAGTTATGAGCGGTAGTGTATCTAACCTTACCTCTAGTGTGACAGCGCGTCGCAGTACTGAGCGAGCGATGGAACTCCAAATCTGCATGCGATTCGTGCGTTATTTGCGGACACGCGCGGGTTGACGTGCGCGTTGTGCAGCTCCGACACTTGCGTGGAGCACGCGGCCGCCGGGTCGCCCGACCCCGACAGGCTGCCCAACCTGAGTCACGCTTTTTAATTACTTTTTCTACTCGTCGAGTATAATCTGTGTATTACGACTTCGTATGCAACACTACAACCTTACTCTTTTCAACGTTGTATAGTCTATGGCACTTCCGACTCAAGCATAAGAATTTTATCGATACGGTTTAGTCAATTATAAAAATTTTGAAAATAGAACTTCATACGTTTCAGTAAAATATTTCTTGTTTAAGGAGACTCGTTTCAATGCAAATTAGCCTACTTAAACACGCTGCTGCGTCGCATCTGCTTTGTGATTGGTTGGCCAACAATTGCTTCATAAGTCATAAACGCGCATGTGACACCCTTCCTCCATCCATATCCTACGATAACCGCTTAGCGTTGCTTGTTAGTGCTACGGTGGCCACAATCGAGTAAAACAATTGTCTTAAAATTGAATTTAACGCGGAGCAGGTACCAGGGCGTCATGAGTTACGAGGAGGTGTCGTTGACCAACCCGCCGGGGGCGCATGGCCCGCGGCGGCCGCGGCCGGGGCGCGTACGAGTATGAAGGTATCGCGGGCTGCGGCAGCTCGCGTATCTTAGCTGTATACTTTTGGTTTGTTTACCTAAGTATATGATTCTACTAGTTGAAAGTATTATTTTTTTGTCTCGTAGTAAAAGTATTGTATACAATAGTGATATAATCAAGCTTTTCAATCTCGTACCTTAACTTAAGCAACTCAGCAAGCTTCGTTGCTTAAACACGGTACTCGACTGAAAAGCTCTCTATTGTATCACGATTGTATAAAATACTATTTCTGTAGGCGTATATGATATATGTACGCGCAATGGCATAAGAATAATGAAAATGATAGCACTACCTATCCATGTTATGTCGCGGAAGAGCGAGAGCGATATATATTTTTTTAAAGAATAATTTTTACGGTAATTTATAATAATGTAATGACACAAAAAGTAATTAATGGAGCTAACAATTTTTTTTCTGTCAAAATTAATGCACTTTTAAAGCCCTTAACAGAAAAGTTCTTTCAAACAACATCCGCTTGTATCTTATCTTATCTTATAGTTTCGGAGGCCCTTACGGATACACTTCGACCCATAGGGATCTTTTGTGCAGTTACCGCCTAGGAAAGATCCGTCCGCTACTCAAGAGCCTTCCCCACCATCTCCATATGCCGGATGATGGACCTTATGGGTAGCTTTTTGAATTCCTTTGGTACCAGGTAGCCTGTTCCAAAGTCCTTCATTCTTTGTCTGGCGAGGGCGTGACATTCACACATAAGGTGTTCTATTGTCTCTTCCTCTTCGCCACACATGCGACAATCGGTGTTGTCAGCGTGCCCCATCTTGGCCAGGATTCCCTTGACCCCGTAATGGCCAGTAAACACCCCCGTTATTATTTGGACATCCGCTTGTATAAATAGTCTTCATCTTCTCAAATGATTTTTTCGCATGTTTCTATTGTGACGGGCTCTAAGCTTCCAACTTTGGCACGTGACAAAGCAACAGTAGTGTGGTCATTATTCGTTCACCCTGGTCAAGCATTTATTCAGTTGGCTGACCGCTTCGTATGACTGGCATTGTCGGCGACAACGCAAGTCATGCCAAGCGGTTTGACCAAATATCGTTTCAAAGTTATTTTGTTGCTTGACGCCCAATCTTAATCGAACTTTTTAGTTTTGTTTAAAAAACCTGAAAATACCTAGAACCAAAAATATCTTACCAAAATTCGTTGCCAGGGTGCGCGTTTCCATCCCACGGATACGTCATGACTAGCAGCTTGCCCTCGTGTTCACCCGTTAGCTTCGCTGACGGCTCCCTGTTTTCTAACTGCACGTTTATGCCACCTACAATAGTAAAAAAAAGCCTTATAATTCTTCTTCTTCTTATCTTATATTGCCTATACAGGGAGCGTGCGTGAACTGTAGGGGGCAGCATTCTGTTTATTGGCGCGAAGTGTGAATGTCAAGTTTAAGTTTTCGATTTAGGCCATGAGGTTTAAGAAGCGCCAACACACGAGCAAACGTACGTGAACTGTAGCATTTACTTGTTTGCGTGAAATGTGAATGTTAATTTAAAGTTTTCGATTCAGGCCGCACAGTGGCAGCGCTCACTGTCATATTAGAAGTTGTCAGAACGCTTATTTGTCATATATATTCAAATGAATATTTGATAATAACAAGGTAAATATACAAACCTTTAGGATGCCTTTTGCTTTCAAAGAATATTCTTTTCTCTGTACTCCCCTCCTCTCTTCCATTTGTAAATAATGCTGAAAGAAATAGCATAGTCAGGTATAAGTTAACGCTATCTCTACTAAGCTCGTTCACTTACCTGTACTAACAATGGCATTCTGTTAAACAAAAGCCATTATTTCTTTTAAGTGAGCGCGTGGCCTTTGTGCCTGCTCGCGTGGCCAATTGTGTGTGAGCCTCAGGCACAAAGGCCACGCGCTCACACAAAAGAAATAATGCCATTGTTAGTACAGGTAAGTGAACGAGCTCAGTAGAGATAGCGTTAACTATAAATCATAAATGTTTATTCATTTAACAGTTTGTTTTAACTGATAGAAATAATATTTTGCGATAATCCATAGTAGTTCGGGTAATGAAGGACGATCGGTTTCATCGGTTGCCTGTGTGGCCTCAGAATGAGCTGTTACATAAATTTGAACCATATAAATAGGACGGTAAAATTTCATTTTAAACGCGTTTGTTCTTGTTCAGTCAGTAGCGGTAGCATTGGTAACCGCTGAACAAAAGAAACAAAGGCTTTTGTTTAACAGATTAGGGTGTGATGCGTAAAAGTCATTTGAGAAAATTCATACTATATTGGGCTGTAGCTGCGTGCGTCATTTATATTATATAATATTACAGGGTTCTATGGTTCACTTTTATCGAACTGAAATTTGAACCTTATCATAGTGACATTAAGTCGAATTTCAACTATCTTGAAAATGTAACATAGAAAACCCTGTAACATTGGGGTAGCGATTTGACGCCTTTGCATATAACCTTTGAATATAATCTGGATGCAGCTTCTTTACGGACTAACTGAGCACTTCAAACCAAATGTACCTAAAATACTAGCGCTGGGTTGGATGTACGCGAAATTGACGTCAGTGACGTGGTTCAACAGGTCCTTCTTTAAGAACGATCGTATCCTCTCTAAGAAGCTCAGAATATACACGTCGGGCTGATGGGCAGATACTTTCCATACGCCTAAACCTAAAACAAAAAAAAAATACAAAGTCCAACACTAGTAACTAAAGAGCTGATGACCTTGAAAATGATAAACAGATTTTGATAAAAAATGTTTAAGAACTAGGTACCGCTAGAAAACCTGGCTATCAAATAAGAAAACCGCATCCAAATCGGTTCACTCGTTTAAGAGCCACGGTCAAACTAATAACACCGCTCTCTTTGCGTCGGGACTAATTTATTTTTGTTACAAATGTCATGTTATTTGTCCTGTGAACAGTGTCGATCTGAAAATTAAGTTTTCCAGAGACAAATCATGTGTGCTATCCTGCTATCTCTGAGATAGTTCTTACGAGACTTGTCTAGACTAGAGTAGACCTTAGGCTATTCTAACAGTAGTCAGTTAAGGGTGATCACCCATGTTTTTCATTCTGCTGTAGCAAGTTTAGTGGAGTGGAAGTCATTATTATTTGACATTCTTAATAAGGCTTCTGAGGGCCTACCACGAACCATGTTCGACGTGTTGCCTCTCTGTCACACGTACGTACGAATTTACGAGAGATAACACGTCGAAGGTGGTTCGCGGTAGGCCCTCTGGGCGGCACACACGCACGCTCCGTAATTTAGATTCTCTTGTAATGTCGCAAACTGTACCTTATGTTTTTGCAGTAAGGTTAAATATTGAACTCACCAGCCCCTATAACATTAACGAACGCGTCCCTCCCCGCGCCCCTTGCTCTTTCTTCAGCCTCATGCAGAACACACTCCGCTGTAACGCTGATCCTCTTGTAGTATACTTCGTTGTCGAATATCATATCGTGGACTTTTACGTAGCGGTCCATGTAGCGTCTGTCTTCGGGTTTGTCTTCCATGTTTACGTAGGAGGTTAGCTCTTCGTGGGTGTAGCTGTGAACCTAGTAGGAAAACAATAATAAACTTTATAATTTGTAAAAAGTAATAAAATTTCAATTTCAATTTCAATTTATTTATTTCCTTTAAGTACAATTTTAATTTACATCATGTTGTTCATAAGAGCAGGAAACGATTCCTCCGTACTAGTAAAAACTGTATGACGGCAGGAAGCACCACCTCTCCCGGATCACATTTAATCTTATCTAGCAGTAGGTATACATGTATTTGCGCAGTACTAGATATATATACATATATACCTATATATGTAATATTGTATAAAGATGACAAGAAAATGAAAAAATAAAACAGGTTGCAACAAGAAAAAAAAAAACAAAGCAAATAGCATTGGAAATAAGTGTTTGTGTATGTGCGCGCGTGTGAGTGTATGTGTGTGTATGTGTGTGTGTGTGTGTGTGTATGTGTGTGTGTGTGTGTGTGTGTGTGTGTGTGTGTGTGCGCGCGCGTGTGCGTGCGTGTGTGTGGGTGTGTGTGTGTGTGTGTTGTATGTGTGTGTTTGTGTGTGTAGTTGTCATCACTAGTGAGATTCTAAAGATCATGAGAAGCATAGCATGTATGGAAGCATATATGGATATATGATGGATATGTAATATGTGAGGGAAGCACAACGTATATAGAAAAAAAAAATAGATATCAAGATTATCAAGCATTGCGTGTTCATTTTAAGTGGAGGGTAATTCTTTAAAAGTCCAGGTTTTAGTAAGTTAGGTAACCTTTTTGTATTAATTGTATTTAGTTTAGTTTAGACAGTGATTTTTAGGAGTTTTTCAATGTCATCGTAGTCGTATAGTTTCAAAAAAGATGTAATGGCCGCTTTACAACGATTCACTGTTAGTTGAGTTAAGTTAACATTTTTCGAGATCTTGTTGTACAGAAATGGGCCAAGGAAAAAGGCAAAGTCATGGGCAAAGCTAGTTCTACTAGGTGGATTGATAAAAATTCGGTTTCTCCTTCTCTCAGAAACTGCTGAAGATGGTGCTTTTTTGTGTTGTTTTAGAATGATGGACTTTATATATAATTGTCTTACCGATAGAACATTAAATTCTCTATACAATATAGCGGTCGTTGAGTATCTGAAATTTTTAAATGTAGCTACCTTAATAACTGCTCTTTGAGCTCGTTCTATTGCAATCATGTGAGACTTTTTGGCACCTCCCCAAGCTTCAATGCCGTATGCTATAATGGACTGGCATAGTGCAAAATATACATTTTTGACAACAATAGGATCCCTCAAATGCCAATACCAAAACGTCAATGCCAATTTCTGTAAGCTAACTTTATACCTCATTTTGATATACCCAATACGATAGATTTTGGAGATATTTTGGCAAACATATGATACATTGGCACCAAAAACAGCCATTTAGATTTTTACCATAAGGACGAAATTTGCTTGTATCTTTATACGAATAACCTGTCAGAGCGTCCTAATGGCAAACGACAATGTGGTACCTTTTGCTTGAAAACGACACATGACGAAATCCGTAAAATGGTATGTAGCCTGGTGGGGGCTGTGGGGTGTTTAGACATACAGAAATATATACATACCATCGTCCACACTGTTAATGACAATTAGTTATCGTTCCTTTGCTCTAAATACCCCTCCTTTCGGCCGCCAGGTAAAAATGTATTTGAAGAAACCAAGTATGCTCCTACGTTTACTGCAAAAGCGTAGTAAAAATCCTTACCTGGTAAAACTCTGAGAACATCTGCCTCCACATATGCCGTGCAGACTGGTTGTTGCGTACATAAGTCGTCTTCAAAACGTTGAGGCACGTCGTAGGCGTTACCTCTTCCCCGTACCTGAGAAGCCGACATGCAAAGCAAAAAGTATAATAGATGTAAAGATTGATATTGAAGTCAAACAATAGTTCAGAGGTGGGCCAATACACCGGTACATGCAGAACGAGTTGTCTCGTGAGTACCTCTAAATTGCCGCGCGAAGCAACTCAATCTGTGAAGCTTTGCCTCGCCCGAGGCAAATATACGGACGGCAATGATGCCTTAGGCGAGGCAGGTTTTTAGGGATGGTTAAGCAATAAAATCAGCTTACAATCGGCTTACTATTATACGGTTCAAGTAAAGTTAGGTAAATTATGAATTTAGTCATTTTAAAAAATCAACCCACCCATTCTCTAAACAGTTCTGCTGTTCAGTTGTGAGGATGTCTTCATAGTCCATCCGGCCCCGGCGTTCAAAGCGAGGGCCGACAATACCTGTTAACAAATAAAACAGTAAAAGAAACTGTTTGACGAAATTAGGGTGTTTCGAACTCAGCCAAATTATAAAGAAATTTAATTTCCATAAAATCATGCCACCTACAAAATGATTTATGGATATTCAGTCCTAATGTTATATTAAAAAAAGGTTTACCATAATAACAGTACCACTCCCACGTCCCCTTCACTAATAACCTCTGATTGTGCTTTGATTCATCCTACTTTCCGTATACCACAATAAGTTTCAAACGAATTTGAAACTTTTATATAATAGTTTCATTTTATACTACTGTAGGGTTCCAATTTCTTTACGCGCGCCCCACTGTGAATAAAAAAAAACTTACCAATAATAACAGCATCACTCTCTGCATCCTCTTCACTAATAACCCCCTGATTCTTCCTACTTCCATTATTGATACACTCCGTATATCCGCTCACGTATACAAACGCAGCTATCTTCATCTCATCGTAGCTCAAACAGTTCTCGAGGACCAATGGCGGCTTCTGTTGTAACGTGCCCACTGCCTCCCAGCCTTCGTGACTGTAAAGTTAACCTGCGGTAATGCGGTTGTACATCGTAGTCAATCGAAATTGAACTTTAAGACAAGGGTTGAAGGCATTAAACTCGGAAGACTATCGAATTAGCAACTCACTTCTGCTCGCCTGACATTAGTTTATACGTGTCATGCCGTCCCATGAAAGTAATGGCCCTCTTTTTGAGTATCCTGTCGATCAGATCTGGTACGGTCATGTCGTTGTACAGTGCTTTCTCAATACTGGAGCCGAATTCTCTGCAACAGATTATAATGATAAGGCGGGAGCGGCCCGCCTCCCAAGCCAATGAGGGCTAACGCGTATGAATTCGCCGCTAGGGGCGCTAGTGTAGATGGTGGTCTTTTCCATAGTTCGAAATGTCATATGTCACTTGTCACTTCAATGACTGACAGCTGTTCTTAGTCTTTTGGACCACCATCAACAGAGGCGCCAACTGGTGAGCAAAAAAACGATAGCCCTCATTGCCGCGCGAAGCAGCTTGGCCTGTGCAGCCGCGCCTCGCCCGAGGCATAGTGGCCGCGCGTGCGTTAGACTCGGGCGAGGAAAGACTGAGCTGCTATGTGCGGCATTCTTCGCGAGGCGAATCGCTCTATGTGTGTATCTATAGTAACAATGAATAAACTTCGTTTTGTTGACCGCAACATGCTCGTGACCCAAGAGATAGTTATTTGCCCGACAGCTTTTACGAGCGCCTCGAAGCGCGGGATTTATTGGTTGGATCTACTATTTCTTGTTGTTACGTGTCCCGTTAGCCATGAGACGATACTCATACAAATAACATTCTTAATAGATGGCAAATAATGCACTGGGCTTAAAACTTGTTTCCATAATAATACTTATTCACATGGTAATCAATTTTAATACAGGAAAACATCTCGAGAATATAAACCCGACAAAAAAAGACTTATGGTTAAGTAATTTAAGATTTTCCTTATGGGGATTGCCATCACTCGTTTTGTTGGATTTCATCATTGTCAGCACACATTGAATGAGTCAGTGTCTTAAGAGTGAATTATTGTTGCAAAATTTTTGTTCATTTTAGTATCCGGAAGTTTCGGTTTCGGCATAAAAATCATGTTTCGGCCGAAATTTCGGTTCCAGTTTCGGCATTGGCTTGTCTTCGGTTTTGGCAGAAAATCAGGTTTCGATGAAATATGAATCATTTCACGATCTCATCCATAGATCGGCTTTGGCTATAAGTCCGCCTGTTATGTCTATGATGTTTCACTACATTCCACTTATTATTACTTAATATTACACAGAATTAAAGAAAAGTTACCTCTTGTAAATCCTCTCCCATTTTTAATAGGTGACCGAACCAGCGTAATTAAGTGCTATTAAGAATGTGAGAGGATTGGGCTGCCAAAAGGGCGTACTTGGGAAGACCGACTGGTAGCCGCCCGGTAGGTCGGCCCAGATACCGCTAGGGAGACAGTGTAGAAGCGGATCTGCAACAGCTTCAAGCCGATAATTGGCAGGAAACGGCGCAGGATCGGGAAAAGTGTTGTGCTCTCGTTTCGGAGGCCGAGACCCTCTTTGAGTACCTGAGCCATATTAGTTAGTTAGTTACCTCTTGTAAATGAGGAAATGAGTCATCAACAGCAGCACCCGCTCGTGAATGAGGGGATATGTGGAGGCTATGTTGCTCTTCAGTTTCTCTAGTGGGCGACGTACCTTCAACTTTTCTAGTCTGTAATACATATTTATATTATATTAAAAAAGGTGTGGAATAAATTTGTCAAATTGTCCAAGTATGTCACTAGAGCATATCTGATCGAATTTAAACTGTTGTGAGACATATTAACATTAAATCATTTTACGGTTTAGACTCACTACGGTTGAGAACATATCTGGGGATATTCGGTTTAAAGAAATTAGAATTCCATGCTAGAAGAGACATATAGTATCCTAATTAGTACTAAAACCTCTGCTGTCCATCAATATATGTGCCATGTGTTTAGTTTAAAGGCTTGGCCAAACACAAGGCGCGACGCAGCGCCGCGGTCCCATGCTAACAGGTTAGCGACGTCAAACAGACTGCGTCCCGCCGGCATCGCGCCCCGCTTCTGTCGCGCGCGTGATATTAGTTATTTTGTGATTGTGATTATGGATTATCTATGGCGTCGGAAGGAATGAGAAACCCTCCGCGCGCGCATGCTGTATCGGGCGCAAGTCACGCCCGCATCGCGCCGCGTCCGTGATGAGGGCGTGTTGAGAGCGCGAGGCCGGCGCGATCCGGGCGCGACCTGTTTGATCAGGCAGCACGCGGCGCGGACGCGGCGCTGCGTCACGCCTTGTGTTTGGCCAAGCCTTTAGACAATTTTCAATAAAAATAAATTAAAAAGAGTTATTGCATAAGAAATTATACTTTTCAGTGTTATTATTATGTATGTATTGTATAAAGGAACTGTTATAAGACTGTTCTTGGATTTAAAAAAAACATAATAGGGATTTTTTTTGTTCTAGTAGAATTGAGTAAATGTTTTCTTTTCTAGATATCACCATTTGGAATCAATGTATAATTGAACCTCATGGTTAAAACAAAAAACAGTAAGTCCAAATAGTGCATTAAATCCTTTTCTCATCTTGTGTCAAGTTCTCTATCAAAATAATACAATTTACATACCTCACAGTTTCAATAGGAAAGGGTATGGGGAATGATTTACTCCTCTTGATAGTTTCATCCACATCATCCGAGTACTCAAGCTTGGGCGGATCTGTGCATTGACGTAACAGCTCATTTGTCTCCTTGCTCATGCTCGGAAAACACCAGTCTGGCTTACACCTAAAACATAGACAAAAAAATAATATATAATATTTGCCTTTGTACTTAGATTTTCCTTATTGTATGTTACTTTTAATATTTTGTTTTTGTACAATAAACAGTTTACTATGTAGTGCGTAATTATTTTCCTTCGTATTTTCACGGAAACATATGAACATGTCTTGCTATTTCAGTCAGTCTCAGTACAAAAAGTACTAAGGTTGACTGAAGTAGCATGACAAATACGAACGGTTTCAAGAAAATATGATGAAAAACAAAATTATACACTACATTTGTACTACAACTAAAAATTTTTAAGTTAAGTGATAACTACAGGTAAATATTTCGTAACTGTCCGAATCCAACAATTGGTTTATTGCAGTAATATTGATAATGCTTTTTCTTTTAGAAATTTCAATGTTTTAAAAGTATATACCTAAAATCAAATGTGTGAGTGCGTTATAATGTTTGTTTTTACGTTTTAGTTTAGAGTTTAACAACTCAAGTGGACGAGGAAAATGAGTAAGTGGATCTTATCTCTTCAAAAAGTAACGTCACGAATTGCGATAATTACTATAGCTTTAAATTTAATGGGAATAAAAAAGGAAATACGTACCAAGAAATGTTCTGAAATTGTCTTAGAATATCCATATTTGGTGGCTTTCCCTGAAACATTTACCGTTGTAGAATCTTCATAAAAGTACAGTAATAACGGAATAAAGCAAAATTATGTAAATTAATAAATAACTATACTTACCGACGCTTGTCGTGTAAAAACCAGAGTAAGGGGAAATAGTTTTAACCAAAACATAAACACATACGACTTATATTCATCTATTACTTCTATTAGGCATATACTGTATTATATTATGTTATGAGTTATGACTACAAATATTTTGCGTTTTGCGGAAAAATCTTCAAGAGGCAGAATAGAATGAATGAAATCAGAATGAAACGAATGGTTTTGTTAGTTTATTTGACATTGACAGCTGACAGATATAGTTTTTAATGCATTTCATTTGTAGGTTTTGCAGCTTGGAACGTACCGTTTAAACTGTCCAGGCGCGTTTTATTTTATAGTTTAAACAAACAAGAATGAAAAATGTTGCCAGTCTAATATAACTCCCTCCAAAACAGGGTCAATTTTGAACATCGGAAATAATAAATCTTTAAAATATCGAAGTATTCAGTTTTATGAAAATGCTGATACTAAATGGTTTCTGACATGACAGTGCCAAAGTAAAATAACGACAAAAAATTTTTTTTTCGATATTAATCAATAAATTTAAAAGTCCATGCATTGGCTTGTATGATAAAAAATAGGATTAGTTTATCACATACCTTTTGTAGGCTAATGTCAATGGGACTTTAAAGGCTTAAATTAATTAAATTTATTTTTACTCTGCGAGCCTTCTTCTGTTTACTGGTTCGAGGATAACTTTCTCTGGGATTTAACAACTCAAATGTGGCTACACTAAACAGCTGTCAAAGTAGGTTGTCATTGTTGTCAACAATGTCAAGACGGAAGTCTTTTGGCGTGGTTTTGGCGCGTATGTTGTGCGGCGAACAAAAAATGTTATTTTTATAAATAAACTTTAATAAACACGTGTTTTGAGAACAGTAAGCATATTCTTAAACCATGGGTGACCTGCAAAAGATACGATCGGAGGTCAACAATGCATTCAAGCTTAGCGGCTTTACAATACGTCGCGAAGCCAGCACCTTTGTGACCGAACAGGTTTCCTCTCTAACGCCGCGCGAAAGAACTAAAATGATCGACAAGTTAACCGCCCATTTAATGCACCAGTGTATATCCCAGCCTATTTTAGAGAAAGAACATCTAGAAACCGCTTATAGGGAGTGTTCTACTGCCGGCCTTGAAGAAACCGAATCAGTACTAAGTGTGATCGATGCTTTTAGCATTCCTAAACTGGTATATGATAATGAAAGGAAGAAGTTCAGTAAAAGCGTGAGTACCGACCGCCACTTGTACCCAGAGCCTAAATGGAAAGCCCAGTACTTGATAGATAGATATACTATTATTTGGCAAAGGACTGTTAGAAACAAGTTGTTTGCACAAGAAGTACTGCCATCTATGGAGCAAGAGAAACGATTTCAGTTGAGAAAAATTGAGGTTCTACTTAGTTCTTCAAGCAGAGTTGATGAGGTTATAGTGTTAGGTTTGTTAACTCAGTTAACTGAAGGCAAGTTCCACTTAGAAGATCCAACTGGGAGTGTAGAGTTAGATATGAAGGAAACTAGGTACCATTCAGGACTGTTTACGGAAAGCAGCTTTGTTCTAGCAGAAGGATTCTTTGAAGACAAGGTATTCCATGTCATGGGTCTAGTTCTACCACCTTCTGAGAGCAGGCCAACATCATTGAACTATTTCGGAAACTTGAACACTTTTGGAGGAAAATCGAAGAATTTATTAAAGAATTCACAAAATTTACTGAAAGTGGAGCAGGAGAATGAAGATGGAATGATTATTTTCTTATCTGATGTTTGGCTTGACAATCTCAAAGTGATGGGGAAGCTAAAAACATTGTTTACTGGTTATAATGAGTTCCCACCTATCGCCATTGTGTTTATGGGAGAGTTTTTATCGTGCCCATATGGATACGAACATAGTACACAGCTCAAAGCAGCCTTAATCAATTTGGCGGACATGCTAATTCCATTCACAAAGCTAAGGGAACTCTGTAAGTTTATCTTTGTCCCCGGCCGAGGAGATCCCGCTGCACCTAACATCCTGCCTAGACCGCCAATCCCAAACTCTGTTACTAAAGAAATAAGAGACAAATTGGGAGATTCAGTAATTTTCACTTCAAACCCCTGCAGAATACAATACTGCACACAAGAAATAATCTTAATAAGACAGGATTTGGTCACCAAAATGTGTAGGAACTCGATACATTTTCCCGAAACCGGTGATATACCAGACCACTTGACGAAAACATTGCTGAGTCAGTGCACTCTATCTCCGTTGTCTTTAGGAATACAACCAGTTTACTGGAGGCATGTGGATGCTTTAAGCTTATACCCGATGCCAGACCTGGTCGTGGTGGCGGACCATTTCCAGCCTTATACGAGGGCATACCAAGACTGCCAGATTATCAATCCAGGATCATTCCCTAGGACAGAGTTTTCATTTAAAGTTTACGTACCAGCATCAAAGACAGTGGAAGATTCACAAATACCCAAAGAAGACGGTTGATGATGAACAATGATTTCTTTTGGGAACAATAACAAATCTATACAGGAAATTAAGAAGGTTTAAACTAAATAAGGTTTTCAATTTCACTTAAATTATTATAGCCTCTTATTGCTAAAAGCAGTTGAATAGAATGATGTACATGATTTACTAATTAACTCGGACGGTTTGTGACAAGTTATTGTGGCTGATTATGATGTTGTTAAAGGTCTACCTTACTAAATCTACTAGCAAACACCAAAACCACACAACCTTACAAACCATCTCAGTTAAATGGTAGGGCTACTTTTTTATATTTATTTTATAAGCCATACATCTTCTAATGATTGTTATTGAGGAAAATTGGAAAAATAATACAATTTATGCATTTTAATTTTTGTTTAATATTGTATAAACAAATATTTACATCAAATATCTTTCAAAAAATCTATTGTACAGTGTTGGAGCATAAAATCACTATGAAAATGACTAATAGAAACATTGGCCACTTACACAAAATGGCAGTGTCAGATTTTGTATTTCATATAGAAAAATAATCCTCCTTGTATATTGAGAGCATTAAATAACATTTAAATCGGAAGAAAGAAGGGATTCTAGGTTAGTACATGTATAGTCGCCATCAGATATATCGGAGCAGGCAGCGTGCTCACAAATATCTGAACACGCCTCTATTGTCAGACATTAGTGTGTGTTCAGATATTTTTGAGCACCTCGGCCGCTCCGATATATATGATGGCGACTGTACGTACGTACGTACGTAAAATAAGGAAGATAATTAGTGAGAAAGAAAGAAATTAAAGTAAAGAAATGATAGAATAATCTTTGATTTGTATAGATTACCAATTGATTATGGCAGTTTAATTACGAAAGTGACCTTTAATTAATATTACTTCATGTGTTACTTATTCACTATAAGATTCAAATTGCACCATACTTATAAATAAATATTCATTCATAATAAATAAATATTCATTCAAATATTCATTCATAATAAATAAATATTCATTCAAATATTCATTCATATTAGTTTACGTAAACTTTAAGAAATATTACTTCACTGCATGACTATATAATTACAAATTGCGATAAAATTACAATACTAATAATATCAATGAATCATCAAACATTCGCACAAGTAGACGCACAACCATAAAATGCAGTGTTGAATGTTTAAATTAATAAAAAGTTAAAATAATTTCTTATTAAATCAACAAGATAATTGTGGAAATTTTATGTAGATTCTTTTTACTATCACAATATTGAAAATGTTCCAAAGTAATATGTATACCTATAACTATATCTAACGTTACATTTTATTTAAGGACGGATTCATAACTGAGCAAGTAAGTACCTACCTGACCTATCATAATACTATGTATTTATTTCAAATCAACAACCACGTACAAATCGTCATAAAAAATACAATTCTTGGCTAAAATAAATATCGGATATACAACTTTAATACAAAATCATCGATTCTAACTTTGAATAAGGTCTAAGTATCCACGTTTAACCTAAAACCAAAGTTTTGCAAAGGTTCTAAGTAATAAGCTTCAAGCTCCCATGGCGATGTTTTAGAAACTTTCAAAATTGAATGTGTACTTTAAGCTAAATTGTGAAAAGACTAAATGTGCTCAACATTTTCAACTAAAAACTAATCTTATTGCTGAAGCATTAAGGTTCAAGCTCCCATGATGGTGTTGTAGGTGTCTCCGATGGGCGCGAGGGTGACTAGGCAGATCATGGCTACGACGAATATGAGGATAATGGGCGCGTAGATTCCGAGGAGCAGTCGACGGAAGCTGGAGAACTGAAATAAAACAAGGCTTAGAATTTAGTATCATTTGTTTCTTATTAGCCGCCGTACGGGCTTGATGGCAGCCACATATCTGTTAGGTCATATACCTATACACACCGCGCTATAATAAGCTCCAATAGACTCCACGTAGGTGTGTAAGGCTGAGAACGCACTGCGATTATTTTTTTGTTGTTTCAGAACAGCAAAAAGTGTAACGTACGCCATGCTTCAAAAGCCGAAACCGCAAGAAATTAATCGCAGTGCGTTCTAAGCCTAAATGCACCTAAATGTCTACAAGCTACGTCAGAATCATGTGCGTACGTATCGCGTTTCGCGTGTGTCGATACAAACACCCGTCGACGCGATGTGCATATATTAATGTGGCCAATAGCCGCGAAGCGGGCGTCGCGTACACAGCGAATACGGCGATTATAATCTTTATCATTTTTAATTACATACATGCATACTAAAGTGGGTACCTACTTACTATAAAACTGCGCGCAACCTTCGATCATGTTTATAGAGTTAGACCATGACAAGTTTGCAACGATTTTGATAGCACACGCAGTGCGTTATTTATACGTCATAATTTCACAGAAGTTGACGTATTATCTTGGCCTAACTCTAACGTTCTTTCAGGGGTACCTACTACCTACACAACCCACATTTGGATGTACGTATACCGACTTACCGGCACGTCGATTCTCCGGCCGATCTGCAAGGGTAGCTGAGATGGGCAACCTTCGGTGTTATTTATAACGCTTTCTCAGGGGTACAGAACCCATAACATCAGTGTAATAGTGCTTACCGGCACGTCGATTCTCCGGCCGATCTGCGAGGATAGCTGAGATTGGCAACCTTCGGTGTTATTTATAACGCTTTCTCAGGGGTACCGAACTCATAACATCAGTGTAATAGTGCTTACCGGTGCGTCGATGCTCCTGTCGATCTGCGAGGGTAGCTGAGATGGGCAACCTTCGGTGTTATTTATAACGCTTTCTCAGGGGTACAGAACCCATAACATCAGTGTAATAGTGCTTACCGGCACGTCGATTCTCCGGCCGATCTGCGAGGATAGCTGAGATTGGCAACCTTCGGTGTTATTTATAACGCTTTCTCAGGGGTACCGAACTCATAACATCAGTGTAATAGTGCTTACCGGTGCGTCGATGCTCCTGTCGACCTGCGAGGGTAGCTGAGATGGGCAACCTTCGGTGTTATTTATAACGCTTTCTCAGGGGTACAGAACCCATAACATCAGTGTAATAGTGCTTACCGGCACGTCGATTCTCCGGCCGATCTGCGTGGATAGCTGAGATTGGCAACCTTCGGTGTTATTTATAACGCTTTCTCAGGGGTACCGAACCCATAACATCAGTGTAATAGTGCTTACCGGTGCGTCGATGCTCCTGTCGACCTGCGAGGCCTGCCGCTGCTGTCCCATCATGTCCTTCATAGGGAACACGTTCACGGGACTGCGGCTGATCTTGCCCTCCGACACGCACACAGTTAGCTGGAATAACACCACCGTTTATACACCACAAAAGTATTAGTCCCAAACTAAAATACTTTCTACCTACTACAAAACTACAGCGTAACTTTAACTACCATCACCAACCGTCAGAGTTAACTAGGACTACGTACGCTATCAGCGTAGGCTTCAAGCGTGTATTTAGGTACGGTAAAACGGGGTGGCTTTAGGAAATTCGGGGTTACTTTGATAGTTTTAAAATGGCTACAAAATTACCATTATTCATTATTTACTGAAACTGTTGGTGTAACTAGTTAGATTAATATCTATTGATAGTCACCTACTGTAAAAAATCCTGCATAAAAATATATTATGGCTTATAAACTGAAATTTCAAAGTCGCCCCTACATTTCAAAGCCACCTCGCTTTACGGTACCACGAGCTGTATAATTGCATGAACAGTAGGTACATTGGTATATAAATGAACTAATTCATACACTGACCATGCAATTTTGCGGCTAGGTGTACATTCATTATTAAAACTAACTTACATAATTTTTTGACGATTATCGCTCGACAGGACTCGTGGACATTAGTATTATGGTCTGTTCGGAAAGAGAAGAGTCGTGGAATACGGGCCCCATACATTTCACGACTCTTCTCTTTCCGCACAGACTAGGATTTTAATTATATTCTACTTGTACCTCAATGTTTTTCAACCTTTTTCATGACCCCCTTGACATAAAAAAAACTTTCTCGCGATCTTGTTACCTGTTTTCTACTTAGGCTTTGCGAGCCTTTTTGATATACATCGCCGACTAAGCAGGAGCAACGAATTCAATCGATCGATCTAATGTCGTGATATCAAAAATCGGATGCGATTTGTTGCAATGCCAGTCCCTTATCAGAGTAATATTGAACTTACGGAAAGCACGACATGCATGATGACGTGGAAAGCGACAAAGGCCGCCAGCACGAACACGCTCCACGGAGGCAGCTCTGCCTTCTGAAGATACACCGCCAGGAAGATTGTTGCAACTGTAACGGGAAAAGTAGTGTAGGTCAGTGGTCGGAAAATCAAGCCTCATGAGCCGCTTGCGACAACCTAGAGATACAATACTGACTATTCGGGACACCCAACAAATTAGCATGAATCTATATTTCCATAATAGATAAAAAGATCTCTCGAATTTGAAAAATTGTATAATTTTACCATATGAATTGAAATATGTGACTGGTATTAACAACTCTATATATAATTTCCGCCAGAAGTAGTAAATGAATGAATGAATTCAAACCATTTTTAATTGGAACAGAGATGCATTTATTCTGTTTCGTTCGATTTCACATCAAAAGAAATTCAACCATATTTCCTTCACTATTGACCTCAAATTCAACTGGCAAGTTTTTTGTGTGATGGGTTTAAGGAGTATAAGGTCTCAGGTAGGATATTAACTAAAATAAACTTACTGCCTAAAATGTGCGCGGCGTTGCCAAATAGCCAGTGCACCCAGTTGAAGATAGGTCTCTTCTTAGTTCCAGGGTGTGGCCTGAAGTAAGCACCTGCAAAGAGAACAAAAACACTTATATTATATTGCGTTGGATTGAGTTTTAATTATAAATATTTAATGTATTTACAATTAGGCGACGCCGATTTTTGACTTTCGCTTGTATTGTTAACAGGTTTCAAGGTTAATAAAACAGCCTACACATCTGTAGCCTACATAGTCCTAGGATCGGATCAGGATCGGATGAAATCAAAGATCGCCTCAACTAATACAAAATGGACACCCGCACACTTTAATCTTTAGTAAGGGATATCTGCAAAAATAAGTACCTAGTATAAAATTATGCAACTCGGTAAGGTGCATTGGGATAATTTCAAAGCGGGGTAATTTTGAAAATTGCTTATCTAAAATCTACTCTACTAGTACACGACTACTAGAGAGAGCTCTTATCTAGTAGATTAGAAGCAATTTCCTCGTGGCGTTACATTTTACGAGTAAAATTTCAACTAAATATGTTTGAATATATTAATAACGGGTCACTCACGTATTTGAAGTCGAAAAAAGCTCGACATGTTTCACTCGTACCGAAGAGTGTCATCAGGAGCTTGCGTTGACGGTGACGGACCGGCGCAGACTGCGGGCCGCAGCCCTCCGCGCCCGATGACGAAACATGTCGAGTGTTTTTCGACTTAAAATACGTGAGTGACCCGTTATTAATATATTTAATATGTCTGTGTCTCACGGAAGTTAAGTATGTTTGGTTTGGACCTCACGCTCTTCATAAACGTTTCCTACTTTAACAGGCTTGGTATATTACTAACCGATGGGCTGTATAAAGCACAGCACAACTGTAACGATGCCGGTGATAGCGTGAGGGTTGTCTCCCGTAGTGGACCAGCCGCCGGCCTCTACTAGGATCAGGATGAAGCCGGTCACGGTCAGCAGCCACGTCAGCACCATCAGCATTCGGTGGTACTGTTGACAAAACATGAAGTAGAAGGTATTTATCCATATTTAGAAACCGGACGACGCAGCCAGAGAAGGATCCCAACAAGGTGGATCCCAATAAAATTGTAGGGTATCGTTTGGATAAGGGTAGAACCCTACCGGTGTTATGGATATCCCTGGGGGACACCAATGTCAAGCAGTTGATGTCTTTCGGCTGATATGATGATGATAATAACCGCCAGGCTTCGCCGCTGTTATTAAACAGAGTTTCAAAGTGAAGTCATTATAACATCATATTTTCATAGAAATTTGACACTTATTATAACATTCCAAATGCCATGCAGAATTAGCTTGGCCTGAATCTAACTAATAAACGTAGTGAAAGTGACAGTACTCACGGCGAACCAAATGTCCTTTCCACCTAGCTGCTTTCCGACCCACGTCTGTCTGAAATACCTGTAACAAAAATAATACAAAAAAATACTATGGTCCTCCGAACCGGATGTCTTAATCCTGGATCATGGTTAAAATATGAAAAAAAAAACCATTTTCAATAATTGTCAAAATACAGTAGGTAGGTAAATACAGTAGTAGTTATTAGGCTTTTAAATAGGTAAGCCCGCAATAATTAAGCTATTTGGATACTTTGTCACTGGTCGAGGGTGAGGGTGTCGTTTTAACAGTGAATAATCCTGTATTTGTTTCAAACTTCTTGTCAATACAGTGACTCCTTGTACCCTTGTATTTTGAGGCGCAAGCGTGTGGTGTCCTGGTGTCCGCTTAAAAAAACTTACCGTGCCAGTAAAATGCCGAGTGAAGCGCTTCCCAGCCAGGCGGCGATCATGAAGCTCCCGTGCAACTTGAGCAGCAGCTTGGAGGCTCCCGCGGCTGCACCCACACTTGAAAGGGCGAGTGGCTCGCCCGTCGACTCGTACGCGAGGCTGTGGAAGCCTACTCGCTCGGCGTCTGTAGGCAGAACAATAGGTAGGTACATGTTGTTAGGTCATGCCATTAGCATTAAGGATGACTCACGTTAGACCGGGCCGGAGCTTCCGGCGCTTACTTTTCTATGACATGACAGGTGATCACGTGATGCTTTCCATAGTAAACACACGGCCCGGTCTGACGTGAGTCATCCTTTACTCTCCATAGAGGACGTGACGTAGGTTCAATACACTGGAAAACTTTTATTTTTATTAAGTAAGTATAATAGGAGAGTTCAAAGGTCAAATTTGAAACCTAAACTAGCTCCGTTGCCAATTGCTGTTCGTGTTTCTTCCTTTTCCAATTAGGCTATTTTTCTGAGTTAACAAAACTCTTAAAACAGTGTTAGAAGAAATATTGTAAATACTTGAAGACTATTAGTCTGGACCAACATTCCTTTATTACCCAAAAAGCAGAATTACCTTTCATACTATCTCCAGAAACCACCATTAAGTTGTACTTCGTCGTAGCCAAATTGAACGTCTGTCCCATAACTTTAGATTCCACATCTCTCGTGAACTTGCAATACAGCTTCCCATCGATCACAGAAGACTCTAAAAGCTGAACAATTTCCTGAGGCGAGTCAGATCTTCGCACGTATGGCTCCGCTTTAGGGTAAGTCCAGGATGTGAAGAGACTGACTCTTCCGTTGTCGTTTCTGACGCATTCCATGGCACTGTCGTCTCCCATCTTGTTGTCCATGCTCAGAGCAGCAGCGACGTATTTAGGGTTGTCCGTTCCCTGGATCTCGAAGGTGTATTTGTCGCCAGCGACGAAGATGGCCACGACGGCCTTGCAGTTGCCGGCGTTGAGGCAGTTCTGGGGCACGCCGTAGCAGAGCTTAGTGTCGGCACAACCCTGGTAGATGGCGTCGAGTTGGATAGGAACTGCTTTTGGCTGGAATAGAGATTAAGAAACAATAAAATTACTCCCGCTAATAACTCAGGCAACGGTTTCTTTTAGTCTCCAGATTGTTAAACACACTAAAAACACACACCAAATACAAAAACACCAAATACAAAAACACTTTGAACTTTGAACACTTTGTTAGTTAATAAATTGGTTCCACTTGACCATAATGTTTAATTATAATGAATAATGGGAACCGTTTCGTTTCGCATAACTTGTAATTAGATGCAATTATTGTAGAAGACATAGAAAGATTAGAAAACCGCTGTATATTTAAGTTACCTTAGACTCCATAACGACAGGAGGAGCCACAGTGGTCCTCTGAGGGGTAGCAGGCACAGCCGTAGTGGTGATCACGGTGTCTGGAGTTACCACTTCAACCACTGCCGATTCCACATTCTTCCAGAAGGTCGCGTAGCTTTGTGCTACTGTTGCTCTGAAATAAAACATATTTTTTGTATAACGTGAAGATCTCGCCAAAATAATTCTATTGATATTCGAAAATATCCATTACAAGTTTAGAGAACTAGACCCTGGCCAAGCGACAAAGGTTTACAGGGAACACCAATCGAAACTTACAATTATATAATTTCGTTCGGATCTGTCATCCCGGTACATTTTTATTTCCCATTGGCATTTGTCGATAAACCATTGTCATATTTAGTGACTACGGCTATAGTCATTGCATGCAAGAATCTTATGCTCGTTACGTTAGATTAGATACCGACAGGTACTAATCGCTACCGAAACGCCTCAACAACTTTTTTCACTGTTAAGTCATTACGAGTAACAGGCGTGACTATTGTAGTTCACGGTTATATCACTTGCCAAGGTCTGGGTCTTTCAACCTTGATTCTCGAGCGGTTTGCGAATTTTGTGTGGAATTCTTCGGTTCCGCGTTTGGGTAAAACAAAGCGGCATGTGGAATTCAACTCAAGCAGAAGTACCTACTGCCTTGTCGTTTCTACTATTTTGAGATATGCTATCAACCAGCACTGGTAATGCCCAAAAGCTCCTGCTGTACCAGTTAGTGTAATAAAAATAAGATTACGCTTTCATCTAATATTTCTACGCTCGATTGGGTAAAGCAATTTACAATTTGTGGTTGTTCCTACTGTCAGTCGGCAACGAAATTGTAAATTGCTTTACCCAATAGAGCGTAGAAATATTCGATGAAAGCACCAGCAGGAAAAATCACCTACTCTCAGCATAGTAAAATCTCCCTAAGAACTATCACTGTTTCCTCGCCACCATATGTACTAAGCACATTCTCGATAAGTAAGTAAACCAATAGAAGCTTGATCTAAAGTCGTGAAAGTCTTTACACTTGAGCGCAAGTGATTTTCTGCTTCCACGAAAATAATTATTTTACCTGAACTCGATTCCTCCAAGGAAGTCAGTGGGCGCTTGCCACAAGAAAGTCTGCGCAGGCTTGTCCTTAGGGTTAGAGTGTGTTACAGTGTCGTTGTCGCCGCGGCAGCTGATGATCTGCGTGTCCTCGGGATCAGGGACTGTCAGGAACTTGCCCACGATAGTGTCAGGGTTCTGAAAAGAGGACGAATTATTAAGAATAAAGGGAATCCGGTATTTTTTTTTTATAAAGAACTACGAAACTATGCATAAATTGCATAATCGCACCTGCGGGCCTAGCCAAGATAACAATCGTTTGCAGAAAACGAAACGAAACGCTATTGTCTCTCTATCACTCTTATTCCATATTAGTGTGATAGACTGATAGAGACAGATAGCGTTTAATTTCGTTTCTCTGCGAACGATTGTTATCTTGGCTAGGCCCCCTGATAAGAAGATAATTTCATTTCTTACCTATGCATACTTAATGTGTACAAGTCGCACATAAATTAGTTTTTGCTAATAAGCCAAAAAGCTGTGATAGCTTATGATTATTGCAAATGTGGTTACTAGGATCCGATATCATAGACTGTTTATCAAGTTGAAGTTGGAAGTTGAAGTTGGAGTTGGATAATTTATGGAAAAACCTAATATTGATAAATGATAATAGGTAATGGTAATGATATACCTGCACTTGTCTAGCCTGCAGTATGAATCCACCAATAGGCACGGGCGCGCCAGGCTGGCTGCCAATCGTGACGCTGAGCTTGTCTCCTTGTCGGACTTGGGACGATGACGTCACTACCACATAGGGTGGCACGGAGGTCTGGGGCTCGATGTCGGGATGCCGTGGGAGTTGGTCTACGCATGACTGAAATAAAAATAATATAAAATTTAGAAGTAGGTAATAAAATTAAATTATCTGGCGACAATTGACAATCTTTACATATTCAATATAGATTGTGACGACCGCTTTTATAAGTGCGAGGCAAAGAGAATAGATTGTAATGCGGAGTTTACATATATATTTGGTGCAAAGTCACCTTTTAGGTGTTAAGTAATAGGTAACACTACCTACCTGTCAAGTTGACTGACATAAATCAAAATCTCTATGTTTGATTTTAGTTACCAGTAATATATATATAAGTTACTCTATGTTAGTTACTTTTACATTATTATCAGCGTTAATTCGTTCTTGATGGTTTGGAATGAATATTACAAATACAATTCACACCAATTAGCCTGACATAACTGACAGTTCACGTTAACACAATTAACTGATATAAAAGTCAAGCCCTACCCCAGGAGGCGCTCCAGAACCATGTTGTTCAGAAGACTGCACCAGCAGCATCAGCGCCAGCGCCAGCAGACCCCTGTTCCTTTTCCGAGGTAGCATCTTTCACTCTCTGCAAAGAAAAAAGGTAATGAGCACAGAAAAAAATAAAATTACTAACTTGATGGCTATAATCTTTATAATATTTGTTTTAACTTTTAGCTCGCTTTTGCAAGCGCGCAAAGGAGCATAGGTACAGTACTTTTTGAACTCAGCACACACTTTACGTTTGTAAGCTTTTTTTATGAGCGCGTTTCGAGAGCTTATTGATTGAAAAATGTGTGATCGTAAATCAATACAATCTAAAAGTCGCACAAGTATAGTTTAATACGTTTCCATTTTACAATTGTGGACTGTTCTCCGAAATAATTTTGTATCCTCGACCTAGCATGGTGTATAAGGTTCTATCAACTGAGAACTGAGCTATTAGTTTGCAAACCGTTACTAAAAATACTAGCTGCAAGTAATACAGATTTGCAAGGTGCGTAACGTTCCCAAAAAGTTGAAAAAAGTTCTAAAACTTGTTTAAAAAAAACAAGAAAAAGGATGTTTACAATTTCCATGAGAATTTTAAAACTATGCGTCGGCCGACTCGGCATATCAATAATATCACATTTATTTATATACACTCATTCATCCGAAACTAACCATATTGCTAAAAAAATAATGAATAAAAACATAAATATTATGACGGGTTTCGATATGAACTCGTTTACATAATAACAATAGAATAGACAATCATGAGTGCGACTCGACTCCGTGACTGACGAACCGTGACGATTGATGGCTCCCATTCCATTAAAAGTGATGGTAACATTTTGTATATACGAAAACAACAGTTAGCACAAAATTAACATAATAGGCATATGTTGTCATTAAGACGAGTTTGACGACTTCATATTCTTAAGTTCTTCCTTATTTCCGCGGAAGAAGTTACGTTTACTTTTGTTATCCAAGAGTAGGTATAATTTTAAGTGAATTGAGGAGCTAAAATGAAAGACCTTTTTCGAACTGAAGGTCTCGAGATCGAATCGTTTATGTACGAAATGTCATTTTGATATTCAGTTATTTACCAGTCGCTTTTCGCCGAAAAGGAAAATATGCTTAGGTGCCCAATGCCCACAGAAAGATGCGCTTTCTGAGCATAATTATGCATTGTTAAATAAACTAGCCTAATAAGTTTTTTACGTATGAAGTTATGAAATTGCTTCAATAAGGACAGTGCTACATTAGCGACAGCATTCGCAGTTTAAATCGCAGTCGTGTTGCCAATTACTTAAGTTATCGTTCCATCGCAATAATGGTTTAACACGAAAGGTCCTCGAACTTTTGTACACTGGTTTATTCTTTATACTCGTTATTAACAATAGTTTTGCCTTTAATATTCGGTAGAGTATCGGCACCTATAACGGTGTCGTGACCTTTAACTTTCAATACAATTTGAAAATTGGTATAATTAATTAATAACTTTGACTCAAACTGAAGGTCGTGTATATTCGAATTTATGCCTGTGTCAATCATTTTCTTGAAACCATCACTTTTGTACGAAATATCTATTTGATTGAGTTTTTCCTTATCCTTTTTCCGAATCCTGGGAAGGGTTGTCGATCGAACCCTGGACTTGATTAAAGGGGCAACCAATTAAGCGCTAAAATTAACGCATAACAGTTTTTTACCGAAAACTATTTCCGGATCTTCGAGGTGATTTTTTCACCGAATGTGGATTATTTCACTAGCAAGAGTAGGTATTGTTTACCAATCTTACAACCGCTACTCTTCTGATACTTCTAAAAATGGTAGGATGTCAATTAATGGTGTCAATATGTCAAACCAAATCTCTACTCACTAAACATTTACAGACACATAAAAATGAAGCATTTGTAACCGACACTGGTGGAGTGCTTCTCATATAGATAGATGCTTAAGTTTCGAGAAACTCATCAGTACAAGCCCTTTCTGAATAAGTAATGTGTGACGGGGCAACCACCTATGTAACGGTTTCTTGTTATGTGCCTTGAAGGCAGGTGACAGGATATGACTCAGCAGAATCGTTCATAAGAGGGGGTAACCATGGCTGCTATACAAACACTTAATTTGAATGAGGGTTATACCTACATAAAAATTATAGGGGTATAGAGCGCGCGAAGCGGCATCGGCAAAACTTAGCAAACCGTGCGCTCGTCTTTTGGACGACTACCTCTTTGCTTTTGTACTGAATGTTTTTTTTTTAATGAGCTAAAATGTTTAGGTTAAGCTTTATTAATAAGGTTGTTTTCTGGGGAGGGATAGTGAAATGTACAATGAGTTATCAGTTCAGTGACGTCCATTGGAAGGCTTTTACCGAGGTATGAATATCAGGAGTTATGAATAAAAACACAAATTTTAAAATACCCAAAAGGGCGTGCATTTGATTCTTCGATTGTTCTTCGGTCCCTGAGCCAAAATCACTTATTATGTATTTAGGTAGATACCATTTTAAATTCGACAGTATAAGGGACATTTCATGAGGTGTCGTAGACAATTTCGTAGAATGCTCCAGAAATATGTGCATAATGATGACGTCTGGGGAACACGTTAAGGGCCGGCATAGACGGACTGCAGCCCGACTGCAACTTGCATGGGAACTGCACGCCGATGTTGGAGATGGCGTGCAGTTCCCATACAATGTGCAGTCGAGTTGCAGTCCGTCTGTATCGGCCCTAAGCGACACACGTGTAAGTACTGCATGATATGAACTACCACATATTTTGCGGGGAGGTCACGGTTCAGAGTGAAGGGACGACTTCCGTCTTAACCGGATGGCGACTTTTAAGGTCACATACGTTCCAATGACAACGTTTGGTCGTTTCGCAATATAAGTTTCATACATATATAGGCCTGTTTTTGAGGGGTTGACAATGACTTTTAATGATGAATTTTGGATCTTTTCTCACTCAGGTTACCTAAGCAACCTTTTATATTGGTTGCTTTTATATTGGTTCACACGTTTTTCCCGACATCGCTCTGCTACCTCGCTCTTTTCTAGTGAATCTTCCTAATTTGATTATTTTCTGTTAGGCGCTGTTAGGTATTCCAGCACTATCAACTTGACAAAAAATAAACATCTTATAATCTAAACAGCCTTTGTCCATTATGTGACCTCAAATAAGGTGTTTTATAAAACAAAATGCTACCCACGGCTTGACTTGACATTGCTCCGTCGTCTAAAGAATAGCGTTAATACTATAAAACTTAGTAAGGAGATACGGCTCTTTGTGAGTAAGGTTGTGGCAAGGTTGGCAAAATGACCTCTCGCTTCAATGGATGCATTATGATAAGCTTGATCGCAGGTGGCGATTAAGGTGCTTACATAAATGCCTTTGGGTTTTTGTTTTTATTTCAATTAGTATGTTTTTTTGCGTCTAGTAAAATAGTTACTTATATTTTTCTTCTTGTGTAAATTACCCTAATAAACATTTGATTCTGATAAGGTAAAAAAAGTTGCTGCAGGTTGTTATAAAAATATTTCTGTTGAGGTAATCCTACTTATATATTTTACTGCGATTGATTTAAAAGCAATAAAACCGGCGAATAAGATATTTGTTGATATAAATATAGATTTAATGCCATTAGAAATAAAACTTGGTATTAAATAAAACTCGCTATAACTACTCTTGAACACGTTATTAAAATTAAAACAATCGCGTGAAATCGATTAATATTAACATTGATTCATTGGTTATAATATAACTAAGAAAGAGCGCTTAAAACACTCAAAACAAACCGAAAGTGGTTTAAAATACGCGAGTTACGTGTTAAGTTAATTAACTTTTTATTGCGCAACACGGTTAAGCAGTTGGGTGTTTTTAGTTAAGTTTGTCAATTGTTTTCCTCAATCGTTCACTAGACGGAACCGGAACGGGTGTCAATTTGTCAAGTCACTGGGCAAGCCTTGACGGGGAATAAAGTCACAAATGACGTTACTTACAAAGTGAGTAATAATAGGACGTGAATATAATATGTAAGTACGTATTGATTACGTTACTGTACATAACATAACTGGTCCTAAGTTTCAAGAATTGTAGAGTCATTGTTTAGTCAGCAGCAGAAGTTGTTAAACGGGCGAGGTGCTCAAAATGGCGGCTACGCGCATTTAAACACCTCTGGAGTTGCAGGCGTCCATAGGCTACCGTGACTGCTTAACATCAGGCGGGTCGTATGCTTGTTTGCCACCGACGTGGTATAAAAAAAATGAACGAAACACGACTTTGTTGTAGAAAATAAGAGCATTATTAGTCAGAGAGTAATTTTGGCCAATTCGCACACTTACGCAGCGTCTTGCGTAAGCGAACAACTCGCGAACGCGAAGCGAAGCGGCGCGGCGGGCCCACGGCGTTCGCGTTCGCAACGAGATCGCCCACGTAGGACACTTCTATATGTATCAAAGGATTGATTCACCCTGCGCCGCATCGCATCGCTTCGCGTTCGCGTGTTGTTCGCCTACGTAGTACGCTGCGTTAGACACGTCGTCTGCTGACTGTTCAAACTTTAGTGCACCAGCACTAAGGCTGGACTAGGCGGTGTATTATATTACAAAAGTCTACGGCTAAGCACGACGCACGATTTAAATTTTTGCAACACGATTTTAGAATCGTGCTGTAAATGCTGTAATACATATTTTTTTGTCGTATATGCGCGCACTGACATATAAACACATACGTTGCATTTCTGCGACAAAATTATCGCACGATCAAAAATCGTAGTGCGGTTGGTCTAAGAATGTATCTAGGATTTTCCAGTAATCATAAAATGCTCAAAAAAGCTGGATGTAATTATGAGTAGGTAATCAATAACTTCCGAATATAATAGGTAAGTCACAAGTAGGTGTGACGTGTGGACCTACTTGTTCGAACTTCGAGAACGTTGGGTTGTGTAATAAAAACTTATTTTTAAAATGGCAATGAGTCCAGCCAACGACGAAACTAATGAGTCATTCAAAGTAATACGTTATACTTACATATTCGTTAGAGTATTAAGAATGTGAGTTTAATGTGACGGGTATAACACGAATGGAGATGCCAGACTTATACCTACTTTTAATATTGGGCCAACTTGGGCCAATCTGAGGGACGCAGCTATGCGTTAGAGGGAGAAAGTGATATTGCTATCTCATTCCACCGCATAGCTGCGTCCCTCAGATTGGCCCAAGTTGGCCCAATATGTGGACTCGGCATTAGATGTATAGCGCTACATTTCTGAACTATTTCGGCCAAACATTATAAAGATATATAAAAAATAGGTACCGGTCGGTCTTTAATTCAATTAGCTTATATTTTAATATGTTAAGCAACAAAATGCGTGCGTGCATAACCCGAACGGTGCATTCGCGACACTGAGTTTTCCAGTTCCAGAACGTTCCAGTTCCCCAGGGACTATTTATAAGTTTTACGTTAGACACCAATGCCGGCAATGTCATTCTCTCAGCTGAGCCTTTGGAGCTCAGGTAGCCTTTACGACTTTATCTCTTCTCGTCACACGATTTTCGGCATCCTCTTTTGTGTGAGACGTAGCAAAGTATAGCATGTAATGTAATCGCATTACAAAATGCAAATTGGATAAAGTGTAACGCTTAACTTCTCCTAGTCTAGTAACTATTATTTATTTACAATAACGGTTTACACCAATTACACTTGCAGTTTTTGTAATATTAACACATATACACAAGTAGCAGTGTAGAAGTTATGAGCTCTTTCACTTATTCATAGTCTCACAGTAAGCGAGACACCGGGACGCTCGCTTAGACCAGGAATCAGTAAATATATCTACTTCATCTACTTGTAGATCGTTACATTGAAGCTACTCTGGCATTTTCCTTGCGCCATGGTTCATGGTGATTAGATACAAACTAGGGCACGAATGCCAAGACGTGGCAAGCGGGTCACGACGTTCGATTACCTTAACTGGTTCAGGCAAAGATTATTAATTCAAAGGATTTCAATTAACTTGCTTTAATTTTGTGCTATAAATTAAGATTCTTAGAGATCTCAGCATGTACAAGGGTAAAAACTATGACGGGTTTGACGGGCCACAAATTACAATATCGTTGTGCGGCAACAAATTTCAAAATCAAGTTGTTCCTGTCTCACGTTATATAACATGTTACAACAGCCAATGTGGGAGCACCATTACCGATATCTAATGCCCTGACCGTACATCCGTCTCATGGTAATAATATATAAAGCTCTACCGGCTTGACCCCTAATATAAACTGCCCCTTAAACCGGCAATAAAACCTTCCAAACCATGTCCGAGGTACCCTCAAATTTAATTATCATGTTTATTACTTCTCCGGCCGTTCTAACGGTTAACCGCCGGTTACGCGTTAATCTGGTTATGATCGGTTGTGTCATTAGGGCTAATTAACTGTTAACTTTACTATCACCTTTGTATGTTGTCACTTTAACATAATTGCGTGTACTTAACGTGTTTATGGAGGATCTAATCAAGATAAGGGGGTGTTTTAAAATGGAAAGTTAATTTAGGGATATTCCCCTAGAATTAAAGGAGTCCTTGGGCCACGGGCACGGGGCCTACCCTCATCCCTCGTTTCCAGAAAATCCTTGGAGCTCGAGAACTAAATATTATCCTTTTGCAGTAGCGTTGGGACATGTAACAATCCCCATTCACACTTGAAATGGATTATATCACGTCATTAATTAAAATCCCGACGGGTGGAGCCCTTTCCAGCGCTCGTGGTTAACGGATAGACAGGTAGAGGTTTAAATTGTTAATTGAATTTCATGCGTAAGCGCCATCGACAATAAGGTCCCTTTTCATAGAAAATGCCCCATATAACATTTAATAACGGCCAATGTGGGTACACCATGACATTTCATAATATACATATAACGACAATAACATGAGATCCTTAACGGCTTTCATATAGGTATTATTTTCACTGTGACAAGACAAGTAGCGGTACCAGTGGTACCACGAGTTGACCCTTGACGTTTACGTTAGCGACGCGTAAGCTCGATTGCAGTCTTTGGGGCATTCCATTCCACCAATAGGTCAAAATAAATTGTAAAGCGGGTCAAAATTATTTTCGTTGTCTTGCTTCCGACCACTCTGTCACATTTCTATTTTTGTCTTTTATCAAATAAATAGAAAAAAAATTGAGTGTTATTGCATATTTTTCTAGCTGTAGATTTTAATAACTTGAGAAAAAATAAAAAAATAAAATTTACCCCATACAAAATGCTCCACTCCGTCACATTTTTTGGGGACAAAAAACAAGACAACGAAAAGAATTTTGACCCAACCTTTATATATAAAGTGAAAAAATCTATAGGATATATCGTTGCATTTAAAGCTAAGTTATCAAATATACAATAGGATATATGTTACGATTATTAGTTTTATCGACGAGTAGAATAGCGTCATTTCCTTCTATGTAATTTCAAGCAATTAGGAGGTTTTTTTCTTAAAAACGTAATCATGACGAAGCGTTTCTTTATGTCGTTATAACTTATCGATTCCATTGTGGTTACCACAAGCAAAAAGTTTTGGAATGAATTTAAATTGTAACTTTGTGGCGTCCCGCGTCCTGGGGGCTGATTTTTAGAGTTCCGTACCCAAATGGTAAAAACTGGACCCTAATACTACTATATAGTTTTAAGTCATAATGTATTGTTTGTCCATATTTTCGTTAGTCATAATTTGTTTTTTCACAGAAACGCGTAACTTTACAGAATTGCCATAAAACAAACCTAACCTAACCTATCTGTAGGATAACCTGAGGAAAATCCTGAAAGTTAACGGTTTCGGAATTATGACTAATGATAATATGACAATCATTACATAAAGACGGGTGTGTCACCCGTTGACCACGAACGCTGTAAAGAGTTCGAAACGTCGGGATGTATTATAAATTCAATATACGCGATATAATCCGTTTTCATAGTTTTATTTCATGAGTAACTATCGCGGTAACCGAAGACAATATTTCAATAATTATGTCAAACAAAGGGACCCCTACTAAGACTCCACTGTCCATCTGTCTGTCACCAGGCTGTATCTCGTAAACCGTGATAGCTAGACAGTTGAAATTTTCACAGATGATGTATTTCTGTTGCCGCTATAACAACAAATACTAAAAAGTACGGAACCCTCGGTGGGCGAGTCCGAGTCGCACTTGTCCGGTTTTTGAATTTAAAGTGCTAAACGGAAATGCTGTTTTTGAAATACAAGTGATAGAAATTGTCATCAACGCCATGTCAAAAATTGCAAGTAGGTAAACAACTCGTAAAATATATCAAGTCGTGGCGTGTTGGGCACGAAATATATTGACTTTATATCAAGTCAATGGCGGCGAAAAGGTTAAGTACCTAGGTATAAGTATTTGTATTTGCTTCGGTCTATGAATAAACAAATGAATGACTATGAGTAATTATAAAAACAAAAGAATAAAACTATTTATAAAATATTAATCACCTTAATAGTATAATTACTGTTACGAGATGAGGAATGAATTCAATGAATAGTCGATAATACAATTGAGCACGCATGGATTCGTCATAGCGTTTTTCTTGGTGTCATTTGTCGTCGTTTAGTGCCATTGTGTGGGGTTGTGTAATCGCGATGGCGGATTGTATTAGGTCAGGGTATTATAGTTTGCAGGGTTTGAAGCGTTTGCATCAAATCCAGTAGTTCTGATTTTTTGCAGACTTGTTTATGATGTTGGCTCGATGAATAATCCAAGTTTAAGACCTCGAGCGCCGAACGCAACTTTTCAACTTTTTTTTAAAGATTTGGGCGATAAGCCAAAAGGACTAGTTTTTGAGAGTAAATACCTTCTCAAGACGTTATTAAAGGAGACTAAAAAGGAGTTATATCTATCTTTGGTTGTAGTATTTCATAAGTTTCATAACAAAGCAACATTATGGTTAAACCGGTAATAAAGTTGTGTCAACAAACATATCAATTCCAGTCAGGTACCTAACTAATAATTAGAATTCAACCAAGACAAGTACACTATAACGGGGAAATCCAAGCAAGATGTTTTCCTGCATCATAATTTAGAGTATATATTTAGACTCGCCCACTTGGTCAACCCACTTGCTACATACCCCCAGTCTAATAAGTTCTGAGTATAAAAAGTGACATTACTTTACTACTTATTTGGTTTGTTATGTGACGTCATAATGGTTAAATTGATACAATATAAAATAACTATTTCAAATTTTAGGTATCTACGTCAAGCGGTCTCTGAGAAACGTGATCCCATAAGTGTTCCGTTTATCAAAACAAAGTTTTGCACGGAACACTAAAAAACAGGTCAAGTGCGAGTAGGACTCGCGCACCGAGGGTTCCGTACTTTTTAGTATTTGTTGTTATAGCAGCAACAGAAATACATCATCTGTGAAAATTTCAACTGTCTAGCTATCACGTTTCATGAGATACAGCGTGGTGACAGACAGACAGACTGACAGACGCACAGACGGACAGCGGAGTCTTAGTAATAGGGTCCCGTTTTTACCCTTTGGGTACGGAACCCTAAAAACAAGTTGATCTTATGAGTTTCATAACCCTTTGAACGACAAGCCTCTCGTGCGCGTCGCGTAATCGTGAACCTTGTCACAACGCACGAAGGTTGATTTTATTACGCGCGTCAGTTGACGTCTTTGGCGGTCAAAGGGATAAGGTGTAAAAATACTTTATATAGTTACATTTACGTGCTATTTATTACTTATAATTCTGCAAAATAACTGAGTCCTAGCGGAAAATCCCAACCGCAATATCATTTATTTTAAATTTATTTCACGTCATATTTGCAAGTACTTCCTAATTATCATTACCGGGTGAACGGACGAAACAATGATTCATGGAGTCTCGCCGCAGCGGCAGCGCAGACCGACCGTGACTACCTTTACGCACATGAAAATGATTCAATCATCGTCTCGCCCAAATGACGATTGGAACAAGGAAAATACGCGGTTCCTGTGTCTGGTTCCTGTATCTATTGACTAAAATAGAACTTCATCATCATAAACAATTAAAACAATTAAGGCGCATAATTATATTGCTGTCGTGTCCAATCAACTTCGATCTTCTTCTCGAAATTGAAATCGAAATTTGCCAATGTCAAGTGATTTGAAGTCTGCACCTGAGGACAGAGGACAACACAAACATATACCGACACCCACACATACATGAAAGCACTGCACGTTTTGTTATAGCTGAGCAAAACAAAGGTGAGTAATTAGTGCAGATGTAGACGACACAAACATTATACTAATCTGTTAATCGTCTTCAATGATCAATAAACTAAAAATAGGCCGTCAAAATATCTACCGTTCCGTAAAAAAGAGATGTCTCTATGTGTAGAACAATTTGACTGTTACATATTATTTTGAACACGAACTGTAGAGATATATCTCTATTTAGAAAAGTATTGCAGGGTAAATGTTATTGGAGCGTTGTTTCATCCGCTGATGCTGCTATTAGCTAGCCATACACGCACGGATTTGCCCGTCGGATCTGCGTGAAAGATGTGTCTGGCGGACACATCCGTCAATGTGTGGCGAGAAATAGACACAGATTTGTCCGCCGGATGCCCGTCCGCTGCCCATCTGTGTCTATTTGTCGCCACACATTGACGGATGTGTGCGCCAGACACATATCTTTCAGGCAGATCCGACGGGCAAATCCGTGCGTGTATGGCTAGCTATAATTGATGCTGCTGGCTGTAAATACATGCACATGCAAACGATAAATTCGTCATCGGAGCGTCTCCGTCCATGACGGTGAAAGTTTGGTCATTCATTAAACAATTACCGAGACACTCCATGATATGATTACTTTCAGTGTATGTTAATTGTTAACAAGTGCGCTTTCATGTTCAAGTTGCGTCTTTCTTAAACGTCATCGCTGGGCAGTAACTGTGAACCATTTTGTTCGTTCGCTTGTTTGCCTTTCCATTGCTCTTGCATATTTGAGCGAGAAAAAACGCAAATAGACGAAATTTCGACTTTCCATGTTCGCGGTACAGGGGGCCTTGTATGTGTTTACTGTTTAGCACGAGTTGGCGACACGTTTGGCATACAGAAGTATGCGTTGGATAACCGGTAGAAAGTCGATGTCTTCAAGCGCAGCGAGAAATGAGCCTTATTGATTATGTGATAACAATTACGTATGCAAATGCGAATATTCAATGATCTGAGTAGTTACGTATTGTTATTTTGACGAGTTCAAAGTGAATTGTTTACATAGTGAATTTAAGTTAATGCACACTTTTCCTTATGGAATTGCATTAAAATTGTATCAGCATTGATGCCATTGATATCAAAGAAATACACAATTAGATCGAATCAAAATCGGAACCAAAACGCCGTTAGGTAGGTGTCCTCGCAAGTTTCTTGTAGGTATGTAAAATCAAATTTGGTCCACATTTTTTAGACATTTGATAAATTTGAGTCATATTATTTGCGGTAGCGGGCACGTTTTAACCACTGACTATTATTTTGGTAAATATAACACACAGGTGCGTACACTCGAAACAATATCGCTGTCTGTCAAAACAATAACAAAATTCCAATTGTAGAATTCAAGGAAAACGATGTAAAATCGTAAACATATCATGCAATCTTAGTCCATTTACTTTGCCATTCCAAAAGGCCCCATCGCCCTCATCTCTGCAGTCATGACTCATCTACACGGTAACCCTATCTATGTATATGCGACTTTTTTCGACTTACTCAGCATGCGGGACTGCTTAGTGCTTACACTGGGAAAACCAGGTGCAAGTGAGAAAGGGAGGTGTTTGTCGACTTGAGATGCCTGGGAACGGGTCCATAAGTTCCGTAACCCCGCGTCATGTATCAGTACGGTCTGCTTACACTCGGAAAACCAGGTGCAAGCGAGAAAGAGAGGTGTTTGTCGACTCGAGATGCCTGGGAACTGGTCCGTAACCATACATGCGTAGTACTATCGTGGTAACTGTTTGACTATACATAGATCCTATTGCAAAGGTTTAAGGTCCATCGAAGGTCAGTTAAGCATGTTGCTGTGAGTACTGTCGTGGTCATTGTTAACTGATCGTACTTGAACCTTATTGCAAATGAGGTAAGGTTTATCATTTAAATAAGGGTGATTTAGTGCACCGACGGAACTGGTTTCAGAGCATTTGCAAAAAACTGATAGAGAGTGCACATAGCGATCTCTGTAGGTACCTACCCCTAGTGTAAATTTCATACGATGGCGTGACGTGACCGCGTTTGCGTTAAATTTTGTATGTGGTTTTGAGTTTACAAAACGTTCCTGCTTGGCGCGTTGTTCAAAATTCCACTTCCTCCTCCCTTCCTTCCTTCGGTCGTGTTTTAATTTATCGCCACTTGTTGCGAATTTCCTATTTTTCGCACTCGTATCGTAATGTACTACCCACTACTGTATGTACTCGTATTGACTAGGCCAGATAGTGAAGTTATAACTTTTTACATCGCAACTTTTATAATAAGTATAACATTTGTGTATCTATACGTTAAAAATCACAAACCATACATTTAAATAGATAACAAACACCCTCGATTATAAAAACAGATCACTTTGTATGGATATGCGATAAAAATGAGCCGTTTTCATTGATATCGAGTGTAGAATAAAGTTCCCATTAATTACAGGGAACTGATGACCGCAGCAGCAACCTTGTTTGCCTTGAACCGGCGTCTTCATAGCGGGAATTAGGGTTGTCACTCCACGGTATTTTCAAATTTAAGAGAGAATCTTAGGTTGGTGTAGTTCCTACCACACTTTTCTCTTCAATGCAAGTTCCTTCATCTCCTGGTATGACTGTGGCGTCTCCCCTAGTCAATAAATATTAGTACATATTTATAAAAAAAACTACTAGGACAGTGTTTTGTTGCTTTTGTCACATTTTTTTGGAAATAGATCGGTATTTTTTTTTATTTTTGCGCATTAGCATGCTGGAGCAGGCGTAAAATTTTAATTCATAATTCCTAGTCGGTAAAGTTATTCATCATAACATAATTGATATTACTGAGAGGAATGAACGCAGCACAAGAATATGAGTAATATAAAAGAATAATTGATGGATGATAATATTTTTTATAAGAAACTTCGTGTAGTGGCAACCCTAGTGGTGACCTATCGCTCTGCGCATTGTTGTGATGCTATTAGAGTAAATTATTCATTGTTCTTTTTTACGTTACAATGCTGTTGCCATTAACAAGTCTTGCTTTATTTGACAGTTAAATAATATGTAGAAATATTACACAAATAGCACGACAAAAAACTTTCACGGCGAGGTGATTCATGTCATGTGAAATGTTTAAATATACATTCTATATTTTTCGAGTTAAACAGCTGTACTCAAAAGACGTAGGTAGGTTTTTTATAAATCTTAACTCAAGTACTTACATAAGTCGCTCCGAAAAAAAAAAACATAAAATATCATAAATCATATGGAAAAATATAGAAATACGTTTATCACATTTTTTATTTATTTTCGAATTGAAAAATTTCTTTTATTTCTTACATTTTTCAGAAACTTCCTAGCACTAACCTAATTTTTTTTTAAATCCACATTTTGCACAACAGTTTGTTGCATAATTTTAAATAAAAGAAATGGGTAAGTGTACTTATACATTTCAAGTGAGCTTAATTAACCGATTAGAATATTCAGAGCGCACTAGCACAAATATTGTTTAAATAATTATAAATATATGTATATACCTACTTACATGTAAAAAAAGGCAACATTTTCAATTCCACAACAATTAAGTACACGTCATAATTATAGAAGAATGATGGATTACTCGAACATTATCTAACATCTAATAGGACCAAGTTATGGCGGCAACATTTGAGTTTTTTGTCGAAATAGAACGTGGGAGATTTCCGGGTTACTAGTGGAATATTAGTCATATCATAAACCAAAACTGCCAAAACCACGAATAAGTTATATAGGTATAAATAATAATAATACGGTACGGTTTTATCTTTATTAGTCCCTTCCATAGCAATCTAATTTGCCCTTTGATGAAACCTTTACGTAAGTCCGGCTCTTAAGGGTCCTAGTTTCTTTCACAGCACCGATATATTTCGGTTTGATGAAATCTTAAAGTTTTATTTATTAGTATTTAAGCGAGTTAAGCACCCATATTACTTCCTAAACTTCAGCAAACAACCAATTTAAACTAACCACTATATAATCACCACAACAAAGCCACACTCTAAACTGTTAATGTCTCCAATGACCCTTACAATAATTACCATTTATTCTTACAACTTTATCTTTGCGTGTGAACAAATCTCGAACTAACTATATCTCATACGAATTTCTTAGGTATCTCGAGCACTAGCGCTACCTATAACGGCAAGTGTATGTTGGTAAACGTTTTTATGACACCGGTGCTAACTTTACCAGCGGCTTGTGAGTGGCCTTGCTGTTTTAACTGGCTGTATGTAAGTTACTTACATAAGTAGTTCAAATTATTGGGAAATTAACGTTAGTGTAACCTGTTGAATTGTTCGACATACGTGTGCCGGATATAATGACAAAATGAATTAATGTCACATATGTATATTTGTTACAGGCCCATATAGTAACATGTATTAATTACTTAATATTCACTTAAATTATGAGACTTACAAGTGTGTTTTTCGTGTGGACGGGTATTTATTATTTGAACTCATTTTAACTGCTATAATATTTATCAGTTTCTAATATCGCATAAACATATATACATATACCAATACCCTGTTTAATACATTCTTGTAAAAAGTTTATTAGGTTTAAATTTATATTAAATTTTTCATGTCTAATTAATAGTGACTTAAATTATCAATATGATTTACCTACATTATTTTTAATCACAGATGCATAGGATACCTATTTCTTATTATATGTTTATCTTTGCAAATGCGAATATTGCACATGATTTAGATTTTTAAGACATAAAAAAGTCTATTAATTCAAAAAAATCCTGACATTTCGTGTTCTTTCCGCATTCTTAACAAAAGGCAAAAATTCCTAACATCTGGTACCCTACTCCTATGGGATATATGTCACTGCCGGAGTAATTTACTCAACCTCGGTCAAACTTGAACTTTATTAGTTTTTTAAGTACACGTTGTAGGGAGGACTATTTTCTTTAATTAAAAAAATTGCAATGTTGTTAGCAGATAATTAGTGCGAAATTATTACGCATTTTGCAATACCCGTCCCACACGTCTATACAACCAGCCACCCATCAGTCAGCACACACAATGCATTGTCTATCGCTTCCCATGAACATCACATACCTACACTACGTAATGCAGCACGCAGCTCGGCCGTCTTCCTAGAAATGATAGCATCTAAGAGTTCTTAAATCAAAATCACAGGGGTCTAATGACATCCCGACTTATAGAAAAGAATAGAATAAATTGTATTCAGGACGTTTAAACAGCAAAAATGTAATAAACATGGTTTGTATTCAGCTTGGTATTATGGTACTTAAGTACTTTTTGGATACCTTGACGCTGGTCTTCAGTGGAAGCCCTTCCAAAAAACCCAACATAGCGATTAGTTAGAAGCAGTAGGTACTACTAGGTACGTAGGTACCTATATTAATAGTTTAGTAGTTTGATGAAATATTTTGAAATTACCAAGTGCCAAAGAGAATTTTCAAAAATTGCAAAATTTCCCATGAAATGTTCTCGGTATATTTGCACGTCTATTTATTATTTTATTATTTATTTATTTAAAAAAATACAGAGTATTTTTACAATAATCTGAACGGGAACTTTTCAACTGGAAATTCACATAAATATTGTCATGAAAGATTCCGGAAATTTTGAGAATGTTCTGCTACTTGCAGAATGGCTAATATGTAATGACAAATTCGATGAATGGGATGTTTTAAAAGCATATAAATAATAAATATAAGCTTCTTGAAATTAAGTGTTAAACACTGTTATTATTACTTTAGACGACATACCAAACAATGATATTGTCGCAATCTCAACCTGTATCATGCGACCAAAACGTCGTAAGCGCCGTAAAATTCATGGCGCTTACGCGTACCTATAGATCGCGAGATTCACGCTCCGCTTCTATGGTTTGATGCCAACGGCAGTAACTTATGGCGCAAAATACTGGCTCTCTATGCCGGTTCTATACGTTAGCACATTAGTAATAATAGTTCAATGCTGTTACTACAATTAGCTGGTGATTAATTCGAGTCTAAAACTTGTAGTTGATAAATTTCACTTTTCATTACTTACATAAGTAGACATTGCGTTGATATTATTTATTAATCATAATCTTGTTTTACCAGTTCTAAATTCGGGTCACAAAACTGGAAGGACAGGTATTGCGACGATCAAATATTATCATTGTCCCAAGTACCTATTGTATAGTCCATTAAAGCCATTCCATCGGTTTGCCCCTATCACTGTCACATTTTGCAAGAAAGAACGGCAAAGACAATGCGCGCCAAGTGTCAATTTTGATCGAATTTTGTCGATTTTTATTTATTTTAAATTAAACGTTGCCTTACAATATCGAAATTCGAAAGCTGTCAAATTACTATTTAAGTTAAGATTGTTTTTTGTTTTTTTTTTGTTTATAGTCACATAATAAATAATCGAGTAAAGTTTGATTAAAAGTGCGAATTAGAGGTTATGTTGGGAATTAATTGTATCGAGCGAAGTGTCATAATTCTTGTATCGGAAGCTGTATAAATGTATGGCTCCGCCAATTAAAAAAAAATTAAAAAACTGAAACGACTGTAAAATTTTATATTTAATCACTTACATTTCCGGGCAAGCATTTTTGCCCAAGCTGACGTAGATTTGCATTAATTTCTTTCAGCTATGATCTGAACAGTATATTTTTATTGCTAACAAGCGTTTGTAGATTATTTAGAATACCCTGTCCGCTTATAACTACGTTTGTAGATTATTTAGAATACCCTGTCCGCTTAACTACGTTTGTAGATTATTTAGATTACCCTGTCCGCTTAACTACGTTTGTAGATTATTTAGATTACCCTGTCCGCTTAACTACATTTGTAGCAACTCAGTGAATACAGGAGTAGAATATCTTTGATGCGGATAGGATTAAGATAAAATATCTTGAGATAAAATTCTGTACATGTATATTTAAGAAGTTTAAGCACTAATTACAAGCTGAAAAGGAGACCTTCGCTCTCGCTCGGCCAATTAATAGCCTTTTCGATGCATTCATTGCTTTCATAGATAGTATATATCAGGAAATTACCTATTATAGTCACTTACCTAAGTACATTTATGTGTCAGAAATGTTTCAAATTTTTTATATTTATGTCGTTCTTTCATAAATCAGATTCTGTTTTCATTTTTCTCGTTATAAAAAATGTTATTTGGGCTCGAGATAATATGCAGGTAATTTGTGTGGCACGGACAAGAATGCGCAGCACGCTGTCATTGCACTTGCAGCATTGTTCGCCAAAACTGTGTCATTGACATGTCGAATCGCTCCTACAACTAGGGTTGACACTCAAACGTTGGGTTGGTTAAAAAGTCGTGGAACGTTTATGATTTGCGAGGATCTGTGGAAATGTATTTTTTAGGTCGCTAAGTGCCACTTGCACCATCCCACTAACCCGGGGTTAATCCGTTAACCCAGTGTCAAATTGTACTGGTAACTTCAGGTTTAACCGGTTAGTGGAATAGTGGCCCTATATTTTTATTGAAACATCGTTAATAACGTTGTACACGCCAGCTGCCTAGAGTTCCATTTTAAACGGAACGACACACATGATACACTTAAGTTACCTACCTATCAGCATCATTACCTATACTAAAAGCTTGTGTTTTTGATTGCACAAGCTTTTTATGAGCATTTGTGAGCTTATCATTTTGTAGCTTTATTGTTGAAATTCTTAGCTGAGAAAACTTAACACGCGAGCCTATTTAATTGCGAATATCGACGTAAAAATTGCAAGAAAGCATCCATCCCTTTCTACAAAAAGGTAATACCCCCGCAGAACAATAGGATAAGGAATTTTTTTTATATGCGCTCAGTGCAACGGTGTCGGATTGTTGTAATTTAAATAATAGATTACTTAAATTGACATGTTATGAACTTTCTTATGTTGTTGTTATATTTTATTATTGTATAATATCTACTGCGGATGGTGTACCGAGAGAAACCTTACTGGTTTAACGGTACTTTTGTAATTAAGTTGTATATTATGTGTATTTACCTGAATAAATAAATAAAATAATAAAACATGTTGTTTGCTCTATATATATAGAGCAAACAACAATGTGTTATATGTTAATTTTACAATAACCGCGGCTATGATAGTTATATTATATTATATCGACATAGTCGATACATACTTGAATCAATCGCCAACCCTACGCTGAGAGTTGGGCCGACCCGGCCTTCGTGCAACTCTAACCAAACATTTATCGCACGAACGCTCGGTTCTTGTCGCTAGACTCGTTACTGTTTTGTTTTTGTCGCTAGCCTATTGCGTGGCTATTGGAGCAGGGAATCAACAATAGTTCATATTTTACGACAAAATAATGTCTTTCATTTCAGGTTCGGGAAGCCAAGGTTGGTCACGAGGACGAGTACGACACCAAAAGCTAGTGGTAAGTAATAAATGATATTACATACAGTCAGCATCAATTGTTGCGGATGAAACAACGCTTCAAAAGTATCTACCATTCTGGAATTATTTCTCAAATATCTACAATCACCCACCTTAGGGGCAAAAATAGACGGTCAGGTAATGTCATAAAAGTGATGACCAATAGCATTATGGTACTTAAAAATGTGGGTGTTGACAAAAAAGGTTAGCTCAGGTAAAGATTATTTCCGTCCATTGTCTTTGTGACGGTCGGCATTTGCAAACTAAGATAAGGAATCCAAAATGCATCCTAATTGGTTATCTTTATGGGGAGGCGGTCTCGTAAAATTGGCTAAATATTTCTCAATTCATACGCATGGATTGCCTAAAATTCACTTAGTACTCATACTACTACCTACTTAAGTCTAGAGTCCATACACACTCTTCAATTAGTATAGTTTCAACTTCAAGTCTTAAGCACCAATTAGACAGTTCAAGAACTTGCATGCGATTTTCGTTACATTGCGGCATTTGGTCGTACGACTGAATTCATTGTAGGTAGGTGTGTTTTTGATCAGTGATTGGCAACAGACACACGTTTGAATTTAGAATCCGATCTCCCTGTCAAATGGAACGGGTGTGCGGATCGCCATTCCAAAAGAGGCAGTCATTGAAAGTAGTCGAATTGTACTCAGCTCAAATTGTGAAAAAAAAATAACAAAATACACTGGTGCTGATAATCCATCTTTAATTTCCTTCCACATCCTCCCTGCTAGGCGTATCTCTTTACAGTACCTACTCTGTAGTTAGCAATCTATCGAATAATGGATGCAAGTTCTTGAACCGTCTAAATGGGGCTTTAATTATGGTAAGAAATGCTTGCCCAATCCGGCCTAGCCCTAGCCAAGGTGATAATCGCTATCACTAATTACGACAACGAAACGCTATGTGTCTCTCTATCACTCTTCCATATTAGTGCGACAGTGACAGTTGAGTTTCGATCGCTACGGAGCGTAAGCGATTGGCATCTTGGCTACGCGGCCAGCACTTGTGCACGCTGCCATCGCCATGATTATAAAGTCTAGCCACACTGAGTATAATGACACTAGGTAGGTACCTAAGTTTTGCGTGATTGGACTTAAAGCTTAACTTATATTCTTACCTTGCAATTTTAATTTAACCATTAGATAAATAAAATGTGACTTTATCGCGTGAACCAAGTGGAAATGAGCTGGTGCAGTCGCCATCAGATATATCGGAGCGGCCGAGGTGTTCAAAAATATCCGAACACGCACTCTAGCGCCTTTGTAAGGTTTTACGAGTACAACAACACTGTGGGGTTTTATACCTAGTGTTTTATAACCTTACAATCAGTATATGTATACTCTGCCGGCCGGTTTCGACCACGGCGACTGCTTCAACTCCGCTGCTGAAGACGTTCAACGGGTTAAATAGTGACATACTACAATTTTTTAAAATTAAAAGTATAAATTCAGGGCTTCGGGCAAGACGGCGAATTTTTATATTTTTCGTTATTTTAAATATTTGTAGGTAGTATCGTTTGCAGACGTATCTGCTTGATAAAAAATAGAATGAGTGAAATACTGCTGAAAATTATGACATACATTTCTCTGAATACAATTACAAATAAACTATAGCCTACAACGTCTAATTGAAAGTGTGTTTGTCTATAATCAATACAGGTAGGTATTTTGGGTTATCTTGTAGGAGTTGTAGGTACGCTAAAAACCTTGAAACGCCAATAAAAATAGTAGTGATTGACCTCAAGATCACTTTCAAAATAATTCACTCACAATTTATCATTCATTCAAACGTTGTGCACTACATTTTTATGAAGATTGTTTTAACTTAATCTTAATTCTAATTTAAAATGATAATTAGTAATTTACCACGGTTTAATATTTTATTGTATTAATTTGCCCACTTAAATAGATTTAACGCACGTGAAGAAATTGTTTTTTATTATAATATGCGTTCACTCATTTTAGCGTAGGCGCTGAAAACATTTCAAACTTTTACTTTCTGTTTGTAGAAGATACTTACGAAAAACCGGTCGGGCGAGGCTGGTCCTTAGTATTCAAGCGTAGTAAACAACCAAATACTAAACAGGTAGTTTCAAAACACTGTTCGTGGACCAAATGAATTATTTAAATCACAAAAATGCCACAGATTTTCACACGGAACACTGGGTACCGCACCGCACTTTTTTTGTTAGGATACAGTAAGAAATCTGCAACCAATAAGATTCCAAGCAGAATAGTTCGAAAATACTAAATTAGTTCACTTAAAACCTATTCAGTTCATAATAACTAAAATCTAAACACGACTTTGGTATTATTAAATATAAACTTTGAATCGAATAACTTATTTCGATTCAACCAACGTCCGGCTTACTCCAATGGGTTAGCGTAACTGAGTGAATGGAATATTATAGTGTGCGACAGCCGTTGTTGCGTTGTTGACCGGCGCGACATGTGAATGACGAATGAGTGAACGAATAAACACGAAGGCTTTGTTTCGAATGATACACATGAATGGAATGTGGATGTGTAAATATTTTATCAAGGTTTTGTGCGTATAATATTACAGTAAATTATTTGGATTATCGGTTCAACATCTACATTTTTAATTGTGCAGAATATAGCTACTTATTTAAAACAATTTGTAGTAGGTATTCCGTGCCGAGGTGCTTTTTGTATATTTTGGACTGGGACTGGGTTTCTAATGGCCTCCCTAGACAAAAAATTACAAACACATTTTTATTATATTTTATTGATATAATTTTGTACAAATAACGGCGTATAATACATCGGACAGGTCTCACATACAAAACTAATGCTAAACAAGCTATATGTCACAAGTAGGACTACTTTATAGTTTTAGTTAAAATTAACGATACATGTCCATACAGGTACTAAACGTTGGTAAAAGCAGTCGTTATTTTGTTAGGTACAATTCGGAAAATTTGTCGTACAAGAAAGCTACTACTTCTTTTTAGCTAGAAATAAATACATGGCACTCAATGCATGATGGCGATGGTTAAAAAAAAACAATATTCAGTTTTCATTAACACAACTAAATACATTCACGTTTTTCTTACACCAAGGATATGCTATAAAATTATTGTGCAGTCAAACACCAAAAAAAACATATAAAAGTCATACAAAACAATTATAAAGAGACCGTAATTAAAGATATGTATTTGTAAATAATTTTTCACACCCTGTGAAATATATAATTGACTGAACCTATTCGTGGAAAAATCCCGTCAAAGGGTATCGTAGGGTAAAAATAGATCGCTCTTTTAATATGTTTTGACGCAAGCTAACATGTTCATGTTGTACGTATGTAGGTACTTTTTCATTATTTCCTCATCTCACCTAACTTAAAGGATAGAATAACATAACATAAGCCAAATTGTGTATAGGAAGTATAGATCTTTAATTCGTCGTTAGTTTTTAGGGTTCCGTACCCAAAGGGTAAAAACGGGACCCTATTACTAAGACTCCTCTGTCCGTCTGTCTGTCACCAGGCTGTAATCTCATGAACCGTGACATATAGACAGTTGAAATTTTCACAGATGATGTATTTCTGTTGCCGCTGTAACAACAAATACTAAAAAGTACGGAACATTCGGTGGGCGAGTCCGACTCGCTCTTGTCCGTTTTTTTTATAATCGTCATGCTTCGAATTTATTCACTAAAGCTCTTCTGAATAATGGTTTACTCGCGTCAAAACATAATATTTAATCGAAGGTTTTGATGTTATAAAGCGCATTTAAATTTATACTACATTTATATTATTCTATACTAGATCTAGAGCGGTGCTACAGGGGCCAAAGTAAGCAAAACAAGTGGTACTGCGAAACAAACCTAACTTTCCAATAGAAAAAACACAACAGGGAAATGTTACTTTTGGTCGCCAGGTGGCGCTGATCCGACTTTTGTAAACAGAGGGCCTACCGCGAAAAATTTCGTTATCTGCCTCTGTATCATAACACATATTCGAGTGATAGAGAGGCAAATAAACGAACCAAATAAATTTTTCGTAGTAGGTGCATATGACAAATATTTCAAGCACGTTTCCCTACTTCTGTAATCTGTAACGTCTTTCAAATGCTATGGCTCCTTTAACTACGTAAGTACAATCCTCTAAAACCATGCCCATATGAAAATTTTCCGATATACAAACGCTATGTATACTTATTTATCTATTTATAAAATACACTCACATCGTAACAAATCTTTGTGATTGGCTAGAACCGAACTTTATAAAATGTGTAAAATGAATTAAATGAATTATGCGTGCAAACCACTCGTACGACTAGAATTTTATTTAGTTAACATTACAAATAGTTTTCTTTAAATATCTACTAGATAGTAAAGCACTTTGAAAAGTTACCCCGTTTTCACAGGGAAATTATAATTGAAGAAAATGGAAAAAAAACATAGTTATATTTCAAAAGTATACCGTGGAAGGACATTATTCCGTACATCAGTATTGAGTTACTTATTCTAAATTGACTATTTAGTATTCATAAATATCCACTCATGTCAAAACTGACATTTCACTATGATAATGGCAATTAATATAAAAATTGAAGTTTCGATATTGTTCTTATTGCCTCCGAAATTTTATTTTTACATTGATATGTACGGAGTTTATTATTTAAGTGAATTGGTCATCCATTGAACGGTTTGGAAATTAATTACAATTTGGTATTCTGGTAAAAGTATGCAAAAATTAAATTACCTATGTCCTAATGATTCATGAAGTGAAATAGTTCATTTAGTGCTTAAACTCGTGAATTCTAAACTGTATTTTTTATGCATATTTATTTACTCTTTGCACGAACCATTTCACTTTACATTAAAACAAACCCATTTAACATTTGCATGAACATACACTTCCAACAATAAATCTATTCACCCCATTCAATTTTACCAAGTGAACGAATGGGTTAATGATGAATCAAATAACCCATTCACTCACTCTGCTCACGAACGAATGGTTTGTGGTGGCGATTGGGAATGTTATGGCGCGCATCGGCCAACGTTGTTGGTAATTGTGTGGGGCAGCTTGGACAGTGACAGCGGGATGTCGAAATCGCCGCTCAGTGATATTTGGGACACGCAGCCGACGAGGCCGCTCTTGTATTTACCCATGGAATTCATTTCTATTGACGGCAGACCACCTGTATCAAACAAAATGCATTAATTTAAAAACAAGCCAAGTTTTTACTCTAACTCTTTTGTTACTGTGGCTTATTCAGATGAGGATTGCAAGTCTATGGGAGACGAGATCTTTATACGGGACACTTAAATCTTACCTATGTACAGTCCGTTCTCCGTGTTAAGTTGTTTGAGCTTGCCGGGAGATATTTTCCCGACTGAGCCCAGACCGTCCACTTCTAGTACACCCGCTTGTCTGTTTCTGAAAATAATAAATGGTATTTTCAGATTCGCCAACAGTTTAAAGATAACGAGAGTTCTTATTTGACAACTTATTGAATGCTAATTCTTTAATGGAGTACGAAAATTAATCTTTTTTTCGGAAATATGGTCCTTTTTCCATCGAATATAGTGACAATATCCTTCGTACCTAGTAGCTCGCGCGCGGTGCCATAGCCCGTCGTCCACCTTCGTGTGATTTGCGATGATGACCACCTCACCGCTGCCCAGGTCGTACCTGCAATACAAAATAGAAGATGAATGTTTTGATTAGAAAAGACTATCTTGTAAAATGGTGTCAATCAACGGTCAGCGAATAGTAATTTTGACACTAACCTGGAGAGGATCTCAACTAGGCGAGTTGATTCAAGCTGGCCGAGATCGCACCAAAACAGTTAAGATGCGTTCAGATCTGGCGATTGCTCCGCGAAAGGTCTCTGGTGAAAGGTCTAGGGAAAGATTTTTGTCCTTTTGTCGCCGTTCGGTGGTAGATAATAATAATGATGGTGGTGGTGCTAACATAGTACCCGTTACTGACCTGAGCACGAGCACGGAGTTCTCGATGGCGAGCGACAGGAAGTCGCCCGGCGGCCGCAGCGCGCGCCCCGACCACACCAGCAGCCCGTCCGGCGCCTCCGACCGGAACCGGATGTTGATGTCTAATGTGTAACTCAGCAGTCTGAAATCACCATACTGATTTTATAAACAATCATATACTTTACGTTCATTCTGCTACAACTAAACAAGACATTGTGCAGGTCTGGGTAAAGTGTAAACTAAAGTTAAAAAGAAGATTTAAAAAAAAATATTTTTCCCCATAAAAAGAATTGCGGCGAATGAACGTTATAATATAAGACTCGTATCATTAAATTTTTCCTAAAGCAAAAAAAGAGACAAGTGAGCACAGTGACCTATTCGGGCACTTACAGAATGCACAGTAGCTTTTGAAAATCGAACTCACCTCTTCATAGTTTCTTCATCATCAATGTGAATAAAGCTATCCTTCCCGCTGAAACTGGGATACGTATTTGTATCCCCCCAGTTAATTTCATTTGCATCCACGTATTTTACTTGCATGTATGTCTGTCCGTCATACGCGGGTTCCCCAGTGACCACATCGTTATTCCTTTCCCTCAAATAATCGTGTTTCTTGATGTATTTCTTCTTTTTCATGTCTTTATGTAGATGTGGTATATGTTTTTTGGGATTGATTTTGTAGAACTTTGCTTTGGGGCCTTTCTTAGATACTATTGAATGGTGAATCTCGTTTTCTGAGACGTTTGTCGGATAGGGTACGTGTGTTATCGTCTCTTTGCAAAGTTTTTCTCTGAAAAAAAAAAAAGCGAAATGCGTTAATTCATGTCAAACATGTACGACTGTACGGTTTATTAAGGAATTGCAGCAACATGTGACCTTAACAAAAGCGTTTGAACTTATGAATTACAACGACTAAAGCATACTTTCAATGTTTCAACTGAGTCTTTGAGGTAGATGCCGACTGTCGATTTTGCTGCATACTTTTCTAAGGCGTAACATAGGTACTACTTAGTCGAAAAATTTACAGAATTTCAAAGCGTTCTTGTCTTCATACTTGTCTAGTGTCCGCCCTAGACCGGCGAAATAGGTGCAATTTGAAGTAAGGTTTTGCATAATAAAGTAGGTATTTTTGGATTTTTTATGACATGCTGATTACAAAAATCTGAATTTTCCCAAGTCCTGCCTAACGTTACGTATCATTTCAGTGGTTATAACTACGTACTCATATAAATAAGTTGCACTCACGCGCATGTCGCGTTGCTGTCGTCGCAGTTGTCGACGTTGACGCCGCCCAGCGCCGACGCCACCACCGACAGCTCCTCGTCGTTTATTACCAGCTGTCAAAATAACGTTCCTTTACGTGAGCGAATGGGAAAATTAACATTCACGTGGCGAATGGTTGAGTGGCGTGGAAATTGGAAGAACATTTGTTATTTGTTAGTTTCAGTGTTTACAAGTAGTTTACAAATTCTAATTCTAATAGTTAAATGTGGTAAACAGTATTGTGTTTTTCATTTAAGACTCAATTTTCGAACCAACGTAGGAATAAAAAGGATAGGGCATTATAAAAATAAATTTCTACTAATAAAATATTTGAATTATAGGCGTTCTTTTTATGAATGAATTAAGTAATGAGCAATCGAATGTCTCTGCAGTGATTGAATGAATGAACGAGGGAGTGAATGATTGGCTAACCGGACTAGCCTCAGCAGTGATTGATTGAATTAATGAACGAGTGAACGAATGTCTGTCTTGGCCGATGCCGATTCAGCCACGGAAGCAGCAGCACCGGCTGTCGAATCGAAGCGAGAGGCGCCGTGGGTCATAACTGTCACAAGAGTTAACGAATGGTCGGGGGAGTATGAATGACAAACCTGGCCCACGCAGCCACTGAAGCTGGCGTGGAGCGCGAGCCGCGGGGGCAGCGGGTGCGGAGCTCCTCCTAACAGCATTGGCTGTCTTAGCGAGAGACGCCGCGCTGCGCCATGAGACGTCACAGATCTGGAACAAGCATAGGAAACTGGTTAGAAAACTAGTGAGCCAGTCGGCTTAAACCTTCAACGCACCGAGGTCATTTCAGATAGAAGAGACACTAGGAGATTTTAGCGTTTCTAAACGTAGTGACTAGTCCCCGTTATTATTGAGACGTACAGTCAAGTGTAAAAATATGGGTGCACACATCAAACTCAAAAATATGTCCCATAGCTCTTATGTCAGCGAATTAAGAACTATGGGACATATTTTTGAGTAAGTTATATGCACCTATATTTTTACAATTGGCTGTACAAGTACGAAAACTATACAGCCCAGGCTGGTGTGAAGCGAAAGCGAAGGCGCCAAAAACGACGCAGCAGCAAGCGCGTCAGGCATTTGCGACCAACACTTGTTCTTGTGATTTGCACACAACAGGAGAAAATTAAAATACGTATGAAGTGGTACGGTACCTGGTGGCATCAGTGACGTCGCGAGGTGAAGTAGCTCGGACGCGTAAAGACGCGCGGCGTCCAGAGCGGCTCACCGATACACGGTGCCAATTGTTTGGTGCTAAGGGGTAGGCGGACCTGAAACATTAATAAATACCCATCAAAAAATTGTATACTTATACACTAATACAACAATATAGCTTTACTTTTTGAAGTATTGCTGCGCATCCAGTTAGATTACTTTTCCTACCTATGTAATTGCGGGTTCAACGATTTATTACCTTAGCTTCAGTAGTAGTCAGACCGCCAGTTTGGGCCGTGCTGTACAGGATTATAGGACTGAAAAATCTACTTCACGAGAAGAGGTCTGTGCCTAGCAGTTGTAACCACATAGACTGTCGATGATGAATTTTCCGTTTCCTTACAGCAATGCCAGAGCCAAGGTCGAATGTGAATTCTATGAAATGAAATATGAGACCAATTCAAACTTACATTGTGACATCAAAATTATACATCTAAATGGTGTCAGTCGCGCGTGCATTTCGCTCTTTTCCATGTACATACATGAATTAGCGCGAGCGAGACCTACGGGCGACTGACATCATTTAGATATAATTTTGCTGTCACAATGTTAGTTTGGACTGGCCTCTAGTCCTCCAGATGCAAAGAAATCATATTCATTCATTGTATGAAAGTGAGTGCATATTGCATGAAACTATGTAGACCACTGATTTTTTAGCAGTGGATTTGAGGTTATAGCTCATTGCCTCATATATAGGATTCCTTACCTTACAAGTGCGATGCCAGAGCCGAGATCGAACGCGAACTCTACGAAATAGTCCCGCAGATGCAAGGAGAAGAAGTCGCCATCCTCGCTGGCGTGCTCCGAGTTGTAGAGCACCAGCCCGTCACCACTCGACGGCTTTAGAGTTATAACTATACAGTTTATGATCATCCTTACCTTACAAGCTCGATGCCAGAGCCGAGATCGAACGTGAACTCCACGAAATAGTCCCGCAGATGCAAGAAGAAGTCACCATCTCCGCTGGCGTGCTCCGAGTTGTAGAGCACCAGCCCGTCACCACTCGACGGCTTTAGAGTTATAACTATACAGTTTATGATCATCGTTACCTTACAAGCGCGATGCCAGAGCCGAGATCGAACGCAAACTCCACGAAATAGTCCCGCAGATGCAAGGAGAAGAAGTCGCCATCTCCGCTGGCGTGCTCCGAGTTGTAGAGCACCAGCCCGTCACCACTCGACGGCTTTAGAGTTATCTGAAATATACAGCTTTTGTTTCAGAGATACACTGGAAAGTGTCATCAAACCTCTACATGGTATCAAACCTACTCTATAACCGGAAAAAAATGGTTCTATTTGAAAAAATGGTTTGCATATTTCGTTATCTGACAAAAATGTTATTTTTGTAACACCAAAGGGTAAAAACGGGACCATATTACTAAGACTCCGCTGTCCGCCCGTCTGTCCGTCTGTCACCAGGCTGTATCTCATGAACCGTGATAGCTAGACAGTTGAAATTTTCACACATGATGTATTTCTGTTGCCGCTATAACAACAAATACTAAAAACATACAAGAATCGTGATTTTTTTGCCGTTTTTTGCGTAATGGTATGGAACCCTTCGTGCGCGAGTCCCACTCGTACTTGGCCGTCAATGCCTTTTTATGTCAATCCCTACTAATATAATCCGTCTGTTACCTCTTCAGTCATAAAACCATTGGTTGACTGGTAGAGAATGCCTTAAGGCATTAAGTCCGCCTTTTGTACCTTCATGTATTGTGCAATAAAGCTTAAATAAATAAATAAATAAAACCGCTAAACCGATTTAGATGAAATTTGGTATGGAGATAATTTGAGGCCCGGGGAAGGACATGACATAGGACAGTTTTTATCAATAATCATCACCATACCACGCAGACAAAGTCGCGGGCACAAGCTACTAGTAAAATAAACACGATAAAGACATTCTTTAATTGGCTAATTAGTCGACTTAAATCAAACCAGGATAAACGAACCTCGTAAATCCTATAATACCTATTCCTCGCAATCCTCATTGATTTAGGCATCAGCTCATAAATATCTGTTAGATCTGTAGCACAAATTAAAATGGATGCTGATATTGCTAATTCCGCGTAAATTATGGATGGCGTGTGAGAAATTTATCGCTTGACTGTGCGATGCACCCCTCATTTTCATACATAGTCAAGATTTCTTATTTTACTCTATTTGATTTATTTTGTGGGTCAGGGTAGGGTGACTGCTATAGTTATTGTCCACTACATGCTAAATGGCCACTCTTAACAATAAGACTTCTATTGGCTTGTTTCTTTCTGATTTGTTAGGAGTGGCCCATTACTATAGTGGCCAATAACTGTAGCAGTGTCCATAGTCTTCGCAAGGATTTCATTGGGTTCGTATAAAATATCCCACCAAAAACATTTCAGAACAGTTTGCCCCCAGTTATGGATCCTGGCCCGACTACGACACATCACATTCGCATGATTGTCATTTTTAGGTCCTATTGAATGAATTGAATCCCACTGTGGTCGGCGGTACCCAGTACCCACAGGCAATAAAACCGCGATCGTAGTTCAGTCATTTTAGAATTTTGTAAATCATTTATTTATACATATATATACTTATCTAATTTTACTCAGTTTTTAACCCTTAAATGCATGATTTTTTCTTTTTGCCTGGAATTAATATATGTCTTACATAATTGTTTACTGATTCTAGGAAAAATAAAAATAAAAATTAAAACATCGATTTTCACTGCTTAACCAGTATTAGAAGTTACATAGGGTAAATAATAATTTATGTAAATTTATACAATTATTGGTAAAAGATATATCAAAAATCTTACTACCATTAGAAATTTATACTATTTGTAATATACCTATAATAAAGATTTTAAATATAAATAATTACAAACCCCGAAAAAACCGCCTAAATTACATATTAAAAATCATTAAATTTTCCCAATTTTCCGCCATTTCGTGTTAAAAGAAATGTAATTTTTTTAAACTTAAATACTGCGCAAATTTGAATAAAACAACGGAAAGCGTATTAATTTACAATCAAAATAATTATACAGGACCAAATAGATTTTACCTAATTATGCATAAAATTATATGTTTTTTGTTGTGTACATACATACATCACTATGCATTCAAGGGTTAAAGAAGTAGAGGTATTTATACATAACTTAAGTATCACGTATAAACATAAAGTTGCCATGCGTACATAGTATTACAGTTTTATCTAAAACAACACACTCCTTTTTTTGGGCAGTCGTGTAAAAATAGAATATTGCCCCGATTGAAAAAAGATAAAAATTTCAATTTCTTCCAACTAGGAACATTAACAACAAAAAAATCTTCCATCTAGATTTTGTTACAAAACTCAAACTTCTTATAACAGCAAAGCGCAGACAACTTTCAAGAGGATCAATAAACTATCCTCCGGTTCAGTTCAGTTTTAAAGGAAACTATAGGTATATTTTACGTAGCAAACTTTTACAACTCCAACTTCAAACTGCACTAGGTATTTATGAACAAACCGAAAATGGGTGAAAATTCAAAACGAAAATTACCAAAGTTGTTAATTCTACGTAGATCTAAATAGAGATGTAAAACAATCCCATTATACGTATTTAATAATAATATATAAATCGAGTTTTTTAGGTTTATCGTGTCCTTTCTTATCTTCGTTTGAGCCGTGCTGAATGCGACCATACTGGTATTGCTATTACTGTGACTAAAAATACGTGAGCTAACCGTATAATAGGGTTGTTGACACATGGTTAATTTTATAACTCATCATCATCATCATCATGACAGCCGATAGACGTCCACTGCTGGACATAGGCCTCCCCCAAGGCTCGCCACTCCGACCGATCCTGTGCCGCTCGCATCCACCGAATTCCCGCGACCTTCACCAGGTCGTCGCTCCACCTCGTTGGAGGCCTACCGGCAGTTCGTCTTCCGGTACGCAGACGCCACTCCAGAACCTTCCGGCCCCACCGGCCATCAGTTCTGCGAGCAATGTGCCACGCCCACTGCCACTTAAGGTTTGCAATTCTGCGAGATATGTCGGTGACCCTAGTTCTACTGCGGATATCATCATTTCTGATTTTATAACTAACTAAATCTTATTAAATAGATAGAAAATGAGCAATTTATCACAATAAAATGGAAACTTAAAAAATATATGGGAATAATAAAAAAAAGACAAGACCTCGGTTTCATTTTTTTAACTTCCAAATAGGAAAAAAATGGTACCATTGCTTACATTTTATTTAAAAAACCGGCCAAGTGCGAGGCGGACTCGCGCACCGAGGGTTCCGTACTTTTTAGTATTTGTTGTTATAGCGGCAACAAAAGTACATATCTGTGGAAATTTCTACTGTCTAGCTATCACGGTTCATGAGATACAGCCTGGTGACCGACAGACTGACGGACAGACGGACAGACGGACAGCGGAGTCTTAGTAATAGGCTCCCGTTTTTACCCTTTGGGTACGGAACCCTAAAAATATTGTACAGCAACAATATACATAAACGCAATATTTCACCGACAAAATCGCAATTTCCTTGTTTTCCATACATCGAAACGCTTCCAAGCAATAGCGACGTTACATGTACATCATTTATGACTTTTGTATTGCTTTAAGACAATGGGTCCCATACAGACATTTGATCCTCAAAACAAACCTGATCGACAAAGGAAACTTTCAAATTGAACCCCTAATTGAGTGAGAAAATAGGGTTAAACATTTTTAACGTATTAGTACGCGTAGTCGCAGGCGAGGGGTAGTACTCCATTTCGGAATTTGTTTTGGGTTTCAGAATTGCCACTGAATGGGCGCCGAAGGGCTGATTGAGCCATTCGAAACTGGCAAGTTTGCTAGTTTATCCAACAATCAATAATAGTTTGCAAATTCCGTTTTATACATTTTAACAAAATATACGTATAGCTATATGAATATAGTAACGTTCCTTACTACTCAAGACATAAATGAAAGATTCCAGCTTTGCTTAAGCGATTTATGCGAAACCTTTATATTCATTTAGTAAATCATGCAATTGGGATTATAAAAAAAGAGTGTGAGTAATAATACGCCACTGTCCCTCAGTAACCCACGTAGAATTATCTACGTAAACACGCCCTTTATAAAAAATATATCTAGCAAAGTAGCTTGCAAAATATATAAACGTAAAGTAAGTGTAGCCATACTACAAGCAGACACAGATAATTATGTACCCAGGCAGTAGCTTATTGAATAATTCATAATTCATAATTCATAATTTATTGATAAAGGTAATTGTTTACACGTCAAGATTAGGTACATAATATTTGATTACATTTAACTAAATGTAAATACCAATATATTATTTATCTTAGTTCTAGTTTTTAAGTATCTCAAATAAACGACTCAGACTAATTAAATCTAGCTTTCCTACGATCCCACACAAGATTTCCTAAAGCCAAACTGTTTTGAACTCTACGTTAAGGATATGAAAACTAATTTTACACTAGCGAGTTATCTTAGATTCAGTAAACTTCGTGCTCACTTAAACTTCAATTTTATTTACAGAGCGTTAGAAGTTAAAATTAAATGTGTTCTTCGGGTCTGACTTGATAAAGTGCGCGTATGAGAAGCTTTAATTTAGGAGTGAGTATTTTGAAAGGGATAATTAAATGAAAATATAGCTTTATGAAATTATGAATTAATATTTGAAATGGCTAAGAGGCCGTAGTCGATTTTGGAGCAAAAATGTAAAATTGACAGATTTAGTCGTTGAAATTATACACGTTTTGTTACGTAATATCTAAATAACAAGTATTGATTTCTATTAGCACGTCTTCTCATCTTGCCTTTTAATATTAATAATGAGGTCGCGAGCGTGCGTCACCGGTAATGCATGAAGAGAAGGGGCAGTTTTTAAAAATTCATAAAAAAATCATGGTGGTAAATTATACAAATTGATGTATAAGAATAGTTTCAGCAAATGTTGTAGATTGTTTAAGTATCAAAATTACGTTGAAATTAAGTCGATTTTTAGAGAAATTGTCACTTGTTTTGAAGTAATTTCTGAAGAAAATTGATTTCGTCTAACTTTCATTTACACTACTTCTAAGTCATAATAATAAAAATGTAGTCTAATAAACGTCAAGTACAGGATATGTGTAATACAAAATTACCATGTTTAGCAGTCCAACCTTTACTAAATTTACAAATAAGAGCGACAAAATCACTGCTTTACGCGCGTTTATCTAAACGTCCATCAGAAAAGCAACCATTACTAATTTAGTGAGTCTGTTTTCAAAAAAATTATCTGATAAAAGGTAAGATAAGAAGACGTGCTAATAGAAACCAGTACTTGTTATTTCAATTAGGTAACAATAGGTGAAAAATGTCACGGACTAAATCTATCAATTTTATATTTTTGCGACTAAAATCGACACCGGCCTCTTAACTAAAACAGTTTTATATTTTCCTCCTCTTTACCATTTTCGCAATACCTCGGAAATAAACTGTAAGTAATAATTAACTGACTTTTGCCCGCGACTTCGCGTACTTGAAACTGAAATAAGTAGGTAAAAATAAAGATATATTGAATGTTTATATTTATAACATAATTTTATTACTAGTTTACTTATAAGTCAATGCTGAAATCGTTTGAAATTTTCCAAAAAACAACTGACAAGTTATACAGGGTGGAAAAAAATTATAGGCCCTGGAGGGTAAGTGCCTTAAAACTTTAAGTTAGCTCATTTTACTTAAAGGAAACATTCTTTTATTTTTAAACAGAAACAAAACTGCATTCAAAGATTTTTTATTTATAATTCATAATTTCATAATTCAACTGTTATTAACCGTATCAAATAGTAGAATAAAACAGTGTTTATTTTTTAGAATTTTAAGTCGGGTCGATTCCCGGGCGAGGCAAGCCAATAAAATAAATCTTTGAAAGCAGTTTTGTTTCTTTTTAAAAATAAAGGGATGTTTCATTTAAATAAAATGAGGTAACTTAAGGTTTTAAGGCACTTTCCATACAGTCCCCATAATTTTTTTCCGCACTGTATAATCTATTGTAAAATATGTAAGGTATATTTTTTTCACCAGCTGGTAAAGGCTCTCTTGATTGTTCAAAAACTGATAAGAAAGTTGCATTTTATTCACATGTGAGGCAAAAAGTATCAAATGCAAATTTTGAGTTTCTTATGTTTGCTGGTATGTATAACTGACTTTTAAATGATGATTCTGAATGATAAATATTTAATAACATTAATTTTGAATCGATTTGCTTTGATTTTGTTTGATATTTTACATTTAGTATTTTCCTTGCGTTGGGGTGGTGAAAAATTTTGGGTTTCACTCGGTGGCAAAATTTGTTTAACCCTCGCGCCTTGAAACCTTCGCAACGCTCAAGATTCCACTTTTCGAACCTCTCGCTATGCTCGTGGTTCAATTTTGGAATCTTTCGCTTGCTCGGGTATCATTAGCACGAGAGGTTAAACAACAACTTTGCCCCCTTGTAAAACAAATAGAGGCTGCTGAACTATCTTTTCACGACTTCACTCATTTTTCTAAGTGGGTGGAAGACTCGAATACACCATTAGGAATAGGAACCTCGACGATAAGAATTTCCATTGGAGATTTTTCAGAACTTTAATACCGGTAAATGATTAGGGTTGTCATTTTCAGGAGCGTTAAATTGATTAAAAAACCGGCCAAGTGCGAGTCGGACTCGCGCACGAAGGGCACTTAAATAATTATTTTATTTTGTTTTTCGTATTTGTTGTTATAGCGGCAACAGAAATACATCACCTGTGAAAATTTACTACTATCACGGTTCATGAGATACAGCCTGGTGACGGACAGTGCTCAAAATTATATTATGCTCAAAATTATTGCTATTATATTTTAACCAGGCGCTATATTTACTCTAACTGCTGGAACTAATTCAACGCAGACGAAGTCGCGGGCAAAAGCCAGTTTACTATACATATTTGTAAAAAATACACTGGCAACTCATCTCATGATAAAACGTAAATCGAAAAATGAAACGTAGGGAATAAAAGCATTCATTAAACACCGGATAACGAATTTTATGAATTCTGGAAAAGGCCAAACTTATCAAGTAATTGTTTAAAAAAGATGAAGCAACAAGCTTCAACATAAATCGTAGCTACTACTTATACATTACCTACATTGTTTATTTATGACTTAGAAGGTTCTTGATAAATATTTATTATGCTTTCCTTTTTTGCTCCTTTCTAAGCACATTTTCTGGTATAAGATGATAAATAATACATTATTGAGATATAATTGTTAATGTTGTCAGTCCGTTTTTATGTACAAGTACACAGTAGATTAGTTCAGACATTATATATCTCTTTAACAGATTTATATCAAATACATCTACTGTAATATAGTTTACGATTATATACTTAGTCTTTATTAAGGCCACGTTTCTATCTAACAGATATAGTACAGATGTAGTGCGTAATTATTTTCCATCGTATTTTCACGGAAACGCGAAAATACGAACGCGTTCTATTTCACTCAGTCTCGGTACCAAAAGTACTGAGGTTAGCTGATCATGCCGTATGTAGTAAGTTCCACTATATATCGTACCTTCTTAATAAAAGACTTTAAGCACCCTGTATGATCGTGAAACCAAGAAAATTTATTTTACAACGGTCGACAACCCTAGGTATTCTTTCAAACTTTTTTTTTTCAAAGTAAGGAGGCAAAGGAAAGTCCCGCTAATGAACAGATGCCTTCAGCGGGCAAATTAATGTTGACCTTTGTGCTTGTCTGCATTCGGCTCTATTGACTTTCCTTCTTATTTTACATTTCTTAGCTGTGCGGCTACCATGAGTTGACACTTGACGTTTACGCTCCATCCTATCCATCCATCATCCATCAGTCCATCTTGCTGCACCTTGCTTGCACCTTGGTGCGATCGAGTTTACGTAATCGCTAGTGTAAATGTCAAATGTCAACTGATGGTAGCCGTGCTTATTTCGTGTTAAAGTTCGTGTGAAAACGAAATTCAGCTTGATTTTTTGCCTTAAGCAACTCTACATATCTTGTGACTTTGTATTATAATTGTTAGCGCTGTGGCAACACCGCTAGCTTTGTCACAACTAATGATATGTGGAAACGCAGCCCTGCAACTCCAAGATGCCAACATAGACGGCGGGATCGGCGTCCAACCAGAAAGCGCGATGCTAGCCCTGCGAGATCATCACTCTCTTGCAATGTAATCCTCATACAGATCGCGTGTGTCCTAGGCAAATTAAAGAATCTATACATATATACGTTGTAAATCCACTATTAAAGGAATGGTATATTTTAATATTTGTTTTTTTTTAATACATAGACGCTAACAATAATACCCAGGATGTCAAAGGATTTGATCAGGAATATCATCCCTTTTAACCCTTTACCAGGCTAAGGGATATATATTTCCCACATACGGCACTTCAAACATGTGTTCTATTTTCGATAAGTAAGACTGACATTCGATTGTCATTTTTGAAATGTCAGCCTGGTGGGTTAAGTAAGAATGTGTGAGAATTATTGCGAGAAAACTGTTGACCTAATAAGTCGGCCTATGATTTATTTTATACATACAGTTTTGGAGTGACATAACACTGAGTAACAATATTTTTATATAAGTAAGCGTTATATAGTATAGTATTAGCTTAGTTAAAAAAATTACGCAAGCCGTTAAATATTCGACCGTAGTAATCCGTATCCATACTAACACTTCACCAGTGTTATCTGATTCTTCCGTAGTACCTAATAAGTGTCGTCAACGCCAAGCCACAAATTGCAAGTAAACAACCCGTATAACGTGTCAAGTCGTGGCGTGTGGGGTACGAAATGTACTGACTTTATATCAAGTCAATGGCGGCGAAAAGGTTAAAAACACACATTTATGTAAGGTCAAAATAGGTCGGTAGTAATTGCTTTTAATAAATATGTTGTATTGTATGATATTATACCTGTATGTCGAGCCACGACTGAGCAGAGTTGCCAAGTCCCGGCAGCCGTAGGTACGACGATCCGTTGAAACGTGGCACCTGCAAACAATGATTTATTTTATTTTACTTAACCTACTAATAACCATAAATAATACGGGTTTAGTTAGTCACACTATCTGTAACCGAAGAAATAATTTGATCAAGAAAACTGGGTTTGGACGAGAGTGTGTGCTGCCGCTGTGGTGGTGTATGTGCTGCGGGCATTACAAAGGGTGCAGATGAATATCTAACTAGGAGATGAAGAGCCCGTTCGAACAAGGTTCGAACCGTAATAGTAGGTTGAGTTGAGATATGAAAGGTATGGAATTTAACTCAATGGTAAATTAATAAGACTCGGCCCAATAACGGAATAATAAAATATTCCTAATCCTTATAAAATAAAATTCAAATTAGAAAGTACCCACTCACACTACGACAAGTTTGATAATTCGTACGTACCCACACATAGATCAGTTTAATATTTTCGCGTCAAACTTCGCAGACCCTTGCGGTGCATTACAAATTAGCGGCATTAATAACGGCGGGGGACTGTTTTTAATTTGCTCGCTAACGAAGACATACCTTCGCAGTTTCACAGTTTTTAGGGTTCCGTACCCAAAGGGTAAAGAGGGGCCCTATTACTAAGACTCCGCTGTCCGTCTGTCTATCACCAGGCTGTATCTCATGAACCGTGATAGCTAGACAGTTGAAATTTTCACAGATGATTTCTGTTGCCGCTATTTCGCTCGCGCTCATTGGGCGAGTCCGACTCGCACTTTTCCGGTTTTTTTGAATAATAACACACATCTACTTAAGTGTCTTTAGTCCAAAAAACAACCCCACAGCAAGTACCCCACCCCACCATTTACTCTACTGGCTGAATTTTTAATCTCAAATGTTTTTTTTTCCTAATTTTCCTAAATTTTTGGTCCCATGTAATGAAATTAAAGGATACATTCCACCTCTTAGAAATTACAGGGTTTTCAATTTTGCCATTAACTGTCAAAAAACATCATTAAGTCACGTGATCCAGCAGGGTGTCCATGAATGTTGATAAATAGAGATAAAACTAAGACTCCGTGTCAGGAAGCTTTATTAATAATGTGATTTTGAAACACGAATTCCTCCTTTATAAATTCTCAAGACACACATTTAATTTCCGGAAAGTGTAGGTTTCAAACTTCCAGAGTGGAATACCTGCTAAGTATAGAAAATTAAACTTCGCAACGTCAGAATTTGCTTAGCACATCAAACAATGTTATGTAACCAGGGGCCAATTCCCTTTAACAATTTGATGTAGTTTTCATCATACTTTGATACGTCCACGAATCGTATCATCCGCACAATAGTAAGTGTGTTAACCGCAAAATTTGCTTAATGTTAGTGACTCACGACAGTTTAAATTCGAAAATGACAATCGTTAATAGGGGGTTTTATTACTGCAATGTTCTGCCACCAGATTGCAGCACTAGCCCCTTTAGTAAACCATAGAGTAACTTATACATACTGTGCCTTTAACAGTTTTTTGACAAGTTTTCAGAGATAATTGATTGAGGCGGTTTGTTTTATTCTATTCTTTACAGAGGACCTACCGGGAAACGCGAATCCGCGCTATCTGCCTGTTTATCGCTCGAATATGGAAGAGTGACAGAGATGTTAGATTACGAAATTTCGATTTTTTTGTTCCGCCATAGACCCTCAGATTGTGGTAGTGGCGCCCCTACGCAGTTTCGCGTAATATTCCCTATTGACAAATGCCAAAAGAAAAGAAAAAAGGTATCGGGATGACAGACGTACGAAAAGTCACCCGAATATTTCCATACATTATTTAAGTTTCGATTCGATTGGCCTATTGTCACATTGATTAGACCCTCTGATTGCATTTTATCAGCGCCATTCAGCGCTAACGGATCACGCTGATTGGTTATTAACTAACGGTCGTATCAAAATAAGATAAAACCATATCAAATCAGAATTGGCCTCAATATTGTTACAGTAAAAGTTCGCCGCCAGCTCTGCGATGCATTACATTATAAATGTGCCACATTTATAACAGGGCGTTTGTTTTTAATAAGCTGATGAAATACAAGAGCGGACCATAAATCTCTTGGAGTCTGTTTTGGAAATATTTGCTGCCTTGTACTCTTTAGGACATTGCTGTTTATAAGACAGATCAGCAAATATACTTTGTATACATGTTATATCCGAGAGCAAAGCTGAGCGAAATTCAAATTTAAGAAGTGATATGTTTTATAATAACCTTGATGATGAGGCATTTAGCTAATTTTACGATTGAAAGTAGTTACCTACTTCACGTAGTTAGTCTCTTTTCTAATGTATTCTTTTCTAAACAATTTCTATCTACGGCGCTACCAACCTACCAGTTATATCAAAAGACTAAAAGTTTTGCTGTGGAAATTTATCTCACATCTAATTATGTCCCAGAACTCTTGGGAGAAAATATGAATAATTGGTCTCACCTTCAAGTCAAGCGTGATCTCGCACCGCGCCCCCGCGTACCCCAGCGGGCACAGACACACGCCCCCCACACACCCGCCCCCGTGCTGGCACTCGCACTTCTTCGGCTCCAAGTCCAAAGAGTTGTCGAGTAGATTGTGGTCCTTCTTCGAGTCTCGCATCACGAGGTCGTTGTCCTCGAAGTGGACTATGTCGTTGATGTCGTAGATGACATGGTTGGTCTCGCTGGTGGTTTCTGGAGACCACGGGGCGAGGGTTGGCGCGCATTCAGCTGGCAACAAACGAGATTAGTTAATGTTAACATTCTTGACGAGCTTCTTACACTGGATCTTCTCGGGACAAAGGATTACTTTTACCAAAGAGATATACTCCGTATAAGATAAGTAATATAGTCTAAGACAATAAAAGTACGTCGGAAAATCAAGAAAAAATTATGCTCGAATAGATGGCGCCATACCTTTGGCATATACTCGTGTGGATGGCGATATCGTGTGATATTTAACAATTAGCCTCATGCATGAAGTTTATATTTGAACGAAATATGTTTTATTCGGATGTTTGTTACCGTTACATCATGTTACAAATGCATTTCCGTTTTTAAATTTCCATTTAATTACTTAAAATTATAAATAAAAAGTACAAAAATTTGCCCGCGAAAAGCTAGTGAGCGAAACGCTCGAAACGCCACGTGACGTCACGCGTTCGACAGATTAGTGTCATTAGTAGCAAACGTCAGTTGGGCCGCCCAACGTGTGACGTCATCACGCTCTGTCGAATTCGCGCCAAAAATTATGAGCGTTTCAACCGCTCAAAAATTTTCAACATTTTAAATATTTTTTAATAAAATAATGTTAAGGTTTACAAAAGTATTTTTATCATTTTCGGTGTTCCAACGATATGAATTATGAATCCCTAAATAAAAATAAATTCATGCATGGACCTAATTTTAACACAGTATATCAGTGAAAGATCATGGGCCAAAGCCGCCAAAGTCATATGGCGTTCTAAAAAAAAATCATTTATCCATATATACCTATATTTTTTATATTCTTATTCATGTTTATTTTTAGTTTTAGTCCTGTGTCTAAAGATGGCAGTGAATCTACTGTGACTACAAAATTTACTATGACAATAACCCTCTATACACTATATTCTCTTTGCTTTTACAGACTAGTGGTAGATGTTTCATATAAAAATTCTCATAAACATATACTTGGAGGCATTTATTAAATATCCTTGATTTTTGACTTTGACTACTAGACGAAAATTTATTTATTATCAAAACATGTGGATTTAAAAGGTTCTTTTCCATTAGCTCTTAATTTTAATCTATAATGCTAATAATGCATTTTACCCCATATAACAAATTTCTCAGAATTACACCCCCTTTCTATTAAAAAATAATGTTTCATTACATTTCTTATCTTTGAGTACTATATCGAATAAAAAATATATTTAAAGGTTATAAAATTAAATGCTCTCTGGAGAATATTATAAAAGTAAGATATTAATACTAATAAATGAATCGTTTTAAATTGAAATTAGTATTTAGAAGATACATCTATCTGCCTTATCATTTCTAAAAAGTATAGCTAAATAGCATCATTTATTTTTTCCTCCGATCATTTTTAAAAACCGGTGAATCTTAACAACTCTGAAGCTTGAAAGCTCCTTTTGAAGCTTGCTTAGATCTGTCAAACTGAAAAGCTCCTTCTGCTCGATTACAATCTTTTAAAGCTCCCGACTCTAATGCGATCGGTTTAAGCTCTAAGAAGCAATCGGAGCCATTTAGACAAAGTTTTCTTAAGAATAATAAAACACTCAAATGGTTCTATGAACTTTTAATCAATAGTCCGTTAACCAATTAACCCTTTAATTTGAATAAAATTGGTATATTAAACATGTTAATAACGGGTCACTCACGTATTTTAAGTCGAAAAACGCTCGCACGCGCGTAGTCGCGGTACGGAGTGAAACATGACGAGCGTTTTTCGACTTAAAATACGTGAGTGACCCGTTATTAATATACCAATTTTATTCAAATAAAAGGGTTAATTGGTTAACGGACGGGTCTGTGTCTCACAAAGTTTTGTTATTAAAATTGGTCAAATATATGGTCACATGATTTCGAAATTAGGCTGTTAAATACGGTCAAGCGATACAGTGTAGACACTAGACAGGCATGGCATATTTATAAATATTGTTTTCATAGCACCAATTCGAAAAAGGGCTTTTTCTTCCCTGCTAGGAGGGATCAAAGTAACACTTTTCTGACACTATTTTTACTTTTTTTGCACATTATTTTTTTAGCTTAAATAATATTTTTAACCTTCTCGACGCCGTGTCAAACACAAAAGCTGTCACTCGGACGCTACACCACCGAAGTGTCAAAACTGAAATTGAACTTTATGCGAATGCACGTAGGTCTATGTTGCTCTGTGGTTTGTGACGGATTAATCGGTCTTTGGTGTTGGACCTGCGCTGCCGATATATCCGTCATTATCGTCCAAAAGGTTAAACATTATAATTATTACCTCATAGGTGATGTGAAAAGCAGTATGTGTCACATGGTAGCTTATACATCTTGGGCGTAGCAGACTTGAATCCCTCACTACGCTCAGATTCTACTTTAGAATCCCTCGCTAATCTCGTTATTCTATTATATAATCCTTCGCTTTGTTTAGGATTCAATGGACGCCCTCACCGTAAATATATTATCATTTTGCTCCCTTGTCACACAATCTACTTTTTAAATTAGGTGGGGGACTTTTGAAATAGTAGTACTGAAAAGAAGTACCTAACATAAGTATGAAATTAAAAGTGCGAATTAGCAACATACTTGGCACAAAGCGATGATATATTCAATACATCTTTAGTGGTGTTGCCTAGTGTTTAAAACAACTCTTTTATTATTAGATACCTACTAGACTAGCAAGTTTCGACGACTTGACAGAGGAGTAACAATACCATCTCATTACAGTACGCATTACGCAGCATCTCATCGATAGTATCTTATTTCTACGTAATCCAATCTCAGAACTATCTTGAAATTCCTTCGTATCGGATGAGGAACAAAGGCTGACATAGCATTAGCGTGTACTCTTATGGATGACAAATCATTAGGTATTCCGATCCCGCGCGACTTGGGGCGGGGGCTCGGTGTGGGCGGATATCAGTGGCGTCTAAATTTAGGTAAAGGTCATGAGAATATCGTGGTGTTAATTTTGTACTGTGTAAGGTATGAATTAAACCTATTTTTAGTTCATGGTCCGAAAATCTTTGTTTTATGTATGAATGCGTATGTCCTGACTGACTGAAATTTTGCACATCGTTAAATGAATTAATGAAATATGTAACACACATTACACGCACACACACACGTTACGTTACATTTATAATTATATTATGTACGAGAAATAAGAAACGATTTTGAAAAAAATACCCTCAAAGGGGTTTGATAAAAGGGATGAATATTTGTATGGGGTACAAGTTTAATTTAAAGTTCAGAACTTGAAACTTCGTAAAAAGATATTTTATTAAATAAAATTGAGGAAATTTTTTATTTCTTATTTCAGCGTTTTTGAAAATTTATCCCCTAAGGGGATTAAAAAGAGGTGAAAGTTTGTTTTAGCGGAGGACCTGGAACTTTGTAAAAAAGGATGTTACTAGAACACAAGTAAAGTAATTTCAGTGTTTTTGAAAATTCTTCTCCTAGAGGGGTTAAAAAGGGGTTAGAATACTTGAACCGCACGCACTGCTCCAGCTATTCAATAATAGGTACAGTCACGGACTTAAATTGCTGAGCCATTTAGAGTTTAATTTACATTGAACATTTCATACCGTTAGCATTGACAACCAAATTAGCTTGAACCTTAGATGGGTCAACAATTAAAGCCTGTGACCGTACCTTGCCAGGCTCGGAACAAAAAAAACGTTTTCCGCTTTCCGCTAACCAAGAAGCCCCACCCCCTTACGTAAACACTACATTTATTTAGTCATTACGTTGCTATACGCGTGTCTGGTTGTCTGTCAATGTTAACATTGGAGCGCGATGTCGTATTTCTGAATGAGAAAGCTAAAGGGATTTCAGTATTCGTTAGGAAAATTGTATGTGTTCCGTTTGTGTATTATCGGGTGCCTGTAAAAGAAGCAAATAAACTGAAAGAAATGTTTACATAACAGTAATTGTAGTAGATTTAACAAGGGAGCAAAATTATATATTTACGGCGTGGGAGTACATTGAATACTGAATGAAGCGAAGGATTCTATAATTGAATCCTGAGCGTAGCGTGGGATTCTAACATAGAATCCTAAGCGTAGTGAGGGATTCAAGTGTTAACGCCCAAGGTGGAAATAATTTTGCTACCATAATATATAAACTTCCAACATGTAAGTTTCGCCTATTTGCTTCTATCGCTCTTTATTGGAGCAATAGAGAGGAAGATAAACGAAACTTCGATTATCGATGTTCGTGGTCATAACCTAAGGCTGCCTCACCACTGAGTCTGAGATGAGAGGAGACGAGCGGAAATCAACGAATAGCATTAACAGTAATCCAAAGGAGCGGAGAAAAGATGTGGATTACAACAAATGCTGCTGATTCTCGCACGTCTCCTCTCACCTCCGCTCATCCCCGCCTCAGTGGAAAGGCAGCTATCAAACCAGGCTCCGTTGCAGTAGCTGAAAATGTACGTACAAGAACTCTTAAATGAAAGAAAACGTAAAAAACATTTTTTTAAATGAAAATTACTACAACAGCGACAACGGAAATTTCATAAGAAATAGTGTTATTACGCGAGTGAATGAAGGGACGATAAATCTTCACTCCCTATCGTTCGAAGTTCGCCGATCGAAAGAAAACACATTTATCACTGATAATATCTCTTAAGTCCGTTTGATATCACATCTGGTCACTTGTTGGTTTGTCAGTACAGTCATCGTCATTTATTAGATAAGGTTATATTATATTAAGGTTCAGGGTGAGAGAAAAACTTGTCCTCTTTAACCTCCTCATACTGTTTCTCTTGCCCCGAGCAAAATAAACTAAGTTTATCTTACTCCACGTGACCTTACATGTTTTTAGGGTTCTATTATATATAAATAACATTCAAAACAAGGTTCTCAGCCATTAAGCTGCGTCACTTGACTGTGCTATCAAAATCGTTGCAGACTTATCTTGGTCTAACCCTAGCTAGTTGTGAATTATACCAGGTCTATTCTAATATAAATGTATATAATATATATTAGTGTCCGGGAATTGTGGATATTTAAATATAATTCGATAGCTTAAAGAGGGCAGAAATGAAAAGCTGACTTCCATGAACAAGATTATACCATAGAGTAACTTATACTAGAGCGGAACTGTCATAGTAAATTTTGTAACCCCAGTAAATTCACTGCCATCTGTCGACACACTTTAAAACTAAAATTGAAGATTTGTAAAAATACGATAAAATGTATTTAAATATAGATAAATGATTTTTTTTATTTGCATTAATTATTTTGTTGATTTTGACCCATGTTCTTTCACTGATATGCGTTAAAATTGTTAAATAACAAACGAAACCGTCAACGCCATCTATACGACTGTAGGACAAAACTAGTAGCGCCCTCTGAACGAGAATCAAATTTTCTTGATTTTCGAGGCACGTTTTTTCCTTAGACTGTATCCATCTATTACGGAGTTATATCTATCTTTGATTTTACTGACAACTGAAAAAACAAAATATAAAACAATATAATACAGTGACAGACATAGACAAAAGGTATAAAAAATATAAGCAATATAAAAAGTATAAAAACCTATTTACTAGTCCTCGTCAATTAGTTTGTAATGGATATAAACTTTCAGCTGTCAACAGCAACAGTGATATTTCTGGTTAAAGAAAAATCTCTCTAATCATAAAGGTGACATTCAGATGGCAACTGCAGCTGCATTACTGTTGCGACATTACTGCTGCGTCCTTGAGGCGGGCGCTGTATCTGTAAATTTGCTTGACATCTGAACGTCACCTTAAGTACGATTAGACATCTTGTGGTTTTAAGCACGAGTTAAACTTTAAGAACGTTTTACAATAAAGTAGCCAAAGTTTAATATATGTATATGTGCCATTCTCAATTAAAAGGGTACTTATTGTCGGTTGTCAATAAGGCGCTATTTTCATATAGCTTCAATTTGAAATCAACCTTATGGACAAGCGACAATGTGGTACCTTTTGGTTGAAAATGTCACATATTATTGTTAATAATACATTTTCATTTCTCATGCTCTGAAATAGGGTCATTGTTGTTCTAAAAGGTGTTTTTTAATTTTTTTACGATAAGCAATTGAAATTTGAGTTTTAATGTATTTGTTATACAATTTTCATTCTGATATTTGACTCTCCATTCCGTAAATAACGATACCTTTGTCTGATTTTTAATTGAAAGTACCCTCAAGAAATACTATAAAAATGTATACTTAGTCATGTTTTCAAAAAAACACATGCATTTTACTTTCCTCGTATTCGAAATGAAAAGTAGTGTTTAACTCGGGTGAAAGGCATTATTTCTGCCTTGGACTATTACCTCGGCGGATATGAGTGCCTTTCATCCCTTGGTTAACAATCTACTATTACCCCAGTAGCTCCAGCTATTTCATGATTAAACATCGTTATGGGTAGAATTATTGGATCCAGCGAAAGTAATCAGCCTAAAAATCCCTAAAATCCCTATCGACTTCCAAACAACTTAAGAACGCGTTTCAGGCGCTTCAGCTCCTAACTTTAATCTTCAGTAAATTTTCAGAACAAGTACCTAAATTAAAAAAAATAGAAAAAGCAGCCACTGTTAAATATTACTGGGATAATTTAGGTGAGAATCGTTGCGAACCAATTTTGAATAGTTTTGGATCCCAAATGGCCATTTGGAATGAAAAATGATCAAAGAAATCTAAAAATGTTTTTTTTTTAATACAGTTTCTCAAAAAGTGCTACTTTACGTAGTTGTTTAGCGTGCGGAAAGTTGGTTTTCGCGAACTATTGCTTTTCACTTTTCCAATGTACCTATACGTGTTCCAATTAATGACTACTTCACTCATCAATATGAGTGTTATTAGTGTGTCGTCATTGCACTGTAGAGGGTATAAAACAAAAAGAATCCCTGACTTTCCATGACCATTTTTTCAAATTACCCTGACCAAAAATGCTTACTTTGAAACTTGTTTTCCGTACAATATGAACATGTTTTACGAAGATCTTTTTACTCTAAGTCGGTGGCAAACGAGCACATAATAAGCGGCCACCATAGGTCCGACTGTATGTGTTCGATATTTAAATCAAACAATGGCCAGTTAAAAGGGTATTGCTGTTAGTACAGTCAGCAGCATCAAAAGTAGCGGGTCAGACGTCAATAGGTATCTCACCAATCTCAAATCAAAAATTAATAAGTCTCCGACAAGCTCGGCCGAATTTCACCTTCCCATACAAACGCAGTTTCGTTCTTATTTTAAAACAACGTGTTGGATTGCAATGAAACTTTGCACATACTCGTACAATGACATGAGGTATATCTAGGTCTGCAATTAGTTTATATTGCTCCAGTTTATTAAACAACCGAAATAGAGCAAAACAAGTTTTGTTTGAAAAACTTAAATTCGCTGTATTTTTTACCTATGGTATCTGAAGCTAAATAAACTAATTATTTACAGACATAGATATACCTTATCCTATTGTAAGTACAAAGTTTCAGAGCAAACTAGCTACTCGTTTTAAAATGAGAGCGTAACTACGTTTGTATGGAGAACCGAGCTTGCCGAGGACCCTTAACCAAAACATACTAAAGGTATTTGTATGTAGAACAATTAGACTATAACAGGTATTTTTTAACGCGAAATGTAGAGATATATAAATCTATTTGAAAAAGTATGCCAGATTTTTTTGGTGCGTTGTTTCATCAGCTACTATTGCGGCTGACTGTACAACAGGGTCGCGTTTTATAAAAGGTCCGTAACCTGAAATATGTGTATTTTTGCAACCAAATTAGGGTATTAGTTTTACTTGTTAGAAAGGGAGGCCGACAGAAATTTGCACCATTTATCATCCGCCCGCTGGTCGACTAGGTAAGATAGGTGTAAACATTTTTTTTCTGGTCTATCAAACTATTATACTGTCGCCCTTTTGTACCATTCCACTTACCCGTGTCAAATTAACCATGGTAACCATGGTAACTCCAGGTTTAACCGGTTAACCTTGGGTTAGTGGGATGGTGCAAGCGGCCCTGAGAGTTATTAAAACTAGAACTATCCAATCCATCAGAAACTGGATAATTTCTCTTTTCGTGTTTATTGCCAGTTGGAAAACTCAGCGAGTTTCAAACTTGAGTCTGAATGCATAATATTGATTAAATGAATTTTAGCTGACTTGAAACATTATAATTTTTTAGACATCTATGAGACTAAATTAAAAAGAGTTCTAATCAGTGATACCTATCCAAAGGTACTCCACTTGGTACTAAGTGATATCACGTTTACAAAGTCGAATAGGTATCCCGAAAGTCAAAGCTCCAGAACCCTCAGTCGAAAGTTCAGCCAAAGATTCAGTGCAGATTACAAATTCGTAACTTCCGACATTGCCTTATTGCTCCGTGCAACTTATTATTTCAAAGAGGAAATTGTAGCGAGCATGTTCATGATCACGAATATTAATTCCAGGTAGGCAGGTTTGCGTAGTCTGGGTCTGGGTATCATTTAATAACATCCAAGACATTATTATTTTTATTTACCCACTATAAAAAAAACAATCACCGTTTAATCTCAAGTCCCTTGTAGGTATTTCGACAGTCGACAAGGTTCGAAGAGGGCCATAAAATCATTTCTGTTGAATGTACAGATACATACTAGTATAATTATTGTTTTATTTTTCCAAGTGTCGTTTAGCTACATGTATGTAGTTCGACACTTCATATGTTTTGAAGGCATTTTTTTAATAATGACTACTACACTCATCATTAGACTTTTGTTCAAGGTCACCTTGCGGATGACAAGTGGAAGTTGCAATAGTAATTATTTCCGATGTTCCATTCACCCTGTTAATAGCCGGGGGCATTCCGCACACGTACCCAACTAATAACGAGGAAAATGTGGGGCGTTCGGTCATCCGCGCGAGCCACGGGCGGACGGCGGCCTAATTTTAATTAAAATGCAGGAAAAGCAGTCTCGCGGTTTGCATACAAGTCAACCTTCTTTTTGCAGCATAGCTGAGACCCGAGACCCAGGCAATCCATCGAGTTTTAATGTACAGTCGTTATCAGATATATCGGAGCGGCCAAGGTGTTCACAAATATCTGAACACGCCTCTATTGTCAAGGCGTTAGAGTGCGTGTTCAGATATTTTTGAGCACCTCGGCCGCTCCGATATATCTGATGGAGTGATGGCGACTGTAAAAAACGAAGATTTTTTTGTCATTTTTCCGCTCTTCTCAATGAGTCAGACCACAGAACAAACCCAAGAAAGATGGCGGGCGGTAAATCAAAGCAGTCCTGTCGGCACGCCGTAATATCGAGGATAGATGTATGCCGACTTAGATCCAGGCGGTCCATCGAGTTTTAATATACAATACGAAGGAATTTTTGACATTTACTCCGCTCTTGCCCCATGAGTCAGAACTCAGAACAAACCCAAGAAAGATGGCGCGCGGTAAATCAAAGCAGTCCTGTCGGCCGCACCGCAATACCGAGGATAGATGTATGCCGACCTAGATCCAAGCGGTCCATCGAGTTTTAATAAACAAAACAAAGGAATTTTTGACATTTCTCCCGCTTTTCCCCATGAGTCAGACCATAACAAATCCAAGAAAGATGGCGGGCGGTAAATCAAAGCAGTGCTGTCGGCCGCGCCGCGGTGCCGCCGCATATTAAACCGATGAAGAGAGATTTATACCTACACCCCACCACGCATAGCAGCCGTTGAAAAACCGTTTCAATTTGGAATTTATTAAACGAGAATACGGTGCACAATTGAATAAGTTTTCCAACGGCAGTTAATGCTGTTAAGCATAGAGCAAAAGCGACCTGGATTCATGCGGTCCATCATGTGTTATATACCTACTAGCCCTTAGTCCAAGGGAAAAAAGATTTGGGTAGACAAGTGGCTGAAAGATTTGACCGGTAATCCAAAAATCCCAAGTTTTTGAATTTTCTTAGTATTTTTTTATCAATTTCATAGAAATTGTCCGTATTTCCGAAGAATAAGGAATAACAAAATAGAAATAATCTACCAAGTTTCATAACCTACCTAGGGGCTACCTGTACCAAATCTCTCTGGGCCGGTTGGGCCATATGTGTTGCGTGACAAAGGAATACAGTCAACGTTCGAACTAATTTAACAGTTGTTGAGTAAAACTTTGCGAAAATATCCGTAATGAATCCTTGTCCACCCTTGGTTCTCATGTAATTACCCCTGTCCCATAGGGTCACCACAATACTATACATTTTCATTGGACTTCCCCGAAATTGTTTCCCTACTCTAACTAATATTTATATGCCGCAGTTCCCCTTGCATCAGTGTCATTTCACAACTAACTTGCGGTCCGAAATTTGCCCTGTAGCATTACCCTGGGAATTGTTCTGGACATAGCTTGGAGCATTGGATCGAATCGCAATGGTGAACTTTAAAGACAAATTTGGCCAGTTTTAAGATAATATGATGATCTCTATAAATGTTTCAAAATTAGGCGATGAACAATGAACACTTAGCCTTCGAATTTCCCTATTAGACCTAAAAACAGTTGTTCTGCATTAGAATATGTGTGGTCTAAAACTAGATATCTCACAAAATTCTAACACGAGAAGACTACGTCGCTCCAAACGGAATACCTACATATAAAAATTGCCGTTCCATTAGAAAACGGGATACGAAAGACTCGTAATTTTCACAAGCTCATATATCGTTTGATTCCGTAATTGATACCGTATGTCATGGACGAAAAGCTCAATTTCTAGTCTCGGATAATCCGAGACTATCTCTTCAAACTAGTTCAGTTTTATCGGTTATAATTTCAAACGGCGATAGAGGAAATGCCTATTCAGGCAAAACGCACTAATGTTCTATGAAACTTGTACATGTTAAAGGCCTTTTCTTCTTTTATTCGAATTGTCTCTTAGGACTTTTAAAATTACAATCGCCATTTCTTACACAAAAGTGTAGGTATCCATCAGTCCGAATCGGTCGGATTGTGAGGGAAATTTGGTAGTTTGTTTGAACGGAAAATCGTATTCTGGGTTATATTGTTTTATGAGATGATAATATTATAGAGACCTTCTCAAATTGATTTCTTGATTTTGTTTAGCCAAGGGGTCATTTGTATTACCAAAGAGAATATATTAGATAGTCAGTAAATTTACTGCCATCTATCGACACACGATTAAAACTAAAAATGAAAATGTATAAAAATACCAAAAAAATTATACATAATAAATAAGTATCAATTTTCCTTGATGTCCGAGGCACGTTTTTTTCTTAGACTATTCATCTTATATGGAGTTATACGGAGTGATTGGTATGACAGTCTGTTGGTATTAGAAGTAAGGGAATAGTACCTAAAATGTCCTGTGATTTGAATGTGGCAATTTGAAGCAAGTAGTTACCTAAACATAATTTTAAATGTCATCATTAGGTACATGCCAATGCCATTATTGTCTTTTAAAAGTAAAATCTACGCTTCCGGCGGGACTAGGTTTTAAAAATTGTTTTTAAAAGTATTTAAATGGGTTATCGTCGTTTTAAATATTATCATTTTTCATATCGCCAGGATCTCTAGAACTGTGTCGTATTATTAAATATTAGACCGAAGTTTGACTTCTGATCCTTGCAGTGGTGTTCCTAGGCTTCAAGAAACCCAATGTTGCACGGCTGAAAAGTCGTGCAGTTACCCCTACGAGCCCCTTAAATTTGCTTCTTACAATTCTCATACTTTAGCCGTCGAATATATTACACCTTTTTTAAAAATCGCACTTAAGTGATTCTAGCTCTTAGCGTAATTTCATTACCTGATTGATAATTTGTATCAATTTAAAGTACCTATGTTTAATTACCTGTATACTATACAGGGTGGCTAAAAAATAAGTGCATTCCTGTTGCCAGGGAGATTATACTGAGCAAATTTAAGTATGGGACCAACCCCGAAATCGCGAAAAATTTTTTGGCTGTTTCATATACTTTGGCTGGTCCATTTTCTATGGGAGGGTACATTTTTTTTCGCGATTTCGTGGTTGGTCCCATAGTAAAAGTTGCTCAGTATAATCCCAAAACCTGTCTACATGGCAACGGGAATGCACTTATATTTTAGCCACTGTGTATACCTACATCTCACTTTGACTTAAGTAATAAGTTGCAGGCAACGAACTAGGCAGAGCAATAAGGCAAATTAATGTAGGAAGTTGCAGCGATCTATACTGAGAATTTGCTCGAAGTGAGGTGAAAGTTGTTCGGCTTTGGCGGCATTTACTAATGCAGTGTGTGGTGAGTCCAGGTGAACTTCGGTTTAATTTCAAACGCATAGTTGGCAACGGAGTGCGGTTTGTGGAGTAGATTCTGGCTCTAGCTAGATTAAATTATATAATGAATGTTATTTTTTTATAAAAACCGGCCAAGTGCGAGTCGGACTCGCGCACGAAGGGTCAGCCGCATTCGAGGGAAGCCAGTGCTGTCAAACTGGTTTAACTTGGCAGATATTCTGAATCATCAATTTATTAAAATGCAAGCAATACATTAACATTAACTTCCGTACCATTACGCAAAAAACGGGAAAAAAATCACGTTTGCTGTATGGCGGCTCCACTTAAATAGGTATTAGACGACCTTTCAGTAGCTTTCACATCGTTTCATGAAGTTCTGTGCTTATACTATAACCTTTGCTTTCCAGTCATCAAGGTAAAGGTGAACAACCGTAACAAAAAAGCTAAGTGGTTGACCAGAGGCATACGTAAATCATGTCAAACTAAGCGTAAATTATATCTTAGTTACAAATTAGTAAAAGCAAATAAATTGGGCAATAGTATTCATCTAAAAAAATATGACAAGATATTAAGAAAATGTATTACCAAATCGCAAAAAATTAATAATATAAACTACATATCAAAACACAAAAATAAATGTAAAGCTACATGGGATGTCATATCTGCCAACTCGTCAAATGCTAATAATAATAATGAAATTGATTGTGTGAATTTTAATAATAAGACATTTAAGGATCCTGAAGACATTTGTAATCAATTTAATAATTATTTTATTGACGTTACCTCATCAAAACCTAGTATAAATAGCAATCTGCCAAATGTTACAGATAACAAAAGTAATCATCCTTCCACAATATTTTTAAAACCCGTAGATGCAAATGAAGTCTTTAAAATTATTATGTCTCTGAATAATAGTAAGGCCTGTGGTTATGACGACATTACATCAACAATTCTTAAATTAAATGCTAATTGGGTATGTCAACCTATAGCTCATATCATTAATTTATCCTTTTGTCAAGCTATCTTTCCGGAACAATTGAAATTATCTGTCGTCAAGCCCTTATTTAAGAAAGGCGACCGTAGTGATCCCAACAATTATATGCCGATAACTATCCTTCCTGTAATCGCTAAAATATTTGAAAAAGCCATGAGTGAGAGATTAACAGGGTTTTTAGAGAGGAACAATTTGCTACAACCGGAGCAGTACGGTTTCAGAAAAGGTCATTCTACTGAATTGGCGTGTTTCGAGTTTGTGAAGCATGTGTCAGAGTGTTTAAATAGTAAAATACCTATAGTCTCTTTATTTTTGGACCTAAGCAAAGCTTTTGATTATGTTGAACATGGCAAGCTTCTCGCGAAACTTGAATGTTATGGAATTAGAGGAGTAGCACTTCAATGGGTAAAAAGTTATTTGTCTAATAGGAAACAATGTACCGAAATTGTAAAAATTGAAAAAAATAAGAATAATTTTGTTAAGGTCAGATATCGGTCAAATTTTCGAGAAATTAAGACGGGTGTACCTCAAGGGAGCAACTTGGGCCCCCTTTTATTCTTGGTATATATAAACGACCTTCCCCTTACTATTCCACATAAGTGCATATTATTCGCGGATGACACTACAATATTAATAAAGGGAGAGAATATTCTAACATACGAAAATAATATTAATGATGCCTTGGCTGACATACATAATTGGACATTTCATAATAATTTAAACATAAATATGACAAAGACATTTTTTATTCAATTTCATTCATATAATAGTAATCCATTGCAATTAAATGTTAATTATAATAACTCTTCCATATCGAGTTGTGAAAGTATAAAGTTTTTGGGATTATATATTGACCAGCATCTTAATTGGAAGGAGCAGGTCGACTTTGTCTGCAGCAGATTAGATCGATTCGTATTTGCGTTAAGGAAACTGAGACACACTATTAATACTGCGGCGTCGATTACAGCCTATCATGGTTATGTGTCCTCGGTGCTAAATTATGGATTGCTACTTTGGGGTAACTCCGTAGATGCCGAAAGAGCCCTCCTGTTACAAAAGAAATGCATCCGCGCAATAATGGGAGCTTGGGTACCCGACAGTTGCCGACCACTCTTTAAGGAATTAAACATACTACCATTACCTTGCATGTATATTTTAAAAGCGGTTCTATTTGTAAAAAATCGCCCAGACATATTTAAAATGAGATCTGAGTTCTTCTCAGGGACTCAGAGATCTCAATATCAAAATCTAATATATCAGCCAAGATGCAACACGGCTATATACAAAAATAACGCGTATAATATGTGTATCCTACTATACAACAGTATGCCTGTCAATTTAAGAAGTCTAAACACAACTGAATTAAGGAAGAAAATGACAAGCTTTCTATTAGAACATTGTTTTTATAGTGTCAAGGAGTATATTGAGCACAATAATGCGAATAATTAATATTACATACTTATAATAATCAAATTCAATATAAATGTTATGGAACGTAGTTATAATCAACCAATGTGATGTATTATATGATACTAGTCCAAGTGAAATATATTAATCGTAATTGTAATTGTTATTGCATGCATTAAAATTAAATTCAATAATAGAATTATTTTCAGTCTAACATATGTGCTAGACTGATAATTAATTGTTATGTAGGGACTATAAAATTTGCGCATCGTTTAATCACGATAGAATACTGTTCAATATACTACAATAACATCCTGTAACTAAAATTAAGTATTCTTGCAAATAAATGATATTGATTGATTGATTGATTGATATTAATTTTATTCTCTACTATCACGGTTCATGAGATACAGCCTGGTGACAGACAAACGGACAGACGGACAGTCGGACAGACGGACAGACGGACAGTGGAGTCTTAGTAATAGGGTCCCGTTTTTACCCTTTGGGTACGGAACCCTAAAAACAAACGTTATTATAACACACAAGTTCACATACACAGATGCACCAGTCACTAGCAAACTTCCTTTGAAGTCAAGTCGCAACGTTTAGCCGCTGACAATGCAACACAAATGTACTCCAATAGTGACGTGACAGCACAAAATTTGGTTCCTGCATTTGTAAATTTGGTTTTACATTAGTCAAGTACCCTTCCATAAAATATTGTAGCTTTCAAGATTTGACGTTAATTCGGTGATGTTGCTACTTTAGCTATAATATGTATCGGAGGTTTACTTCCATAAAATATCTTAGCTTTCAAGAATTGACGGTTGCTACTTTAGCTATAATATGTATCGGAGGTTTACTTCCATAAAATATTTTAGCTTTCAAGAATTGACGTTAATTCGGTGATGTTGCTACTTTAGCTATAATATGTATCGGAGGTTTACTTCCATAAAATATCTTAGCTTTCAAGAATTGACGTTAATTCGGTGATGTTGCTACTTTAGCTATAATATGTATCGGAGGTTTACTTCCATAAAATATCTTAGCTTTCAAGAATTGACGTTAATTCGGTGATGTTGCTACTTTAGCTATAATATGTATCGGAGGTTTACCTTGCACTTTTTTTTTAAATCTTGGTTAGATAAATACAACCGTCGACTACCCTTTCCAATCCAATTGGCCTGAAGTGAACCTGTCTTTCTATATCTACACCCAATAAGACATAAAAATGAGACGTATAATTTATTTTGCGACAAGTACACTCGTTGCCGACTGCGAATGAAATTTGTTGATGTAGTCGAGTACCTTTCGGTTTTATGAGAGGACAAACTACGAGTATGTGAAACAATACGTATTCCATTATCTTCTGACTAGCAATGCTTTATCCTATGCAGAATTTCACACGGAAACACAAACCGCCGAGGCCGATTTTCTGTTAACAATTTGATATTATGGTTTCCATCTCATGCATTTTGATACGACCTTGATTCCATACGACCGTGCGGATCACGTTGATTTGTGCTCACGAAATGAAATCAGGAATTTTCTCAGAAGGCATCTCGCTTGCACTTATTAATGCGCGTGAGTTGCCTGATGACACGACTCAAGGTCTTATCAAAATATGATAAAACATTATAAAGTTAAATTCATGTGATACAAAAAAAATTTGACCAAGCCCTCCAGTGGCGGAGGCCGGATTTTAACCGGCGTCTTCAGCTGTCGCGGCTAAAGACTACATAGGTAAGCTAAAAAAGACTAGGTGCGGTAGCTGAAGACGCCGCGCCGGTTCGAATCCGGCCTCCACTACTGGAGGGCTTGGTCACTTTTTTAGGGTTCCGTAGTCATCAACTAGGTACAACAGCAACAACAACATATACCTAAATCAATAAATCCAACAAAGTCGTAAGTTTAGTTTCCTAAAATATGTTTTTTCATAAATATTTCAATTTAATGTTTTTTGCTATGGATTACTCTCCGATTGAAAGTAGGTAAAGTCGAAGGAAAAAATCATGGCATGGTCTGTTAGTTTAATAAAGTACTGTTTATACAAATTTGCCTTCTTTTTGCTTTCCTCGTATTCGATATAAAAAATAGATTCCCTTTTAATTTATTGGTTGTTAGGCACCAAGCATTATTTTATCCCTTTGTTAAAATCTTCTGTACCAATAGCAGTAATAGCTCTAGTTTATCCAATTGTGTCGAAAGGATAACTATACGGAACCCTACATTGAGCATGGCCCGACATGCTCTTGGCCGGTTTTTAATACACGAGATCTATTTTAGTTTATAATTTACAATGTTCATTTAGGTTTGCTTGTTTGCCACCGACGTGGTATAAAAAAACACAGTTGTGTGTACTTAAAAAACAAATCAATATATTTGATAAAATAATTTACTTAATTTGTTCCCTAATTCCTGTTAATTTGTTTATTAAATGATTAAAATAGAATCGGGTTCCCAAACAAGAAAAACTAAAAAATCTAACCGTGCCGAAAACTGGTCTCTGTAAAGGTGACTGTCCATTTTCAACCGCAGCTGCGTTACTGCTCCGACACTACTGCAGCGGCCTGAACGCGTCGGTGTTATTGTCAATTTCCATAGTAAAATGAATGACGATATCGACTGCACGTAATATGGTGATTTTAACGTTTTCCCAACCGCAGCTGCACTACTGCTCCGACACGTCGGTGTTATTGTCAATTTCCATAGTAAAATTAATGACAAGGCCGACTGCACGTAGCATGGCAATTTTTGCGTATTTAGTGTATTATTGCAACTGCTGCTGCAGACCGCACGTCAAATCTGTCACCTGAACTGAAATGTCTTTGGGTCACAGATATGAGTAGTTCTAAGCAAAGAGGATATAACCACTACGTTCTAATAAGGAGCTTATTACAACCAAGGATATACAACCCCGATGGTACAGTCGCCATATATCGCAGATATATCGGGTCGGCCCAGGAGCTCACAAATATCTGAACACGCCTTTATTGTCAAGGCGCTAGGGTTCAGATATTTTTAGCACCTCGGTCGCTCCGATATATCTGATGGCGACTGTCCCTACTGTAAACTTTTTTGCTAATCTATATTGAGCCATATCACAGAGCCAGTTAGGAAACGTGTGTGTTGTACACAATAATTGTGTACAACACGCACCGCGCTAGTTGTATGCATGCACAATTAGGATTGTTCATTTTTTTTTAATGTTCTATTTCGAAAACCATTTCGTGATATGAGGTTTTTAAACAGTTTCCGACATTTGCTGCGATATAATAATCGAAGATTGAAGATATTTCAACAAATATACTGATGACCTTAGTTTGACCTTCTCGCGAGGCTGAATATAATAAAGTCATCGTATAATAAAAGTTATCGAACCATAGTAAATAAATCCGTCACTCACGTCAAAGTTGTCATTGTCATCAATTGTCATAATGAAAATTTTCAGTTAAACCGCTAGTTTTTTACGATTTGATTTATAATTTTGATACCTAAACCACCCTAAACAGTAGATTCTGATTGCTTAATATATCAAAAACGTTGTTCCCATTCGTGGGAATGATTTACAAAAATAATAGTCCGCGAAGACTTACGTGAAAGACGGTGTTGTCGTGAAGTAAATGTGGAATGGAATACTTCAAGTTGTTACCACATTATTGCTGTGAGGATCACGTCGATGTAAGTATAAAATTAATATTATTTTACTACTATTATTTAAAAGTCCATTTTTGTGGTCGGATCACTATTACCTATTTATTTTCTTTGATGATGTGGCCAGAATATCTAAAGACAAACCATTTAACACAGCTTGTGCCCTACTAGCTCCGTTTTACTGCTTTGAAGTTAAATTCAATAAACAAACATACATATACGAGTATGTAACTTATTTGATGAAACTGAAAAGATAATTTCTAATTTCCAGGTACAAGTTGCAGTTCAAGGTTCAAGCTGCTGATATCATGATCATGGCGGACAAAACTAAAGTTAATAAAGAGTTGTGAAAAATAAAACAGTCTTATTTTTTACTTTTTTATTAATTTAGGAAAAACCTGTTTCCCAAAAAAGTGTATACATTATATGTTCAACATGTTCTGCACGTGAGGTTGACAATGAGGGCTTTGTTTATTAGCATTCAGTTGAAGTTGATGTAGGTTCTACTCTTGTTGAACCAGAAAATAATTGCATAGTTTGTTATTAAATCTATGCCCAGGCACTATTCTTGCTATAACTTTACATTCTCCGCCTTCTCTAGAAATTTGTACGTATCCCACAGCCGTATCTAAAAAGGAAATGACCTGACCACACGTGATGACCTGAAATAGCAGAATACCTATAATTAGCAAAATGTACCTGATTCAACAGATCTCAAATGCAGTGCAGCGAGGGAATGCTGCAGGCATCATGGGAACTTTTGAGCCGGGTACGATGCAGGGTGGAGGCGCATATTAGATGTTTAGTTTATTATTAGTTTTAATTATTATGTTATTTATTATTAATACCTATTGTATTGTATTATGCTCTTTCTATATTATATTAAGATTTATGTTTATCAAATAAATTAAGCAAAATTGGCATGTAATACAATATCTAACCAATGGTAACAAATAGGTAGAAATAATCCACAAGGTGCTAAGCGTCCTTAACAGTGGACGCTTGTTACAATTTTAAGAATCAAATCTCCTTACGAATCGAATCACTATATGATGAAAATATATGATGTAACTTGCATTTGTATTTTTGCTACCCTGATTTCAGCCAAGTTACGGTTGGAGTTGGATGTAGTTACTATAGTATATACATCCAATAAAACTAAGTTATATTACTTAATATTCCGTAATCCTGGCCAAGCTATATTTTCCTACGTGATTTTTTTTATCATTTCATGATAAATTCATTAAATAAACTGTTCTTTTAATTTTTCGTAGTTTTGCGAGGATAGCTATAAGCTCGACAGGGCACGAGCGATAGAGAGGCAAATAGAATACCGAATAATCGGCAAAGTGGCCGAATAGGCCGAATAGTTGCCGAATATTCCTGGCAACTCTAGTCGTAATATCATATTATATAATGTCGTTTATGGCGACACTTTCTAATTTTGTCATTGCAAAATTTGCAAAGCCATTCCTGAGCTAAATAAACGAAGCAATAATTAATTTTTATTACAAGGAGCAAAGATGTTGTTTAATACCTCCTGGTAATATATTGATATCCAAACATACGAAAGGATACAAAATTGAACCACGAGAGAAGCGAATGGTTTAAAATTTAGAATATTGACAGTTGCGGGGGTCTTAAGGCATGAGGTTTAAACAAACTTTGTTACAGTGCAACACGCAATTTTTCATCACACCAACACGAGGAAACCATTTATTATTCAAATTAATTTATTTGAAGTTCTTTCTATCGGCCAAGGTGAGGGCAATAGCTTTCTTCATAAAGGATTTCTTGTCTCGCCCGTCAAGTTTTATATGGATGCACGGTCATATCATAAAGAGTGCCGTGCCGCCCATGGACACCTGCAACACAAGAGGGATTTTATTTTGTGTTTCAGTTTCAAATAGGAAACTTGACAATATGAAGTGTAAATTGCGCAATTACTTATAGCTCTTACAAATAATTTTATTTATCGCATCGGATTGTTGTGTGCGGTGGTCACCTGGTGGTCACGCATTTAGGCAAGAGGATGGGGAAGAAAATTTCACATTGTGAACTTACCTTAATGTTAAGAATAATTTTTCCTCTGCATTAATTTTATTTGAGTAATTTGATTGTATTTCGTCAATTATTAAGTCTCATTCAATGTTGAATTGCTTTTCATTTAATCGGCAATATTATCTGAATAAAGGATCACCATTAAATATCAGATTTTTTATTAATATTGCGTAGCTGCCTTCGTCGGACTCTGACTATTGTAGAAAGGCAAACTGGTCTTCTTTTTCATGTAGCATGTAGCATTATCGTCACTCGCTTCTTCACGTAAAAAATACAAAAGTAAATTAGTATTTTATTTGTACGTCTGACATTATATGACTTGACATTGACAAGCCATCAACGAACGCTGTCGCGACTGCACGCCGCAACAGCCGCAGTCGTGCTGCTACAGTAGTGCGGCACCGCGTAACGTCGCAACTGCAGGGCAGCGGCAGTTACAAATGGACAGTCACCTTAAGTTTCAAAGCCCAGAACGTCACTACTCGTATTTATTTATTGTGATTGTGACAAATGGAACGCTTTGAACCGAACGGCTTTGGATTTGCTTTTAAATTGGCAAACACTGTTCGAACAATTCAATTGATTTACCGAACAGCCGGCCTAGCCAAAATGACAATCGCTATCGCTACGACAACGAAACGCTTTGTGTCTCTCTATCACTCTTCCTTATTAGTGCGACAGTGACAGTTGCGTTTCGATCGCTACGAAGCGTTAACGACTGGCACGTTGGCTACGCGGCCAGTTCGTAGTTTCGCTGATTTCAGCTGATCGATTTATCATGAAATGGAACGCACATTATGAGTAATGTACATATTTATATTGCGCAAATTATGATGAATTTCTTGTGATTTCATCTTCATTATTACCTACTACTACTACTACCAGCAGACTACTGAATATTCAAGACGGATAATCTCCATACAACATCACGTTCTTCTCGTACCTATTTACTATTTTCCGTTTTAGCTTTATGCATCTACAATTGGTCACTTACTTACTGCTATTTTTGAATTATAAACGTAAAAATAATTAATTATTGTTTAATTCTTTATAACTTGTCATTTATTCTTAAATGATATGTGTTTAAGAATAAATGACAAGTTATAAAGAATTAAACAATAAACTACAAAACTAACTAAAATATTTTATTCAAAAAGACCTCCGCGAGCTGTACCGGGTGCAAAGGTGCCCATCACACTTGCCGCGTTACCACGTTGGATAGCGATGGCCAACCTTTGCACCAGGTACGAACCCGCGCGAGCATCAGAGGTCCTCTCCCTAATCCTATGTCCCACCTCCCTAATAAACGATATGGCGTCAGACCCCCAACACCCCGTTGTCTCAACGTAAAATCTGACTTCCCTGGCCACTGCCATATGCACAAAAGTACAATGAAATTTAATTGCGCCATCTAGTGTAGATTTTTAAATCTATTCTGACGACTCGAAGCTTTATTTATGCTTAAAATCAACTTTTGTGACTATAACAGTTCAGTGAAGTCAAATTTAACGTTTTGAAGTTATAAATAAAATTAGCGTGGCAGTTTTCATACCCATCTTCTTCAACATTGTCTATTCCCGCAGCGTTGTATGGGGGTTGGTAGTGTTCTTTAATTACTAGACTGGTAGAAGGATAGTTTATTTCGTGAATAAGATACAAATTTTCTATTTGTGGTGGAAAGTTAGCCAAACCAACACAAGCGAAGCGACTCTTTTAAGGGTTCCGTACCCAAAGGGTAAAAACGGGACCCTATTACTAAGGCTCCGCTGTCCGTCTGTCACCAGGCTGTATCTCATGAACCGTGATAGCTAGACAGTTGAAATTTTCACAGATGATGTATTTCTGTTGCCGCTATAACAACAAATACTAAAAAGTACGGAACCCTCGGTGCGCGAGTCCGACTCGCACTTGGCCGGTTTTTTTTTACAACAATGTACGTGTTGTGAATTTGTTTTCCTCGCGTATATTCCATAACTTTTTACATTTAATTATACGAGGCTATTTATTAAGTATTTAAATATTTTATATTACTAATCTCATCACTCAGATTAATGAAACCATAATAAAATTGAAGTGGTATTCATTACTTTAGTTAAATTAAAACATGTTGTTCGTAACATTACTAAAACTCTTTAGATTTGCTACTGTAATAATATTATCATCACTAACTTAAGGGCAAATTAACATTTCAGAAACAATGTAGACAGTAACTTGCGGTACCTAACTTAAATTAATATTAAATATAGGTTTAACTTAATAAATTTACAAGTTGTCCATAGTTCGAATAATAATTGATCAGGCTGTAGAAATTCTCATTATTAAAGTACTTTGTAAGTTTCTGATTCCGGAGTCAGCAATAGATAGCTAATTTGATTCCCATATTTGTTTGAAATTCACAATCGGGGAGGCTGTACGTGAGGAGGTTCCTCGATGGGGTAGGAAGCCTCTGATGCTCAAGGTTAACGAGGTAAGTTTTTTTGTTCCAAAATGTATTGGAAATGACAAGTGCCAAAATTTACCCTAAGCAGCGGGCAAAAGAGCACACTATCATAGACTTACCACGGTATTTCTTTATTCTTTATATTGATAAAGATCCGGAAGATTATCATCCTGGAAAATTGACACATGTGAGTACTCGTATTTACGATTTTGACCACTTTATTCACTATTAGAACTGTAAATACAAATTGATCCCATATTGACATTTCTCGCACGATTGTACAACGAAAACCATATTGTAACCTTTTAATGATCTTGTAAAGGTGACTGTCCATTTGTAACCGCAGCTGCACTGCTGCTCCGACACTACTGCGGCGGCCCAAACGCGTCGGTGTTATTGTCAATTTCCATAGTAAAATGAATGACGATATCGACTGCACGTAATATGGTGATTTTAACGTTTTCCCGACCGCAGCTGCACTACTGCTCCGACACGTCGGTGTTATTGTCAATTTCCATAGTAAAATGAATGACAAGACCGACTGCACGTAGCATGGCCATTTTTGCGTATTTGGTGTATTATTGCAACTGCGGCTGCAGACCGCACGTCAAATCTGTCACCTGCACTAAATTGTCTTTGATCACAGATATTAGTAGTTTTAAGCAAAAAGGATATAACCACTACGTTCTAAGGAGTTATTACACCCACGGATAAACAACCCCGATGGTACCGTCGCCATATATCGCAGATATATCGGGGCGGCCAAGGAGCTCACAAATATCTGAACACGCCTTTATTGTCAAGGCGTTAGAGTGCATGTTCAGATATATTTAGCACCTCGGTCGCTCCGACATATCTGATGGCGACTGTAGTACTACTGTAAACTTTTTTGCTAATCTATATTGAGCCATACGAGTATCACAGAGCCAGTTAGGAAACTAGAATGATAGGTCCGAAAAAGAGAGTGTCAAATTCGGAAGTTAACTATAGTCTGGCAAACCCTTCGAGCAACACCGGCTTCCGACACGTCGGAAGGGAGGAGCCCAAGCGATATCTTACCGTACAAATCGTTCTGCCATTTTTTGCGGGGGAAAACGTGCACACAGTCGCACTTCTCACTCACTACTTGCAAAATCCAATCTCTAATTAGGATTGTTCATTTTTTTTTAAATGTTCTATTTCGAAAACCATTTCGAGATATTAGGTTTTTAAACAGTTTCCGACATTTGCTGCGATATAATAATCGAGGATTGAAGATATTTCAACAAATATACTGATGACCTTAGTTTGACCTTCTCGCGAGGCTGAATATAATAATGTCATCGTATAGTAAAAGTTATCGAACCATAGTAAATAAATCCGTCACTCACGTAATTGTCAAAGATGTCATTGTCATCAATTGTCATAATAAAAAAATTCAGTTAACCCGCTAGTTTCTTACGATTTGATTTATAATTTTTAATACCTAAACAGTAGATTTTGATTGCTTAATATATCAAAAACCTTGTTTCCACTTGTGGGAATGATTTACAAAAATTATAGTCCGCGAAGACCTACGTGAAAGACGGTGTTGTCGTGAAGTAAATGTGGAATGGAATACTTCAAGTGTTACACACAATATTGCTGTGAGGATCACGTCGATGTAAGTATAAAATTAATATTATTTTACTACGAATATTTAAAAGTCCATTTTGGTGGTCGGGTCACTATTACCTATTTATTTTCTGTGATGATGTGGCCAGAATATCTAAAGACAAACCGTTTAACACAGCTTGTCCGCTACTAGCTCCGTTTTACTGATTTGAAGTTAAATTCAACAAACAGACATACATATATGTAACTTATAACCATCTTGCAAGCAATAAATCATATACATACAAAAATACATACCTATAGTTATATTCAAAATACAACATGAAACTGAAAAGATAATTTCTAATTTCCAGGTACCTACAAGTTGCAGTTCAAGGCTCAAGCTGCTGATATCACGATCATGGCGGACAAAACTAAAGTTAATAAAGAGTTGTGAAAAATAAAACATGTCTTATTTTTTACTTTTTTATTAATTTACGAAAAACCTGTTTCCCAAAAAAGTGTATACATTATATGTTCAACATGTTCTGCACGTAAGGTTGACATTGAGGGCTTTGTTTAGTAGCATTCAGTTGAAGTTGATTTAGGTTCTACTCTTGTTGATCCAGAAAATAATTGTATAGTTTATTATTAAATCTATGCCCACGCCCAGGCACTATTCTTGCTATAACTTTACATTCTCCGCCTTCTCTAGAAATTTGTACATTATATACATCCAATAAAACTAAGGTATATAACTTAAGGCAGATTTGTGGAATCAGCTTTCACAAATTTAGCGTATTTTGAGATTATTGATTTAGGGATTCAAATAATACGACGATATTATTTATAGATTCATTAAATAAACTGTTCTTTTATTTTTTCGTAGTTTTGCGAGGATAGCTATAAGCTCGACAGGCGAGCGATAGAGAGGCAAATAGAATACCGAATATCCGGCAAAGTGGCCAAATACCGAATAGTCGCCGAATATTCCTGGCAACTGTAATTGTATTGTAATATATCATATTATATAATGTCGTTTATGGTGACAATTTCTCATTTTGTCATTGCAAAGCCATTCCTGAGCTAAATAAAAGAAGCAATCATTTATTTTTATTACAAGGGGCAAAGATGTTATTTAATACCTCATGGTAACATATTGATATCCAAACATACGAAACGATACAAAATTGAACCACGAGAGAAGCGAATGGTTTAAAATTTAGAATATTGACAGTTGCGGAGGTCTCAAGGCATGAGGGTTAAACATACTGTGTTACAGTGCAACACGTAATTCTTCACACCAACACGAGGAAACCATTTATTATTCAAATTAATTTATTAAAAGTTCTTTCTATCGGCCAAGGTGAGGGAAATATCTTTCTTCATAAAGGATTTCTTGTCTCGCCCGTCAAGTTTTATATGGGTGGTGCGGTCATATCATAGAGTGCCGTCGCCCATTCACACCTGCAACTGGACAATATGAAGTGTAAATTACAAATTATTTTATTCATCATACTTCACTGTTTGGTACCTAAAGAAAGTGAAATTGGCTTAATATGGATACTTAGAAAGATAAATCTGTAATATTTTGCTAACACCGAACGACTGCCTGCCCACCATTGGATAATTTTATTCTTACGTGTCGCATCGTCATCTCCAGAACCCACGAATCACTTTGCAGAAATAAATAAAAGGCCTGCTAAAAGAGCCTACCTGGCATGGTTTTGAGGGGACGTTTATTACAGACTTCTAAATCTAGCCGCACGTTTCTGACGGCCGAGTACCTATACGTGATGCAGGTGGATCAAGTGCGCACTCCCCCCGTATATATCACGAACTCCATGAGTCCCGTTTCCGTCGGATTGCTGTGTGCGGTGGTCACGCATTTAGGCAAGAGGATGGGGAAGAAAATTTCACATTGTGAACTTACCTTAATGTTAATAATTTTTCCTCTGCATTAATTTTATTTGAGTAATTTGATTGTATTTCGTCAATTATTAAGTCTCATTCAATGTTGAATTGCTTTTCATTTAATCGGCAATATTATCTGAATAAAGGATCACCATTAAATATCAGATTTTTTGTTAATATTGCGTAGCTGCCTTCGTCGGACTCTGACTATTGTAGAAAGGCAAACTGGTCTTCTTTTTCATGTAGCATGTAGCATTATCGTCACTCGCTTCTTCACGTAAAAAATACAAAAGTATATTAGTATTTTATTTGTACGTCTGACATTATATGACTTGACATTGACAAGCCATCAACGAACGCTGTCGCGACTGCACGCCGCAACAGCCGCAGTCGTGCTGCTACAGTAGTGCGGCACCGCGTAACGTCGCAACTGCAGTGCAGCGGCAGTTACAATTGGACAGTCACCTTTAATACAGTAGTAGTCCAGTCTAGAATTTCATAAATTTAATAAGATCTCTTTTCTTCAACATGCAAAATAGGGAAGCAAAAATTAAAATATGAAGCTGCTTAATTAGCGCGAAGCCGGAGCAACCGCGGAAGTTAGTCGGATTAAATATGTACGACGACGGATTTATCCCCCTCCGCGCCGTTTACGGGTTAAAAACAGAATACGTCTGCAATGCGTGTGTGCGCGCGCGTGTGTGTGTGTGTGTGTGTGTGTGATCGGGATTCGCGACCGATCTCAAAGACGACCTGGATATGGAAAGGGAACGAACGGCCCTGTCGGTCCGGGCGAATATGATCGCCCGCAAATTTGGAAGGTGCTCTAAAGCCGTGCCGCAAGTTTTGAGGTTTTCTTCATCGAAATCGTAAGCATTTTGAACTCTGGTAGTGAAAAAAATGTTCCATATTCCTCTAGGTAAGCCGAATTCATTAGATGATCAGAGGGCCTACCGCCAACATAGAAAAATCTAAAATCGTTACTTTGCCTCTTTATCGCTCTTGCTTATTCGAGCGATAGAGACGCAGATAACGATTGTAAATTTTTGGATGTTGGAGGTAAGCCCGCATATTTTCGAATGGCACTCGCAAATTGGCCTTCAAGAGCGATCAGAAATGAGCAGAAATTAACCAGATCTAATACCTCCTCCTCCAGACCTAAGCTCCTCTACACGATGGGCCATCATACTGGGCCACTAAGATGGCCCAGCGTGTAGATAGGGTAGTAGTGACGGATGGCTAATGGCGCGGCGGGATGGCGATGGGATGGCCACGGTGTCGGTTTTTCTTTCGCACATCAAAGGTAGTAAGGCCAGCGATGGTGCGTACGCATCTACACGTGGCCTGTTCCAATAGTGGGTACGCTTAACCATCACATGGCCAACTCCCTTTTTTTTTTGACTCAGGGGTGAAATTATAGATTTACGCATCTCACCCCCCGGGCTGGGGAAGCCCATTGGGGGGGGGGGTGGTATGTGGGACTCGCTCCTCCCAAGGCTTCCCCATGCCCATCTCCCTAGCGTCCGGCCACCGTGTAGAGGAGCCATAACCGTTGCATGGCTATCTCGCTGGTCCAGCGCTGGGCCATCGTGTAGAAAAGCCATAACCGACGGCCTGGCAGCCGGATCAAGTCATCAAAGAGAAAGATTTGATTATTAATGAGTAGGGCAACCTCTGTTATTGGCAGATTTTGATTGGCAGTTTAAATGTGGGACGAAGTAAAATAATAAGGAACCAACTTGGTAGAAATCCAGAGGGATTGGAACACGAGGCAAAAGTATTTATTAATGTTTGAGTGCCAACTCAAGGGGATAATTTTATTACATAAAAGGAAAACTTAACCAATCAATCAATCATTTTTCATATAAAATGCCTCTTTTTTTCTTGTGTCCATAATCTGGTATTCTTACCAGACTACGCAGGAGGGAACGTAATATTTTTGTCATATTCCTACTTTATCCTATTTTGATTTAATTATAGGTTAGAGCACGTGCGGTCGTCTCGTAAAACGGTTTATGGTGTACTAGCGACCCGCCCCGGCTTCGCACGGGTTACACAAAACCTTTACAAATTATACACTAAAACCTTCCTCAAGAATTATTCTATTGATAGTTGAAAACCGCATCAAAATCTGTTGCGTAGTTTTAAAGATCTAAGCATACATAGGGACAGACATACAGCTGAAAACGACTTTGTTTTATACTATGTAGTGATGGTGTACAGTCGAAGATTTTTATGTCAGTACCATTTCGCACCTTGTCACAGTAACAATCAATAAACTCACTAGGGACCTCATCCTATTGTCAATGTGACAAGGTATGAAATGATACGGAAATTAAATTCGTTGACCATAACTTAAGCGTCTGCTGCATTATACCCCAACGGGTCATCCATAAGTTACGTCACAGCAACAGAAGGAGGGGAATGGGGGGGTTGGGGTCATGGCAAGTGTCACAGAATGTATTTAAGACCTTCTGTTTTCCTATGAACAAGTGTGACAGGTTTCCTGAAAAAAAAACTAAATTTGTGTGATGTAATTAATGAACGACCCTCAAGCTGCCGCAAAAATATCCGGCAATACATCAATAACAATAATCAAAGCAAGGAATAATTCATCATTCGTTCAACGTAATGAAATCACCGGGCCGTTAAACGGTTATGTTTGCCCGGCAAACACGGGGTGATTAGGGTTAATTCGGGACGTTTGGGGGGTTAAGCTATTATGTACTTTTAATATTAATAATGCTTTGTTGAAAGCTTTCTGATGTATTGAAATTAAATTGTGGATTTGTATTTTAAATACTTACTAATAATTTATGGCGTTATTTATAAACGTTGGTCAAATCTAACAGACTGTAGATTTTTGGCGTTATTCATAAACGCGTTACATGCCTGAAGAGGTTGCTAATGTTTATGAATTAATCAAATCATAAAGTCTATAGTCTAAATAAAATATACATTACTATTATTATACAAGAGTCCCCAGCAAGCTCGGCAGAATTTCACCTTTCCATACAAACGGAGTTTTGTTCTCACTTTAAAACTGCGTGTTGAATTGTAATGAAACTTTGCACATAAAATGACATGTTGGTATATATCTAGTTCTGGTATTATTTATATAGCTCCAGTTTACAAAACAAACGAAATAGAGCAAAAACAAGTTTTGTATGAAAAACTTAAATTCGTTGAATTTTTATTAACTATGTATCTGAAGCTACATAAACTAATTACAGGACTAGATATACCTTATCCTATTGTAAGTACAAAGTTTCAGTCCAGAGCAATCTAGCTAGTTTTAAAACGTAACTACGTTTGTGTGGAGAACCGAGCTTGCTGGGGACTCGTAAGAATAACAAGATTTATTTAATAAAACATCTTAGAATAGAATACAATGTAAATAAAAACAAATTACCCACAAAGTATTTCTGAAACTATGTCTTCACAAGATGATTCTTGAAATATTAACGAAATATTACGGCGCATAAGTACATATTACTATATATAATTTCATAAGTTTAATACAAGAAAATTCAAGAAGCAATCTCAATAAGAAATAAATTTGGTATCATATAAATGTTAATGCTAGCTCCAGGGCTGCATTCAGAGAAGTATATTTGATTTGGGTTTAAACTAGAGCAAGCAAACGTTCGTAGCCTAATATACTTTTAAACTTCCTATTCATTTTGGCGTCGAATTTTATTGTTTTAAGGATACGCAAACCATCAGGTTTTGTGCTAACCAAACCAAACCTAACTTTAAAATACGTTCTAACTATAAATTTATTTTTTAACTGTTTTTTTCATCTTAATATACCTATAGGTACCGTAAAACCTCCCAGCTATAGTCCAATACTGGAACTATGGTCCATAAGTTCAAAAGGAAATTAAGTATGAATACCAATGTTCCTTTTTGTTTTACTTCAAGTTTTTTCTTCCATTTATAAACATACCTTATTGCCTCAGAACTACAAAAAATACAGTAAAAGACACACCTGAATGCAAAAAAATACAGTTAATTTTGGACCATAGTTGGGACTTTGGGAGCTTTACGGTAGTTAAGAATTGTTCTTGACGGTATCAAACTTTTCTTTCAAATATTAAATGCTGTATTCGAAATAAGTATACTGAGCAAGTGAGTACGAAAACAAATATAAGTACCATTTTAAATGCACTCAACAGTAAGCCCCTTTCTCTGCAGTATCGTTTAAACGAGATAGGAGCCCAATTCAGATTTAACAACTTGTTACGGGTTTGAACTGGTTTTGACGATCTTCTTGGTGATTGGCGCGCATCTCACGCACGACTTTCACTTCATTTTGCATGCAAAAATCAGCGTGAGCGATCTTCAAGGTCGTATCAAAATAAGATCAAAACCGTAACAAGTTGTTAAATCTAAATCGGACTCCGGGAATCAAGCGCAATACAAATGCGATTGGATGCAACTGCCCTCTACTTTCAAACAATATCATACAGCTTCGGAATATCAAATTGCGGTATCGTACGGCAATATGGAGGATATACTAGTATGGGTATTTGAATCGACAAACTATAAATGGTATCGGGGCAATAGATCGCGTATCTAGAATCCAGGGTTGGTTTTATCGATATGAGTGAGACGACCGGTGAATATGAAAAACCGGCCAAGTGCGAGTCCGACTCACGCACGGAGGGTTCCGTACCATTACGGAAAAAAACAGCAAAAAAATCACGTTTGTTGTATAGGAGCCCCATTTAAATATTTATATTATTATGTTTTTAGTATTTGTTGTTATAGCGGCAACAGAAATACATCATCTGTGATAATTTCAACTGTCTAGCTTTCACGGTTCATGAGATACAGCCTGGTGACAGACAGACAGACGGACAGGCGGACAGACGGACAGACGGACAGACGGACAGACGGACAGACGGACAGACGGACAGACGGACAGACGGACAGACGGACAGACGGACAGACGGACGGACAGACGGACAGCGTAGTAATAGGGTCCCGTTTTTACCCTTTGGGTACGGAACCCTAAAAAACAATAAAAAAATCGATATGTTAAGCTGCAACCGGAAATTGGTTAAGTTAGAATGGAGCTTGAGTTAACAACATTTACTGCGTGTATTTTTAATACAACCGCAAATTGAAACAAGGCGTAGGTTTTAGTTCTATGAAACGATTTTAAAAGAAATGTTTACTTAAGCCTTTACTAACAAAGTGCCATTTTTTTGAGAGGCTATTGTAGATATTGCTTGTAGGTAACACTTCACTTGTGACAGGGCATCAGGAAGTTCGACGTTTTGTATGAAACCAAAGTATTGATACATAGTGTGCTGAATTATTTTATAAGGAAATAAAGAATCGTAAATATTTAGTCAAACATATGAAAGTGAATTCACTATCTTTCTTCTTCGTCTTTACTGACTAACCTTTGAATATGTGGTCGTATCAAAAATCCACGTTGTATAGGTTCAGGTTGTATAGGAACAACCTAGTGTCTCTACTCTACCAAACCATGCTGATATTTATGAAAATTCCCATAAAATAAGATTTGTGAACAAACGCTGTAATGGTGACAGCAACCAGTACGTGTAGCCGAACCTACTTATTTTAGAAATGTTATAAATTATAATATTTAAAAAAATGCTGCGTATGCTATACTTTCGTGTATAAAAGTATTTAGTAAGTACTTACAGAACTGATGCTCTTGAAGTTTACCTCTGAGGCACCGCACGCGCCTTGCTAAGTCTTTGTAAACCTTAAGGTTAAAAACTGTAATAGACTTAACCTAAACCGTAAGGTTGTTAACCTTAAGGTTCTTAAATTAATTTTGAGCCACTTTTGATTATTAGTATTATTACCAAGGCTTCTGCGTGAAGTAACGTGAATTCGAACGGCATAATCTCTCATCAAACTAATTCATCCGAAGCTTATGGCGCCGAAAGAGATTTCAAATCAAAGGACGGTCTCAAAAGCTTCCAAATTAAGGAAAATCCTATTTAAATAGCGTACGCAATACCCACTCCTAATTGAAAAGGTATAAGAACCAAGTTAGGGGTACTGTTTGGTAAATGAATGAGATTGGGCGTCGATAAGATTTCGAACTTTTACAAAACGTCGTAGTGGGTTTCCCGTATACGTGCTTCATGCTTGGCCCATTTTCCAAATGGGGCTTATTTATGTTTTCAAGGGTTAACATGGTCAATCCGAAAGTAGGCAGGGTGTTTTTTGAAACCAGATTCAATTTTTTTTTAACTTGACTAAACCTCATGAGCTCGGTCGAATTTCACTTACCCATACAAACGGAGTTTCGTTCTCATTTTAAAAGTACGCGTTGGATTGTAATGAAAGTTTGCACATACAATGATATGAAGTATATCTAGGTCTGTAATTTAATTAGTTTATATAAATAGCTCGAATTTATAAAACAAACGAAGAGCAAAAACAAGTTTTGTATGAAAAATTTAAATTCCCTGTATTTTTTTAACAATGGTATCTGAAGCTACATAAACGAATTACAGATATAGATATACCTTATCCTATTGTAAGTACAAAGTTTCAGAGCAAACTCGTTTCAAATTCGTTTTTAAATGAGAGCGTAACTACGTTTGTATGAAGAACCGAGTTTGCCGGGACCCTTAATTTAAAAAGTCAAAGTAACCTAATAAAAATCCTCAAAATTTATAGTTGGGTGGGTAGGTTGTCTGTCCCGTGGTGGAACACCAATAACATATCCGTTAGAGCCGTTAGACAATCGGGACTTAATTTGACTTACCTAATTTTTCTTTAAGATTAAAACAATAAGATATTTAATTATTTTCATATTACTGACAATGGACGCCTTGCCAGTCGCCACTAATCCCTTTGTGACCACAAAACTTGACTAAGTAGGTAATTAGTATACATATGTATCACTTCTAATTTACATCTTGTGTGCGTTCAATATTTCGCGGTAACCCAATAACCTCAACATGCTCAACAGGCCTGATTAGAATTATGCCAATATGAAATTAGATTCACGTATCAGTATTGATTGCCTTTGATAGGCATGATCGGTGTAATTGTATTCATTTTCTGTTTATCCACATAGTGTATTGTATTTGTATTGTACATGTAAAAGCTTGATTGGTTTACCGCAATCGTGAGTGAGTATACATACTCGTAACATATATTTCAGTTCTAATGAAACCCCCGAAATCTCATATTATTGTTACTATGACAAGGTACGAAATGGTGCAGGAATCAAATTTCTTGACCGTACAGGAGTGACAAATATAAAAGCTACAAGTATCTGAAAAACTGAAATGAGTTTGCTGTTTAAATTTAAGAATTGCAAAATATGATCTAATATAATACTTACCTATAAGGTGAAATTAAAAGAGAAAAGCTTAAGGCAGACTCGAAATCGTATTATTAAGGCGCGAGCAACTTAAAGCAATATATACATATATATACGCAACGTTGTATATTACGAGTTCTTGTTTTGCTTACTTGCGTTCAAGTTTCGGTGAGGTCCATCGCGTTTTACAAAGTTTTATCACAATTTGCCTATTTAAAGAGAGCAGAGTTAAAATCTACACTCACCGATATCCAGCGTGGCCACAGCATCCTTTACTAGTCGGTATGTGTCTCCGTTGATCCTCAGGAAGTCCACGCAGCCGAGCAGACCGTCGGACAGGCCAAGCTTGCCCTGCAGCCCTGTGGTGTTGCCGGCGCCGCCGACCCACACCGGCTCACGGAAGGTCATGCGAGAAAAGAGACCCTGCGGAGAGAGGAGAGGTTGTATTGAATAAATGTGGACTCCATATATTGTGTAAATAAGAGAATCGATGTACCCACGGATCCACCTGTATGGGATTCTGTCGGTAACATTTCCCCCATCTCAAGTTAGGGCCTCCCCCTAAGATGTGTTTCTTTTAGAAATATGCGTTATAGGCTTGAAATTCAAGATAGATTTTATCAAAACCGATTCGGTAGCTTAGCCATAAAAATAAAACAGACAGACTGACAGACAAAAATGGATCATCCATTGAGTTGAGCTTAATTTAACTCACATAAATAAGCAAATGCGACGCACTGATTATACTTCTACGACTAGTGAGGATTAGACTAATCTAATAGTGCCTATGTTGGCTTCTAAATTAATAACTTCAACAGAAAGAGGCATCAAATAAAAAGATCAAACTAAAGCAATCTAAACGAACGGAGAGGCATTATCGGCAAAGTTAGCGTAATTGGCGCGCGTTAGGATGGCTTCTTCAAATGTTGCCCAGAGCTGGGGCCATTATGCAAAAATTGAAGCTTGAATCCTAGTTTGGCTAGAAGGCAGAAGATATACGCGACTTCAGAGCGAGGATTTTTTAAGTCGCTCGTTCGTGCAGAATAGTAGTGCGACTTCTTTGCCTCAACTATTATGGTCTCATCCGGCAGAAAGCACGAAAATTGTCATGCATATAGCTTTTAGGTTTAAAAGAATAAATAGAAGTAGAATCACGCCGAGAAGTTATTGTTTCCCTCTCTCCCCCCACTTTTATGTGTCCATTTCTATTTCTTAATTTTTTTTATAAAAACTGTGAAAGCTACAATAAAAATGTCTAGGAAAAGTATATTCTTTATAAAATTATCTACAATATTACTAAATCGAGCTAAGGAGCCGCACTAAGTAGCATAACTTCAATTACTGCTTTACGCTATGCTTTTTTTGTTAGCACATCAGCCCTAAATGACACTGATGCGATTTTCGGATGCGGCGTAAGTGTAGTTAATACACCGATGGTAGTCTAAGACTGCAAAGTAGGTGGTTACCTACACTGCAATCTTAGACTACAACAATATGTTTTAAATTAAAATCGTATACCTATACGATCTCTTCTGTTAGTAAACATACAAGTAAGTAAATACACTTTATTGCACCACAAAAGAAAATTCAATAATATATTTATCAAAGTAAATAAAGGTAGCAACAGGCGGTCTAACACAAGGCGGTAGTACAAGGTTAATTAACCTTGACAATACCATGCCAGCATGCATAATGAGCAATATATTTCTAGTAATTATGTCTGTACATTGAATGCGAGGTATCTAGTTCATTTGGCATGCCAGCAGAGGTATTAAACCACGGTCGTTGTTCGCCTTGCTTACCAAGCTAACAGAAACCAGTATAAGGGTGACCTCGTAGACAACACACACATATATGAGAGTGGGAGGGAGGACTCACATCACCATCAGGAGGGGCCGTAGCCAAGATATTGGAATGCTTCATTTTCGTTGCAAATTTATAACGTCGACCGATGATTCAGATTTGGAGCACGCTTACCGACAATTTACACTTAGGTATTCTGGCTTGACTGAAGCGATGAATTTCGTGGACGATGGGAACATAAGTCTAGAAGAGATAAAATAAACTGCGATAGACGTGATAGATGTGGCGGCGGCACGCCACGCTCCTAATTTGCTGGTAACTTCGTAGGCTTTTCCTACCACGAAAAGCCACGGTAAAGTTGTGTGCATACATTTCCAGTAAATGATAGTAGTCATTAAAAGTGCCCCGCTGGGTTGTTGTAACTAAATTGAACAAAAACAATTTGTTAGTAACGAAATGTGCCGCGGTTTTTGCGTCGTCTACACTATATGATGAAATTATAGCAATTGAATAAATACACCATACACACATAAATACATACATAGGTAACATGTTTAAATAATTAACACATACGCTCACGGACAAGAGGAACGCAAATAAAAGTTTAATTACTATATTTGAAGTTTTTTGCGTTTCTCTAAATTTGACTATGAGTATTATAAAAGTAGTAAAACTGTCTAAAAGCTACACAGTGGGGAAAAAAACTTGTGTTTATTTATGTTCTAGGTATGGAAGATACATAGTGCATTTTTATTTATTAAAATTTATAACTAAATTAATTATAATTTATGACTAAATTTATTAAAATTTAGTCAGTTCAATACCAATAAAGTTAGTTATCATTATATTTATTTAAAGTCGGTTTTTATTAATATAATTTAAGTAAATCAACGTTTTTAATTTTTTTTTAACGATTACGTCAATTTTAATTTTCTTCAGACGAGTGAACTCCAAAAGAACTAGACTATATTTGCAAGTATAAATAAAGCCAGGTACGATTCAATACAGACGTCTGTCCTAAAATAAATAGCGGCGTAGGAACAAGCTTTGTCACGGGATCCGTTCTTGTGGAAGAAAAATCCAATTGTCTACGGCAAAACGTTTGCGGAAATTCGTTGATGTGCCTCATCGGCTGCTGTAGGTATGTAGGTACTCGTAGAAAATCAGCTAAAATATTTTTGAGGACGTTAGAAGCGAAAGTATATGACTTGCGCTTCTAACATCCTTAAAAATCTGTATTGGGAGTAGTGACCCTTGATCCAAGAGACGAGACGTTCAATTTCGGACTTTTCAAAAAGTATAAAAAGTTCTGTGATTATTCTAATTTTTTAGAAAATGGAAAATTTTGGTCCCTATACTAAATAATGACAAGTTAAAAAAAAAATTGTGTGGAATATTTCGACATTTTTGAAACTTCTTCGACGACTTATACCTACCATATATGGCTATTGGGAAGACTTGGAGCGACCTCAAGCACGAAACTCAAGACCGATCCAGATGGCGGCGCACTGTGGACGCCCTCTGCCCCATCTAGGGGAGATAGGACAATAAGTCAATCGGCATAACTTGCGGATTGACCATCTAATACCCCGCTTACTTCCAACACACTCTCAAGAGCCACGAAAACATACACGGAGCTCGAGTGCAGATAGTAGTGGTATCTATAGTAATTATATTGGTGATAGGTATATTGTCGAACACGACTTACGATGTCGATGAATCAATCAAAAATCTATCTAGCAAGATCTGAATAATTCATTTATCCCTCAGACAAAATTAAGATGAAACATCTAGCAAAAAATAAAATCTTCATAAAATATTGTAGTTAACAAATAAGGCGGAACTTTGAGTAGGTAAATTACGCCGAGGATGAGAGAAGATATATTATCTAGATTTGAAATTGGATTTACTTTGGCAGAACTGTTTGATGGATCAGAACTGGGAAATCTAATTTATCGCAGGCTGAATTTGTGTTACTAAATCTGACTTAGTAACTGATAAGCAGTCCTGAATAAATGAGGACGAATATCTGTATCCACAGAAACCGACATCGGACGTTGATGATTTTGCTGTGAAGTGTAGATACTTTTTAATAACAATACGTTTGCACTTAGAGTTGTGCCGTTCCCGGTAACATTACCCATTTTGTATAGAGAATGTTACCGAGCGAGAAATTTCCCCATACAAAATGGGGAATGTTACCGGGAATGGCACAACTGATTTGCACTAGAATATTGAACAAGCACTACCCAGAAATCCCAAGTCTGGATTTGCCGGTTGGTCGGCCTAATGGGTGTCATCGGACACTAATGCTCATGGTAGTGCATCTGCACATTCACGTTCTGCCCACTGGCCCAGTTTAGCCGACGACTTTTGATACCAAACGCGTCCAGCCAAAGGACGCGCACCATTACAATTTCAGAATCTGAACTCAGGTGTATCTGCAGTGCGCCTAAGTTAGAAAATTGGATACAATAGTTTTAATTCTAACCTTATTCCCAATACGTACATACATCACCTACTTGTCACATGAACCGCATGTAGAATAGAACCAAACTAATATATATTCAGTTCACAAATCGAGTTATGCAAACTAAGTCCATTGCGACAACCGATTGGGTGAGTTTGTGTATTGTGCGGCCATGTCAATTGAACTGGTCTATTGATAAAATTAATCTTTAAAAAAAAGTTAAACCGACTTTAAACGGGAAAAAATAAAATATCTCATTTTATATGCGCTAGCAAACTGATACGTTTGAAGTCGGTGCCAGGCCAAATCTTAAAATCGTCAAGTAGCCGTCAAACCGAATGCCAACCCTGGTATAGTTTGATAAGAACAAAAGAACCAGTATTGTAACTATTTAGCTTGGCACCGACAATAAACGTATCAGTTTGCTAGCGCATATAAAACGAGATAATATTAGATGTTTTCCTGTTTGAAGTCGGTTTTACTTTTTTTAAAGATTAAATTTTATTTTTCCATTTTTAGTGTTTCTTCATCTGTCTGGCCAAACTGTCACTAAACATTTTTGCACTTCGGGTAAGTTTCAAGTTTCAAGGTCTGGATCTAAGCTATCAAGATTTGAGGAGTTGGACCTCATGGAACCCATCATCAGAACTAGACCTTAACACAAATGTTCCTTCAAAACTTACTTGTGCTTAACAAATATAACGAAAATGACTTAAATCGCCTAAATTTAAATATGCGTTGTTAAAGACCCGAGGCCCGTTCTGGTCATCAGATTCAGATTCAGATTCAGATTATTTATTGGTAAAAATAGTACAATTTTTTACACGTCATATTTCAAGTGCTTTAAGACTTAAATGTACGATAGATATAATTAAATACAATTTCAATGTCAGTTATTGGTTCAAGTTAATAATCATAGAATAATGTTATAAATTAATAATTAAATTACAGAATGTCAGTGTCATCGATTCGATTAAATTACAAACAAAAGATGCATGCAACAAATATCCACTACTTAATACTGCAAATTATCACTTAGGTTTTCAAATTCATTTATATCGTAACAAGCACATTTAATTAGTAACGCCTTTAATTTATTTTTGAAAATTGTGTCACTGCCTGCATTTCTTATGTCAATTGGAATTTTATTGTATATTTTGGGCCCAAAGACGCTGAGAGATGCTCGGGCCTTGGCCAACCGTCGCCGCGGGGGCGCGAGTAGATTTACCGCGCGACGCCTATCGCTTCTAACACCGTAAGCTGAGTAGTTGTGCGTATTTGCTCTAACGTATAGGCAAGCGGTCAGTATGTATACACTGGGCAGCGTCAAGATTTTGTGGTGTCTAAACAGGTCCCTAGCTGGGTGATCGGCCGTTTTTCTAGCAATGATTCGTAATGCTTGCTTTTGTAGTTTAAATGGTCTATCTCGATCAGCGGATGTGGCCCATAGGTCTACTCCTTGTATGAGGATAGAGTGAAAATATCCAAAATATGCTCTTTTGAGATTGTCAGTAGACAACGTCGGGGCAAGCCTAGACAGAGCAAAGCACGCCGAGGCCAGTTTATTACATAATTGTTCTATGTTGGGATCATCATCAGTAGTTCTACTTCATCAAATGGTACTGTTTTGGATGAACAAAAACGGGACCAACTTGGGACTATATACACATTCAAACAAAAAAACAATTTTACAAATCGGTTCACCAAGGCAAAGACACAGGTATGAGGTAACATACATACAAAAAAACCGGCCAAGTGCGAGTCGGACTCGCGTACGAAGGGTTGTGTACCATTACGGCAAAAAACAGCAAAAAAATCACGTTTGTTGTATGGGAGCCCCATTTAAATATTTATATTATTCTGTTTTTTATAGTATTTGTTGTTATAGCGGCAACAGAAATACATCATCTGTGAAAATTTCAACTGTCTAGCTATCACGGATTATGAGATACAGCCTGGTGACAGACAGACAGACGGACAGACGGACAGACGGACGGACAGACGGACAGACGGACAGACGGACGGACAGACGGACAGACGGACGGACAGACGGACAGCGGAGTCTTAGTAATAGGGTCCCGTTTTTACCCTTTGGGTACGGAACCCTAAAAAACGGTCGATTTGATAACCTCCTCCTTTTTTGAAGTCGGGAAAAAATAGGAACGTAAGTTGAATGTGATAGCTTAGATTTGACATAGTAATTTAAGTTCAATAAACGCTTTTAACCTCTTCTAAAATCGCGGAGACCATCGGACAGGAGGAGCTACTTTAACTGGTTACTGGGTTATTTCCATGTACCTACTGGGATGGCGATGAACTATTGTTGAGTAAAAAGCAGAAAAAAATTAGAACAACTTGTTAGACTCCGCACATCGTAGTGATGATGAAATACGTTTCGAAGTCGACAGTGTGGGATAGAATAAAGTGAACGAGTGAATAGCGCTAACAACAACACAACAATGATGAGGCACGCCATGCCAGACGTGCGGCGTTGCATGGATAGAGGCTGTCAGTCTTCTCAATATACTAGCCTTAACAACGGCGCGAGTGTTCTCTTGCAGCAACAACACAATACAATACAAATCTTCTTTATTGCTCACCAATATAAAAAGGACAAGACATACAAATTAGCAACGATGTTTTCTTGTAGCAAAATCTTTTCATATGTCATGAAAAGCGGTGAAATAGTTTTTAATCAAAGTCGGTTTATCATTTTCCGCTCCCATTTCCAACTTTTACCCTCCAAATGGTGGCTCATTTTCCACAACCCTTTGAGTCGGACTGTGCAAATGAGGCACCAATGATCGCCTTCACAATAGTATCTCCCATTTAGAATAGAACTTTGGTTCTAATGAATAAAGTTACGTTTAAAGAAATGAAAGAACAGCTAGCCTCGACTTTTTTATTTATTTGATTAAAGACAATAATAAATCGTTTCGATTGCTACGTCTTAAGGCAACTCAAAATCTGACACCTACGAGATACCTCTCAATGCTAAAGCATTTTTATATGATCCCTTCATATAAAAATACCCACATATAAAGTCTCAACCCACATATGCTTAATTAAGCCTGAACCTTTACGGCTTTTTATAGCCGTTAACCCTTCAGCGCTTACGGCCCCTCAGACGCTATTTAAGGGCGCGTTGAATACTCATGTTATATACGCGTGTGATACGTGTAATGAGGAACATTTACGTGGATTACGATTAGGATAGCTTTAGTGGTTTTACGGCCGTTCTTAGTTAAAAGAAAAAAAAAACCGGCCACGTGCGAGTGGGACTCGCCCACCGAGGGTTCCGTACTTTTTAGTATTTGTTGTTATAGCGGCAACAGAAATACATCATCTGTGAAAATTTTAACTGTCTATCACGGTTCATGAGATACAGGCTAGTGACAGAAAGACGGACAGACGGACAGCGGAGTCTTAGTAATAGGGTCCCGTTTTTTCCTTTTGGGTACGGAACCCTAAAAAAACATTTGCAATGAAATAAAACTATGAAAACGGATTATATCGCGTATATTGAATTTATAATACATCCCGACGTTTCGAACCCTTTACAGCGTTCGAGGTCAACGGGTGACTGAGGAAAAATTACAAAGTGCAAAAATACCCACATACTAAAAATAATGAACAATCATAGACTATAAACTTTAAGGCTGGTTGTATATGCAAAATCGGTTCATAAGGCTAGTTATACAATACAACTATTTTCAAGTAAAGATATATATATACGCGATTAAAACTACGCCGGCTCCAACCCTACACCACGGACCCGAGAAGATTAAATTCCCTCCTAAATTGTAGGAGGGTATCCCAATATGGGACCGGTAACAAAAACACATTTGCAATGAATTAAAACAACTAAAATTTATTGCCGTAAACTAGTGTTTTAGTTGTTTAACTTTTTTTTTCTAAACACTGTTTCAAAACGCTTCTTCTATAACAAAAACACTAAAGAGCTTGCTCTACATACATACAAGAATATACGGAAGAAGAATCCACGTTGTTGGTGTTGATCACTATATTTTACGAACTAAAAACAAATTTTAGCATCACTTTCACCATTACGCATCACAAACCCTTTTCTGAAAACCACACCTAAATTGTGTATATGGTAATGGTACACACAAACCACATGTCTTCCTACACGCATGACTGTCTCCATCGTAAGAAAATAACGTCGATTAAATCCAAGTCCAACCTCATTACTCATGTTTAAGGCTTCGCGCCAAATTAACACATCTTTATGGCTTTTATAGCCCTTAAACCCTTGACACCCTGGACTTACCCTTCTCAACAGTTTATTTTAATATACCGTCAAATTATTTGCTTTAATATTTTCTCTAAATTAAGGAAATTATTAATATTTTTAAATTGTTTATTATCAAATAAACTCAAGAGCCTACGTGACCACATACATATATTAAACTTAAATGCAAGTATTCGCAGGTAATGTGATCATCTTTGATTTTCGGTCCACCTAGATTGAAAATAAAATTAGGAGTAGATACGATTTTTTCTTAAACTTGTAAGTCGATGAATCTTACGCTTACGAAAGAAATATAAGCTTTTGCTGTCAAATATCTGAACTCATCGCTTTCAGGTAAGAACTTCGGTTCAAAGTTACCTGTTGCCCGTGTTAAAGTTAACCCGTCCGTGTTATTGATTTTCGTCAGGGTGAAAAATCCCCCGTCAAATGACGAGAACAGGCGCGCCGAGTTCCTAAATTTGATGAGTTAATTGTTGGCAGTTTGAACCCCGTTAAAGTTTTTTGGGTTTTCCGGTAGGTACTGAATCTGATAAATTCACCAAATCTAAAACGGAAGCCAATGATAGAGGACCTTGAGAGGTGTCGATTTAATCCAAAAGATATAAAAAACTTTTTTATCAAGTACGTCTGCACAGCAAGCGATATATTTTTTTCTCTTTTATGCACCTCCCTAAAGGCTTGCAAACATAAAGGAAGGAATGAAAAAATTCACGCGCTTCTGGTGGGCTTCGGTGGCTCAGTTGGTTGGAAGCGATTGGACCGGTGTTCCAGGACCTGCTCGCTGTCCAGTTTGCAGGACAGGGACAGGACAGCAAATACTAAGATGTACAAAAGCTAATTCCTGCGCCACACGCTAAGTCACTTCCTTCTTATCACAGCTTCTTATTATTTTAATTTATTTATAACATGAGGCATATTCAAATTTAAAGAAGTATGATAAATTTTGCTAATAAAATTTGGACGAGAGCGAGAGAGACACAATAAGATTATTATCAAACCAATATCATATTTTGAAAATCCGCCTAAGCCTCCAAGAGTATCCTACTACTGTTTACTTTTCATTAAAGCCGAAATTGATATTCTGGCTAATCGATTTCTTCTGGGACTCGATAAAGGTTTTCATCGATTAAGATATATGTAAAAATTATGAAAAGGATAAACTTGGCAATGTCATTCGAGAGTATACGTAATATGAACTCGATCTTTAAATCCATCCTCCACGATCCCCACCAAAACGCCTACAAATATGTGGGTATTATAGTCCGAATTGAAGTGGGGTAGCAATAGTAAGGTAAACGCAGCTATCAACGCCCCATCGAAAATCTGCAGGTATTACCGATCTAACACTCACGTTTTGTACACATAATTAATGTCATCTAACGCGATTAAATTTTACCTTTATTTTAGCTTTCTTCCGACGTTTCAGCTAGGTTGCACTAGCTGTGGTCACGGAAGACTGACGTTCTGGAAAATTTTCGTTCATATTGGAAATAGAAAATGTTAATCTCCTTATAAAACCGTTAGAAATTTTCAAAATAATCCACTATGGAAACTATGTCACCACACCAGCCTAGGCAAATACGTCTCACTGTTGCGCATATACCTTTTCTTATCACGATCGGCAATAGCTGCTTAAAAACACTAATTCAGACAAAAGTCCAAAGAAAAATTAGGTAAAAATAAGAGTAAAAATTAAAATACAATACAATAAAATTAAACTTATACTAATAGTTGCTTCAGTCGATAGGTATGTCATTGACTAGTCTCATTTGCATTATTAATAGGTTACAATAGGTACGATGTAAGTACAGTCTTAACTTACTTTTTGTTCTCGTTCTGATGAACGGATGACCAGTAACGGAATATTGGGCTGTTTAGGTTCTCGGAGATGGTCCTAAGTATGCGATTGTCTGAATTTCTCAATCTCTCCCAGAAACCTGCGATCCTATTCTGATGACGGCGAAGAAGTCGGGGACCCCTGCCTCAGCGAACATGCCCGACGCGCTGCAGTACCTGGGTAACCTCAGTAGTATTCGAAAAGCGTCATTGTACTGAACTCGCAAAGTTGAAAATGCTTTCCTATTAAAGTTTACCCAGAGTTGGCAAGTGTACAAAAACTGACAAAATGCCCGAAACAGCCTCACTTTGACACTGTTCGTACACCTTGCGAATTTGCGTGCGAGCATGTTACACCGGATGAATAGGGCTCGTCTTTCCCTCTCCATATCAAGATCATTAAAAAATCGTTAGTTACTTCACGGTCATTATTATGGATCGGCAATAGTAACAATCGACTCAGTAACTTTATAAATATTTTTTTACATCATAATGCTTTATTTAGGTACATTTAACTTAGTAATTACCTATTAGAAACATAATATTAGCATATAAAAATGGAAAAGTATATTTGAGGGCAACCTGAATACTTAAAGACTATGATCGATTCTTAAATTGCCTAACGCCCCCCGTTAATACCTGTATTTACCTTATATATTTAGCAGTAGTACGCACTTCATACACGATATTATAATTACAATACTTCATAGAAAATGTAAAGGCAAACTTATCTCTTCCAGTTAACTATTTAGAGTAGTTATCTGAGTAGAAAATGGCAGGAATTAGACATTAGTTACATTAGTTGCCGACCCTAACACTCCTCTCCCTCGAGCTCTGGCAACCTTACTCACCGGCAGGAACACAAATTGTATATTGAAATAGTTGACCAAACAAAATATGATTCGTTAAACCTCAAAAAGTTTTGGTTTGAAACTTTAGCTGCCCAGCATAGTATGAGAGTCCTATCGAGTTCTATTTTTAACGTTAATAATAATTTCGGTGGATAATTCTAGCCGCAGGCCTTTTCACTTTTAAATAACAAACTCAATTTTAGCTTAATAACTTTTTAATTGCTCGTTTTAGGGTTCTCTAGTCAAACTATGAATTCTGATATTTTATTTATAGTGTGTTTTTGCTGATGAGTTTTGTTTTTGATAGCATAGCATAGCAAAAGCATAATAGCTTGCTATTAAAATGTATTTTATAAGATAAGATAATTATTTATTTGCTTAAACATGGTAATTTTAAGTTCACATAATCATTATAAGCAGTATCACATGTTTAGCCAATGGCAGCATGCAAATATAGATAATTATTTAGGTTCCATATGTTCTGAAAATAGTAGATTTTAATAAAGGTTTAGAAAGCCATAAATAAGCAAGAAATTACACTTAACATGAAATATTACGAGTATGCCAATAAAAATAAAACCAGCATGTCGTACTCGTATAGTACAATACAATACAATACAATACAATACAATACAATACAATACAATAATCTTTATTGGACAGTGCACACCTCAATAAATGAAACGATACAAAACACAATATTAAAAGTAGACACCTAGGGCCAGATTCGAACAATGCTTATTATAAGAAGTCACAGCGGCACGTTTTTAGTTGAAGAAATGTCACTTTTGACACTGAGAGATCGGTATCGTACCGCTGTGACTTCTTATAAGCATTTTTTCGAATCTGGCCGCTAGTCCCTAGTGTTGTAACTCATAATTTTAAGAATAATTATGTTCGTCAATACCTTGAGTTATATGATTAAATTGCTTATTGTTGTAAAGACGTTGTAGAAAATGCAAAAGGTCTCGGTTACGACACCCTTCAAATTAATTATTAAAGTACAATACCCCCGCAAATTGCTATTACTTTATAACACCGCCCATGTCTTCGGTTCTCAAAGTGTGCTCCGCGTACCCCAGGTTGCCCATCTCATCTATGAAAAGAAAAGGCTTCGTTGGGTTTCCGTTGTTCAAATGTTAAAAATCTTGATAAAAAATATATCAAACTTTCTGATGACTCAAAACCCGATTATAAAAGATCGTTGATGTATTACGAAACCCTTTACAGAAAACCGCAAAAAGCCCGGCTATGTAACGGATAAGTACGGTACTGGTTTAGCTTAGCCACCGAAAAGTACAAAAAATTCGAAATTCTGCTTTTTGAATAGCTGATTTCTGGGATTGTCCCCTCAAAATGTTTAACATTTAGTGTTTCGGAAATTATAGATGTAGTGCTTAATCACTGCAAATACTGCCACAAGTAAACAGTTTAGCACAAAGAAATAGAGCCCACGTCGGCAAGAATGTTTGAGAAACACTGGTCGAACTGAATGCCGTCATAACACTCATAACTCAAAAGGCTTATGTTACTTTGACACTGAATACAGATACGGCATGTTAGCTAAGAACAACCGATCACTACGTTTCCTGTTATAAATTTGATTACTTGCAAAATATCTGGAGTTTTCATTGCTTATCAAGTAGCTTAGGCGGTTATCATGGGTACCCACTGATGCGGATGGAGTTAGAGAGACAGATATAATGCAGTGATTAGCGATGCTCGCACGTCGCTCCGGTTTGCGAGTGGGATACGATACGCATCCAATGTAAAAACCGCATTAGCATTCGCTCCAAAAAGAACCGTACTTTGTTCTGTCAAAATCCACAATTAGACATTAAGTCCGCCATTTGAACATTATTTTTGTGTTTTCGTAAATTAAAGTATAACTATATAACTTGTATGAAATGTTATGGCTCCTCTACAGAGTAGGTATGAGAGGGTAGTGATATCGGATGGCGCGGCGCGGCGTGATGGCGATGGGATGGCCACAGTATCGGTTTTTCGTCGGCCAAAAGGTAGTGGGCCAGCGATGGCAGTACGCATCTGCAGTGCGTGCTCGAACGCGGTTGAGTGTGGACGTTCGTGCTGTGTATATTTTTTCTTTCTTTATTTTACACTAACCAGTCTTTTTTAACCTGTGGGGCTAGATCCTACTGGGCTTACGAAATAAGAGCATCGTAGGCTAGTAAACACGGTAAAAAAGAAATAATACGAACGAGCAATACAGGTAACGTAATGAAAGGTAAGAGGGTGGCGAAAAAGTGGATCACCACATGAAAAGGGTTAAATACACTGCATTTAAGCGTTTAATGGCTTGCTGGAGTCATGCCAAATTCAGTCATATTGACTGTTACGAACTTACTAAATCAACAATGCCATGAGAGTGCCTAAGCGGCTTATATTCCACTAAAACGAAATAAATATTCGACTGTATGCAGCACTGCACGTAACATGCAATTTCGGCACATAAACCTGTCCATCACACCGGCATGGTAAATAACAAAAACTCATTAAATTATGCAATAGCCTTAAATCCGACGTTCCCGGCCGGGGCATCAAGAATTACCTCATTGTTTTAAAACACTCGAATAACGCCCGAAATGTGCTGTTGAATTTAATCGAGGTGAATGAGAAATGAGGCCGGGAAGCGAGGCTGCAGTTTTGTTTGTGCTTTCAGGCTTTTAATGTCCCTATTACCTGTTTGTCTGCCCGTCGTTATGGCTATGATGATCTCGTGTTAATCATTTATCAATGTGTCTTTCCAAGTTATTACTTTTGATAAGTATTAATTTGAGTAACTGAAAGATGCATGACTTAAGTATCTAACAGCGACGCGAGTAAAGGATCTCACGCTCTCACGCTAGAACCGGTACGAGCCGAGCCTTGCGACAGTTGCGACACTTTGTTTTCTATGACGGATCATCGGTGATTACGTGATGCTTTCTATAGAAACCCGACTCGAACCCGGACCGTTCTGGCGTGAGTCATCCTTAAGTAATAAAAAAACTGGCCAAGTGCAAGTCGCTTGCGCACGAAGGGTTCCGTACCATTACGCAAAAAACGGCAAAAAATCACGTTTGTTATATAGGAGCCCCACTTAAATATTTATGTTATTTTGTTTTTAGTATTTGTTGTTATAGCGGCAACAAAAATACATCATCTGTGAAAAAAAGAACTGTAACTATCACAGTTCATGAGATACAGCCTGGTGACAGACAGACAGATAGTGGAGTCTTAGTAATAGGTTCCCGTTTTTACTCTTTGGGTACGGAACCCTAAAAAGTAGCGGGTAATGTTGGAGATACATGGGTCGATTACACCACATGTTTTTTTCAACATTCTCATTATCGTATCAATTAACGAACTGCAGCTGGTGCTTGTAATTCAAAGAAGAAATAAATTTTTGTAAAAAACATAATAATAGGTTAATTTTTGTAGATGTATTTTAGTTTTATTTAGTTAACCTTTAATAAACTAGCAAATATACTAAATATTTAATCCTATACAAAAAAAATAACGGGCTTTCTAATTGATTCTAGCATCTACATAAAAGGTGGAAAAACACCACTTAGGTAGTATTTTTTCACTACCAGTTATGAAGCTGATTGAATTTTTTATTTGGCCCCAACAAAACTGCCCATAAAATACCCCGCAATAAACCGCTAACGAGCTGAAAATTCCTCAAAGGAAAACTTTACTGTGTTAAATACAAAAGGACGTAAATGCATTTGCTTTTGTAGCACCCCCTCGCCTTTCTTAGAATCCTCTTTTCGGAATATACTTGGAAGACGCTCCAAATTAGTCACTTTGTAGCTATATTATTGTATTTTTCTTGTATCTTTTGTTCCCAGATATATAGTATTTATTAAGAAAATATACGATATAAAATATAGGCATAAGTATTTATCCTGATACAATGAATTTGTAAACAATGTGATGACCTGTTTCTCTTTTGATGGGCTTATATTAAATTTGCATAAGGTCAAAGGAATATTGGGTACTTCAGTTACTTGTCATTTATTGAATTACCGCCCGAATTACTTTTTACTGAAATCCTCAAAAGTACTCGAACATAAAAGTGCTTCTTGTCAGCATTGTCAGATGGTGAATGAAGAACTTAGACGTGGGCAATGACTAAGTACCCAATGCTATTAAAGCAAGCCTTTCAGTAGCCGCAACCAAACGTCCCAGCGGTGGCGGTATACGGAGATGACGTTCCAGCGGCCGAGGCGGACCGGTTCAGGGAACCGCAAGATGCCGGCGCCGCTGCCGCAGTCGAACCTGGACGACAACATTTACAAATATATGTACACCTTACCTTAGACCGGCCGCGCACTCGCTTGCCGTTATTCAGCCTCAGCCAAGCGTCCCAGCGGTGGCGGTATACGGAGATGACGTTCCAGTGGCCGAGGCGGACTGGTTCAGGGGACCACAGGACGCCGGCGCCGCTGCCGCAGTCGAACCTGGACGACAAAATTTACAAATATATGTACACCTTACCTTAGACCGGCCGCGCACTCGCTTGCCGTTATTCAGCCTCAGCCAAGCGTCCCAGCGGTGGCGGTATACGGAGATGACGTTCCAGTGGCCGAGGCGGACTGGTTCAGGGGACCACAGGACGCCGGCGCCGCTGCCGCAGTCGAACCTGGGACGAAAATATTTACAAATTACCATACATTATATTAGGATTCTTCGTGAGCGTCAAGATGGCGGGTGAACTAAGATTTTTTAAGAGTACTACCTACCTCAATGTATCTTTAATAGAAATCAATGTACAGCGAGCTGTAAAAGTGCATACCCACTTTATGAATGGAATGTGGCACTTTTGCAGCTGGGTGTACCTCTCCCTAACATTAGCTACTTACTTAAAAAAAAGGTTCATCTGCCAACCTGACGTCAGTGTGTATAAAAAAGTAACACTTTCATTGTCTCCGAAGTAAGAAGCCTAAGCTATGTTTTATGTATTTCATAATTCATAACACAGCTACGTCGTAGCTGTCACGCGTGTGACAATGTCTCCGACTTTCGACCTTCAAAAACTTTCTTTGTACACGCGTATTGACCAGACATAATCGGTATTAATTTTTAAAAGTCGGTTGGAAATATTATTTTACAACGAGACCAGTAATTTATCAATGTCAGATATATTTTCTTTTATTCACGTTTAAGTAAATTAGGGACTAAAGCGTGACGTTAAAATAATAGACTTTAAAAAGTCTATAAATCTACATTAATTCGTTGAAAAATGATGATGAATTTGTATTAGTCCAATATGAACATTAACATTTTAGTCAACTTTAGGATCGTCTAGAGGCTCCTCTCATAAGCTGATCACATGTGTATGATGATTATATATTGATATTTGTATGTATAATGGTATTAAAATACAAATACAAGTGATAACGTTTTGACGCAAGAAAGAAATTGTCATTATTCAGAAAAAATATGGAAAAAACGCAATGGGTAACTCACTTTACTGTGCATGCGCTTTATCAACTTCTGGTATACTCGTACCTTTATCCTGTACTCGTGTTTGACTAATCCTGTCAGATTTATTTAGCCTAAATCCGTCAAAGCAAAGTCACCATTTAGCAGCGCACGCAAAATCCATGCAAATCCCTACAAAACCAATCATTTAATTGCTCAAAGCCGAAATGAACTGTGATACTGCATCGGACTAATTAAGGGGCACAGTGGTGTTATATCAGTACGTTAACTTAGTACCATTGCTGCAGCGGCACTGGTATCTAATTAGCGGGTAAACCTTACTGAAAATACACCAGGTCCACGGGCGGGCGGTCTGTTAAAGGTGTTGCTGTTTTAACGAGTTTTGGCCAATTACAGAAAGCCGTGTTACAACTGTACTGTAACTGTAGACTATATTATACGAACGTATATATGATATTTTGATGGAAATCTTATTCTGTATAATTTCACAACACATGTCCTTTTAATACAAGCAAATCCTAATCAAAAATGACATTACCTTAGGACGACTTTTTAGTAGGTATAAATAAGCGAAAGGGTTTTGTCATTAATTATTAAAACGATTCTAAGTATACGTGTCGTTTATGGCCCACTGAAAATCAGTCAGTCACGCGTGGTCAAGGTCAAGGTGACGTTAGGATGGCCACAGCAGGTGCATTAGTGAAACAGTGCAATATTTAGTCAGATCAAATGTTTTTCTGAGGTTTACTTGTTACGCCATTCCATTTCAGCAGCGACTGTTAGGAAATCAAACACGCGAGCGACAGGACAAGGGTACAATACAATAATACGCAAAAAATCTGTCTCAGCAAATCAAAACAACCGCAATCCCGCAAAACAAACCATTTCCTGTAAAAGCTGGAGGAAATTTGATAACCCCCGTGCACTAATTAACAGTTACAGCCCACGGCTTTGTTCGGCTAACTATTGAATTCGGATCGGCGTGCTTTACATTTTATCTATAAGTACGTGTAACATGTCAGAGGCTCCCTTTCCATGTTAGCATTATATGTAAACATAATATTGTTCTATTTTGAGTCGGTTAAATTCCATTCTTGTGTCTCACGGTAATTCAAACAGCTATATTTCTTTTCATATCTTAAGTGGACCTTGTTATTTGAAATTCTAGATACACCACTTGGAGAGTTTAGCTGATATAGTAAACCAATATATTAAGAAACTTATTTTTAAAATAATTTGAACTTTATTTCAATGTCATAAAGCTTTTTGCGTTATAAATTTTTGTGCAAAGTTAGTTTGGTTATTAATTTCAAGTGTTTGTTTAAAATACCAACTCGGATTTCACGGTAACGATAAAAGTTAAGTTATGACTGTAAAATATTATATGCAAAATTGAACCATATTATTAAGAATTAAAAAAGGGCGTATCCCTACAATATGTGTCTATATAGAAAAACAAAGACGTTTAGAATAAAAATTTTAAAGACATCCCACCGACGAGAAGGAATAGTTTTGGCTACACCCATTAAGTAGGTCAATTTGGACCTTATGTTAATTAGGAAATAAAGAGTAATTTGTATAGGATAGTACGGAATCATGAAATTCAGGATTGGTTTAGGTGTTACCAATGGGGTGCAAGGAGTTTGCTAGAGCGGGGAAATCGGGATCTGGGAAGGGATTTCATAAAACCCCTTTGCGGGGAATTCTCGTGGCCATTCGCGGAGCGTTGGAAGAAGTTCTCTAGTGTAGGTTAGGTCTATTTAGGTTACATATATTGTGTCCTGGTCTAGATTTTGCTAGTATCTTATGATGCTGGTAGAGTTCGGATTGGAGCATAATATGGTGTAATCTATTGTGGGGTTTAACTTGAATATTTTTAGAGAAGTGCATTTTAGATTGTGTTTATTTAGTGGGTTTAATTGTTTTATTGGTTTGTGGTTTAAACAAGCGCTAGTGTTTGATATAATACTAGTGAGGTCTAAATTATAAATCAATAAATTTATTAAGATTGTAAAGTTTGTTTTGTTCATAGTGTCATTTATAAACTATTTAGTGAATTGTAATTATTAGTTGTTTGTTGATTTGTGCCTAGACAAGTGCTAATGTAAGTAAATATATTGGTGAAATTTTACTTACAAATCAATATATTATTAAAGGTTGTAAAGTCATGTTTGGTTCATAGTGCAATTTATTAATTTATGTTTTAATTGTGCTTAATATATATAGTGTTTTGACCTGGATTATTTTAGTGATATTTAGCACTGGAATGATTTTGGTTGGAGTACTTTATATATTATTTTAAAGTTAGTTTTGCAATTTATCTCACAGTTTTCTTAAATAACTTATGGGGTAGAGAGAACTAATTCCGATCCAGTACAGTGCTGGGCAGATGGAGAGATAGGGCGGGTACCTTACGGTGACAACGACAGTCTTAATTCTCCTACTGTGCATTTTGATAATATCAGGTGGGTCCCTGACAGTTCCTGGGTTTACAAGGACAGGTTCTAACCCCTGGGGTCTGGACAATTTGGGTTGTCATCTAGACTTCTTAAAAAAGCCAGATTCTAGACCAACTATCCCATTACCTTTTTCCCGACCTACATCGGCTGTCCCAAACCCTATCGCTGATGCTGGTCCACGTGGAGAAATAGGGGGTCAGTTCTAAATCGAGGTGTCTCCACTCGTCTTAGTTAGCTGTAGCCTAGGAATTTCTCATTGCACATCGAGAAATTACGTGAGTAAATTAAATGTACATCCCGGGATGTTAGTTTGCAATTATATCGATAGATTAGTTGGTTAGTTTAACTGTTAGGGTTAGAGTTTATATTTGTATGGTTTAGGGAATTGTAGGATTGATCAAGGTTTATAATTTTTATATAACAAAGCCATTAGATCTTCACAGTAGTTAGCTAGGTTCGCTTCCGATATATTTATGGCTATTTAAACTACATAGTACGAGTATAATTATGGGTTTATGGGTTAAATTTAAATAGAGGTAGCTAGGATGTAGTGTGGGTTTAGGGATTGTTAGAATTGTATTACATACACTTATTTATGACTCATTGACAAACCTGACATATTTATGATTTTGAATATAATTTGGTCCTTTGCAACACTACTGGTAGAAAATATATTGTGGGAAAAACATAACAAATAACCACAATATAATGTAGTATTGTAGAATCAATTTGTTTGTAAAAGAAATATTTATTTTGCCTGTCCTTTGGCAGTCTGTATGACGATTTCATTCTGTTTTCTAGAGATCTGTAATTTTCACATTCGACCTTAAAAATACAGGGTCATATTATCATAAAACTTTATTATTGAAAATATATATCAATGAGTGATTTACCCAAGCTAGATCGATGCAGAGCAAGATCGTGGTTTATTTTGGTCCGAAAGGTGATTCAAAATGACTACAACTATAGTTTGGTTAATATTATTTCATTGAATACCTACTAAGATATATTACAAAATTACAGTATTCTGGGAAATTGGAGTGGATCAAATACAGCTGCTCTAACTACCAGTATTTTGTTATGTTAAATTGTCCCTTTGATGTCCTCTCATTTATGAAGAAAAATGTCATAAAATAATGTTCAGGGCAAATGACGAAGTAGCCCTGTCATTATGAAAAGATGTCCCTTCAGGACCACATGATAGTTCCTTCAGAACTGGGGCGGGGGTCTGCCCTAGCAACTGGATGATGACCACGGATAGTCGCGGCGGAGCGGGCGACATCTATACCCCAAAAACAAAATATTTGTAAATTGTGACATTTATTAGTGATCGTACTTTGACCATCTGACTATTACATTCGACAGACTACTTATTTTGACATACATTATTGAAGACTTAACTAAGACATTCTTCAGACTTATAAAATTATGTTTTACATACTATTTATTGATTACAATTTAAATCAGGCTTTGTCTGATTAAGACATACTTTACATTTGTTTTACAAACTGTCTTTAAACTTGCAATGACGTTTCTAAATTCTCTGACATACTTTACACTGACATAATTCATGGTTTATTAATTACTTAACATTATTAGGATTTTTAACTGTTTTATTCATAACTCTTTCCTATTATGCGAAAAGGATTTTGGTTACTATTAACGGTTATGACGAAGGGTTCTACATAAACACAAGACGATCATTTGGCCAATTTACTGATCCAATTCAAGATATTAACTTATATAATTAGATTTGCGTTAGGTTATTTACATTATTTTATATTAATTAGTAAAGGTAATTTCGGATTGCGGTATTTTAAAGATTTTTAGAATTTTAGATTTTCTTATTGGAATTAGTATAGTATAGTATTTTAGACAAATTTAGGGTTAGCTAGGTAGGGTAAATTAGGGTTAGTTAGGGAGACAGGTGGGAGAGTGTTACATACGTAATGAAAAATATTAAAGGTAGCGTGCTGCTACGGTTTTGTTAGTTTTGTATTAAGATTTATCTACTTTCATATCATGACTTCCCTATTATATGTTCAGAAGCGATAACCTAATGGCCTATAATTAACAAACCTTCTGTGATTGAATCGTAATTTTTACTATATTTTAATTACATTCAGAACATTTCTGAGAAACAAAGAAATTTGATTTGGCCTCTATTCTAATATCAGTCGAGATGACGTTTTATTTATGGGAACCATTTATGAACCTCATTTCATTCGTTTTATAAACCCACACTCGTATTTTAATTCCTTTCTTTATGGAGCAGTCGCAAAACTACTATATATTGAGTTGCGTTCATACCTAGAATCCTCAAAAATAAATCTTTCGGTGATAATCTGACTGGGTCGATCGCAAAAAACCGTCTTTTACCGTTAATACTACATTTGCTAAATTGTATTGTAATGATTGTATTGGATTCAATATGTATGTAGTGGCGTAGGCACTCTTGTTGTAAGTAAATGTCATCTGATCTTCCAACCAATGGAAACTAGGCCTAGACTAGGGCTCGGTTTAAACCAGCCGTTTTGCCATTTTCCTTGTTGGTTTCATGATGTTTCATAACAAAGAGCTCAAAGATAACTGCATGGCATTTGCAATATCAAAGTGCGGCAATGTCATCAGTATAATCTTTGACATATAACGTTCATAATGGCAACTTATACGGACTCTACCAGCGAAAAACTGGGTACGGAATCCTAAGTAACTAAATCAAAAAGCACTTTTCGGAAATAAAAACGGGCCGGTTCCTTAATCTTCTTGGAGCTAAGCCTACAGCTATTATCCCTTCGGCCAGAGCCTGCAATGAGTACTTTGATATAAAATCGATAGTTATTATCGGAACAAAGCCTGGCTCGGCAACTATTAATTAGTCTGTTGCTAGTCGGGCTTTGGATTTAAGTGCTAAGTTCTAACCTTCGGATTCCTATATTATATTTCGATATTTATTTATTTAATCTTTATTGCACAAAGGAAAAACCTTACAGTACAAAAGGCGGACTTAATGCCATAAGGCATTCTCTACCAGTCAACCTTAAGGCTAAGCAGAGAGATTGTGGGCGGCGATATTCTAGCCGTCTTTTCCTAGAAACTTTGCAAAATTACATAAGTATTAAAAAAGGATGTCAGAGAAAATTATACACGTATTATGTAGCTGCTGCTATTAATAATATAGGTTTACTATTCAGTCAAAACATTTTAAGAGTCACACGAACCTACCGCCAAAAAACCGCTCCCATACAATCAAAGTTACGCTCTTATTTTAAAACGTCATTTTACGACTTTCAGTGCCAAGTCCCCATTTCCAATACAAATTGAACCTTGACATGAACATCTCTGATATTTGTTACTGTTGTTAAAAATTGTTAGGTATGAAAAAAATTAAAGCGTTAAACTTCTAGCTCTAATTTCTTTGTATTACAATCTCTGTATCTACGCAACTTAAAACAAGATATAGTTAGGAAAACTTTCTAAACTGAGAACCAAAGATAGATATAACTCCGTAATAGATGGATACAGTCTAAGGAAAAAACGTGCCTCGAAAATCAAGAAAATTTGATTCTCGTTCAGAGGGCGTTACTAGCTTTGGCCAACTGTCGTATAGATGGCGTTGACGGTTTCGTTTGTTATTTAACAATTTTAACGCATATCAGTGAAAGAACATGGGTCAAAATCATAAAAATAATTAATGCAAATAAAAAAAATCATTTATCTATATTTAAATACATTTTATCGTATTTTTATAAATATTTATTTTTAGTTTTAAAGTGTGTCGACAGATGGCAGTGAATTTACTGGGGTTACAAAATTTACTATGACAGTACCGCTCTAGTATAAGTTACTCTATGCTGAGAACATTTGAAATTCCATCGGCCAAATACGGGGAACACTGCAACTTGTCATTTCCCTAACCTTTTGGGGTTCAATGTCCTAATACTAGAACAAATTACCTCCAATGAAATTTGAATCATTATTAAATGGAACAGAGTTGCTTTTGCTTTGTTTCGTTTGATTTTAAAAGAAAGCAAAATCAACTCCATTTTCTAATACCATTAATTCAAATTTTCCTGACAATTTTTCTTGTTTGGTGGGCCGCTAGAGGCTAGGATACAAAGTTTATTTAAATTTGAAACTATCGGCTAACCTAATCCCAATTTAGCGAAGTGAGATACTTCTAGGTTTAAAAATTGCGTGAATATTTCCAGCGCCGTTTTACAGACCATTTGCGGCCATAATTGGATCAGGTTCACTTCAGGCCGCTAAACGAATATAACTGAGTTATTCGTGACGTAGCGAAAAGTCGGTCATAGAGTTAGGTGCAATTTAACGTAGTATAACTTGCGAGTTTGTTGTTAAACGTGTAGTAGGAATACGAGTACGTTGTTCTATGTGTAAGCATGGACTCCAGGAAGCCAATTCTAACACATTTTGACATCGTCATGATACCTGAATGATGTATTTTTAGGGTTCCGTACCCAAAGGTTAAAAATGGGACCCTATTACTAAGACTCCGCTGTCCCTCTGTCTGTCCGTCTGTCTGTCACCAGGCTGTATCTCATGAACCGTGATAGACAGTTGAAATTTTTACATATGATGTATTTCTGTTGCCGCTATAACGACAAATACTAAATAGTACGGGACCCTCGGTGGGCGAGTCCGACGCGCACTTGTACGGTTTTTTGTTATACCAGTAGGTATAGTACCTATATGTACCTACGGACAAATACGAGCAAAATGCACGTGCGAAAGATAACTAACAAGCTAACTGGACCGTCCACTGACATAAATATGAAATCTGAATGATCTTGCTTCTTGCTCGTGCCAATACATGTACGGACAAGTACGAGCGAAATGCACGATAATCGAATGACATCATTTTTACATCAGTGTACGTTCGAATTTGCGTGTATAGGTATGACATAATTTAGATATCATTTTGATGTCAAATGTACGCTCGAATTGGCCTCCAGGAGTAGTTGGAAGTTTATGAAAATTAAATCAACTGTGGCTAAACGGTTGGTGTTTAGTTATTTGTGCAATCTAACATACTCGTAGGTAAACTCTGGAGTTTGTAGTTGAACGTGCTTTCTACGGTAGTCTATGTGGTAGTTCTTGGTATAGCCACGTAAGGAACACTAGTAGAAGTTTAGGAAACATCAATTAACTTTGGCCAAATGGGTGGTGTTAATTTGTGTGATGTTTTCTATCGATGTACTTACAGTAACTTATGAACTTCAGAAGAATGTCACCTACTTAAAAAAAATTGCACTTGCCAGGTGCTTTGTGCTTATCAATGTTTTTCGACAAAAAAAACATGTTAATTTTTTTTATGTGAAAAGTTTATTTCGCGAGACTTTTCAGGATAGTTAATTCGAAATAAGAATAATCGTTGAAAGGTTAAGAAACCCTTAATGCAATATGATCATTTTTCAACCCTTGACATTGCATAATTTGCCCTGTTCAATGTTAAAGTGCGTGAAAATACTCCAGAGTGCCTAGCTAAGAAGCCAATCGTTTACGCCCCGTACCGAACGATACGTTAATGTCTCTGTCACACTAATATGGAAGAGTGATAGAGAGAGATTACCGTTTCGTTAGCCGCGGAGCGAACGATTGGCATCTTGGCTAGGCTCCCTGATCTACCAAATGCGCTACGAATTATTATATTTAGTGCTAGTTGAACGTACCATCAGCCGTAAAAGTGCATGGCGACTTTATCAATGAATTCTTTTATGATTTCTCCATGCAATTTCGCAAGTCACGTACCTGAGCTCGACGTGGCCGTTCCGCAGCAGCAGCGCGAGGTAGTCCCCCGACAGGTCGTCGTGCTCGCCCGTGATGAGCAGCACGCCGCGCGTGCGCTCGGGCCGCACGCGCAGCCGCAGCCGCACGCGCTTGTACGCACCGCGGAGCGCGCGCAGCGCCAGCCACGAGTGCCCTGAGAAGCGCGGGGTTGTGATTTTTGTGTCTAAAACAAAGAAAATACATTTATAAGCAGATGAATTTCCATCTCAAGGACGAATAGGAGTTTATTTAAAGAATCAAGTTTCAAGGCTTCACTAGAAAGTCACAAAAATCAGCGCTTTCCGAGAGTCACGACTACATACGACAAAACGGTCTTTCACTTCTGTCAGTTACCTAATTCGAAAAGGAATCTCAATACTTAAAATACAAACAGGCAAATTTTGGCAACTGGCTTCCCCGAAACTACTCGTCGCCTCGCCTACTACTCGTACTTTCAAATTACAACTATTTCTTGCTGAACATGCAACAGATAATGCTCAATATTGCACGTAATTAATTTTTAGTGTTCCGTACAAAACTTTGTTCACGGAACACTTATGGGATCACTTCGGTATTGCAAATCGTTATAATTAATAAAGAAAATTATAAAAGATTTTTTAATGAGTAGCTTTTCATTGTTACATTTCTCTCAAACTATTTCATTTCGGGACTGGGATGACAGTTAAAAAAAATATTCCGGTAAAAAATTAATTGTGTTAGTTCAATTTACAAGTAAATCAGTCACGCCTGCCAATCCCAAATTCAGTTATCTCAACTGAAATCCAAAGGGTGACAATTGTACATTATATTTTCAGATTTAATATTGCATTAAAGTGCACTTAGCGCCAAATCGAATGACACGCCCGTTGATGACGATAACACAACCCAGGACGTTAAGTGGAACGATTGGGGAGGGCGCTTCATTATGGTAAGGAGTGCTTATGCCATGAATGTACAGTCGTCAGAGTAAAGCACTTGACTATAGTCAAAGACGATATAATAGGATAGAGCGGTACTGTCATAGTAAATTTTGTAATTACAGTAAATTCACTGCCATCTATCGACACACTTTAAAACTAAAAATAAAGATTTATAAAAATACGTTAAAATGTATTTAAATATGGATAAATGTTTTTTATTTTTATTTGCATTAATTATTTTTATGATTTTGACCCATGTTCTTTCACTGATATGCGTTAAAATTGTTAAATAACAAACGAAACCGCCAACGCCCTCTATACGAGAGTAGGCCAAAGGTAGTGGCGCCATCTGACCGAGAATCAAATTTTCGTGATTTTCGATGCACGTTTTTTCCTTAGACTGTATCCATCTATTACGGAGTTATATCTATCTTTGCTATAGTGGAGAACTTTAACACTACATTCTACATAGATGAAGGTGACCTATAGTTAGATTCAGCTATGAAAGTAGTATTCGACCCAACCAAAGTTTCGGTTTTGGTTTCGGCATAGAAATCATGTTTCGGTAGAAAGTTCGGTATCGGTCAAAAACCTGCCGAACCTTTAAGCCGCACCGAAACTGTATTTTCGGTAGTGTCCGCCCGTAGTTTCGGTTGGTTTCGGCACCAAAATCATGTTTCGACCCAAGTTCGGTTTCTCCCGAAACCGGACCAACATCGAACCTTCATCGTTGGTTTCGGAAAAAAATCCAGTGCTAGTTGGAATTAGAAAGCAAAATAAATAAATAGGTAAACTTTCGAGACAAATTTGCGTGTCGAGCTATCGTAAACGGATCAGTTTAGTGTAGCACACATTTATTTTTCTTTGTCCGCCACATTTTCTAAAAAAACGAAGTTTTACATTTATCAAGCCCTTATTGTCGAACGGATGGTACCTAACACTGATTTAAACTTTTACGATTTTTACTCATTATTATTACAACGACGGGACTTAATCGCGTAAAATACATCCCTAGTGCGCAAAACGTTCAAGTTAATAAACAAGACCAAGTGCGGGTAGTTCGAAAAACTTGCGCGCCTAGAAGATGTTGATGTCAACTTTAGCCAGTCTTCTCCGAGACCACGGGGACGACGCCGTCCTCGAAACGTCGGAGGTATATTTAAAACTTATTTTACGCGATTAAGTCCCGTCATTGTGAATAAGGTTGGTACCTAGTAATTCAATTTTGTCTACTTTAACTTAAAATATAGAACATGACAACTTAGGGAACAAATTACAAATCAAACTATTTTTCACCACGCTCGTAAAGACTCTCTTTGTTACTTAAAAACTGACGAGCCAGTTGCATTGAGTGGCCAAGGATAATAAGTCATATTTTGAGTTGTTTCCTCACGTTGGATGATAGAATTGAATTTTGAAGGTTGATTTTGAATGATAAATATTTAATAGCGTTCATTTGGATTTGATTCATTTCATTTGCAATGTTTAACAGTAAGTACTCTTATTATCCTCGTGTTAGTGCGGTGATAATTTTTGTGTTTCTGTGTGGCTTATAGCTTGTAGACATAAATGCTGACTGTACACCACGCGTCACTTGAGACGCTTATGGCTTCCTGCTCTGTCACGCTCGCGCCCCGAGGGTGCGAATGCGAGGGTGCTGAAAAAGTTACGCGGCGCGAATCGAAACACTTTGCGTAAATTAATCGAACCCTGAAGATATATATTATCTGCTAGGAAAGTAATCTACTTGACATCGGAAATCTTTATTTTAATTTTTTAACATGCAGATACGTCTGCGAGCGATACTCCAAAATCGAAAATCTTTTTTTAACGTGTAGCTGACTTCGAAAAATGTCCTTTTCAACTTTTGGCGGCAATTTTGAAATTCAAAATTAATTTTACTACACTACCTCTGGTAGTGTCCTCTGTTTCTGGAGGCCAATTCTAATTAAACAATTTGTTATTGATTGATGTCATTAGGTATCTCATATGCTGATGCATAAGACTCTGATTGCATTTCACACACCTACTAATCAGCGTGACCAATAATTAATGTCGTGTCAAAACAAAATCAAAACCTTACCAAATTGTTAAATAATATATACATATTATTGTTATTAATTGTAAATAGGCATGATTTATTTCAGGGAATAATGTAACATTCAGACACAATTGTGTTATTGTTTATGAATTCTTCTTCTTCGTCGTTCCCTCATGACTGAGGATCGTGACCAAGAACTATATCCCTCCATTTAACGCGATCAAGGGCTATGTGGCAACTTGCCCCAGTATGATGTCACGTTCGAGGCTGTGGTGTGGCGATCGCATTATGTGCCCAAATAATCTGAGAGCCCTCTCCTGGCAGATTGTTGACAGTCGTTTGGTGATTTTTAGTTCTCTCAGAATGGACTCATTTGTTCTCATTGCCGTCCATGGGATTCTTAGCATCTTTCTCCAACACCACATCTCGAAAGCATCGATTTTGCTCTTGTCCAAGCTTTTGATGCACCAGGTTTCTGCACCGTACATAAAGATGGAAGATACCAGCGCCCGCACTAATCGTACTTTGGTAACAAGGCCTATACCTCGATTCTTCCATAACTTTTTGAGGTTAGTCATAGCACTTTTAGCCATTCCAGCACGTCGGCGAATCTCTTGTGTGCAGCCAGTTTATGGATAAGTGAAATAAAATGAAATTTATTCGAATCAATCTCCTATTTTCAGTAATTAAACGCTATCGGTGCGCAGGAGTTGTACGAATGCTACGCCGTAGTCCGTAGCAACATTTTCCTAACATGGTGGGAACTGTATGTATACGCGTGATGCAGCATATGTGTCACGGGCAATAAATCGTTTCAAGATGTTGATTGTATATCACGCGTCACTTGAGACGCTTATGGCCTCCTGCATTGTCACGCACCCGCCCCAATCGTACGAAAATAAGGGGCGCTGAAAATTTATGCGGACCTAAATTAATTGAAGCCAGAAGATGTATCGTTTGGGGGGTGGTTACACGTTGTTATTTGATAGCTGGTGACATTGCAAATCTTGTGAGAAATAGCCTCTGACGTAGTTAGGAAACTTGAGTTGACGAAATTTAATGCGCCTGTCAACACCTGTTATCCTGCCAACGCCGTAATGCAATGCAACCAATATATTCTTACGGTACCTACAGGAGGCTTATTCTATTTGTAATAACAGATTACGTATTGGATCTGGATTTGTTGTGGATATCCTCTGTCAGTGTCAAAAGTGACATTTCTTCGACCAAAAACGTAATTGTTGACACTGACAGATCATATCCATAACAAATCCAGATGAAATTCACAACCTGTTATTACAATCAGAATAAGCCTGGAGGCTTACACTGCACTTGTACTTTAGTCGCGAGACCTGCGCGACTTTTTCGACGTTTTTCATGCGACTCATTTTTAAATTAAAGGAAAAATTTAATGGAAAAAAATCCACCGCTTCGGGCAGCTTTATGTCACTCTCCGTTCCAAAATTGACGATTATGCTTTATTATTTTGCTAAGCTATTGATATACAGATATAACAGATGTGTAGACCTAATTTTTACCTTTAGAGACGATGGAGCAAAACGGATACCCTGTACTGTACCAAGGAGTCGTAATATTCGTTTTACTACCTATTACATTGCATCCCAATCTCCATTCTTTCTTCGCTTCATCATCATCATCATCATCATGTCAGCCGATAGACGTCCACTGCTGGACATAGGCCTCCCCCAAGGCTCGTCACTCCGACCGATCCTGTGCCCCTCGCAACCACCTAATTCCCGCGACCTTCACCAGGTCGTCGCTCCATCTCGTTGGAGGCCTACCGGCAGTTCGTCTTCCGGTACGCGGACGCCACTCCAGAACCTTCCGGTCCCACCGGCCATCAGTTCTGCGAGCAATGTGCTCCGCCCACTGCCACTTCAACAAGGTTTGCAATTCTGCGAGCTATGTCGGTGACCCTAGTTCTTCGCTTACCGTATAATATATATAGATAGCTAGAGATATAGCTCAAAGGTCCGATAGTTATGTAGATGCCACAAGTATCCCCTCGACGAATAGCGGGCCGTGGGGTCATTCCCTGAATTACTCACCTGCCCTTCTGATCGGGGGCCGATAACTGCCCCGCATTCTTTAGGTGTCGATTAGGGTACTACCCTCAACTGCGGCTCTAAAACTTGGCTTGATGTACAGTTGTGTGCAATAAAATAGCAGTCAATAGGAAAATAAAAATTACGGGAATATACTATATACTATAACTTTAGATCAATTATATTGGATCTTTTATTATAATTCTTCTGCATTACTTGACATTGTTCGAAATTTAAATGTAACCTTTACTTAAATACTATTGGAAGTATTAAAAAAATCTACTTAATTAATCTAAACTTATCATGAAGATCGGTTTTTTTACTATCTTGCGGAAATTCTTATAAAAACGTAACAACCTACGAAAAAAAAAAACAATTGTGTAGTATAATTAAAAACTTTACATCTACCATGTCATCCAGAAAAAAATAAAGTTTTCTATAAGACGATCTTCGTCTCAGTGTAAGTACTAGTAGACCTAGTGGTCCATCGTTCGGATTTTTTTTTGTTAATTTTTGAACGAATACTTGGTCTACTCAATTACTCAATTTATTATGTTATATAGGGAGTAGCAGAAAAAGTATTTTTGTTTGTTCTTGTCTCACTTTTCATTTCTGCCTACTTCTAAAAAGCCTTAATTGCCACGTTAAAATGGTCAGCTAGGTGGGCAACAATAAGACCGACTAAATTACGTAGGTTGGTTTTTGTATGTTGTCAAGAATGTTAAAATATGTTTTTAATTCCGTCGCATTGCGTACGTCCTGTGCTTCACGGGCGCACTTATGTGGCAACTCTAAAGTAACTTGCTTTAGGTTTTATATCAATTTTGTATTAGATTGGTTATTTAAATTGGGGCAATCGAACGTATCCGCCATATAAAAACAAGGTGTTATCAATTTTTTTATTTGGAGACTACCGAAACTATTATTCAAGTGCACGCGTAATTTGATGAATAATTCAATTTGAGAGTCTGTTTGCAACATATTTAATTCCGTACCTACCCAATATTTAATTTCTCCTTACATAACTGGTTTGGCCTAGGAAAACAAAAGTTTCGCCTTAAATCGGTTTTGGCAGACCAAACTTTGAGAACCACAGCCATCATTTTATCGTGGATCTCAGATCGAGAGAAGTTTATAATTCGCCGTATATCAGAGTTGGGTGTTGGGGTGACTTGCATCTTCGATTTGCATATTATTACATTCCTCCTTAGGAATTTTCGAAATAAAGAAATATATTATCATATAAAGTCTTGCATCTCGCTTGTACTGGCATATGAGTACGAGCGAGATGTATAGAAAGTAAATTACGTAGACGTTGGCGTATGTCAGTATTGATACTGTTAGTGACTCATGGTACAGGTACTGTTGCGTTACATAAAAAAACACTTAGGTGCCGTTAGGATTCTCGTGGTAATGTACAGGAGGTCGATTCCAATGTAACAATTTGTTATGGGTGTTTGAACTGGTTTTGATACGACCTTGACATCGTTTTCGGGATTGGCGTGCATCTCACGTACGACTTCCACTTCATTTCGCATTTAGGTACTAATTGATTAGACGATCTTGTTATTACAATCAGAACACATTTCATGAACTACGCGTGTGGTTTATTAATTCGTGGTAGCGTGAATTATAGTCAGACCAAGCTAACTCTGCATGGTATTTGCATTGATAAAGTGTGGCAATGTCATCATTAATGACAAATTTCTATGAAAATATGACGATTATAATCGACACTCGCAAACTGTTATGTAGGTACAAAGTCTGTGTAAAGTTAGCTTACGCTGCGTCTTAATACGTACACGCGAAGAGGCGCGGCGCGGCGGGCCCACGGCGTTCGCGTTCGCAACGAGATCGCCCACGTAAACACTTCTATAGATATCAAAGGATTGATTCACCCCTCGCCGCATCGCTTCGCTTTGCGTTCGCGTGTTGTTCGCCTACGTAGTACGCTGCGTTAGACGGACTATATTAACTTCGAAGCTACCGTCGTAGCGCTACGCCGTAGCCGACAGCTTAGTTTTCTCAGTATCTTCTTCTTCTCTGTCGTATCGCTCTTGACAAAGCGGTCGTGGTCACGTTGAGGCGTCCGCATCGGTAGTAGAGGCGGACACAGCTCTCAGTATTTCTCAGTATATAGGTCGCTAAAAAGGTTTTTAGAAATAGCAACGACATTGTGTCGTGATTATCATTATCACTGAATCTTATAGCCTCTTAGCAGCCGGTACAGCCGGCCAGCTAGCATAAGTAGATGGTATAATCACACAATTATACTTTTGTATTATATCCTTTTGATTATACATATATACTAGCGGTTGCCCGCGACATCGTACGCGAGGATTTGTAGGTTGGTGGTTATAATATATTCTACATGAGCATAGAACATTATGCAGCAAAAGATAGCAGTAGGGACGGGTTAATCATTTGTTGATAATTATACAACATATGAGATTTGACTGTCACAACCTACGAAGTTTCAAGCCCCATACAAACTTCCATCTCCTTTTTAACCCACTAAGGGGTTGAATTTACCAAAATCGTTTCTTATCTCTTGTGCACTTCATAAATGCAACCTGGTGTGCAAATTTCAACTTTCTATCGTTTGTAGTTTCGGCTCTGCGTTAATGAATTAGTCAGTCAGGACACAAGCATGTATATAATATACATATAGCTAATATAGAAGATAGAAGAAGATGTCGAAGAACGACTGAATCATGTCATCTATCGCATTTAAGAGACTAATGATTATAGTATGAATTATCTGAAATGAGTTTCTGGCTCAAACCCTAAGCTGTTAAACAAAGGTATCGTTTCTTTTGTGCTACCTTATTTCTCATTAGTGAGAAGGATCTATGAGGAGGATTCTATGCCCTCTTTCAACTCCTCGGTGGTTGGCGTTCTCAAATATCCAGCCCAAACCTTTTTTTTTTAGGAAACAAACAGTCACATACAGATAAGTTCAAACTTGCAAACAGCTAGGGCTTGTTCGGTACTGCCTATAAATAGGAAGATACACAAAAGTAACAATTGGATACACAGCTAATACCTTTTATAACACAATACTGAATTCTACCTACTTATATTATTATATTCTGATATCATTGCTTCGGCGGTCTGGCAATGAATTCTCCCTCTATGATTCAACAGCAACATAGGTGGACCTTATCACAAAAGGCATAAAGTCCACCGATGTACAGTGAACAGTGTGGACGATGGTACTGTATTCTCTATTTATTTTGCTAGAGCTTGGTGAAATAGGCAGGTAATTTAAATTAACTTAATAAGTTAAATCGAACTGTTGCCTCCAGATGCTGGCCCTTAACAAAAACAAAACCAAGCGACTTGAATCTTGTGCCTCTTTTATCCATAAACATCTGTCAAACCTGTTACCTTATTAGGTACAGTCGCCATCAGATATATCGGAGCGGCCAAGGTGCTCAAAAATATCTGAACACGCACTTAACGCCTTGACAATAGAGGCGTGTTCAGATATTTGTGAGCGCCTCGGCCGCTCCGATATATCTGATGGCGACTGTACCTTTAAATACTTTTACTTAACCGAAATTAATTAAGTTTCAATAAATTAGGTCAAAATAAAACTTAAACGCGAGTTCATAAAACCGGTAAAACCAGCGGTAAAACAGTTTATTTTTAAACATAATTTTCAAATCTCGTTTTATTTGTGGCAGCCCAACTCGATAGCAAATGTCAGACGCAAGTTATCCGCAACTTCCGGTCCCTCGGAAGTGGCTCCCGTAATGGCGGCCTGTACCTACTTCCGGTATAATAAAATCGAATCAGGAACGTTGTTGTACGGATATGTTTAGCCGTTAGGGCAAGTTACGTGGTTGCGGTTTTGTCTAAATAAAGCTTCGGGCATTCTTTACCCATACGTTGGGTATGGGTATTTGGGTATAAGTATGTCAAAAATGTTGTAGCTACTCGTAGTAGAGCCGTGTTGAGTGAACGAATAGGTGGGATTGGCAGGAAAGTTGTAGTGAATGAGTAAGTGAGTGGATGATTTAGCAAAATATTAGCGTCTTGTTAGTTACTATGGCGATACTCATAAACGTCAAGTCTAACAAGCCCTGGAATTATAACGAGGCCCCAACTAGTCCTAGCGGTACACCCCGAAATTCACTATGAGATAAGTTATACAACACACTATCTTGTGACTCCAGAGATGTAAAATATAGTGGTATTTTGCCCAATCCCATTATAGGAGCTGTAAAACTATTTACCTCCTATGATGGGACAATTTACATAATAAAGCCCATGCCGTTATTTCATGTTTAAACAATACAGAGTAAAATGTAGCTATAAAATTTGTCAGGAGGTATGCTCGGACTTAGGAAAAATTAATATCGTTTTTACAAACTTTTAACTTGCCGTGTTAATTTGTATGTTAGTTAGTGTGGGTAAAATCGTGGAAGCTGAATTTGAGCCACTTTTCGATTGAGTTAAAATTATACATACGTATGCAAATCGGATGACAATGCCATATTATGACCCAGGGACCGGCCCGCTATCCCTTATCGGGGTTTTATAAGGGTATTGCATAAGGCTTAACTCACCATACCCTTTGCCAGACGAAACCCTTTGTTTTGCTTTTAAAAACCCTTATATAAAGCTACCACATTTGAGTAATCGGTAGCCCAAATACCCTTACAAAACCCTTATCATCCGCTCACCAACACCTTGCATATTGCTTATAAGGGTTAGCCTTATAAAGGGCTTCCCTTTTAGCATATGAGCGTGCTAATTTAAGTCGTCTACCTTGTTCATAAAGCACACATTACTTCGAATCCGAGCGATCGTCGGCGGCGACGGTGGCGTTCTTTGACTAGGCACGTATTTTCTTTCCTTTTCATACACTACCGTAGATATATACTAATCCTGTCTCTTTCGCGCAAATGGAAACCTTTATAAAAAGCGCTTAAAGATAAGGGTAACCCTTATTAAGAGCTAGCCTTATTCTTGGTTAGCTTTTCGGTAAGGGTTAGTCAAAGGTAAGGGTATGAATGGGCTTGCAGTTCAAAAGGGAAAGTCTTTCAATGTGTTAGCCATGTTTAAGTTTCGCCCATTGAAAGGGTTTTATCGCGGAAAGGGTTGTCCGGTCCCTGCATAGACCTGATCTGATGATGGAGACAGGAGATGGCAGTGGAAACTCTGTGATAAACTCAAACTAATTGTGTTTGGGGTTGTTAGAATTATCTCGATGAGTATATTTAGTTGGCTGTGGAAAGAAAAATACATTCAGCGATAAAAGCTTATAACCAAAAATGATTTTTTTTCCAAAAACTTATTCCCTACTTCAATATTTTATACTGAAAGGGTAATGCCCATTATAGGGGGCCCATTACTGGATCCACGCCCATTACAGGGGTACCATTACTGGTGCTTTGTTGACCATGACTAAAGAAAAAAAAAACATAGTTTTAATCTGTTAAGTATGTGGAAACTAACTAATTGCGGTATCTTTGATACAACACGCCTGAAACATGAAAGACGGATAGGACATTCATCTTTTAACATGCTAAACGGTAGAACTTTAAGTTGTATCAGGGAAATATCACAAATACTCCAAATTTCCTTTTAAATGTCCAATGACTGGTGCCGTTACTATATAATATCAGATATTTTTTATCGCTAGGGGAAAGGTAGGTACGAACAGTTTTCTAAAGAAGCACTCGAGGCTTCGCATCCCTTAACAGGTTTTACAAGACTTCTCGAGAGTAATATAAAAACAACTTGACACAAAATATTCAAGATAAAAAACCTAGCAGAGTATATTTAAGGGTATACTGCTATTTCAGCGAAAATTTTTCACAACTAATACCCAAACCCAACCCAATTCTAATACCAGCAAACCAATGTTTACCAAATTCATATTTTTTAAACGTGGTTATGCTATAATAATATATAAATAAATAAATATCAGGGGACATCTTACACAGATTAACCATCCATCCACCAACCAACCATATCAAAGATCCATATAATTAAGTTATGGGAAAAACTATTTGGGAAGCGCTAACTTGCGATAGAAATTTTGCCGATACATTAGTTAACGATGTCAGGGTTCCCCGACATATGTTGACGCGGAATCGGCAAATTCCGATAGGAAAAAGCTTTATGTCCGCGCAATAAGAGCGAAAAAGTCGTCGTTCGGCTCGGCATCGGCCGGCGCTTGCCGACGCGTCGCTTTTTCCTATCGGATTTTGCCGAATGCGCATCGATATATCTGGGGAGACCCTTAATTGCCGATATAAAGCCATATAATTATTGGGATTAGTTGCCAAGCGAACCCCAGGCTCTCAGCTCCCACGAGCCGCTGGGAAAAGCCGGGACAAAGGCGAGGAAGATGATGATGACATTAGTAAACCATATTTTGGACCCGGGTATGTCCTTAAACTACGTCCAAAAGAGAGGTATGGGCACTGTGAATGACATATCGCTTTGTGTGGTAGGGCAGAGGACAGCGGATGTCATTCCAGATCTAGAGCAGAGCCCAACTGGGGAGGTACCTCCACCTTACAGAAAACCGCAGCCAAATAACACTAGACCCTACTAATAGTGTTGTGTTCCTGCCGGTGAGTAAGGTTGCCAGAGCTCGAGAGAGAGGAGTGTTAGGGTCGGCAACGCGCATGTAACTCCTCTGGAGTTGCAGGCGTACATAGGCTACGGAGACTGCTTAACATTTACCACCGACGTAGTATAAAAAAAATTGGATAACTTCTACTTCACTCAATATTAGCAGTTGGAAGTCGGATGAACACGATTGTCGTGGCACGTCTTAAAGTGCTCGTGCTTCTGTCACTCCGGCTTCGGCTATGTCAACGAGAATATACATTATAGGCCATGTTGTGTTAATATTAAACACTAACCTTGTTTGCACTTGGAGGGTGATAGCGGACAGGAGCAGCGAGCTCCATCGCAGGGAGCACAGTTGCAGTTTTCCACCGCCGCCGTCCATGGAGGCGCTACGGTTGCGTCTGGAACCTGTCATAAAAATGCCATCACAGATGCAGAAAAATATCAAAATGATGGGAAAGTCCTTTGAATCTTCTACATATAACTACATATATAGAGTTTTCCGTTTTGGAAAGGGCTCTTTTGACAATGTGCGTATTACTCTTTTGTATCGCTTTTGCTTCTATTTACGAACACATAGATGTTCTAGTAGATCGTAAATAAAGGAGGTCAACTAATGATGAATGTCTGATGTTCTCAATAAAATAAAATAAATAAATGTAGAAGAAGTAGGTATACTGGTACATGCTATCCATTATATTCTAATAGTCACTCACTTTTTGCTCCAAACTCGGCCCTTGCGTCGTCACACTCTGACTCGCCTCCAACAACCCATTCTTAATATTGTCATCAGCAATGATCGTCAAATCATTTCTACTAACCCCATCTTCTATCAAGCTCTTTAATCCATCAACTTCTTTCGACCTCTCTGCTGTATACTTGTTAATTCTTCTCGTATCTTCTTCGTGCGGCGTCGTTCTATCAATAGGTCTTAGTGTAGGTTTTACTCTATTCGTAATGGACGGGGCAACTTCTAGCTCGGCGGAGAATGACACATCTTTCTGGTAAAGGACATCTTCTTCAGTGTCTAATGAGGTTTCTGAAGGTTTCGTTGAGTTTAACTCTGCAAAAGAAGCCAAATATCAAAAGTGTAATAAAAGTTATATTTAAAAAATCATCGTTATTACATATACCTAACACTTCGATATGTTTTATAACAAAGTTAAAGTGATGTTTTCGATTAGTTTTTTTTCACGAAGCCGCACGCTTTCTTAGTGTGAAGCCGGCCGTTTAACCGCGGACTGGACACAAGCGGCAAATCAAGGCCATTCATACATTGTGCTCGACCAATTCTTGATTTGTCGCTCGTCGCTAACCACCTCTCTTGAACATATAGACCGCGAGCCAGGAACAGATTTCCATGACCAATCGTCTCCCGGGCGATAACTCGTATAGTGGTTAATGGCTATGTATGATGAACCCTCGTGGACGTCAGCTGCCGAACCGTTGGTGGGTCGAGGAATGGCAGCTACCGAAACACGTAAAAAAAATTTAGTCTTCGCCTCCCGTTTGATAGCATCTAAACTATCATCTGACAAAGTATCAGCCGGGAGGCGATGACTGACGATATAATGCTCCGGCCCGCGGTCTGACTAGCACCGAGGCTGAGTACGAAACTTACCGAGGCAACCGTAACCGTCCACGTGTAAGACGAAGCCGGGTGCGCAGCCGCACTCGAATGTGCCGTCGTGGAGCTCGCGGCAGAGCTGCTCGCACGGGCTGCCCGAGCCGCAGCGCCCTAGAACAAACACAATTATTAAGATCCTCGCGTTTTCCCAGCATTTTGACACGGCTCATGGGAGCCTGAGGTCCGCTTGACAACTAATCCCGAGAATTGATGTAGGCACTAGTTTTTACGAAAGCGACTGCCATCTGACCTTTCAACCCGGAGGGGAAACTAGGCCTTATTGGGATTAGTCCGGTTTCCTCCGGTCCGGAAAAGCGACTGGTAAATATCAAATGATATTTCGTACAAAAGTTCCGAAAAACTCATTGGTGCGAGCCGGGGTTTGAACCCGCAACCTTGAAAAAGTAACGTATTCAGAAAGTGACGTACTCCGAAAGTGACCTACTCAGAAAGTGACATACTCAGAAAGTGACGTACTCCGAAAGTGACGTACTCCGAAAGTGACGTACTACGAAAGTGACATTCTCAGAAAGTAACGTACTCCGAAAGTAACGTACTCCGCCCGAACCCCAAAATCTAACCTAGCTGCTTTCAAACAAGGTGTTTGTTTTACGAAATAAATTCCTACGTTGAAGCGTTCAATTCAATATACAGCAATGCTCTTAGAAAAAAATAAAAGCGAAGAGTAAAAAATAACGCGACATCTTCTGTACCACCTTTCCTTTTTCAACATGTGTCATTATCTCAAAAGAGCTGAAAATGTTGAAGAAACAACTTTGTAACGGCGCCAAGTTTCAGTGCCGTTCAAGAATTACTGGTAGAACTTTAGTACGGTAGGGATAAAGGTGAATTTAGTGGGTCATTGGGTTGACACACGGTAAGGTGTGGTGGGAAATAAATTGTTCAGCGTGTAGTTAGGGCGGGTCGCTTATTTATCTAAGCTGAGATCAATGAGAATGTGCCTTTTTATTTATTTTCGCCACACCAGCTGGTAAAGGCTCTCGATTGTTCAAAAACTGATAAGAAAGTTGCATTTTATCCACATCCCAGGTAGCATATACGTCATTATGACGTCGCTGACGGCACTGCTACCTGGGCTGGGAGGCAAAGTAATCAAACGCAAATTTTGAGTAGTTTTCTTTCGTTTGCTGGTAGAATTTATTTTTAAATGATCATTTTAAATGATAAATATTTGATAACATTAATTTTTAATCGATTTGCTTTGATTTTGTTTAATATTTTAGTTAGTATTTTCCTTGTGTGGTGATGGAAAATGTTGTGTTTCACTCGGTGGCAAAATTTGTCTAACCCTCGTGCCTTGAAACCCTCGCAACGCTCAAGATTCCGTTTTTCGAATCTTGAGCGTGGTGAAACAGGGGCCTGCTGTATGTCCTCGGTTCTACGTATATTCGAATTTCGAATCACTTTAATCAGAGGTAGCGGGTCGAAACGGGTTGAAAACCGCTGCACATCACGGATTGCATGTCGCGTTCACTGGGGCGGACTTCAAAGGCACATTAAAACATTAACGAGCGCTCGATGGTTTCACATCCAATAATAGTTTTACCTGGTAGCCTGGTACCACTGTCCTCTTTTTGTAGTACTTGATTACTTTATAACTCCCGACGTAAAAAGTGTGTGTGTTTGTCTGTGGCACCGTAGCCCTTAAACGGGTGTAAGTCGGTTCACCCGTTTAATGGCGTAAAATCAGCCATATCGTATCTGGAGGAGCCCAAACTTGGTATGTTTTGAAAATTATTTTTGTTTTAATAAAAAAAAATGGCTGAAATGTAATGATGTTGTACACGATAGGTTTTTACAAAAAAATAATTTTTTTATACAAAAAAATAATTGTTTCAGCACCCCTAAGGGATTTTTTTTTAGGAAATGCGGGTCAAAAATGTTCTTTTGACCTCTAGTATGCGTGTGCCAAACGGCTAACCTGTACATCGATTTGAGGTTTTTTTATGCGAACAGCTTACACTATCGCGGGTTCAAAGACTTCAAAGGCCGGCTCGTACCTACCAATTGTTGACAACCCAGGACAGACTGGCCTGGCGCAAGGCCCGACCCCAAATGAAGTTGGGATTAAGGGCAGGAAGAAGAAAAAAGTCATGTGATCATGTAAAATATCACACTTGTTCGACCCCCGCTTATAACAATTGATTGTAATAGCCTCTAAAAGCGCTTGGCTCGCGCCAACACCAGCTCCTAATGGAATCAACGCGCTCGCTGGCCCGCAAGCTCTCACGGGTGGGTGGCTCCATGCGGCGCGTTATGGTATTAATACCTACGGGCTACGCCGTACATTCATCTACAATCTCTTTCAAAATCCCGCCAAGTGCGGGTCTGACTCGCGCACGAAGGGTTCCGTACCGTTACGCAAAAAACGGCAAAAAAATCACGTTTGTTGTATGGGAGCCCTACTTCAATATTTATTTTATTCTGTTTTTAGTATTTATTGTTATAGCGGCAACAGAAATACATCATCTGTGAAAATTTCAACTGTCTAGCTATCACGGTTCATGAGAAACAGCCTGGTGACAGACAGACGGACAGACAGACAGCGGAGTCTTGGTAATAGGGTCCCGTTTTTACCCTTTGGGTACGGAACCCTAAAAATGATACAAACTTATCGCCGACTGTTCTTTTCTTTTCCAACGACCCTAAACTCTTTGTATGTTAAGGTAATCATAATCATTGTTTATTGAATTATGGTAAAAAATGCAAAATGGACCCTTGCGTTGTTTTATCACAGAGTTCCTATGGCCACCTCCTGTCTCTATCATCAGATCAGCTCGATGGTACCATAACATTGCATTATCACCCAACTTACATTATATGTAAGCAAATTTTCAGTTTCATCGGAAACTGTAGTGGGTCAAATTTAACTTGCATGATTTGATTACAGACAGACAGGTGACAGGTGAAAGTAAATAAAAGCTTGTTAAATTAAGAATATCAAAGCTTTATGGCCTAAACTAAAGTACAGACGTAGTGCATAATTATATTCCATTGTATTTTCACGGAAACGAACGAAAGTGTCTTGCTATTTCAGTTAGTCTCGGTATAAAAATTACCGAGGTTGACTGAAGTAGCATGACAAATACGACCGTTTCCGAGAAAATACGATGAAAACAATTATGCTGCACTATATCTGTTTTGATCTGTATAACGTTGTCTTTAAGTTGTCTTACTTCTCTTTTGTTTTTAGGGTTCCGTACCCAAAGGGTAAAAACGGGACCCTATTACTAAGACTCCGCTGTCCGTCTGTCCGTCCGTCTGTCCGTCTGTCCGTCTGTCTGTCTGTCACCAGGCTGTATCTCGTGATCTGTGATAGCTAGACAGCTGAAATTTTCATTGCTGATGTATTTCGGTTGCCGCTATAATAACAAATACCAAAAAACAGAATAAAATAGAGATTTAAGTGGGGCTCCCATACAACAAACGTGATTTTTGACCGAAGTTAAGCAACGTCGGGCGGGGTCAGTACTTGGATGGGTGACCGTTTTTATAGTTAATGGTACGGAACCGTGTGAGTCCGACTCGCACTTGGCCGGTTTTTTATAAAACTTTACGCAGCTTCTCAAGCCTTTTTGGGCGACATACCTACTAAGCGGTCTGTGAAATGCATTTTACGAACAAACAAAAATTAATTTCTGAGCTACACGTGTGGTCTCAAAATCTCGGAAAACAAGAAATAAGAAGGGATTTTTAGAAATTCAACACCTAAGGAGGTTAAAAGGGGAAGTTTTCTTTTACTTAAGCTATAGGAACTTGAAACTTGGTAAAAAGGTATTTAATTAAAATACAATAAAACTACAGCGTTTTTGAAAATGTATACCCTTATTTTATTAATTTTACTAAAATCAAATGTTGAGCGAATATTTAGACAAGTTCTATTAGCGTGCAAATAGACACAACACACAAGTAATCAAGTGCACAAACTATCGCTTTATTATACTGTCGCGGTTGACAGTTGACAGGGTAATCGCGATGAGATATACGATCTGTCAACATGTCTGCGCTTCTATTACTCTGTCACGTGGCGCCATCTTTCTGAAAATTAATTGCCATTTCGTTTAGAGGTTGCCGACCTTCAGGTGTTTCTTGCTATGTAAAATAAAAGGTCTAAAGCAGAAAATCCAATTCAATAAAAAAAACTGCTAGTCTTAAAAAAAAGTTGCGTCTAGTCAACAAATACAAAGGCATTTTAACCGACTTCAAACAATAAGGAGGCTCTCTATTCATGGTCATCTTTTATAGATATTTTTAGCGATCAATTTTTTTTACCATCAGTCTTCCCCGCCTCTTCCCACAAGTTTGGATATAGTAGATTGTTAACCAAGGGACGAAAGGCACTCATTTCTGCCGAGGTATTTTGGCGCTCGAATGCAGTGAGAGCGCCAATAGTCCGAGGCAGAAATGATGCCTTTCACCCGAGTTAAACACTCTACTTTTCATTTCGAATACGAGGAAAGTAAAATGCATGTATTTTTTTTAAAACATGACTAAGTATACATTTTTATAGTATTTCTTGAGGGTACTTTCAATTAACAATTCAGACAAAAGTATCGTTATTTATGGAATGGAGAGTCAAATATCAAAATGAAAAATTTATTACAAATCCATTTAAACTCAAATTTCAATTGCGTATCGTAAAAAAATTAAAAAAGTCGTACTTCGAACGTAAAATGCTCTAGTGCAGACACGTATCATTTTCTGTGCACCTTTTAGAACAACAATGACCCTCTTTCAGAGCATGAGAAATGAAAAAAAGTTTTATTTCTTATACTTTCTGATACGTGATTCCCGTGGAGTTCGTATTTTCATTAATTTAACGATTTAGTTTATTTGTCAGATGCAATCTAAATATAAAACGAGACCTTTACTCGTAGTACCCTAATTCAATCAATCACATTTTGTTTCTTGTAAAATAAAGTGTTTTACTACTACTATTAGTTAAAAATTGTAAGTAGGTAATTAGAAAAAAAACCGGCCAAGTGCGAGTCGGACTGGCATTCCAAGGGTTCCGTACATTAGTAGTAGTAGTAGTAAACTCTTTATTGTACAAATATACATATTAAAAATTACATGGTACAAATAATAAGATGTACAAAGGGGAACTTATATTACATAATTTACACAATGTATTTTTTATGATGTGAAACGTGAGTGAAATGTCTTTAAAAAACCCGTAGGGGTCGGATCAAAAACTAAGTAATTAAGTCCGACTCACGCTTGACTGCACATTTCTAATAGGTTTTCCTGTGATCTATAGATAAAGATCTATTTTGGTATTTTTTTCAAAATTTTAGACCCAGTAGTTTCGGAGATAAAGGGGGGGGTTGGTCATTTTTGCCTATTTTCTTGAATAACTTCTAAACTGTTGGTTATTAGTTATAAAATTATAAAAAATATATATTTGAGATTCTCACAATGAGCTCTTTCATTTGATATGTAACACGATATAGTTTGAAAAACTTTATTATTTAATTTTCTCATTTACCCCCAAAAGTGGCCCCTGTGTTTAAAATTCATTTGTTTTCGTTACATGTCCGTCTTTAAGTCACAAACTTACATATGTATACCAAATTTCAACTTAATTGGTCCAGTAGTTTCAGAGAAAATAGGCTGTGACAGACGGACAGACAAACGGACAGACGCACGAGTGATCCTATAAGGGTTCCGTTTTTTCCTTTTGAGGTACGGAACCCTAAAAAATGAAAATATTATATTGTGACGGATACCTACTAATATTTATTGCAATGTCATCAATTGAAAATATAAACAATTTTCATACCCCAGACTTGCCCAGACTCATTTCACTTATTATTAAATTAATAAACTTAGTAGGAATTCCCCACAAATAAAATATCAACCGAGAAAAAAAGCCACCGATTGACCGATAAAATAGAGTTCCGGTCAAGCGTATATAAAGCATACTTGTGGCGAACACTGGCGCAAGCAATGAACCAATAAGCAAAGCTCGCCAATGGAGCGGCTAGGGTAGGGACGGGCCGGCAATTTGCGGCTTTTTCTCTACGCCTTTTAAAAACCTTTCCCGAACGCAATAGCGACCGAAAGAGTTTTTTGAGTGTATGCTTGTAAAAACGTATGTGGGTGATTCACTGAATGAGGTCCATATGTTGCCGTTTGACGGATTTGGGTTAGTTCCATTAGTTTTCGCCAAGATTTTGGCTTTGGTACCTACAGCGCCAGGCGTGAAGATAAGATGCATGAATGTGCAAAAAATTTAAAAATAGTGTCCTAGAACAGAAAAATGTTACTTTGATCCCTCCTAGCAGGGAAGAAAAGTGCCACTTTGATCCCTCCTAGCAGGAAAGAAAAAGCCCTTTTTGAATTGGTTATGTGAAAACTTTTTTAATTTACAGAATAATAACAGATTTTCACAAAGGGGACATCTATCAATTACATCACACATTTAGGGGAGGGGAGGGCTCAAGAAAATGTGACATTTTGTGACAAGGGGGAAGGGGGATTGAGTCACCGTGGCCAAAGTTATGTGAAAAATTCTTGGATGCCTTTTATCAAATGATTATCTTCAAAATTGAACATAGGTACATGAATCATCAGTACTAAGTATTTTTTTTAGTAAAGGTTTATAAAATTTTGAATGTGGAATCAAATTTAATAAATTACAATATAATGCTTCATGCAAAGCACAGTTGTGATAAGGTAAGGGCACTCCGAACTCAGTATCCTAGGCATTTCACCTCACCAGGTGCCCGTCCCTAGATCACCCCCCACCCATATGGGGGTAGGGGGGCAGTCTGTAAAGTAGGGACTTGTGTGCTCAGGAGCCGAGTTAAGTGCCTGGCTTACCTTCTGCAACGCTAAGTCGGTGATGTTCTTAGTTTGATGTACGACACTTTAGCATAGTCAAATGAGAGAAGTATGCCAAATACAGATCCTGCGAATAAATTTCATCTCAGTTAATAAAAAATAAAATAAAAAATCATACGTACAGGACCTACGTGGTGAGCCCAAAATTCTTTTCGTTGTCTTGTTTCTGACTACTCACACGCTTCTATTTTTGTCTTTTATCAAATAAATAAAAAATAAAAAAACAAGACAACGAAAATAATGTTGACCCGGTGCCTATACAGTTGAGACAGTGACTTGTTTGTACTCTGCTGCATTTTGGTGTTGATAAGGGGATATTGGCAACGTACAAACCCAGTGGGGTAAAATATTTTAAACGAATGCAGCGTGAGCTATGACAGAAATGTAAGACCTAGGAGGCAAGCAGACTGTCACTGTCGAAATTGCATTACAGTCTTATAACTAGTCTAATTGTTTTGAAATAGGTTATGTTGTGTTGTAGACTTGAAAACCAATGAAATAAATTGTATAAAACATTGCCAATTGTCAGTATCGTCATACTCATGCACGAAGCTGTATATATTGGCTAATGTGGAAGCCAGAAGGCATTTTTTATGTAGACCTACTGTTTTATTTCTACTACGACTTGTGCCAAACACTTGAACAGTAGCGTAGCACCTTATTGAATGAGAGTTTAAAATACTTTATGAATATGGAGCGCGCTTGGAAGCAAGGCAATCACATTTTGCTCATGATAGGATGACGAAGGTAATATTTATATTACAGATGAGTTTTTTATGATACTGCTTCTCAACAAGGTGCGCTAGATTTTGAGTTTTTAGTAGTTTTTCATAGATCTCTACAAAGTCACGTGATTTCGTTTTGAGCACGTTCTGTATGGTTCTTGGTGGTCTAAATAAATTGAGCGGCGGTGAGGTGAGTGGCCTATATTTTGCAACACACACACACACACATAGTTAACCTAAGTATATTAGTAACCGGTATATCCGTCAATCCCTTCCCAGAAAAAAAAAAACCTTAAAATGGCTTAGTCGTTTATCGAATAGCTTCAACAATTGGCTTTCCCTTTGAATTGCTTACCCGTTTGACTTAGCTCTAGGAAGGGGTTTCCCTTTCAGAAATACCGCTAAAATGAAAGGGTATCCCCTTCCTAATTCAAAAAAATATTACATCTGTGCTGTCAACACGTTAGACACCCAGTCCTTCACTTTAAACATAAAAAAACAATATTTGATTCTATTTTTACGGAGAGAAAGTTGAAGATGGAATAAGCGTTATAATTTATAATCGATACCCCTTCAAGAGGTTAGCGTTTAACTTTACAAAGCAGAAATTAAAAGGCTGGACTCCTTCCATCTACGCTGTCTTCGCTCAATTCTGCGCATAAAGTGGCAAGACAAAATACCGAACACGGAAGTCCTGCGTCGCGCCAAGATGCCTGGTATCGAGGCACTCATCATCAAACATCAGCTGAGGTGGGGTGGCCACGTCGTGCGCATGGGCAATAACAGATTACCCAAAGCTGTGTTCTATTCCGAGCTCTCTAGCGGAAAAAGGAAACAGGGGGGTCAGTACTTGCGCCATAAAGAAGTCCTCGAGCGTCACCTATCCACTTGCGGTATACCGAGCGATTCCTGGGAGGAAAGCGCGATGTGTAGAACGGCATGGCGCGCAACTGTTCACAAAAGTGTAGAGCAATACGAGCAGCGGCGCTTAGAAGACTTGGATGCTAAGCGCCATCTCCGTAAGACGCGCCCGAAGCCTTCGTACACCTACACCTACAATTCAGCCGGCCAGCTCCATTGCGTACCATGCAATCGCATCTTCAAAACCAAGTTTGGCTTCGCAAGCCACATTAGAGCGTTCCATGTTTCCCATTAAAAACGGTTGGAGTCGCCGTCGTCGGACACGGCGAGGAGGACATTATTATATGATACGAACATGTCAGCTCAAACCATCCAATGGCGACAGGTGCAAGGCATTCCCGCCCTTATCACAACGTGCTAAGTTCTAGATTACCTTGGAACGCGGCCTCGAAGAGCACAGGGTCTTGCGTGGGCAACGCGTGCGCCGCCGCCAGCAGCGCCAGCACGAGCGGCCACCGCATCGCGCTACATGCCATCACCGTCCATCTCCGTCGATATCTGCAATAAACATACACTAACTTAATAATGTTATTCTCATTCATTAAAGGAGACGTAGTATTTGTGCGAAAGAGAAGCGTTTATCCAGTATTTATTTGAGCTAAATTATTATAGTATGCGCCCGAAAGGGGATTCTTCGTAAGTAGGTATATAGTTAGGTACTCGAGCGTGTCAGATTAAATTATGAGTGATATCTTGCTACCAGTGGAGATCTATCTTAACCACTTTTAGCCGTCTGTGTTGGTTGGTGCGCTGTTAAAAAACCGTTCAGTAGATTGTGAATTTGGTAATTTTGGTCGAAGCTAATGGTCTAATTGTGCTATTATCTTAATCTGGCAATTATTACGTGTTTTCTTAATCTGACGTTTACAATGTGAAAGAGCGTACACCCATTTTAAAGGCCGGCAGCGCACTTACACCCCTCTGGTGTTGCGGGTGTCCATCGACGACGGTAATAGCTTACCATCAGGTGTTTCATCTGCTCGTTTGCCTCCTATATCATTAAAAAAAACCGGGTTTGGAACTTGTTGCCGTGGGATTAACCCTTTACTACGTAATATAAAATAAACTAGGTATTAAAAAAAAAAAACACTATTTCAGACAAGTCCATATAAAAAAAAATATTATGCTATAATATAATATTATTATCTAACTTAAACTAAGAGTTGCTTCAGTCGCCATATGACTAGTCTTATATTTATTCTATATTTACTTTTTGTTCTCGCTATGGTGAACGGATGACCAGTAACGAAAAATGGGGCTGTACAGGCTCTCGGAGACGGTCTTAAGTATTCGAGGTATTAAATTTGACAATGAAAATAAAATAAAATATGATAACTGCCGTATAAGGCTTCGGTATGCGATAAGGGCACATATAAATAATACGTACAAATAATTGTCAGATTGAGTATTCGCACAATTATATCATCAACGTGGACCAAACTAAAATCTACTTAACGATTTTTTAGACTACCCACCAACCAAGTCTACTACCAAATTTTATCAAAATCTATCAAAAATAATTCGACAAATACCTATAAATAAAAATAGGCCCTATCCGGTTGGTTTTGAAGTTCTTCTCAACTAAGAAGGTTGACTAGGTACGAGTTTTTGCCTACCTACCAGAAGAAAACCTACCCTAACAGAAGAGAAACGGAATCGAATGATTAGATTATGCAATCCCTAAGTTCGTCATTTTCCAGAAATGGTTTGGAATATTCCTTTGTGATTCAATTGATCAAAAGGTCAACGATCTCATAAAAAAGTAAGAACAAAGAACTTTAGTACAAACATTGGGAAATATACAAAAGTAAAATAATCCTACAATTCTATTGAAATTGACGTTGACTTGTAATCTCCAGACTCCATTATGAAACTCCTTTCTTTGTCACATTTTCGTAACGAGATGGAAAATTTTAATGATAAAATTCAGTGAGTTAGCGATAAAGGGTAGATTCTAGTTTCAAGCGCTAATGAGTGGTCCGGATATCCCGTTAGCGGAGTTAAGTACGAATCCCTGTCGCTTTGACACTAAAATGAGCTAGATATAACAGATGGCGTTATTTCCTTGTGACTATTTTCTAAAAATCCTAATTTTTTTTGGCCGGAGCACCGTGATTACGGCTACATAATAATAAGTACGGAAATAATATGGTTACTGCTTTCAAAACTCAAAAAGCTGTCCTCAAAAAGTTTTGCTAAACACTGTTTATTTACTGGGATTACAATGTTAAAGTACAATAGTTATTTGTGAAACAAGAGAGGAAAGTTGGTTTTTCTTGCGAGTGTTGCGAGTGTTCATGAGCGAAGCTAGTGATTCTACGTTAGAATCTTGAGCGTAGCGAGGGACTCAAAAACACGAGATGTAAAATAACTTTGCTCTCGTGTGACACATATAATTTTCTACCTCAGTAGTGAGAACATATTAAAGGTTAAAATGTATTTCGAATTTGTAATAGACCGGATGGAGTGGCAGTTCCTCTAGTAGCTCAGTAGTAGTAGTCTAGTAGCTCTAAATTAAACAGTTACTTTGTTTCATTCCCTGGAGTGACGAAAGTCGCACTTTCCTCACTCTCTGGAGTGACGAAAGTAGGCTTGTTCGAGCTGCTGAGGTGAAAAACAATATTCTCAACTTAAGATATTTGGCACAGCGACCTTATCAGTAGAAAAAGGCGGAAAATTTAAAAAGTGTAGGCGCGAAGTTGAATAGCTAAGGTATACCGAAACACATGTCGTCAAGCTCACTATACTTATGAACCTATTGAATGAGCTGATGCCTTTACTGATACTGGAAAGCGATTATGTAAACATACTACATACCTATACGAGGCCTGGACGTCAGTGAGATGACGATAACTCATTGCTGGTGTCCTACTTTATTACCTACATATAACATGAGTTTCACATGATTATCCATTTGGTTTCTTGAGCTAATAGTCGCCTCCAACATCCCCTTATAGCGACCCCATTCCGCACACTAAGTTTACCTTAAGTTCATATGATGAGTGGTTACACTTTCGCGTAACTACAATGTGTTCTATAATTCTATATTACCAATATCTTCGGACGAATCCATTCGTATAATTATGATTGAACTTCACTTACATTAGCCATGAACAATTCCCTCGGATCACACTTCACACTGAATACTGATATACGTTATTCACAATCTACAAGAGACACCTCATAATTCTAATAACACCACAAGCAAGTTCTTGAATAGATCCAAAAGAAAATATCACTCTTCCCGTCGATTTGTTCGCACACAACCTACTTTTCATACTGTCGTTCGGGCGTCTACCCTCTTGTCTCCACCCAAAAAATCACAACCACTTAGAAGCGGTTATTTAACTAAAACGTGACTACAAGCGCCATCTACTCCATGACGTTGGCAACTATTAAACTATTCGCGATATTCGCGACAACACAGTTGGGTGTGTCAGTAGAAAAAGGCGCGAAATTGAATAAATTTATTTATTTATGTTATAGGCGTTCCAAAATTGAAACCCTTACCTTGTGACAAATTGTAAGTACAAGTTGCCTAATGCCTTTAGTTAGTCGCACCTGCGAGAAATGTGCATGTGCTGACCGAAAGATAAAAAAACAAGCTCATATTTAATAACGAGTATGACAAAGATGAATGGAATGCGAAAATTAATAAAAAATAACAGATTTCTTCGTAGGTATAGAAATAAATATGCAAGTGTTTTTTGCGCTCCTTATGTAACAGTATAACCCGTCTATTATATAATATTATTGCCTGATAGTGGTGACATCTCAAGCGCCTACTCATTTTCTTAAGCAAAGTCACAGACATATTTAGGTAGGTAGTTACTTAATATGCCCACTTTGTAAATCAATCTTTATTCATGAAAATTTATTCATGTGTCTTTTAAGTAGTAGTAAAATATTTATTTTATGTAGGTAATGCTTGAACGAATGAGAATGAGAACGGTAACGGATACGAATGAGATCCCGCCCTTTTTCTTTTATTATGCTAGTCGCAAGGTTTATTTTCTTAACCTTTTCGAGTTTTTCCAATACAGGGTCACAACGAACGCTATAACACGCAGGCGAGGTCCATCCAACGTCCGACCCTTTACTTAAATCGTCTAGCTCAACTACACTTAAGTACTTTTTATTTCGTATGTACCGACCGACGGTTCGACCGTACGTGACGGCTTGCGTTTGATGTGACAACGGGGTGAAATAGCCTTTACGAAAAGATTTCACTGCTAGATTTTCCCAAGGAAAAATATTGGGGTGCAGTTTTACCGATTGTTTCCGGAAAGTTTGAAAAGCGCTGACTTGGGTACTTTCAGATTCGTACCAATTCCTACTTACAATAGTTGCAATGACGTTATGGAATGGAATGGAACGTTATCTACTTTTAAATGCTCATTGGTTGAGATAAATTAAACGCGAAAATACAACTCCCACAAGTCACCACTCATCAATATGTCAGTGTCAGACTGTCAGTTTCACTTAATCAATATTGAAATGGATATTTGTTCAATTTGTTTGTTACCGCTCTTCAGTTAAACAATATTTCGCCGGAAAAATGAGTTAATTTGGATACGGTTAATAAAATCTTGAATTTGCTTTCCATTAATATAAACTAATATTCAATGTACAATCTTGAGTAAATTTTACGGAACCAGAATGTTTGTCGGGATTCAGATTTTCGTGTTTATATCCGCTCTGTGCTTAGATTTCGTGATGTTACTAAATAACGGCTTGGCCCGGACACCTCCCATGGGCTGGATGTCGTGGGGGTACTACCAATGCGCCGACGACTGTGACAAAAACCCCGAAAAATGTCTCAAGTGAGTTCCACCGGTATTTATTGTTTGTAAACAATGTCTACGAGGTACGGTGCTGCTAATAATTTGAAGAATGTACTTAAATGTAATGTTAGTATTTTGTTTTTAAATCATACGTCTCTCGTATATGTATATGGCTGATAGAGCAGAATAAATGAACTTAACCATGCATAAACTTGATAATCAAAGCCGTAGAAAGCAAGTAATGCCTGTTATCTGATAAGAACAATATAAAAACGACATGGCTGCATGAAAAGTGCATTTTTCTTGTACAGTATCTTATAATCATTTTGTTTAAATTTATGGATTACTTTTTGCATAAGTATTATCTTTTTAAAGGGATATTAATTATTTGCATGCATATTTTCATTAAGTCCATTTTGTTTCTGAACTTATACAACTATAAATATGAAATCGGTACACGGCAGGAAGAAGTTGATAACTCGAGATATTTTATTGAAGAAATTTTAACTTAAAATAGAATTACATAAGGTTCAAACTTCTTCAATTTTTTCCCACCTATTATCAACTTCTTCCCGCCGTGTACGGAAATATCATTATGAACCACTTATAAACTTGCATTTTTAAAACATGACTATTTACAGACAAAGAGGATATAATAGGATAGAGCGGTACTGTCATAGTAAATTTTGTAGCCTCAGTAAATTCACTGCCATCTATCGACACACGATTAAAACTATAAATAAAAATATCAAAAAATGTATGGATAAATAAATTTTTTTATTTGCAATTTGCATTAATTATTTTTATATTATTTTGACCCATGTTCTTTTACTGATATGCATTAAAATTGTTAAATAACAAACGAAACCGTCAACGCTATCTATACGAGAGTAGGCCAAAGGTAGTGGTGCCATCTGATTGAGAATCAAATTTTCTTAATTTTCGAGGCATGTATCCATCTATTACGGAGTTATATCTATCTTTGATACAGAGGTATTACAATAACTGTACAAATACTAAATTAAATTACTAACTAGCTTAAATCTAAAATAGGCCCTCGAAGCATTGTACCAAGGATGCTGACAGCATTTCCTCATTGTATCATAATCCTGATATGTTGTGCGAGGAAGCCGCCAGCTTTTTGGTCACCACTTTCTTATAACCTTTCTTATGTATTTCATCATGTGTTTGAACCTCAGTTTTGACATGTTGATAAAAAGAATGCAATAAATGACAGAAAAATTGGGTCCGGATCCTTATCAAACACAGACAGAAAAACATCACAAAAATATAAAATAAATACTAAAATTTTACATTAATTTACAGTGAACAACTCATCATGTCTGTAGCGGATGCATTATTTAATGAAGGCTATCTGGAGGCGGGGTATGAGTATGTTGTGATCGATGACTGCTGGTCGGAGAGGCTGCGGGACAGCAATGACCGTCTAGTGCCAGATCGAAAAAGATTCCCGAGGGGCATGAAGTTCTTAGCGGACTATGTGAGTTTTTTGCACAGTACTGTACTTTTGAAAAAATGAAGTGGGATACACAATTTATCTCTACTGAGTTGGAAGTTACCCCACAACACTCTTTTCTTTAGCCTGTGTGTATTTCACTACATAGTATAAAATAAAGTCGCTTTCCCCTGTCTGTCCATCCGTCTGTCCCTATGTATGCTTAGATTTTTAAAACTACGCAAAGATATTTTAGATTATAGTCTGTATGATTCGTGACCATAAAATTTGATAATCCAAAAGTTAAGAAAATACATGCAAAAGTGAGCAAAGTTGATCAGGGATTTATGAAGTTTATTAAGAGCATTGACAAGGGGTTAACATAGTGTTCCTGATATTTTATAATTAAATACAGTTTAATATATGTAATATAAGTTTTTATTCATGAGTATGTTGCTGTTGTATTTGTTGTTGAAACAGTTTTTATTTGAGACCGATATCTTGTATTTGTTCACCACCAGGTCCACAAGCTGGGTCTGAAATTCGGTATGTACACCAACGTGGGCGCAGACACGTGCATGCACTACCCAGGCTCGCGCGGACACTTCGAGAATGATGCCCAACAGTTTGCGGAGTGGGATGTGGACTATCTCAAAGTTGATGGCTGCTTTGTGGAAAACACGTATCTTGATACTGGTAATTTAATTACACAAATCAAATTTCATCCATACTAATATTATAAATGCGAAAGTCTGTCTGTCTGTCTGTCTGTGTGTTCCATCTTCACGCTTAAACCGCTGAATCGTTTAGATGAAATTTGGCATAGAGATAGGTTGAGTCCCTGAGAAGGACATAGGATAGTTTTTATCCCGAAAAAGAAAATAAAAAGCGGGGTGGAATTGAGGTAATTAACAAAGTGCCTGCTAATTTGTGTGTATAATATGCTCAAATTTAGATTGCTATGAGATTTTTTCAAGGCGCTATTCTTACCTTAGCTGCAGTTACTAAGTCCACGCAGACGAAGTCGCGGGCAAAAGCTAGTATTTAATAAATTAAGTATATCCTCATTGCAAGCTGCATTGTCACAGAGTGGTTGGTCTTAGTATATGTGCACTGTTCAGTCGCATCCATGCTCAAGGCATTATAGTATTATGTCAGGGGGCATAGCAAAGGTGTCAAACGCGTTAATGAACGCCAATTAAAAAAAATATCAGATTGACAGTTACAAAACAAGCTACATGATCATTTCTGCATTTTTTTTATAGTTAACAATTGTCACTTGCCTTAGTGGCAAATAACCACGTCTTCTTATGATGTTTTTATTTGTTTAAGACCTAATTTTAACACTACTCTTTTTAAGTCTTATTTATTCGTGTACTGATTACAGCATACATAAAGCTTGGTCACTATTTGAATGAGACTGGCAGACCCATGGTGTTCTCCTGCAGTTGGCCTTATTATAAGGAGTACATTCATAAGACTGAGGTGAGTACGAATGTAACATAGGTACTTGTATTATTATTATGTATTTTATTTTCTGTAGTATTATGTATTTTAAGTCTATGCTACTATTAAAAACAGTGTTAAATGATTTCATGGCATTATTTACATAGTCGGCTCATAAGTTCTGTCATATACATAGTATCAAATAAAATCAAAAGTTTAAGTTTATTCCGTATAATTTGTACAGCGTTTGAAAGCTTATAAACTAGAGAATCAAAATGTATAACATTTATTCAAAATGACCGCCATAATTATCTACACAGGCTTGAAGTCTTCGTGGCCAGTCGTCAATGGATTCACGCACCACTTTCATGTCGATATTGGCCACTGCCGTAGCAAGAGATTTTTTCAGCGAGTCTAGATTTGCATGAGGTTTTGAGCACACCTTTTCCTCTAAATACTGCCATATTTTATAGTCTAAAGGATTAAGATCTGGGCTAGAGGAGGGCCAATCTTCATGCCGTATAAAGTCGATTTTATTGGAGGCGAGCCAGGCTTGTGTAGACTTTGCCTTATGGGCTGGAGCAGAGTCCTGCTGGAAAACCCAATGCTGGTTTAGAAACATCGTATGGGATAGTGGTTTCACAATATTAGTCAACACCGTGTCTTGGTACACTTTGGCACTAGTTTTTACTCCTTTCTCACAAAAATGCATACTAGTGACGCCCGCATAAGAAACTCCCAGCCAAACCATCACAGATGAAGGGTGATGACCTCTTTGAATACGGGGAATGCTATTAGACGCTTCTTTACTATTGCGAGCGTACACTCTATCATTTTGTTTATTACAGTTTTCTTCTATGTCAAAAATTTTCTCGTCCGAAAACAGTATACAACGGTGCTTATTTTTAGCGTTCTTCTTCAATAAAGCTTTAGATCTTTTAAGCCTTAAAGCTTTAAGCCGACCATTGAGAAGATGGCCAGTTTTTCGTTTATAAGCACGAAGTCTCAGGTCTTGATTAAGCACTCTTTTCACCGTGTTTTTGCTCAAACCCATCTGGAGGGCCATAACTTTTTGTTTCCTAGCGGGATTTCTGGCAATGCGTGCCCTAATTGCTTGTACAACCGCTGGAGTCCTAGCTGTACGCGGACGACCGCTTCTTTTCTTGTCATTTAAACTAGAGACCTCACTGTATCTTTCTATGGTACGATACACAAATCTTAGAGAGAATTTTAAATTTTCAAGTAGCTTAAAAAATTTAGTCGGCGAGTGACCACAACGATATAGTGCAATTATTGCGGTACGGCTATCTTTAAGCGTCCACTCCATGTTGAAGAAAACAGAAAATTGCAAAATTATACTACTCAAATATTTAATAAAGATTCGAAAATCAAATGCAGAACGGTTTTTGTTTTAGGAGTTCCAAATTTAAATTTTAAAGGCCAGTGACAGAACTTATGAGCCGACTAGGTATATGGATCGATTCTGGTCGTTACAAATGCAAATTCGAGTCACTTGACTGTCATCGCCGTTTTTCCTGAAATTCAATATTATTGCAGTGTGTTTTTAGGCATTTCGTAATGTCGGTTCACTTTACATTTTATGCAGCTTAATAGAGCAAGAAAGATAATGTGTGTGTCGTTAGGGAGGACAATTAATTCGTCACCTTCCTCTGTCATGTCAAGTCATACATTTTTTTTGACAGTGAGAAATTAGCACTTTGTACCACATTTTGTGGCTTAGTGCTCAAAAATTAATCATCAAATCCCGTGTTTCCAGTTCAGCTACGCTCCGATCGCAAAACACTGCAACATGTGGCGCAACTTCCACGACATCTTCATAAACTTCGGCAACGTTGCGTGGATCATAGACAACTATGAGAAAAACAACAGGCTGTACAGGCAGTTCCATAAGCCGGGCCAGTGGAACGATCCTGACATGGTAAGTATAATAAGGCGGGAAAGGGGTTAATCATCAAATCCCGCGTTCTCAGTTCAGCCACAGAATAAATAATAGTACTACCGTACAGAAAGGAAACTTCTTACAAAACCGAAGTTTGACGGCGGTTCAGGGTCGAATCATGCTATCCCTTTCTAATATATGGCACTATCCCTTTCGGCTATTTAGGGTTGTCAAAATTCAGTCATTAACTTACTTATCTGCGGTCGTGCACGCAAAGGGACGTCAAGTTGTGCCAACCCTAATAATTGCTCGGACTTCGGAGCAATGCTGAGCCGAACGGAGCCGAGTTTGCCCGAAGCGAGGAGATTCGCACCCCTGGTTCAGCTACGCGCCTATCGCGCAGCAAGCTGTACAGCATAGAGTAACTTATACTAGAGCGGTACTGTCATAGTAAATTTTGTAACCCCAGTAAATTCACTGCCATCTGTCAACACACTTTAAAACTAAAAATGAAAATTTATAAAAATACGATAGAATGTATTTAAATATAGATAAATGATTTTTTTTGTTTGCATTAATTATTTTTATGATTTTGACCCATGTTCTTTCACTGATATGCGTTAAAATTGTTAAATAACAAACGAAACCGTCAACGCCATCTATACGATTGTAGGCCAAAACTAGTAGCGCCCTCTGAACGAGAATCAAATTTTCTTGATTTTCGAGGCACGTTTTTTCCTTAGACTGTATCCATCTATTACGGAGTTATATCTATCTTTGTGTACAGGCAGGTCCATAAGCCGGGCCAGTGGAACGATCCTGACATAGTAAGCGAAGTGTTAATCTCGTGTATTTTGGATTGTTTAGATAACTATTTTAAATTAAATTAATGTTGTAATAAGCAGAGATGTCTGCTAATGAAATAATAATATGTTAAATTTAAACAAGGTGCCCAATTGCCCACGAAGATCCAGAAGGATTTTAACACTGCGTTCCCGTGGCCAAAATAATAATAAAAAAATTGTATGACAACGCCAATTTTGTAATAACATGTTTGATTTTTGTACGAGTAAATCCCTTGCAATTGGCATGTAAATTAAATTTTATTGGAACCATCACTTTATATTACCTAATTTTTTTTAAAAGGAGTATTTTTACAAAGTGTTCCTATTTAGACACTTTGATGTTTATCGTTTATTTATCAAACAAGAATTTACCTAATGCTGGTAGATATTCACTTTTTTTTTAAGCCAGGCAACGTTTAACATGGTAAGCAATGTTAACTAAGTTTACGGTACCTACGGAAAAACATCTAGTATTTTTTTTAGATAATCCTAGGAAACAATGGCCTGACCGAGAGCCAAAGCCGCATCCAAATGGGCTTGTGGTCGATGTGGTCCGCGCCCCTCCTAATCAGCTGCGACATGAAGAACATCACGCCCTTCGAGAAACAGCTACTTCAGAACATGGACCTGCTGGCCATAGCCCAGGACCCTAGAGGGAAGATGGCCACTGCCTTTAAGGTAATTATTACGATACGAGGAACATCACGCTCTACGAGAAACAGCTTCAGAACCTGGACCTGCTGGCCATAGCCCACAGACTTTGAGTGTAATTTCTGGCGTTTGTATTACATACATGAATACATATAATCACGCCTATTTCCCGGAGGGGTAGACAGAGACCACGAATTTCCACTTGCTACGACTCTGACATACCTGTTTCGCTTCCTTCACTTTCATAACATACCTCATACACGTTCGCCGGTTTAGGGTGCTCTTGGCCTGGCCTTTCTTCAGGATTTCCCCGATTTGATCAAAGTCCGCCGAGGTCTACCCCTTCCAACTCCCGCTTCTACTTCTCCCTTATAAATACCCACCAACCCACCAATTCCTCAACCCACCAACGGAGCGGCAGCTGACGTTCACGAGGGTTCATCATACATAGCCGTTAACCACTATACGAGTTTTCGCCCTTTGGTCATGGAAATCTGTTCCTGGCCCGCGGTCTATAAGCTTTGCCGGAATATTTATACAAATATTTAAGTAAAACTTTAGAAATAAGTCCTTAATGAAGTTGACCGGTCGAAGCATATTACAGATGACGTGGCGCCAGCAGCATAGCTTTTACCTGTCATTGCCAACCCCATTTCTCTTGATAATTTCAGATTCGAGAAAAAGTTACACTGTGGGTCAAACGCCACCTACCAATGAAAGGGGACATCCATTCTTCATATTCTTTCGCACTTGTCAATTTGAGGGGAGACAATCAATATGTCTCTTTCAAGCCTGCCGACTATGGATTGGAAGCGACTGATGTGTATACAATTTTGGTGAGATTATTAAATTATATTTTATAAGTCAAAATGTAACAATTTCTTAAATAGAAAAAACCGGCCAAGTGCGAGTCGGACTCGCGCACCGAGGGTTCCGTACTTTTTAGTATTTGTTGTTATAGCGGCAACAAAAATACATCATCTGTGAAAATTTCAACTCTAGCTATCAAGATTCATGAGATACAGCCTGGTGACAGACAGACGGACAGCGAAGTCTTAGTAATAGGGTCCCGTTTTCACCCTTTGGGTACGGAACCCTAAAAACGTCGCGTGATGTCAGAGTCTCACGGAAGTTTTGTTAGTAATAAAGCCTTAATTAATCTACTAACTTTTTTTGCTATAGACTTACGACACCGAACTTTCTTTTTTCAGGATGTGTTCACGGGCGTTTTCTTAAGAAATGTGACGAGACAGGAGGTCCTAAACGTTTCGGTTTCGCCTCAAGGTATGTTCTTGTTTTTAAACCTTATCGCAAAGACACAAGGCCCACGTATGGTCATTCGAGGTTGTTGTGGTTAGTAAATATATGTATTTATGGACCAGGAAATGAGTTGAATAAAAAAAAAAAATCGCTTAATAATTATGACAACCGATATTTATTCGTAACTTTTCGATATTAGATATTAGTGCTCATGCCTTTAGAGTCTAAATAGGGTATTTGACTGTATTTAAAATAATTTTTTTCACACCATGCATGAAATAAAGCACCAGATAATTATTAGAAAAACATAGTGAGCAGTTATTTTTAAACACAAGTTCTATTTAATAAATCGGATAGAAATATAAAAACCGGCCAAGTGCGCGTGCGAGGCGGACTCGCCCACCGAGGGTACTTTTTAGTATTTGTTGTTATAATGTCTAAAAACAGAATAATATAAATATTTAAATGGGGCTCCCATACAACAAACGTGATTTTTTTGCTGTTTTTTTCCGTAATGGTACGGAACCCTTCGTGCGCGAGTCCGACTCGCACTTGGCCGGTTTTTATATTATACAAGACTGCGCTTAAAAAAACTTCCTAGTGTTTTTTAAGTCCCGAGTCTCCTTTATTGAGTCTTTTTTTAAGCGCAGCTCAAAAAGACTAGTCTCCCAATCATACAAAAACTCTCTGTTCAGTCCGTAGTCGCTTTTCGCTACAACATACGCATTTTACTATGTTATCGGCTACGCTCGTAGCGCGTAGCACACGCTGGCACTGAATGTGTTAATATTACCACGAAAAACCACGTGACTCGGTCGTTCGACCGATGATATAATATCACAGGTACAAAATATTGTACGTCATTGGCCGTATGACTGACGTGTTTTTTTTTTGTTGTTTTAAAATCCGAATTTACTATGGTACATTTTATAGATTGTACAACAGTATTTATTTTTGTTTCAGATATTATTCTGTACACATTCTATCCGCTATGAAGGTGAGGCGTAGTAAACAAAGCTAAAGGCTTGGTGGTAGTGACAGCTATCTACCTCTCTCGCGCGAATGATGGTCCCTATGAGTTCCTTCGAGTTTCTTTGGTTGGGCTTATAAAAAAAAAAATAACGAATATGTTTTTACCGTATTTTTGTTACATTTCTAAATAAATTAATGTACTAAACTTCCAAATAATGTCTAAAACATTTTACGTGACAGCAACTTCATATAAAATTTGACAGTCATAGGGACCAATTAAAGAATAAGAATAAAGATCATTTATTTTCAGCTAAAGGTTACAGACATTCCAGGGGTCTCCGCACTAGGCAGTGCCTGTATCGCGGGGAACCAATTATAATTTAAATATCAGACGTTGTTACAATTAAAAACTATCATTTAGTAAGAAACTACTAACTACAAACTACAAACTACTAACTACAAATTCGATGCGAAAGTTAAAAGGTGTCAAATCTGTCTTCAGTTAATTTCTGTTGTACAATATGGGCCTCTAGCTCGGTTACCTTTTTCTAGTAGACTGAAATACACTTAGTAATTGTCAAATTCGCAAATTATTATTTATTTCCTTTATTTATTTTTAGTCTTAGGCTAGGCTTTTTACAATATGAGTATAAAAGTAAAATATAAAAACACTTACAAAACATTACAAAATTATATAAACACATTATAAAAAACCTAACCTAGGGTGCCGCCGGCAGCGGGGCAGGGCCCAAGCTGCCGGTGGTCAGGGCCGCAGAGAGAGGAATATATTTATTTTATTATTAGGTACGTAAAGATTTTTCTCGTTTATTATCTTTATCGGGTTGCGTAAATGTTATGTCCGTCCAAAATGAAATTATATTGTAACTCTAATATTAGGTTAAGTTCGTTTTTTCATTTTAGCAGTCGCAAAAACCTATTTATTTAAAATACTCGTACCTACGTACTTTTGTTAAAATAAGTGGTACTATCCTAAACCTTCTTTGATTTATGTTTCGCAATTTTGTTTTTTATTTCGTGTTTGGATTATTTTGTCATGTGATGACATTTATTTATTTATTAAAACATGCGTTAAACGCGGACTGGTACATACATACTAAAAATGTGCTCAATTTTTTTGTGATATTAAAAGAAATAATATAATATACTTCTTATGGTTTACTTATTTTAAGTTTAGTCAAAATCCTTCTAGAAAACAATGTATCTAATTTAAAAACATTCAATCAATTTTCAATTTTATTATGATTGTACCTGCACTCAACCCAATTGCAAACTTTTACAATAAGATGTCTTTGAAGCAAACCTTTCTGTTAAACTGAACTTATTTCTTAAACAGAAATGAATGACAGATAGAGACAAATGATTTTCAACAACCTATTAAATTCGGCAAACGTTTATGAATAACACTATTACTTTTTAAAGTTTCCCCTCTGGGTTGGAAGGTTAGATGGCAGTCGCTGTCGTAAAAACTAGTGCCTACGTCAATTCTTTGGATTAGTTGTCGAGCGGACCCCAGGCTCCCATGATCCGTGGCCGTATGCCGGGATAACTCGATGAAAAAGAAGAAGAAAAGTTTTTAAAGTGCCCATACAGTCTTCTGTATTAAAAATTCCTTACTATTTTCAAGTTCCGTAATAGTAAAATGTCGCCCAGGAGAACCGTAGCAGCGTAAGACACGGTTCCATTTTCTCCAGACACCAGTTAATTACGACTCTAATTGTGCCATTCTTTTCCGCGACAAGACTGTTCCTTCCAACGCATGTTCAGCATATCGCTTTAAGGACCAGTGTAAGTTTGAGCTTCAGTTATGCTTAGTGGTTGAAGTTCTCGAGCTTTTGCTTATATTGGATAGTTGAGATGAATAATCGCTAGCACTTTTCATTAGGAATAATGCACAGCTCATTTTTTAAGGTAAAAGGCGTATAACATTCCAGTAATGGTGCAGTTAGGATTTTTCGTATATGAGAACTAGATTTCAGCTCATTACTTATGCGAAAACTCGGAATAGTCTGGTTATAACTGCGTTTTATAAATCCTGGGGATTTGTATACAATTTCGGCAACTATAACCACAAATATTCTGGTATTAGTGGTTATTTAGCAGATTTTGTAGGTACAGTGAAAGAAATAGTTGCCCGAATTCAGTGTGTAGGTATACAGGTTTAATAAGGTATGGATGGATGGACCACGAGTCCTAGGGTCTACATATTTGGTTAGGCCGTAACCGTGACAGGATGATATTTGTATTATCTCAGTTCGAAAATTGAATTCTAATACAATAAATATCTGCCCCTTAAAGTACCTACCTATGTAATTACATACCAATAAAACACGTCAGAAAAGCGGCTACTTATATCTATAAGTAACTTGTTGGTGTACACAACTTGAATTTTGACGTAAGTTTACAGAAATCTGTATACAGCAGTACTAGATTGAATCTTATCTAGCGATATCTACACTTTATCCCCAAGTTTATTCAATGATTGGACGCATTTCTTGAAGGCTCCCAGGCTTCAATAAACCTCCTTCACTACCTCGGCGCGATCCCGTAGAATCCAGACGTTAAATTCTCGGAGAAAAATGGCGGAACTCCGACATTTGCGGGCATTCTTCGGTAATAAATGTTGGCGATGTGGGGCTAAGATGGTTGTAGGTAACTTGAGGACGTATTCGAAAACGCGTCGACTGAATTTTGATTGGTCATATTTGTTTTAGTGCCCCATTTTCGTCCGACAAACAAATAGTAAACGATTGTAACGATCTCCTAGCCCAGGCGGTAGTGACCCTGCCCACGAAGCAGGGGGTCCCGGGTTCGAATTCTGGTAAGGGCATTTAGTCAGGCTGCTGATGTACTTTTTAATTAATTAATGTTGCTATCAATTTTCATGTTACTAATCAATACCTACCTACTATATTGGCACCGCCTTCGAAAACTAAGTCATTACCCGGATGGTTATTAATTTGCTTATAATTAGGTATTAATTACTTTTTGGCAGAAATTTGCTTTACGACGGGATAGGGACTGGACAAGGATAGGGTGTGGGGTATATAAAAAAAAATTGTGCTTTTCAGTGGGTTGGTTTTTTGAAGACGGTTCCCTTTTTCAAAAAAAGAATTGAAATTAAATTATTACAGTTTTTACCCTTTTTTTGGTTTTTTTTTTGTTTTTTAGTTTTCTCTGTTGTTTTTTCCATCCAGGGAATTAGCGGATTTTATAAAGGGTCATTCATATCCCGTACGGTCCACGCGCGATTCAATTAACACAAACGAGTGCTCGACGCTCCATCCGACGTAATATGGACCCTCCTGCACTTGAAATACGATTGAAAGCGGCACGGTGCAGTTGAAATGAGAATGTTGGCGGTATTTCGCTTTGAATACATTGTATTCAGCAGGTAAGTAGAAATACCTACATAAAGGACTACAATGGCGTTCCAATGGACAGCAAAATGGTTTCAGCGAACTTATTTAACCTTTTCGACGCCGTGTAAAACAAAAGCTGTCATCCAGACGCCACGTTACTGAAGTGTCAAAACTGAAATTGAACTTTATGCATACATATGGTCTATGTTGCTCTGTGGTCTATGACCGATTAATCGGTCTTTGGAGTTGAACCTACGGTGCGTATATATCGGTCATTAGCGTCCAAAAGATTAATTTTGGTATAAACAAGCTCTAATGACGCTTGAGTGCTAACTTTAGGTCCTTAGGTCTACCCTGACGCCTACGAAGCTCGAGGTTTTGGGTTCGAATCTCGGTAATGATATTTTTTTATGTGATCAGCACGGATATGGATATTACTTACCTTATTAATATCTATAAGTATTCTATTTACATGTATTTACTGAACTGGCTCGTGCCAATATATTATTATATCGGTGACGTGGTTTTATTAGCTGAACTAGGTGGCGCTAGCACCTCACCAGGCATAACAACCATATCCTCCTGCACGGCCCGGATGGTACACATAGTACAGAGGCGCCATGTCTTGATTCTTTGTTAATTTGACAGTTAAAATTAAGTTAGCAAATTTTGAAACCCGGTCGTCAGGAGGTTAAGTCACATTGCTAAGTACTGACAAATTTCGCTGATTAGCGAACTTCCATGCCCCGATTCGCGCACGAGTGTGGAGGGGGCTAAGTTGCAGTCGGGTTGCAGTCCGTCTGTACCGGCCCTAACGTTCCTCATATAATCCATTTGACGACCGCAGCCAAACATGTGCTCAGTAAACAGGTGACGTGACAAATCAAACACCAGTGATGGATCGCCGAGGGGTGTGTGCCGTGTATGTACAGACAGCCATTTACATGTATACAAATAGTCGCCTTATTACTTCGGATTAAGGTGCATAAATGTATACGTAATTATGATTAGAAAAATATATACATCTTTATGATTATGTGCAGTCTTTTGAGGATAATGGGTTATTTTATTTCCAATTGCGACGTTGGGTAATGCCAGTAGTTGTAATAGAGGGTTTCACAGAAAAGTGTTGTAGAATCATTTTCTTAGAGTTTGTCCCCGCTTATTGTCACGGCTCAAGGGGGCCTGGGGTCCGTTTGGAAACTAATCCCAAGAATTGGCGTAGGCACTAGATTTTAAGCAAGCGACTGCCACTTTCCAACCCAGAGGAGAAACTGGGCCTCAGTCGGATTAGTCCGGTTTCCTTACAATGTTTTCTTTCAGCGAAAAGCGATTGGTAAATAATTAATGATACCAAAGAGAATAGCAGATCCCGCATTAAGTGGGCAAATTTTAGAATTGAAGAAAAGTAGGGTTACAAAAAGCGACACGGCTTCAGAAGTATCATACACATACAAGGTACATAATGTGACACATGATAAGTATGTGAGTGAAAATAATTTGTCCAACACGAAACATGACCATTACACTGATTGCTATCAGACCTAGCCTAAGTTGACAAATCTACTTTAAAATACTTCGTCTAGACCAATTTGAACCATTAACGGCACGCGATGGCTATTCAGAACTTAATATTTAAGTATGTAGTTAAATTTTATGACCACTTTGTTCAAAAAAACGATTAGCGCCACTTGCACCACTACTAACCCGGGGTTAAGCGGTTAACCCGGTGACAAATTGTACTGTTAACCATGGTAACTCCAGGTTTAACCGGTTAAGCCCGCCGGGTTAGTGGGATGGTGCAAGTGATAGCGCTAAAAGATGTTAAACATATTTTCTGCCATGCAGCGCAAGCTACGCGCTAAGCGTAGCCGATTACACGATTTTCCCCGTTTGTAGCGAAAAGCTCGTATTACGAAAAGAGAACACGCCGAGCGGGTCGCTGGCAGTAAATGTGTTAAGAGTGTTATGACGGCGGTCAATGCGATTGTGCGAGCGGGACATCTATTTATTTGAAGTTATTATGTATGTTAGAAATAGCTTATCTTTGTTTAAACGCGTCGAGGTATCTGGCATAAACATTAGAACTACAGGTCGATTACGAACAGTTCCACGTCGCATGGCACTTGCAGCAAAGAACCCGCGTGTCATCGGTCCGACTTATTATGAGCGATTACCTGCAGAAATAAGGACGGAACCATCCGATACAACATTCAAGCGTCGATTGAGAAACTTTTTACTGGACAACCCATTATATTCAATAAGTGAATTTTTTGACATAACTGTATAATTTATAATCGCATACCATTTTTGACATTTTCCTTGTTTATTATTGTTACTATTTGACGATCCTCCTCAGGGGAAAATTTTCATATAATGTATAATTAATGAAATTTATATTGGATTATTTTGCTATTATTTAAATTTATTTCTGACGATCACAATTTAGATTCTTATAAATTGACATTTATGTAATTTGTACTGTAATCATATGTTGTGAAATAAATATATCTAATCTAATCTATATAATTATGCACGTCCGATAGAGATAGGAACAGGCGGGTCGATGTACGAAGTTTTCTGTGCTTAACGTCCTTACTTTACTTTCATTGTAGTTCCGTTTATGTGATGGTACGACGGTACCATCGTCTTCACAGTTAGGCTACCTTTCCACTGAGGCGGAGATGAGAGGAGACGTGCGGGAACCAACCAATAGCATTGGTTGTCTTAGACCTTAATATGCAAAAATATAGACTACCAATGGTCTAAGAGAGTTAACAGTCTATTAATTTACTTCTCACTGTACAGGACCTAATATTAAACAAACAACAGGGAACAGCTTCAAGCGACACCGGGAAGGGAAGGGAGTCGGCATTCGCACTATTTCCCCTCTGCCGAAGCAAGCAGTTGGGCATGTGCCCAACTGGGCATAGCGCGGTGCGTGTTGTTGTGACTTTGTACACAATAATTTTTAAGAAAAAAAAACCGACTTCAATGGGGGCCGCTGAAAGTTCACTTATTGTTGACTCTTAGATTTCAGACAATGAAATGAAAACGACAGCATCTTTTGCCTAATTATGTAGAAAAGGAGGTAAAACCACCCACTGTTCTAGTAGCATTTCGTTTTTGTAAGGGTCGCAGTTCTAACCTAACCTATTTTTCTGATAGCATTTCGTTTCTGTAAGGGTCACATTTTTTTTTTTTTTTTTAACCCAGGGGAAATCCGTTAGGGATCCCACCCGGCCCGGGAGAGGCCGAGTGGGTATGTCCGACTCGCACGGACTAAAACCCCTGGGGTGTTCCGACGCTCGCTTTTTGGGCGGGGTTACGGGAACAACTTTGCAGACTTCCGAGACCCCGCCGGCGTTGCCCTTGCGGGCCCATCAATTTGGGGCTGCTGCAGCAGCCTACTCCGCGGAAGGCACCTCGGAACACTTGAGGGCCTTCCAGCTCGGAAACCTCTTCAGGCTAGTGATGGGGCTCCCGACCCATCACTCACAGGTTCTGTCACTCGCAGATTCTGTCACGCAGTTTCTGTTAGGGTGGCAGCATTCGGGCTGCGAAGGCTCTTCGCCGCCTGCCTGGCCTCCTTCGGCGCTGAGGGAGCGAGTTGGCGTCGTCCTCGCGCATTCGTTCAGCGGCCTCCCTTTGCGTCAGGACGGTGACGCTAAAGTTCTTTCTGTAAGGGTCACAGCTCTAACCTAACCTAACCTACTTTTCTGATAGCAGTTCTGTTCTGTGAGAATCGCAGTTCAAAACCCACCCACCCACCTAACCCACTTTTCTAGTAGCATTTCCGGGTCCGGGTCTGGGTCCGGATCCGAGTCCGGGTCCATTTCCAGACCCGGGTCCGGGTCCGAGTCCGGGTCCAAGTTTGGGTCTGGGTCCATAAGGAAGAAAACAAATCGCCAAACGTGAACTATGTGTCATTGAAGAGTTCCATTCTGATCATCATCAGCAGTTCCACTTCATCAAATATCACTTTTTTAATGTAAATGCTGGATTTGTTGATGAAAATACAAAAATCCTTTCACATTTGAGGAGTTCCCTCGATTCCTCGTGGGTCTCATCATCAGAACTTTTAACAAAAGCGGGACCAATTTGTATGTATATACTTACAATCAAAAAAAGAATTTTCAAAATCGGTCCAGAAATGACGGAGTTATGGAGTAACAAACATAAAAGAAAAAAAAACATACAACCGAATTGATTTGAAATCTTGAAGTCGGTTAAAAAGAGATCGAGGTGTGTAATATTTGTCTTTGACGCGTGTCATTTTCTAAGTATTTGTGTCGTCATTACAAATTGGATTTTGTATGTAGTGAGTGAGAAGTGCACACACGTTTCCCCCCGCAAAAAATGGCAAAATAATTTGTACGGTAAGATATCGCTTGGGCTCCTCCCTTCCGACGTGTCGGAAGCCATACACAGCTTCGAGCAACACAGTTGCTCGAAGGGGTACAGTCTAAAACATACCAACTTAGTACGACAGCTTTGTTAACGACACCATTGGGAACCATTCCTTAATGAACGTCCACGGAATTAACATGTCATAATAATTGATACTAACAACGTTGTACCCACTTTAGAATATACAAAAGTCAAGAGATAATTGTTTATACCTTTCCGGAAGTCGAATTTGGCAAAGTATTTAAACTGAAATAGAATTTCTCGAGTGTATGCAGCCTTTGAAAGGCGCCTATACATATGGTGCAGTCGCCATCAGATAGATCGGAGCGGCCAAGGTGCTCACAAATATCTGAACTCGCCTCTATTCTCAAGGCGTCAGAGTGCGTGTTTAGATACATTTGAACAACTCCGCTGTTCCGCTATATCTGACGGCGTATGTACCTATCTAGTGTGAAGGCTTAAAATTACAAAATCAAAATATTTAATAATTTTATTTCTATTCAAAGTATTCTCGTAACCAGTAACCAAGTCATTTTCAGTAAACAAATCTCCAAAGTTTTGTGGCTTTACTTTCTTGTTTGGCAAAATAGATATCATATGACCCAGGAATTATCAACGATATAAAACTCAATGCATAAAATTAAAGGAAAAGTGAGAAAATTCACTGTCTCGGGGTGTCATCAGAACCCCTATTATAGTGTAAATTTCATTAGATAGCGTGACGGCCTTAATACGTAATTGATATAAAATTGAAATTCACCCATTGTATAAATTGGCGTCCTACTATGATTATGGTAAACTGGCACTAAATTATGCATGACCGATTAGAGCCTAGCTTAGCAAGCACTTGACTTTGTAAGTAGCACTAGACCGATTTAATGATACTAACTTATGCAGGTGGTATAAATATGTAGCATAGCAAGGGTGGTTAGACTAGAGGCTGCATTCGGTCGATAAAAGTCTCAACTTGATTGTCAAATCAAAATCAAATCATGTTGATGATTATCAATTGAGTTGCATATCTTCAAACTCTGATACGAGTAAATCCAACTGCCAGATTTTGGTATTAAGTAAATAAATATTGTTTTTTGATGCAAGTTTTGTTAACTTTAATTAGCGTAGTCGTCAATTTTTACTTCCGTAAGTCGATTCGAGGGAACTTACAGTTAAACTTACATTTTTGTCTATTAATAATACTGACGAATTTATAGAACCATTAATTATAATATAATGCATTGTCACCATAAAACGTATGACGGCGGCCGCGTATAGCCTACAATTAAAAACCAAATATAGCTCGTCAATCTGCTGTCGCGGGGCGAGGTAATTCGAATCGGGGCGGGGCGGTGCGTGGCCGTTCTGTACTTCTGTATAGGTGATTTGAGCTGGGTGAACAGAGTCAACTACAGGATGATAATAACTACTTACTATTACTTCTGTGGTATAGCGTCATCACGCACACGCATATATGCACTTCATAAACAGGTAACTTTACTGATCTAAATATTTTTAAAAAGACAAAATTTGTCTTTTGCACACAGTTTGCACACATATAATGACAACATAATATAAGACATATTATAATTCGATATCTAAATTAAACCCAATAATTCACACGTAAAAACATCCCCAATATGTGGCCGATGCACTCAGATATTAGTGCTACTAAAGTTGTCTGGAAGAGATCGCTCTTTAGCGATAAGACTGTTGTCTGCCTCTACATTTAATCAATTGTTTTTTTTTGTTCTCTTTTGTATGTTTTTACTGAGGTGTGCCAATAAAGAGTATTCTATTCTACTATCAGCGGATTGGAAAATGTAATCAGGAAAGTGTTGAAATAACCCATCGTTACGTGACTGGGAACTCTAAAACTAGGGATTTACCACTTCGGGAATTTCTCTCTGACAATAAAATTCCCGAGTTTACGGTACTTTTGGAGCGAAATTCCAAGACTTCTGTTACACTTCAACTCAGAGGAATGGTAAAAGATAAGGGTACGAATGACTGAACTTTTTAATCTCTGCGCGCAGTTGTTGGCTTCTTGACCACACACATTGACTATGAGATCTACACAACGCGTTACTATATGTATATAGATGTGTCCCGCCGAGTTTCTTGCCGGTCCCATATTGGGATACCCTCCTACAATTTAAGAGGAAATCCCAATATGGGATGGGACCTAAATCTTCTGTCAGGGGTGTAGGGTTAGAGCCGGCGTAGCTATATCGCGTATATCTTTACTTGAAAAGATTTGTTATGTATAACCAGCCTTATGAACCGATTTTCCATGTATAAGCAGCCTTAAAGTTTATAGTTTATTATGGTTCGTTATTTTTGTATTTGGGTACTTTTTGCACATTGTGGTTTTTCCTCAGTCACCCGTTGACCACGAACGTTGTAAAGGGTTCAAAACGTCGGGATGTATTATAAATTCAATATACGCGATATAATCCAAATTCATAGTTTTGCTTCTTAAATAGGTAAATGAAATTTGAAAATTACACTCAAAGGCCTTTGAGTTACGAGTACCTAGTCGTAGTTTTGTTCTACGTATGGTTTAAAATTTGCAAGCTTAATTTGAGCTTTTCTAAAGTTTAATTGACCTGTGATTCCGCAATTATTTACATATAGGGTCGGGTGACAATCAACCGTTGTGTAATCAAGGAAGGAGAACTGATGACAAATCAATGCAATGGAAGTTAGTGCTATATTTACTTGCATGTACTACGGACAGTAACTTTATTCTTGCAACACTTTTTCACTTAACTACTGAATTGATTTCGTTAGGGATGATCCCCATTGAGAGAGAGGGGAAATGAAACAGACCGAATCCCAATCGGAATATAAAATATTTATTTCTATACCTATGAAGAAATCAGTTATTTTTGATTATTTTTTGCATTCCATTCGTATTTATCATACTCGTTGTTAAACATGAGCTTGTCTCTTTCTCTTTCGGTGAGCGGGAGCTCGTTAGCACGTGCACATTTCTCGCTTGCGACTAAAGGCAACTTGTACAATTTGTCACAAGGTAAGCGCATCAATTTTGGAACGCCTATAACATATATTTACGGTTAATAAATCATTGACACTAAATAAAAATGTCACATGTAATAGACGGAATGCAGCATAGATACTCAGTTAAAGACGAGCTAAAAACAGCCAAGTAACGAGACAACTCGAACTCGTCTGAAGTACACTCGACTGACAAATGCAGCCAACCTTTACAGAACTGAAATATAAACTTTATTTCCTTACTGTTAACGCCTACTTTGCAGTGCAGGACAATAGTCTGGATTTTAACAGGATTTTCTGGATTGGCAGGGGCGTAAGTGGCTCCTTTGATATACGAACGAATGTGCGTGTGTGTTTCGTTGGCGAAAAGGCTCAGTCTTTGGCTGGCTGCGGTCTGGAGTGGATGTCTTCGCTTTGCTTTTAAAGTGTCGAGTCTGCAAATTATAGGATACAGTTGTGGCAGTTTTAAAGGGGGATAGCATGGTTTCTTCTTGCTACGATCTTGTGATCCATCTTCATTTTTTGCTACGTTTAATCTCGTACTGCGCTAGTGGCTAAATAGTTCTAGTCTCTCTTAAGGATCGAATTATAGTTTCTTATTTTATATCCAGAATACTCTTCAGATTTAATGCCAGCGCGAGCTACGAGCGTAACATGGGAAAGACAGTATGTAGTGAAAAGCGACTACGAACCTCTTCCGCCTAGCGGGTCGCTGGCAGTGAATGCGTAAAGAAACGGCAAACACCTCTTTAACTTATAAATTTTAATAGGATACTTATATTTGTATGACTATAACTGACCCTGACTCTCAGGGTAAAACTATTTGACGCGTAAAGTAAACCAACGATCGATGCAACTGAAGATACAATTAACTAGTCGCTGGAGAGGTCCTTGGGGGAGATCTTTGTTCAAAAGTGAAAATCGTTTGGCTATTGTGCTGAGCTAAGAAAAATAGTGCTAGCATAAACGTCAAGGGCCTGACACTCTTTGATAGAGAAAGATAGTCTTATTGCGATTCCTATAAGAGGAAAGAAAAAAATAGTGCCATGCTTTGTCCTTATCACCGATCGGGTTTTTTTTTCATGGTCGGGTTATGGCAGCATAGGTAGGCGATGGCGAAATACCGAAATTTATAAGAGTAAAAGAGAAAAAGGATTATGCTGCCATACATTAACCTGTCAATACATGAATATGTCTTTCTCTTACCTCAGGTCGCTCGGTTTCATGTCTATAACTAATATACTATGTCTATGATAAACGTGCATTACATGACATGCACCGTCAAACTACTCTGTCACGTCTACGTGACGTCAGAAATGGATGGCTCTATACATTTGTGCATTACCTGTAATGCACGGACGTATCGATCCATGTCATTAGTGAAAGCGAGGGACAGTAAAAGTGTTAAAATACTTAAAATTGATCAAGTCTATCGAGAATTTATTTTGTTACCTTTGTTTCCGACGTTTCGACGCCGGTTACACTGGTCGTATTCGCGATAGACCCGATAAAATTATGTTTTCAAACGCGAAAGTTATAAATAACATAAATAAGTCAGATATTTATACTATTATGAACGATTTTAACTTAACAGTAGTTTAAACGTACCTATCCTCAGTTGGTAACTATGTGTGTAACAGAATTGCCGGCACACACGAAGTCGGATAAAGGTTCGATCAAAGTTATGCCGAAGGCAAATTTGAGTATATAGCGCCCGAATCAACCGAGAGGAACTTGACTCACACTAAACTGCTACTACGAATAGTCGAAAGATTTGAAAGAGAAAGGAAGACTAGCAGTAAATAGGCAGAAAAATGACCTCTGTCAAAAAATCAAAGGCGCCTGAGAGTTAGAGGTTTTTCACTTTTCGAACAGCTGGGCTTAGTGCAACCCACCCTAAGTGTTGGAAGACTATCTGTTACAATTGCTAGATGGATAGACAATCATACTCATGTCATTCATATCGGAAAGTCAAACATAAAGCATACTACTTCCACTACTTCTAATACTTTCCTCCGCGGCTCAGGCCGCGTGGGAATCTGTGTAATTTCCCCTACCTACTTCTCTAAAAACGATGACATAATCAATTACCACGAAGATAAAGGTGCATTGTCAATCAACAAGAACTAAATCCAAGTTTGCAGCGTTGAGAGAATCGTTCCAGCAATTAAACCCTTGGTAGCGGCTTGTCAAGTTGCCAACTCGCTCGACCCGGAGAGATTGTTCGATTCACACAATCGACATATCGAACCTCGTATTATTCGAACATGCGAGAACTTCCTGTTGAGGCAACTTAGTTGAGTGAAGACAATTATAAGCTTCCAGTGATGTAGTTGCTAACGATAACTTTACTGCAGAGACTCATTATGCCATACTCGTAGGCAAATTGAATATTCGACTATGAGGTAAATTGATAATAATTAGCATCAGTAACTATAGGTGCGAGATGTTTAAACGCTGTTGTTCTCTTAACAATAAAGTCGTGCCAAGATAATGTACATAGATTTATAATATCTATTCTCTACATGCACTATGTTGAAAAGGATTGAGGGTAATTAAAAACATGGTTTAGGAGCGGTAATTAGGAAGGTCATTTATATTTAACTGAATAACTAACTAAAACCACATGCCCATTAACATATTTGGTAAGTGAGCAGTTATTATTTATCAAATAAGCTTCCAGAATTAGGGTGTATAGCAACGTCAAATCGCACTAGCAATGTAGTCAATGTTTAGGAGATTTCACTATTCCAAACTTTCCCTTCCAGCAAACATCGAATTTTATTTTAGGATTTACAAGGGTCTTGCAAAGCATGCCCACGGGACTATGTCACTTTAACCGTTGTTCCGCTACCTGTCTGTCCAGATTTCAGTCTACCTGTATATTTTCAAAGCTAATTTTATATCAGTAGGTAAAATACTCGTAACAAAACACTTCTCTTAGGTCATAGACCGTAGACTGTTTAAGATAAAATGCACAAGTAAAAGTAAAACTAATACATAAATTAATATGTATCATACATCAAACACAGTAAAGCAATCTAAAAGTCTAGGTAACACAGGTAACATACAGTCCATTTTTGCTTATCCTATCTGTGACCACAACTAGCTAGGCTAATACTAAATTGGATTTTATTATAAAAGAACCAAGCCCTCCTCCGTGTATAGAAGAGTTTATTCGCAATTGCGGCTAAACTAAACAGTGATCTACGTCCTAAGAATTAAGGTTGGCTTTAGTCCATGTAGCTATCAGTAAATTACTTCAAGACTAAATAGAATTCTATTTACTTAGCCTTTAGGTTATTTTTCGTATGATTGGCGTTAGTTAGTCGGTCCACGTCCGAGCCACGTTGGTGACTACACTTGTTAAGTTGCGAACGTTATTAGATGATAGGATTATGCTGCGGCTTTGGCTGTCTGATGTTTGTTGAGATTTAGCCTGACGCTCGCTGAATAAATGACAAAGAAAAAGTAGAAAAAGAAAGTTGTGAGACTTTACCGGGTAAGTATACAGATATTGCCTAACGAACAATGCGGCGGTAACCGGGTCATATTCTGTCTGCAACTAGTGTCCGACCGAAAAATGATTTTTATGCCGAAACGGAAACCGAAAATTTGACCGGAAGCAACCGAAAATACAGTTTTAGCGCGGGCAAAAGGTTCGGCAGTTTTTTGGCCGAAACCGAACCTTCGGCCGAAACATGATTTTTATGCCGAAACCTGCTGAAACCGAAACTTCGGTCGGACACAATCTGCAACTTTGACAATATGAAATACCTGTACCCGTACCATGAGTCACTGACAGTGTCAAAACTGACATATACGCTAGCGTCTACGTAATTTACTTTCTATACATCTCGCTCGCACTAACATGCGTGTACGAGCGAGATGCATGGAAAGTAAGTTACGTTCTCGATAGCGTTTATGTCAGTGCCAAACTGGACACTGGCGGTAGCCACACTGGTGTTAGCCACACTGGTGTTCTGCCTTTTCGTAGAAGTTTCAATGTCCAAATTTCACTTGCCAACCAACGTAACCGAACCCCCGAACCCCTTCATACCTAAGTCTATGTACCTACCTTAGAACTAAGTATAATACCCTTCTTAAGAATTCTGAATCCACTCCCGCAGCGTCGGATAGTGAATTACAACCCATACATCACCTGTCGGCCATTCGACAAGCACAAGAAGGGTGAGCATCAAAAATGAGAGAGGTAAAAATCTAACTTTAAGAACGCCAATAGCAACTCACTGCATAAGATTTTTCAAGACGTCCGAATGATAGGAAGAGATCTTAAATATTTCTCATTATACCAATGGGAACTTATTGGAATTTTCTTCAACTTTTCCCGTGTTCATAAAAAATCCCATTTTAGTCACTCCCGCGAATATTTAGAGAGGGCGAGGGGACACATTTTTTTCTTTCGGAGCGATTATTTCCGAAAATATTAATAAAATATTAATTTTATCAAAAAATGTTTTGAAAGCCCTTACAACGATACCCCACATTAGGGTTTATGCGAAAAAAATATTACACCCCCACTTTACAATTTTTTTTAATTTAATAAAATTAGAATACTTACTTACTACGACTTTGTTGGATTTATTGATTTATATATCCATGCCAAATTACAGATTTCTTGCACTAACGATCATGGAGCAAAGCCTCGGACAGACAGACGGACAGACATTATGGCGAAACTATAAGGGTTGCTACGTTGCTAGTTTATTACGGAACCCTAAAAAAGGGAGTCTGCTCTTTGCAGAAGGTCGGCAATATCGGTTTATTCTTGATACCTATTTACGTAATGGTTTTGTGGAAAGGCTCTGTTAATTTGAGGAATATCCTGTAATGTAACACTGTCTAACTTAGGCAAGGTCAAGGAAAGACCTTATTGGAGATAAACCAACCACGCAAAAAGTATCGAATTTTGTTGGGTTTGTGTGTGTGTCCGTCTGTAATATAACTTTAAACACAACAAGCGTAGGTGCTTTGAGGGGTCCACAGTTTAAAATGGTTTGTCTATACGTACATCAAATATGGGATATTTTCTATGAAAAGGGACCTTATTGTCGATGGCGCTTACGCCGCACAGCGTCGCGCGGCATTGTATTTATATCGGAGCATTGTTAATAATGGCGTAAGCGCCATCGACAGTAAGGTCCCTTTTTATAGGAATTACCACATATTAACTTTTGAAAGGAAGATAAAATATGTAATATATGTATTTAAATAAATAATTTGGCCAAAATAAAATCTAAACGGAAATAAGTAGGTACTGAACTCGTCCAGACAAACGCGCAATAACACGCGAAGAATAAACATTTAGTAATACATACATTAGATGACTTGCAAATCTCATTAATTTGTCCGAATGGACAACACCTATCACACAAGAGCTGTTGACATCGCCATAATTGATTCCATGCGCTTAAGATAGGCTTTTGTGCTCACAGCAACACACCTAACTGACCATTTTAGTCCTTGTCTCGTCGCAATAAGGTTCAAACATGGTTAGATAACTGTGCCGACGATGGACTGACAGTGCGTTCACCCCTGAAGGGTGGGCCTTCAGTTATAGAGCTTCCCGCAGTATAAATATTACACACAGTACAATATCGACTTAACCATAAGACTCGGCATATAGTGGACGTGGCCCGAATCTTTGGAACCGAAGTATCCTTACAGTAGGCAAAGATACATTGATTGAGTAAGATGCATAAAATCTAAGACTATTTGGTGCTTCCAATTTGACAGGTAAAAGAGATGGCGCTGTACAGCTCCATACATTTTGCGGTAACTGAGTGTCAAAAGTTGACGTTTGACAATTCAGTGACCGCAAAACATATGGCACAGTAGTATAGCGTCATCAGCTTTCGATGTTAAACTAAGGGGTAGTTTTTTTCTTAGACCTTACCTCTCTATTACAATCAATTCTCTATGCAGTAGGTAAAAACAAACGTTTGAAAATGTTTCTCCTATAGCCTCGTCAGTCCCGGCGTACTTTAACTACAAATTAAATTCGAGTTTTGAAGTCTTATAAATAAAATAAGAAATAAAAGAAAATTCGAAATTCAAAAGTGCAGAAATTGATCTGGGTCCTTACGAGATTAAATATGAAATTCCTCTGTTTTGTTTCACATGTAGAAAAACACACTACAAACACGCAAATAAAATGGACGGGAATAATGAAGAATACTGCCTCAAGTATTTATATAGGTACTGTGAGTTCGACGTAGGGGTGATTTGTCACGGCTCTAGCCAGTCTGACATATTGTGAGGGGTTATTGTTATTATGCTTGCGACTCAAGGTAAGGTGAGATACACTTTTGTTCTTCCTTAGACGTAGGTAGATTACCTACATTGTACCATAACAACACATTATTATTTGACGAAGGTTATTTACATCGTAGTAAAGCGTGGGCCATGGCTTCTCCATAATTTATTTTGTCGAAAACATGATTCTGCAAACCTTTTGAGAAGGGAACTGTAATAGAAATTAGCACTGCCCTACTACACAGAACAATCGTAAGTGATTTTATAAAACTCGTTCAATTGTGTAAACGTACCATAGACAAATAAGTAACCTTAGATTGATCAGTCCGTTACTTAATAATATGTTGTATGGTATGTATAGTAAAGCGTATTATTAATTCGCTTAAAACTTAATACTTATAAAGCTAAAAAATATTACAGCTAAATTTACGCACAGCTCGTTTACAACTTATTTTAAATGAGTTTTTTGTCTATTTATGTACGGAGTGAGCGCTCTAGACTCTAGAGCGCTCACTCCGTACATTAACACTTAACACTCTAGAGTCTAGAGTGTACCTACCTATAATCTCAGTTCCGTTGTTATTATAGGTAGGTAGGCATTACCTCTGGGGGACTAAAACGCCTGGTCTAACCTAACGTACTTTTGTTGTGACTTTTGACGGATAAGACTTCGCCCCCGGCGAATTGTAACAGAACGTAAACAGTCTTTAAATGTAAACTTTTCGACACGGTCACAAATATTTCTACTCGGAATCACGAGGACGATCGATTTAAAAAAAAAAAACAAAATAAGTCCCCAAAAAAATGACAGTTTTGTAACGCATCTTCACATACATTTTGTATGGACCGTTACAAAACTGACACCCCAGATTTGTATGAAAAAATGGGGGCCCTTTTTTTCTTTATCTTATTTAATAATACTCGAGACTCGTGAGTTTAAATAACCCAGTAGTTGATGGTTTTTCGAAAAAAGTAAATGGTACAAGTTTTTCCGAAAACCCCATAAATAAGATTTCTTAAATTAATTGTCAATAAATTGGTCGGTAGGCGAACTACCTAATTACAATTTTCGACCCGGCACTTTACACTTCACTTTACAACATGTTTTCCTCACTTAATTGAAATAACAGTACTTTAGTAGGTACCTACTACGGTACTAAGGTTCGTGTGTCCGCCATATTTTGCCAACCCCCAGCATATTACGTAAACACTATTTTATTTATTACCGCACAGACCCGCGCCTTAAAACGTTCCCGTCTGAGGGAAACTGCGCCCCTACGCCTAGGGATTCCTTTGGAATTTCCTTAATATTTCAAACGAACTTTCTGAATCAATTTGAATTTGAACAGACCCCGCGAGACAATTGTAAAAATATGCATTTTTGTACTCGTAGGTATTTTCAACCAAAAGGTACCACATTGTCGCTTGTCGATAAGGTTGATTTCAAATTGAAGCTATATGGAAATAGCGCCTTATTGACAACCGACAATAAGTACCCTTTTACCCTTACCCCTTTGTACCCTTTGTTACCCTTTTTGAGAATGGTACATATTGTTCTAACAGCAAGAGGCTTTACCGTGAACCTATAACACTATAATTCTATGGGCTTTACTTTATGCCTGATGGTTATATGAATGTGAAATGATATACGTACAGACTTACAGAGATCTGTGGACCGTGCGTGACCGTGAGCCCGTGAGTTTTTGTGGATATCATATAATAAACGGACTTTAAAAAGCTTAATTTTGTAAGATGAAAGTTTTAGAAAAATGTATCCAAAATGCCGGTTTTCCTCAGGGACCGGTCCGCTATCCCTTATCGGGGTTTTATAAGGGTATTGCATAAGGCTTAACTCACCATACCCTTTGCCAGACGAAACCCTTTGTTTTGGTTTTAAAAACCCTTATATAAAGCTACCACATTTGAGTAATCGGTAGCCCAAATACCCTTACAAAACCCTTATCACCCGCTCACCAACACCTTGCATATTGCTTATAAGGGTTAGCCTTATAAAGGGCTTCACTTTTAGCATATAAGCGTGCTAATTTAAGTCGTCTACCTTGTTCATAAAGCACACATTACTTCGAATCCGAGCGATCGTCGGCGGCGACGGCGGCGTTCTTTGACTAGGCACGTATTTTCTTTCCTTTTCATACACTACCGTAGATATATACTAATCCTGTCTCATTCACGCAAAGGGAAACCTTTATAAAAAGCGCTTAAAGATAAGGGTAACCCTTATTAAGGGCTAGCCTTATTTTTGGTTAGCTTTTCGGTAAGGGTTAGTCAAAGGTAAGGGTATGAATGGGCTTGCAGTTCAAAAGGGAAAGTCTTTCAATGTGTTAGCCGTGTTTAAGTGTCGCCCATTGAAAGGGTTTTATCGCGGAAAGGGTTGACCGGTCCCTGGTTTTCCTAAACATTTTTGACCCATGTTAACCACGCGTTCTTCGTAAACGCTTCATAGTGCGGAGTCTGTGGTATTACACATAGTTCTAGTATTTCAAATGATAGGTAACTTCTAAAGCGTAACCTAAACATTTAAGTCATGTAAACCGCAAGTGGTGTAAATGTCATATGACATATCATAGCAGTAAAACGTTCAGTACAGCCTACAAGATTTCCCAGAAGCCTTCAGTATCTTGAGCGAGCAGTAAGTTTCAGGGATTATTACAAGTCAAAACACTGAGGGCACAGAGTGCACATAGCAGTAACATAACTTCGTAACATTTCAAACTGCACAAGTTCTTAGTTATGTTTTTATGTTTAGATATCCGCAGAAGAGTTGACGACACACATAACTACAGAATACTACCTACTTGTAAACTAGGCAGTGAATAGATGTATGACATAGGTATAAGTGCACGAAATTTAAGCAAATTCCTTGAAGAAACTTTTTGGTACCTAACTGAAACACGAATTTCAAAATGCTGTTGTCATTACATGACAAGATTGTTGTACCTCAACTCTGCGGCGGTATCACGGTCGCATTTTGATCACCTGTCATGTCATGCGTCACTTTCGCAGTTACATTCTTGTTACAACGTGACAGACATGATGAATTGATGACAGATGATAAAAAACCGACCATATTTGCCCTGCTGGTATCTATCTATACGTATATTTAGCTAATTCTAGGTGAATATCTCCTGGGGTAACTTGGCAGTGACACCTGTCTATTTAAATAATCCCTGTCGTTGTTGCGGTCGTGTTGTCATTGTCACGTGCTGTAAGGGGTCTCGCCGCCATATTGGCGAGAGACAGATCGTTATTTCCACGTTACTAATTTATTTCTCATTTTGCTTATATTGTTCACCCTCTTAGGCTAGCACTTCTCTATGGAACAATAACATATTGACATCAATTACGCAGTACACATTAACGTTACGTCATAAAATATGACATCTAAAGTCATAAATTATGATGTTTTTTAAAGAAGCAATCAGTTTAAAAATAGTTTAAGTATATGAGATATGATATGATATGATATTTATTTATTTCATAATATTACATTACATTATAAATTATTATGTCAATATAGATATAAGAATTAATATTATGCAATGCTGATCGTTCAAATTGGTCGGTCAAAAATCCAGGACTTTTCAGTTAACGATTTAATTTGACTTATTTGCTACAAGATAGATTCGTCTTAAAGCGGCGTTTTATCTACCGTAGTAGTGCGAACACTCTTAAATGGCGATAAGTGATGGTTTACAAGTGATACGCAAACTGAAGAAGATACACCTAATGAGAACGTACTCTAAGATTATACAACTTTGCACATACAATGACATCTAGTCCTGTAATTAGTTTATAAAGCTCCAGTTTATAAAACAAACGAAATAGAGTAAAATCAAGTTTTGTATAAAAAACTTCGCTGTATTTTTTTTACTATGGTACATATCTGAAGCTACATTAACTAATTACAGGACTAGATATTCCGTATCCTATTGTAAGTATTACAAAGTTTCAGAGCAATCTAGCTTAAAATGAGAGCGTATTTAACTACGTTTGTATAGAGAACCGAACTTGCTGAGGAGTCTGAGGACTCTTAAAGTTCGGTTACTGCTACGAGTAGGTAGGTATCAACTGAGTTATGCGTCTTAAGACTTTCAGGGCTGTTTTACGAGCTGTGTTTATATATCTTGCTCAACTCAGGACTTGTTTGTAATTTGTAGGGCTTGTTTTGTGTTTTAAAATTCTTGTTGCTGCTAAATTACAGGGCCGTTGTATTGGTTTTTCTTCTTGTTGTCCCGAAATAGTAGGTTTTATATAAGTCTAGAATTCTATATAATTTATGTGAATTGCGTAACAGCTATGATTTTTACCAAGTTACCTGTATAATATCAGTGGGTTTCAAACTTTCTTGTTCACCGTTCGTTACAATGATTTCACTACGGTAGGCATATTCGATTTGCTTTTACTAAACGCAAACTCGTGGCATGGCAAACATAAAAGTAAAAATTAAAAACAACATCTGTATACTCAATTACGTATTGAACTTATGGATCATTGGACTTTGTACGGTAATTAAAATTAGTTTTATTCACGTGGCTCTATGCCTTTCAATTATATTTTTACATAAATTCTGCCTAAATTAAACAATAGGTGTATCATCAAATTGCTGTCATTTTACTTCTACATAATCCTGTAGGTACATATGTAAATAGATCAAAAAAAGAAATATACGTTAGCTAGAAAGAATCGAATTTAAGTACCTTCTGATATACATACGAGTATATCTGTTAAAAATGCAAAACATACAAAAAGCGTGCGTATAGCAAACCCTTGGACAATACAAAGAAAATGCAATCTTTTCGCCCCTTCAACCGTACTAGAGTCCTGTGCGTAATCAGTCCCCTAAAAGGGTTCAAGATGACCCCGCCTCGATTGGTCGCACGCGGCGCCATTCTGCGCAAGGCCTTAGCTCCCCTTCCCTTTGCTAATCTATCGCTCGCCCTTGGGAAACCAAATTATGTGAATACTCCAATTAATGCAGAATATTAAAAAAAAAACAAGCTAACTACCTAATAATTTGCAAAATATTTGTGATGATTTTCGAAATTAGCAGACACTTTGAACTTTGAAGCATTCAGAATTACGCGAATACACCTTACCACTTAAAGCGTGTGGTCGCACACCGCTGCTTAAAAACGGTGACGGTGCGGAATCGCAGTGACGCACCGTAAGCGTACCGTTTTTAACACACGCTCACCACACCGCTGCTTAAAATACGCCGACGGTGCGGATTCGCAGCGACGCGTCGTAAATGTCACGCTTTTATTTTATTGCATGCCATCCTAGTAAAATCGTAAAGTTTACGGCATGTCACTACGATTCCGCACCGTCAGCGTATTTTGAGCAGCGGTGTGGATGGCACGCAATAAAAACGGTACGCTTACGATGCGTCACTGCGATTCCGTACCGTCACTGTGTTTTAAGCAGCGGTGTGGTCGCACCTTGTCAGGCTGTGGGTAAAGTGCACAGTGGTTTCCTTTTTTAGGTTCAGTGGTTTACTTTTAGGATTCAGGCCAATTCGAACGTACACTGATATCAGACTGAAATCTAACTGATTCAGTTATTGTGAATTTCGCTCATACTTGTCCGTATATGTATTGGCGCGAGCGAGAATGTACGATAACTAAATAACATGATTCAATTATCATTCTGATGTCAGTCTACGTTTGAATTGGCCTACAATTAATATAATTATAGTTTGAATACTTATTAATAAGTATTTTATATATTATGGGTACAAATCAGTCGCACGCAGCAACGCCTCCGACCAGTGCGACGTCCGTAATTAACCATAATTACAACCTACCAACCGCATCAGTAATGTGGTAAACCTATAGTTTACACGCCCAAAGCTCTTATTATTTCCTAACAATTGCTAACAATTGCTGTTAAGGAATTTAATTAAATTCATGCGTGTATTTTTTGGAAGATGCCAATCGAATCTACTACCTACCCGTGAGATCCAAATATCTCTAATAAACCTGGTTTGATGCTATCTATCCTTCCAAATAACGAAATTTACAGGCGTATTCTAATTTTAATAACAGGATATGAATAAGATCTGGATTAGATATGGATCTGATCTGTCTGCGTCAAAAGTGACGTTTTTGGTTGAAGAAATTTCACTTTTAACGACCGTCAAGTGCTTATAGTATGAATTTTCTTAAATGATTTTTAGCCCTCAGACCCTAGTCCGTGAAACCAACGGATAACTGTTATTGACCTAATACTATGTAATAATACTTTGTAAGTTGTATATTTACGGCTGTTGTTGTCCTGATTACCAATAAAATAAAAAATATACAAAATTAGGATGTGAGGCGTAAAAATCATTTGACAAAATTTGTACTATACTCGTGGTACGGCTACTGAGCGCTAATAAGATACTAAGAAAGGATCGTAATCCAAAACAAAACAACTGTTAATGCTCTAGTTATGTTCGTGCTAAGCCCGAAGCAGTATCATTCGAAACCCTTCAAATACGTAGATGCAGGACATGGGCGCGTAGCCAACGTGCCAGTCGATAACGCTTTGTGGCGTATCGTAGTCATCTCCCTCTATCACTCTTCCACACTAGTGCGACAGTGACAGTTGCGTTTCGTTCGCTACGGAGCGTTAACGATTGCACGTTGGCTACGACGCACCCTGTAACATAATACGGGCCACTTGCACCATCCCACTAATCCGGGGTTAAACCGTTAACCCAGTGTCAAATTGTACTGGTAACCATGGTAACTCCAGGTTTAACCGGTTAACTCCGGGTTAGTGAATGGTGCAAGTGGCCCTAACGCTGCTTCTTACGTAGGCGAACACTCGCGAACGCGAAGCAAAGCGGCGCGGCGCGGCGCGGCGGCCCCAAGGCGTCCGCGTTCCCAACGAGATCGCACACGTAGAACACTTCTATAGGTATCAAAGGATCGAATCACCCCGCTTCGCGTTGTCTGGTTTGTCACCGCCTTTTATATAATAAAAAGCTTGTTTTTAGGCGATTGCTTAACAGACGACAACATCATATTCATTACCATTATTAGCACAAATACAGTTTGTGAAAAAACCGTAGGGCTTCATTAGATCATAATACGGTAGCCAAAAAATATGAATAGCAATCTTGGGCCTTTTCCCTAGTAACTTCATCGATTTGATGATAATTTCTTGATTCGATTTCGCTCCATAGAAAAAATTACGAATATACATTTAAACTTCTTCTTCTTCCTCGGTCCCTCATTGCTGAGGATCGTGACCATGTATGCTCCGTCTCCATAGTGTGCGGTCATAAGCCACATGAGTCACGCACTGCATGTTGCCGCCAACCACCCTCTTCACACCATCAGACCATCTCGTGGGTGTTTTTCCTCGCCCGCGCTTGCCATCCATTTGACCCAAGATAATCTGCCTTTCTAGGTCATGCTTCTTAGACCGCATGATATGTCCAAAAAAGCTGAGTGCGCGTTCTTGACATATTGTAGAGAGCCGCGTGGTGATTTTCAGCTCCTCTAGGATGGACTTATTGGTTCTCATAGCCGTCCAGGGTATGCGTAAGAGTCTTCGCCAACACCACATCTCAAAAGCGTCGATTTTTGCCCTGTCGCGACTTTTCAAACTCCATGTCTCGGCACCGTATACGAAAATCGAGAATACCAGAGATCGAGTCAGGCGCACCTTGGTTGAACGACGAATGCTTCTGTTCCTCCAGATCTTGTCGAGGTTCGCCATAGCACTTTTGGCCATACCAGATCTACGGCGTATTTCGCCATCGCAGCCACCGTCACAGCCGTCACAACCGTCACATACACTTAAAACGCACCTTAAAAATGTGTAACAATTTTTACACAAAAGCTAAAAAAGCGGCCACTGTTATACTGGTTTGGCAGACTCGCATACTTTAATCCACTTAAGGATGACTCACGTTAGACCGGGCCGTGTCCGGGCCGCAGCTTCCGGCGCTTACTTTTCTATGACATGACAGGTGATCACGTGATGCTTTCCATAGAAAACGAAGCGCCGGAAGCTCCGGCCCGGACACGGCCCGGTCTAACGTGAGTCATCCTTTATAATGCCAGAGCAAGCTGTACTTAGTCGAAGAAAGAAGTTTGGTCGCACGTTTGCCTAAGGGCTTATGGTGTTCCGATTGAAACGATTACGGCGCGTGACTCACTTGGGCAGGAGGAAATACTTTTATTTTTCGTTATTTATGGTCGTAGTACCATTACATATACCGGGTGTGTCCTGTAACATGAGCATTAAATTAAGCTGTAGGCTGTACTCCTCAAACTGACCAACATTTGTTCAACAACTTTAAAAAAATAACGTGTTTTAATTTTCATTACACTAAAGTTTATTCTAAGACGCAATGTATTATGTTAAAGACGTAATTTGTTATGTTTAAAGGGTGACAAGCAACGTCAAACACACAGATGGCAGCGTACATTGAAAATAATATTTAATTAGTATGAAAAAGGTATAATCTAAAAATTTCATAATTTAAAAAAGTTGCTGAACAAATGTTGGTCAGTTTAAGGAGTACAGCCTCCAGTTTAATTTATTGCTCCTGTTACAGGAAACACCGTGTATATGGCAGAAAATGTTTTGGTTACAACAGCGAGTAGCATTCGTTGCTCGAGTTGATTTCATATGAAATAGTAGATTGTGTCACAAGGGAGCAAAATGACATATTTACGGCGAGGGCGTACAATTGAATCCTAAACGAAGCGAAGGATTCTATAATAGAATCCTGAGCGTAGCGAGGGATTCTAACATAGAATCCTGAGCGTAGTGAGGGATTCAAGTGTTAACGCCCAAGGTGAAAATAATTTTGCTACCATGTGACACATACTGCTTTTCACATCACCTATGAGGAAATTACATACTAACATATATTAGGTTTTAAAACATTATTATTTTAAGCAAAGATCGATACGGACAAAGTGCCAAAAATATGTGTACACGACCTTAGTATAGGTACATACTTCTGGCACTTTGTCCGTATCGATATTTTCAGACGTGACTGTAGTGACAAATTAAAAGTACCTACAGCTCATAATTATGTACCTAATATCTTTTCAAAAACAGCAGCAAACATAAAATACACAATAAAAATCAAGTACATTATTTTTGTACATTTTTCTGATAACAAATTAGCTCTTACCCCTTTGAACCAAATCTTCGGAAGAACACTATGAAGACTGATATCACTTATACCTATATTTATTATTATTAGTGTCGTTACCGGGATGCTGCTTAAAACATCTGACACAGATGAAAAGGCCTATTATTATTGATTTAAACTAAGTATTTACAAATTTATACAGAATACAGAACCGCATAATGCTTTGTGAAATATTTGTACATTTTTTTTTAAATATAAACTTTTTAAATTGCATAGACAAGTATGGCTGCGTTTAAGGAGACCTAAAATGTCAAAATAAAAATTAAATTATTAAACTAAAGTTTTTTTACGTTTCTTTGTAAATATTACGCTTATTAATTAATTTACTTAATTTAAATATGATATTAATTAATTTAAAATACGTTAATTACATTTATTGTTTACAATTACAACAAAATATTATTTAAGTTAGAAAAATTGTATGCACGTAATCGATTATAAAGAAATTGTAATCGATTATCTGCATACTAATTTCATATGTCTTTGTGTCAATATTTCATACTGGCAACAAAATGTCCTTGAACAGAAAAGTGCCACTTTGATCCCTCCTAGCAGGGAAGAAAAGTTCCCTTTTCGAATAGGTGATGTGAAAAATAGATTAGACGAGTAACAAATACCGACGACTACCTAGGTACTTAATCTCTCTGACTCGACTCCGACCTTGATATACTATAAGGGCCACTTGCACCATCCCACTGACCCGGGGTTAAGAGGTTAAAGCGTCAACCCAGTGTCAAATTGTACTGGTAACCATGGTAACTCCAGGTTTAACCGGTTAACCCGGGTTAGTGGAATGGTGCAAGTGGCGCTTAGAGGAAAAGAAATAATTCGCTTATCGTTACTCGTACTCGCTTTTTTCTAAACGTCTGCCTGAGGATATATATTTGGTTTAAATATTTGCACGGGGGTGTTACGTGCAAATATTTGAACCGAATAACCTTTGTACCCACCCTGTTAAGTTAATCTTCAATTTCATGCTATCAAGTAAGGTTTTATCGCATATGCGCATATGCTTATTATGTCATCGTGTGTGTGACATGTTTGTACTTGACAAATGGCAGTAAAAAAGTTAAGTTAGTAAAAAACGACGTGAAGTAGTTAAAGCTTTACCTTTTTATACATCGTTAGTTATTTCTCAAGTTTTCCATAAATTGGTTTTTATTTTATGAAACAACAAAATTTCGTTCTCGATCATTACAGAACCTTATGAACGACATGGATAAGATATAATGCTCTTTATTGGCAAACCTAAGTAAAAAATATATTAAATAGAGATGCAGGAAATATACGGGCTTATCGCTTAATTTGCGATTTCTTCCAAACAACCTTAGATATTTTAACAAGTAAAATATTCCGCAAATAACATTCCAGCAAGGGCACATAACCTACGCCGTAAATCTCCGAGTTAATCAGAAGTTACAGTTGTTCGTCCCTAATTAGGAAAGACGGATGGCCTGACTGTTTATTCCCGACAGTCCCTGGATTAAGATCAACAATAAAATTGACTTAGATAAGTATTCTTAACTTAAACGAAGCGTAAAGGAACTTACGGCGCGATTCGGGAAATGACCAAGAGATTCACTAGATATGAAATAGTAAAGATATGTGACGTCCCACCGCAAAAGGTACCTTATAGCCTCTACTGAATCTCTAGTTCATTTTCCGAATCGCGCCGTTAGCATCAGCATCGATAAATTGTTATTCGGATCAAAATTCTTTTCGTTGTCTTGTTTCTGACCACTCTGTCACGCTTGTATTTGTGTTGTGTTTGTGTATTCTATCAAATAAATAAATAAAGTCGAGTGCTACATGTCTTTCTAGCTGTAGATTATAATTTACATGAAATTTTAAAAATAAATTTCATCTCATACAAAAAGCTAGGTACACTCCGTAGCATTTTTTGGGGACAAAAAACAAGGCAACGAAAATAATTTTGACCCATTCACACTAGCAGGCGGCCGGAACATTGCGTTGCGCCTATAACTATTATGGTCACAATTCTCTTGTCTACATGACATCGTGATAAAGAGAGTCTGTCTCTAATAAGTAAATCTAATAATCACTTGGTGACAAAAAGTGACGTGAGGTACAGTCGCCATCAGATATATAGGAGCGGCCAAGGTGCTCACAAATACTGAGCCTCTATTGTCAAGGCATTAGGGGCGTGTTTAGATATTTTTGAGCACCTCGACCGCTCCGATATATCTGATGGCGACTGTACTTATATTTATACGAATGCTTGTTTATCTACACGGAGAGCCTTTTCCTCAAAGTACCCATACTCGTAATTGTTAGTTAAGTTTGAGTGACACACCTAAACGAATTTGTGTCCTCGGTGGCTCGGTTTATCCCACAGCGCGAGTCAAACTGGTCTGGATCCCGATTCAGATTTAATCATTTGTTACGGTTTCGATCTTATTTTGATACGACCTTGAAGATCGCTCACGCTAATTGGCGCATGCGAAGTGTAGTGAAAGTCTACAAGACGAGTCAAGGTCGTATCAAAACCAGTGCAAAACATAACAGCTTGTTAAATTAGAATCGATATCCTGGTCTGTTGTGGTTTCAAATACTTCCACACCTTCAAGTCGCAGATTTATGTTGCGCCTCTGGCCTTATTCACTGACGATAAATTATCCTTTGTGTCATCTTGCTGAGATTTTTGTACTTATTTCGCCTCTATTTAATAACGTTGTTAGCGTTACAAGCTGACAAAGTGTCTGGTAGCAGTAGCCAGCAGATACCTACATTAACATAGTAAAAGCGTCTAGCTACTTTATATTTCAAGAGATTTCCATACATTTTAAGGCTGTCAGTCGTGGTGGGGCAGCATTAAACTTTATATTTATCTCTTGTCTGTGTATAATAAGGATCCCGACCGAATGCTTAGTCATCTTTTAGCATTTTTTTTTCTTCTTCAGAACCTTCTTTTGTTTTTCAGAACCGAGGTTTAAACCAACGGTTTTTGACTACCACACACATATAAAAGGTTAAATTAGTATTGGTCAATGTAGGTACAGATACCTACATTAACATAGTAAAAGCGTCTAGCTACTTTATATTTCAAGAGTTTTCCATGGATGATAAGTCGTGGTGGGGCAGCATTAAACTTTATATTTATCTCTTGTCTGTGTATAAGGATCCCGACCGAATGCTTAGTCATCTTTTAGCATTTTTTGTTTTTTGTCCCCAAAAAATGTGACGGAATAGAGCTTTTTGTATGGGGTAAAAATTTTTTTTCTCAAGATAATTATAATCTGCAGCCAAAAAGAAATGCACTGCTGCAACTTTTTTTATTTATTTTACAGAAGACAAAAATCGAAGCGTGACAGAGTGGTCCGAAACAAGACAACGAAAATAATTTTGACTAAATTATCTAAAATCTCATGCCATTGATTGCAACGTCTGTAGAAGCCTTTACACGGGCCATAAGAATGAATCGATTGACACCTCATTAAATAAATCAGTTCATCAGTTTTGACACTATGGCGTGATGCAAAATAATAATACAACCATACTTCTCCACTCTTAAGTGAGGTTTAGACTAGCAAGAACTTGCATGTAATTTTCTTTACATTGCGGTATCTGATAAACGTTTTGAATTCAGTTTACCTTAGTTACCAGCAATGTAACGTAAATTGCATGCAAGTTCTTGCTAGTCTAAACCTCGCTTTACTTTACAGCTTAAACATATAACCGGCATTGCTGTACTCGGTTTAAAAGGAAGCAAATAATAAATACATACCAGATGTTTTCGCATTTTAATTACGATTATTAATAATTTTCATTTGAAATAAGTCTACTTTTATTGTTCCACTGCGATCCCCGACGTCCGATAAAAACCGTATTAAAACAATGTTCCTTTAACTTGCAAATATTGTCGAAAATATTCTTTTAATTTGGAAATAATGAGGGCGAAATATGCATTACTTTCCCGTGTTTCCTGATATTAATGTTTTCTTTTGTTGGTAGTAAATAATTAGCATTTTAATTTAAAACAGGTGTACTTAAGTTATTGTGATAAATGAGCGCTTGATTTTACGCTTTTTATGAACTTGCCTGATGCTTACCTGCTTGAAGTGATAGATTTTTGCATATTTTCTTGTGATCGTACCTAATTAAAAAGTGTACCTAGATATTTACCCAATTTATTGTTAATTGTTAGCATGCCTGCCTGCCGTCCTAACCTACGGTGCTCAAACACTCACAGAGAGAAGTCCTAGTTGAAGGCTTGCCAACGGGCTATTGAGCGCAGCATTTTAGGTGTGAAGAGGACCGATAGTATCCGGAACACCACGCTGCACGCAAAAACAGCATTGCTGACGTCGGTGAGAAGACTGCTAGACTCAAATGGGACAGGGCCAGTCACGTCTGCCGCATGCATCCAGACAGATAGGCTAGTGTCGCTATCAAGTAGATTCCAGAAGAGGGGCGCGGACGCGGCTGGCCCAGACGGACGGCCTAGACACCTTTCTCAACAACTGTCCGGAGGGACATTGTGCCTATGTCGGGAGTCGTGGAAGACAAGAGGCCTTTGCCCAGCTGCGGGACACCATAATAGGCTAGTAAAAAAAATTGTTAGCATGAGTAATATGTAGGTAGCGTTTTCCCGGCTTTTTGCCACAGCTCATGGGAGCCTAGGGTGCGCTTGGCAACTAATCTCAAGAATTGGCGTAGACACTAGTTTTTACGAAAGCGACTGCCATCTCACCTTCCAACCCAGAACGAAAATTAGGCCTTATTGGGATTAGTCCGGTTTCTTCACGATGTTTTCCTTCACCGAAAAGCGATTGGCAAATGTCAAACGATAAGTATATCGTAGTATCGTATCGTAGGTAAGCTCCGAAATTGGTACGAACCGGGGTTCGAACCCGCAACCTCCGGATTGAAAGTCGCACGCTCCTATACCTCTGGGCTGCCAGCGCTCTCAGTTGTACTTATTTATTATCCTGACCGCTGATGCCAAAAACCAGACAGGAAAATCTTTCACACCCTTTAGCTAAAAATAATATACTTAAATCGCATAAATCTTGGGAACATGACCCATTTCCGGTTTTCCGTGGCGCCGGAAGTAGTCTCGGCCCCGGATATGACGCCAGCAGCGACTGTTCATATCCTGTTATGCAGCAGTTTTGAACAAACTACATTCAGCTTTAAGTCCATTTGTATAGAGTTTAAAATAACTATATTTCACGATTTGATTTATAGCTCTTAGGTACTAATGTGTTTGATCGAGGTTAGGTATCGCTACAATCGATAACAGGCCTTAAATTTAAAGAAATGAAGTTGCATTTACTTTGTCCAATCGCGTAATTTCTCTGGTGCTGTTGGGGTTTGCCTGTTTGTTATTTAACGTCATTACGAAATTCTTGATCTTTCGACGACCGGTCTGGCCTAGTAGGTAGTGACCCTGCCTGTGAAGCCGATGGTCCTGGGTTCGAATCCCGGTAAGGGCATTTATTTGGGTGATGAGCACAGATATTTGTTCCTGAGTCTTGGGTGTTTTCTATGTATTTATGTATTTGTATATTATATATATCGTTGTCTAAGTACCCACAACACAAGCCTTCTTGAGCTTACCGTGGGACTTAGTCAATCTGTGTAAGAATGTCCTATAATATTTATTTATTTATTTATTTATATTTGATGGAATTCGGTTTAATACGAGTAGATCAGTCTTAAGCCGACATTCATATAATTATTCTCATAATGAGACATCATTTAATATGTGCCATTTACAAGTATAAGATAAAATGATTGTCTTCGGTTAATAAGGCGTTATAGACACCCCCTTATTCTTAAAACTTAGGAAACCTTTGTTCAACTTGGTCCCTTTCTAACAAACACAAATATCAAAGCGACAGATAGGGACAAACGATTATCAACTGCTTGTTAGACTTGACAGACGTTTGTGAATACCGCCATGATACTTTTGAGTCTTGATTGAAAATCTCATCATTTATTTACTTTCTACAATGAGGATATAATGAGATAGAGCGGTACTGTCATAGTAAATTTTGTAATTACTGTAAATTCACTGCCATCTATCGACATACTTGAAAACTAAAAATGAAGATTTATAAAAATATGGATAAATATTTTTTTTATTTGCGTTAATTATTTTTATATGATTTTGACCCATGTTCTTTCACTGGTATGCGTTAAAATTATAAATAACAAACGAAACAGTCAACGCCCTCTATACGAGAGTAGGCCAAAACTAGTGGCGCCATCTGATCGAGAATCAAATTTTCGTGATTTTCGAGGCACGTTTTTTCCTTAGACTGTATCCATCTATTACGGGGTTATATCTATCTTTGCTTTCTATATTCATATTCTACTTAAGTTTACTTTAAGTGTACTTTACTAGAGTTGTAGCAGATTTTTAAAATTCCGATGCCGCTCTTATCATTAACTTTCATTATTTCTGATTTAGCCGAATATTGGTTAGTGGAGATGCCTCAAGCCATTAAGTCCCCCGTTAAAACTTTGACCCTTTATGATTTGTAATTGTAGTAAGCAATATTTGTTTCCTTAACGATCGGTTCATTCCACACATGTGTACCTACACAACACACACAAAGTTCGCTCACACACATTCCTAAGGCCCTAAATGACATACAGTCCGACGCAAGATATGCCTTTCCTTGATGAACGTTAGTGTTTGCGCCCCAAATTCGCGATGCGGGCTCACCCTTTACGTGGTGAGTCACTGTTGACCTAGTCTACGTAACTAGTGTACACATATTTAGTGGTTTGCTGGAATGTTCGAGGAAATGGATGCTGTCATTATCATCGAGTTAAAGGCGGAATTTTCCGCAGTTTTGTTGCACAAGCTCAAAGGTGTCGTAACGTACACTCTATACCACTGATTAACATTTTTATTTAAGTCGTTGAAGATTAGAATAGATATTGATCAAAATATGCATGAAACGAAACCTTTAGTGAGATATAACATTTAAAACTTTCGCGGTTTAAACACATATTAAATCACATTTAGAAACGGGTCTATCGCGAATTTATTTTGTTACCTTTATTTACCGACGTTTCGACACAGGTTTCACTGGTCGTGGTCGCGGCTAACTGACGTCCCAGCAAAATGTCAAAACAGAGATTTGTGTGACTACCCCACGAAAAGTGCATTTAACGTTCGAGGTAGACATCACATTTTCAAACCACCCACTACACATAAAAGTTAATTATTGTCAATAGTCCGACACACAACACTCACAACATCCGCGCACACATCCGAAGATAGATCCCTTGGCTTTAACTTCTGGATCACTGGTCCCCAAGTTGCCGATAAGTTAAAACCATCTTCCCTATTAAAATTTCTGGGGTGCTTCTTGATTTCAATCGCTTCTCGCACAACTCGAGGATAATAATGGCGTTCAGTGGAGACAACTTAGTGAGGTAGATAATAAGTATAGAAAGAAACAAAATTTAACAGAGGTTTGTAAGAGGTTGCTAAGTTTTATACCCTCCTATTCATACCATAGAGTAACTTATACTAGAGCGGTACTGTCATAGTAAATTTGTAACCCCAGTAAATTCACTGCCATCTGTCGACACACTTTAAAACTAAAAATGAAGATTTATAAAAATACGATAGAATGTATTTAAATATAGATAAATGATTTTTCTTATTTGCATTAATTATTTTTATGATTTTGACCCATGTTCTTTCACTGATATGCGTTAAAATTGTTAAATAACAAAGGAAACCGTCAACGCCATCTATACGACTGTAGGCCAAAACTAGTAGCGCCCTCTGAACGAGAATCAAATTTTCTTGATTTTCGAGGCACGTTTTTTCCTTAGACTGTATCCATCTATTACGGAGTTATATCTATCTTTGTTCATACATATAAATATATGGGTTTTAATTTACTTTTTCACTGGTATAAACATTCTCATGTTTACGTTATGTGCCTAGAAGTCCTGGTGTGAAGACTAATCAAGTTTAATTGTAGTCATGCACCACAGACAAGACCACTCATATAATCTGTTTAATTGTAATTGATCCGAATCGTAAATATTGGTCCCACAAAACTCGTCAGTCCGTTTGATTCTGTCCGTAAACGTTTGTTTTCGATTCACAGTCAATAGGCTGAAAAAATAGTCTATTGTCCCATGTTTTGACAATGTCGAATTAATAATAATAATAATAATAAGCCCGCAGGGCAGCTTGTGGCGAGCTGTTGGGGAGTGACGACCCCACGGACCCGAGTGCTCCAGAGAGTCGGTCAGGGTCTCCGTCTCCGGCGTGTCTTCGTCGGTCGGAGTGGACCCCAAGGGGACCCGCAGGACTCTCAGCTCTGGCTTGCCTTCATTGGCCGTCCAGAGGGGAGTCGTAAGAGCTATATGCTCCAGGGGTGGAAGTGAAAGATGCATAAGACGCGAGTTGGCACTGGGTAGAAAGCGGCGCACACCTCTCGACACCCCTGAGCCGCTCACACCGGTGTTGCTCCTGGTCGTCTTCACGACGGCAGTTTCAGGGGCCCATCTAGTCAGCGGCAAGTCACCACCTGCCGCGATAACGTGTATTAACATTGTTATGGCAGGTGTCCGGAGTTCTTTACAATAGCCCAGTCTCATTGCCCACCCAAACTTCAATCCATAGACCGGTATACTGTTCACTTTTTCTGCAATAGTCCCAATGCCTGCTGCGACCGGTTCATGGGTGTCTATTGTTGCGCCTGTGAACGGGTTCCAGCAGGCGTTCTACATGACATTAAAGCTCTCCAAGGGGCCTCTACGTGTTGGATCTATATCCCCACGCAAGCCTATCAAAAGACCGGGATTTATAGGCCCGTGATATCCAAGGAGATACAAATAATAATAATAATAATATTCTTTATTGTGCACAATGAAACATGATTAAATACAGCAAATTAACATAAAAAACTAAGCAGCAACAGGCGGTCTTATCGCTTAAAAGCGATCTCTTCCAGACAACCTTCAGGTAGTAGAAATTAGCGCAAGGAAGAAATATGTATAAGGGTAGCAAAATTAAATTTTATTATGTTAGAAAAATATTTGTAGCGTTTTATGAATAGTTTGTCAACCGATGTCGAAGGCAGGTTTTGAAAGGCAAAATATATTGAAAATATCCGGGAAATTGTTTGTCCTGCTGCTCTGATAATGTAATAATAGATCGTGAATTGTTTTTTTATGTACATAAATAATATGTAGTAATAGACATTTATTAAGTTTCGAATAAAAATCGCTACTATAGGTACATTATTTACTTGAAAATAATCCAGTGCCCGATTGTCTGTATTAAGAAGACTGCCGAACTATATTTATAGATCAGTAATAAAATGGATCGTCATTTGTACAACTAGTTTTTTGGGTTTTAAATCCGCTGTGAGATAAAAAAATCTTATAATTTAGAAACACGAGCAGGGACTCCCAGCCCTAATGCATCACCCAAAACAATTAAATGAAACAAAGCGCCGTTCTTAAACTTTTTAACAACGCTTTCGCCAAAACACTAATTTACATTTTATGTTCCATCCAACACTATTTTACCATTTGCCAAAACAGCCTAACTTCATACCACCTCCGTGACACATATTCCCTAATGCAAATGGCAATATTCGAGGCACTATTTCGCACGAAAACATGGTACAAATTCTGCTGCAAAACATATTTATTATTATTATGTGGAATATGGTAATTGTGTCGTGGTTTTGTCTGTAGTTTTGGGACGAGGTTTCATATGATTATGCGTGAAATATGATATGTTTGGTCAGATTTTAACTTTATAATGTGGAAATATTTTTCATATTTTATATAATAGTTTTTCGTTATAAAAAATGAATATTCCAGCATTTTACGAAATAAAATATTTGGACAATATTTTAGATACATATTTGAAAAATATATTATATCTAGTATACATGGGGTCCCTTTGTTTGACATAATTATTGAAAGTCATGTCATAATGTAATGATTGTCATATTATCATTAGTCATAATTCTGAAACCGTTAACTTTTTAGGATTTTCCTCAGGTTATCCTATAGATAGGTTAGGTTAGGTTTGTTTTATGGCAATCCTGAAAAGTTACGCGTTTCTGAGAAAAACCAAATTATGACTAACGAAAATGTGGATAAACAATACATTATGACTTATATAGACAGAAACAATAGAGACCCAGTATACATACATAGTCTGTCAAGCCCGTCAGTAGAAAAAGGCGGCAAATTAAAAAAAAATGTATGCGAGAGGGTTCCATAGAAAGTTTCAATTTCGCGCCTTTTTCTATTGACTAAGTTGTTTCACCGACAATACTTTCCTTATTGAGAGAATTTATCTTGTAAGTAAAAAGTTTAAATAAATTCGGCCAAGAGCATGTCGGGCCTTGCTCAGTGTAGGGTTACGTAGTTACCATTCTGTCAGAACGGGGAACAGGCAAAACGGGGGCTATTTGTAAGTATCATGTACATTACCTGTACAATACAGGCATAAGGGACTAAGGACTAAGTCTTTACTGAGAAGAGAAGATTTTTTGCAATAACTCAAAAACCCACCCATGACCCATGGCTCAAAAGTTAGAGGGGCACATTTTTTTTTTCTTTCGGAGCGATTATTTTCAAAACTTTTAACCTTATCAAAAAAATGTTTTGGAGACTCTTATACGTTTTGAAAGACCTATGCGACGATATCCCACACTATTAGGTCACAGCAAAAAAATTCAAACAATAAATCACTTAGGTATCCTAAACAATTTTTTGACGGTCACGAAGCATAGCCGCGGACGGACAAACGGACATGGAGAAACTATTGAAGAGAGAAATTTTTGAAAGTATCTGGACAATATTTTTTTGAATAAGGAACACACTGATGCATGGACTAGGTTCAATATCCAAAGAGATTACCCCCGAACATAGTGCATGCCAGGATAAAGTATCCAGGCTAATATTCATTCAACAGTGCCCATATTGGCTCTAATATCACATAAGTACCTTGATGAAAATTCATTGAAACGACAAAACCACGTGCCAACGGCCAAATTGCCTCCATCCGGACAAAGCAGATTGAAAATTAAACTCGCCAGTCATGGCGTTCGGAATTCGAAAGTCACGAGGCGTATTTTTGTATTAACTCTCAGACTTAATCAACCCGTACCTTGTTTTTGTTGATCGTAATTTTAGTTAAGGAAAACGCCAAGCATTTACCGTTCAGATTCAAGACAATTTCCGTCTCTGTCGCTGATTGTCTCCAACGTGAGTCGGAAGGGGACGGAACGAACGTACCAGATTTCGGAACAAAATAACAATTTAATGGCGATAACGGAAAAGCTAATTGCACAGTATCGTGAAATAGATCGGTTTTTCTTTCCTGCCCTGTTCAAACATCGTATGGACTTTTTAACGAGATTAAACTTCAAAATAGGTGCTATAATTATCTTTTCTCAAACATGCAATGAAATATTGTATTATGTCCTTCATATTAGGCTGGGAAGTATCACGTCTCGGGCGCGGCTAGACGAGAGGTCTTTAATGAAATTGCAAAAAAAAAGTTGCAGGCCTAGGCTGGGAAGTGGCTATTTTTAGGGTTTCGTTCCCTTTGTTTGAGATAATTATTGAAATTGAGCCTTTCATTTGGTACCCCACATGGTATGTACCGTACTGCCGACTTTATGACGTCACAATTCCTACCCCCACCATTTTCGCTCTTGTCATCTCATATTTTTTGTGTTGGGCATCATACTGAACACTGACTGACTGACTTTTTAGGTATAAAATATCTTGTAATAATTGCATGCTAACGAAGTTCATAATGACATATTTAAAGTTAACGGCGACTTGTACCTTTGTAAGATGGTCTCCCCTATTCAACTCACAGAAATCTAGTGATGAGTAGAATGTACCTTGACAGCTGATGGTACCTGAAAAACATGATTGTTAATTTAAAATTCTTAAACAATAAAAAAATCAGTAGCAGTGACATGAAAAACTAAGACAACTGTATAAATTACGATGAACAAAAGACAATAAAGGGGCCTACTGACTATCAGTCCGCCGGACAATATCGGCCTGTCAGTTGTTCGGAACTGTCAAATTTTTGCTCTAACTGACAGGCCGATATCGTCCGGCGGACTGATAGTCAGTGGGCCTTTTAAGAATATTAGGCTCAATACTCAATATTTTATTGCAAATTCACAAAGTAATTGTACAGGTGGTAAACTTATAAGCTAGGTCTTTGTGAACCCTGTTGGGCACTGCAATATACTATAACTACAACTATAACTATAATTTACAATTCCAAGGAGAGGAGAATTTTTGATTAATTATTTTAACATACAATAATTATAAGCAAATGTAAAAATTAAAATTAAAATGTCAAAAATACACTCTTCGTGTCGAAAGTTTTAATTCTAATGTAATTTGTCATTTATTATTCAAAACATTAAGTATTATATTAACAAGAACAAATAATCTATAGATATTATTGAATTATAATATGTCATTAAAAAATTCGCTTAGAGTGTAATATGACTTATCTAATAATAACTGTTTAATTTTATTTATATATATATATTATCATTTTCTTCTTCTTTTATAGAGTCCGGAAGCTATATATTATTGCGGATATATTTTAATAGACATTACTAAAGGGCCTGATGACAGTAGTTTAAATTTACAAGGTGGTGGGATTAGTCTATTCTTGTTACGTATGGGTCGTGTAGAAGGTAGGTCCTCTCGTTTTATATAGAATTCCCTATGCTTTCGAACGAACTTACACATTTCTAATATATTTATCTTTCAGGGTCCAGGGATGTATCCACAGAGTACCTACCAGACCTATACAATATACACCCTTGCACATTCTACCAAGTTTTTTTTTTATCATACGTCGGCGGCACAGAAGCATATCGTTTCCTATAGAAGGGTGCAACAGCATCAGTTGAAGCTATGGTTTTTCCCATCGTCCCAAAAAGCCCCATAGCCCCGAATAGCCCCACTCGACGCTACTCAATTTCAATTTTATTATAAAATTGTGCCAGTTCAGAGCTCCAGACCATAACTTTCATAAACTAACATACATTTCAACATATACAATGGAACCCAGCACAATAGTCGCTACGTGGATTGTCCAATGTTTTAGTGGGAATAGTTTTACCCGGCTGCGATCGGAGCGTATTTTAGTATGACCCCGTACTAGTGCCGGCAATGAAACTGTCTGCTGTGGGATTTATTTGGCCAGAGATGTAATCCTAACGCTAGCTGAAGGTAGGAGATAAACGCTTAGCCAAACCAGTACCTATAATAAAAACCGGACAAGTGCAAGTCGGGCTCTCCCACCGAGGGTTCCGTACTTTTTAGTATTTGTTGTTATAGCGGCAACAGAAATACATCATCTGTGAAAATTTCAAATTTCTAGCTATCACGGTACAGACAGACAGACAGACAGACAGACAGACGGACAGCGAAGTGTTAGTAATAGGATCCCGTTTTATACCCTTTGGGTACGGAACCCTAATAAAAACTAAACAAACAGTTTTGTTATACAGTGTGTTAAATCCAAATGGGGCAATGTAGGAACTATAAAAGATAAATTTGTAATTAGGAACGTAGCCGAATAAGAAAACTACCTATTTACGTCAATAGATTTACAGAAAAAAAGTGGTGTTTAATGAAATTCTGCAGACTGCCGTTTTTGATCACCATTTTTGTTGTACCTGTGTACGTACATACTTAATTACATAATAAATGACATTTGTTCCTTTTAGACTAACTTCTTCAATAAGCTGCGTCCAGTGTCAACTTTTATACGTAGAGACGTTTGCCTTCGAAATGTAACACGCAAACCGGGCACAAAGTCCATTACATTAAGATGTTGTTGTTGTTGATGTCCTATGGCACCCCAGAGGTGCTAAGGGCCTTCACAAGCTCGCGCCACTCCTTCCTATCTTCAGCGACCCTTCTGGCCTCGCTCCAGCTCAACCCGACCGCTCGTAGCTCACTCATGATGTACAAGTATGTTAAGATGTACAAGGTCATAATTGCTAGTTAAACCATTAAACTGCTAGCCAGCCAGCTACACGATTGGCTGCGAGGCTTCCTAAAACTACTTTGATTTTGGTTGTTTCCGGGCGGTGGTTGTGGCAACCAAATTGTTATTGACCCTCAGCCAAGGTCTGGGTGGCCTTGGAACAAATTTTGGTTGCAAGCCGTGTAGTGATCTAGGTTTTCAAGATCACAATCATTGGTTACACAAGAGCATTGGGAATGCGCGGTCTAAATGGCGGGCAGTGACGGATCACTCGCTATTCGGAAAAGCTTTAAACTGGGCGTTTTGTGAGTTGTGCCGCAAATTGTCAGTGGAAACGAACGATATATCACTCTCAGTTGGAAAAATAATGTCTACTAGGTTCCTGACGGCTTTGCATTGTTTTTGACAGCTTGTGATATCATAAATATAAATTGTGCATACATTGAGAACTATGGTGCACAAGAGCAGGTAACGCGGGGGGGGATACTTCTAGCAGCGAAGGATATTAAATTTACAAACCTCAGTTGGTAAAGCAAATCGATGGCTGATCATCAGTACATGTAACTGTTATTTGTTTCACTTCATATTAAAATGCTTAATAGTTATAATAGTGATCAATATCTTCGCGTACTAGTTGTTACTTATAATGATATCAATATTTTATAAGTATAGCAAATAGCTAACACAAGTTAAAAGCTTAAGATCACTTTGTATAGAAATTTCCATTCCCCAAAATTCCCGTCTCCATTCCTCCTAAGTGAATTTCGCTCTGTTTGTGGTGTCACATGGCTTTGGATGCTGACGTAGATATTGAATCGTGAGCGACGTTGACGGATGCCCCGCGGGACTGGCTACAAATAGCGATACAATGAAGTGTACAAATATGGAACTCTAACGTGAACTTCGTGGTTTCGAAAATGATATCAGCGGAATGCGTAAAGCGATTGTTTGTACTTTTCATATTCTAGCTTAGGATAGGTATTCACCACTAAGGCAAAACCCTTTTAATAAGATAAATAACATTAAATTGTATGATGAACAAGGATATTTGTTCCAGCGTTATGGATTTTAAAAACATCACTTTCGCTATTTAGTCACAGTTTTAAGCTAAAAGATTCAGTTTAAAAGCTAACATTCAGGCCCATTCGAACGTACACTGATATTAGAATGACTGATGTCATTCAAATATCGTGCATTTCGCTCGTACTTGTCCGTACCTGTATTGGCGCGAGGGAGACGCACGATAAATAAATGACATCTTTTAGATATCATTCCGATACCAGTGTACGAATTGGCCTGTTAGTATAGTTTAAATCTTCGGAATACTTATGTCCCACAAAATCGATCGGTGCAGCTTTTGTAGCTGGCTACAAACGGCGTAGCACGTCTACGAGACACGTCTACGTTAGAGAAATGCTACGAAATAAACCGAGATTAACCAAATATTACAAACATTCTAAAACGAATATCTTTAGACTGCACAAGTGACAAGCAAACTTAAGCTTTAGTTTTAACACTATAAGGTTTATTTTTATTTAAATGTAACCTAAAACCTTAAAAGTGATCTCTTCGCAAGCTTTTACCTACATACAAATGTATGAATAGGGTAGTATTTCGAGGCTTGTTTTGAAATAAAGGGGGGCTGTGCCTGCCGCGCTAGTGAAGGGACATCTGGGAGGCGTATTCTGATTGTAATACAAGGTTATGAATTTGATCTGGACTTGTTATAGATATGAAAACCTTTAAGCCGTCGAATCCAATCTTACACCAGTGTTTTTGTGTACGATTGTATTCGACGTCTTATATATTAGTTATTTAATACAGGACCCTAGGAGCAATATGTATAACGATATCGTAAAAGTGCTTCTCTGGCTAGACAAACGCCTTAATCCACGTAACCAATTGACGTTTCGTATTTTTTTTTCTTGCAGGTTAAGAAAGAAACAGACATCGGATGTTAGGAGGCACAATTTAATGAAAGGTAAGGAATTCCTATATCGATAAAATCGATTATCGATGCTTCTCTCATATACTAGTGATCGATCCAAGTTTTGATTCTAAAAATATAATTTTGTTGAAAAAATTCCCTTATTCTTTATTTTAAAGGCATTTTTGAAACTTAACTCGTAAATCTATTTTCTAACCCAGCGATCATTTAAAATATGCTTTGTGTAAACTTTATCATCGACCCCGATATAATACTTACAAATAATACTTATACAGCTACAAACGAAGCTGGGGGAGATCACTAGTATTGGGAAAATGTATCGATAATTTATCGATATAGGAACATACTTGTCAATACATTTTGCTCCCTAGAATCCGATATCTGCTATGAAAATATCAGAACACTAGTAAAATCACTCTTGTCTGTAATTTTACAACAGGTAGTCTCACATCCTTACAGCTCGTCCGCAGGGACAGGGACGGCTCGCGAGGGATGAAAAACGCACCGACGCGGATTTTCAAGCCCCTCTTATTACTTGTTCAACACATTTTGGGGTGATAATTGTAGTGGTTATGTATGTTATCTGTATTGTTTTTTATCAGGCTGCATTTTTATTTCTTCCCCTTGACCACCCCACTAACCCGGGGTTAAGCGGTTAAACCGTTAATCCAGTGTCAAATTGTACTGGTAACCATGGTAACTCCAGGTTAAACCGGTTAAACCATCGAGTTAACGTTTTAAAATTGATATTGTAATTACTATTATGGCCACGTGCACCATGCCACTAACCCGGGGTTAACCCGTTAAACCGTTAACCCGGTGTCAAATTGTACTGATAACCATGGTAACTCCAGGTTTAAGCGGTTAACCCCGGGTTAGTGGGATGGTGCAAGTGGCGCTTAGTCGGATTATACCACCTTGAAACACATTAATTTTGTTCTAAAAGGTCATCAATTCGACCGTATTTTTTTTGTATGTACACATTAAGGTGCTTACTACCTAATTTTATTAAAAGAACTGTGAATACATAGGGAGAAATGTAAGGTCAGTGTCGGAGAAAACCGTCTATAAGGAAAAGTAAAGTCCTTTCTGCGTGTGTCTGAGTGCTGTACATATACGTATACCTACAAATACGAGAATTCTTGCTCTATGACGGTCTTCCCAGCAATATTTTTAATGCCGTTTTCGCCACATTTAATTACGTAGATTTTTAGTTCTATATAATAATAAAATATCACGAGGGTACTTTAAGAATTCAAAGATGCTTTCAAAGATTTAAAAAGCCACATGATTGCCCGGTCGAATTGGTCATTTAACTACTGCAATTAATAAATGGAAATGGGAATAAATAATTGTTGTCAAAAGAGAGACACATTTGCGTACAAAAAGCATTCAAACATTACAGCCCAAATTAAAATCAAACATGGCGTCAAAATAAACAGCAGCTCATGAATATGCGGGGACTTAAAATATCAATTCGGTTAATCAACAATTAACAGCCCACAAATAAACTCGTTATCGCTTGGAAAATACCTACTGTGAATTTTAATGCAAATTTAGTACTATTCATTCAAATTCAGTATCTTCCATTCAAACAGCGAATAAGTATCGCCATTCAGCGAGGAAATACGGCCAGCCTTTTGGAGTAGGGGAGACTGAATTGAGTTAAAATAGAGGTAAGTTAAAACAACGTAAATTTTGTGGTTTTTTTCTTGTTTTGCTTGAGGCAAGGACGCATATTGAGGGACCAGCGGACGGTGGGACTGAGTCCTGAGGGGCCAATTCGACTCACCAGAATGACAGTTCTAATCGTCATACTCGCTCTAATTTCTATTGCAATTTCGGGTAACGAAAACTAGTACGTTCTTTATTTAGTTTTGAATTGAGAGCGTAACTTTCGGTTCGTGTGAAATATTTCTTATAAAACCTTAAGGGAGAACTTCAAGTCCGTTAAAAATCAAGGTTACCCAATTACATAAAGATAAAAGGTCTCTCAATATTCAAACACGTCTTATCACCGTTCAAATGTTTCGATTCGCGTTTCAAAGGCTCATTAGAACTCCAAGATCCTGTTTTATCAAGCTTATATGAAAATCGACTTTGTGTCCTAATAGGGAAAGTTGAGAATCGAAAGGCGTTGAATTTGCTAAGCTTTGCTTGAGTACGGTATCTCCGTATATCACAATATGCAATCAACCCATTGAGTGTGATTCCAACCGCATCCAAGTTCAGACGATCATTTATACCACCGGCCACACTGTTAACTGAAAGTTCGTAAACCTTCAAAACATTTAGATCACTACGGTTTCGCTCACTATTATTTTTAGTCGCTTTTGGCATGTTAATGTTGACATGTTCCGGACTCTTCGGGAGTCCTTCCTCAGGCACGAGTGTCCGCGACGGCTCTACTCCGTGCACTATACTACCGTGTACCACACACCGTTTCTGTTTACTTAGTGAAGCTACTAAAAATAATAGTGAGTGAAGCCGTAGTGATCTAAATATTTTGAAATATGTGTCACGATCACGTCACGATAGTTTAGGTTCGTAAACCTTATTACAAAAGTTGTTAAATCCAGAACTCGTTCAGCCAATAGCAACAATAGTAACATGGCATTGTTTACGACCAATCAACTCCGCTTGCAAGATAAACGCATCCAGTGGGGCACAATTGGACAAGCGTTGAAATTGTACAGGGTCCAGAGATGAAAATTTGAGATCGTCCACTGACCAATTGAAATACTAGAAACAACGCTACAGATTAGTCTGTATAACCACGCATAGAAGTGTTTTTTATTTTGCTTCCTGCATCGGCTTTTAACGATATTGTAGGTACATATTTTCATGTACCTTTAATAATTTTATTACTTATATGTATTTCTACCCTAAAACAGCGAAGTAATTCCCAGAAGCCTGCTTGACGTTTGCGTTACTAAAAGCCATTACGTCAATTTAAAATTACAATCTTGAGTCACCCATAACGACTACCATTAGCTAATGAAAACCCATTATTAAATTACATTCAAACCATGCATCAAACGTAACGAGGCTCTTAAATCAACCAATCAGCGTCGAGTGGCGACAGGTCTGGCCAACGGGCAGCCAGCGCTCACCGCACGGGGACAGCTCAGCCAATCACGGCGCGTCAGCGCTGTCACTAGATGGAAATTGCTGGTTGTTGAGGGTTGACAATTGGGAATTCACTTTTTAAAATGTTTTGACACGGAATGAAACTAGATTTAACTGTAAAACCTAGTTACCCTGAACCCTGACCTAGATTTGTGGACTATATTGAATAGGTATTTGTTGCTGAAGCTTTTTAACCGGTTACAGCAACGACCAACATGTGCAATTATGTTCCTACTTATGTAAGTGGATATAGCGTCTAAACTACTGAGCCAATTATCAAGAATGATGGTGCCAATGGATGTGCTTTTAAAACCATGAGAGAGCCCTAGCTAGACTCCACGTCCCTAAGCTACGATTTATACAATCATATTTAATGTTCTTAGCGTGTACTTACTACATTACATATTCACATTAGTAAAATTGTTTGGACGTTAAATCAAAAGACACCCACGGCCACTTTATCACGGCTTTTATCGCCGATATGGACGCGTGATGTTTACCTTGTCACATTATTAATTAGTTTAAAAACGGTAAACCGCAACGGAATGAGGGTTTAACGAAATCAGGTTGTGTTATAGGTAGGTATTTATCAAACGATAACGAGTATTTTACTTTGGGGTGGATTGTATTAACTAACCTCACGTGTGTCATCTGTAGGTAGGTGCTCTATTTTATTTATAAAGTAAACGGTTTTCGATAGACGGGGCCAAAAAATGTTTTACTTTTCAAAAAGGCTCCAGGGTCCATAAGTTTTGAGAACAGGACAAGTTTAGTTTTCTGTAAGATACCTCCATTTTTCTCAGAAATACCCCTAATATGCGCGCGAGCTTTGAGGGTATGCAGAGCCTGCTTCCTTAGCTAGTAAATTTTCGGAGCTTTTTTTAATACCACGTCAATGGCAAACAAGCATACGGCTCGCCAAATGGTAAGCAGTCATCGTAGCCTATGGATGCCTGCAACTCCATAGGTTAGGTAAGAGAGGTGAGCTTGTAATACGGTGACTGGAAACACGCGCTGCGCACAGCCCTCCATCTAACTCAAGATAGTAGGTCGTAACAATATATCTCGAGATATCGCCAGGGTTGTCACCTTATTGCGACCATATAAACTAACGACGACTATTAAGCTGTCGTCAACTATTAAATTGTAATTGCGAGACTGACGCAGTGGAGAAAAGTACAGTAAATAGGAAAGTTATTACAATGTTTGATATCGAGTAAACATAAATATTAGGTCTATAGTTTTGCACGGTTATTAGATAGTGCTTTCAGCTTAACTCCCTTATTCATAATAATTTTATCCATAAGAGCTTTTGATTTTTAATATTGAACTTCTCTCTCTTTCGTTTTTTAGAGTTCCGCACCCAAAGGGTAAAAACGGGACCCTATTACTAAGACTCCGCTGTCCGTCTGTCTGTCTGTCACCAGGCTGTATCTCATGAACCGTGATAGCTAGACAGTTGAAATTTTCACAGATGATGTATTTCTGTTGCCGCTATAACAACAAATACTAAAAAAATACGGAACCCTCGGTGCGCGAGTCCGACTCGCACTTGGCCGGTTTTTTTTTTAGAGTTCCGTACCCAAAGGGTAAAAACGGGACTCTATTACTAAGACTCCACTGTCTGTCTGTCCGTCTGTGTCTCACCGGGCTGTATCTCATGAATCGGGATAGCTAGACAGTTAAAATTTTCACAGATTATGTATGTCTGTTGCCGCTATAGCACAAATACTAAAAAGTACGGAACCCTCGGTGGGCGAGTCCGACTCGCACTTTTACGGTTTTTTTACGTAATAGGCAGTAAACGAGCAGACGAGCCGCCTGATGGGAAGCAGTCATCGCCGCCCATGGACATAAGCAACATCAGATGAGCCACTTATTACGTCTCCAACCTGTGAGAACCCTAAATACCTGCTTCTTGAAGAACCCCATGTCATAACGCAAGAGAAACACCTCAGGAGGTAGCTCATTCCGCAACTAGCACGTTCTGGCCAAAAACGAGCAAGATGCCCGCTTGTTCTTGGTTTGCCACGTGTCGAGGAAGTGACGATGAGCTTTGTTTCTTTGGTGAGAGGTGTGGTGTTAAAAACTCGAAGGAGGCACTAATTCAAAAAAATCTTTAGAACATCCCCCATTGTATAGACGGTAGAACAGGCACAGAGAGCCAACGTCTCTCCGAAGGCTGAGAGGTTCCAAACCGAATATTTTCTATTTGTGTTGAATATGTAATAAATAAAATGTTGATAACGGCATAATTATTAGTAATTACGCTTGTAAAAGCTCGTTTCGGTATTATGCGCTTACCCACTAACATTTTAACCTGATATTTATACACTTAAACCGATGTACTTGCTTTACATGGTGTTGTGTATCATCTAAGCATTAAGGACCACCCCACACTAGCGTCTCCCAAGCGTCACCATCTAGTCTACTCTATGGCTGCTGCTCGGCGCAACGTTGACGCAACTGCACAGCGACGCCATTTTCCAGTGCTGACTAGACGCCAACGCTCAAAAGACGCTATAGTTTGGGGTGGCCCTAACTTATACAAAGTTACGAATCATACTTATGTTTAATGCGCTTACAAAAAAAAATTAAAGTCCTCAAACTCAAGGTTAAGTGGTTTCACTTAACAATATCTTCCGAGATATCGCTAGGGTTGTCACTTCATTGAGTCCATATAAAGTAACGACGACAATTAAGCTGTCGTCAAGTATTAAATTGTAATGCGAGCCTGACATAGTGGGTAAAGGTACAGCAGGATTATTATTAGTATTATTACTCGTACTATATTTTAGAAGTTGCCAAATATAATCGACAAAGCTCAAAGTAGTGCGCATAGTTCTCAAAGTAGTGCGCATAGTTCTCAAAGTTCTTTTGAATAGATAATGTAGATAGTTGGCCAATTAAAAATAAATAATGTAGATCTACATTTTTTTTTTTCATTATTTCATTACATTTAAATTCAGTAGGTACACTGTTGGGTTGTTAACGATACCAGTTTATATACCAACATCATCTCAAAATACACGTCATGCCATTTATTGGATTTTTAATTTTATAATATTATAATAAAATTATAATTGAAATAAAGTTAAAACAAAAGTTCACAATAGTTAAAAACTTGTGTACATATAAAAAATTATTTTATCACACAGGTTATAAATAATAGAAAATTAGGTTCTTATAGCCCTTAACTTTGGGTACCTATATCTATAAAGAGATCTGACCTAATTCTCATGTATGACCCAGTAAAAGTTCTTAAATACATCTTAGGAACACAAAGATTTATTCTGCCAAAGGAAATATTTTATTCAGAAAACGCCGTATTTGACCTTTCCATGGCTGGAGCACACTTGACTGTAAAACTTAGCTAAAAAGGAAAAATATGGCAAATACAAACATTGTAAATAGTTAATCTAGATTTAAGTAAACTAATATTATACGCCTGACAGGCAAATTATAGTGATTCCACTAAAATACATATCATGTCCTAACCTTTCTGTAACACCTATAATTATGAAAGAAAGAACGAAAAAGCATTTATTAGCACAACATAAAACTAAAACTAAGAATAATTACACAAAATGAAGTTGCGCTAAATGGTCCTTACTCAGCTCAGCTTATACAATAAATGATATATTATCTTATCTTATCTTATCTAATATATTACTAATCAATTTTAATTTCCAATTAAAGTCCTTAATTAAATTACGGGGTAATATTTCAAGGGGAATCCTCGTGTGTTCGCACAAATTGTGTCATATGTGGCAATTACCGGGGGCGTGAAGCACTTCCGCTATGGCGTGCTTACTCGTACTTCCGCTTATGGCGTTCGACGTACGACTTAGTTATAGTTATCTGTATCTTTACTCACTAATAGTATCTATGAATATTCTACTATTTCATTTTTATATAGTGTGGAAAGAATAAATGAGAGGAAGTACCTCAAAACACAATTGCCTGAATATAATATATCTAGTAAATGAGAAAGCGTGTATTCCTATTCTCGGGATCGGTACGGTAAATCATATTTAAAACTCACGATTTCTAGCCAGTCATGGCCACAAATAACCTTCAGAACAAGCTCATATTACAATCATTTGGAGCGGATAGGTACTGTTTCAGAGCCGGCATAATTATAAAATCGATACGTAAACTTATTCGGTACGAACAGGGGTAAAACAACCATTAGCCCTCGTGTTGCTCCGATTTCTTATGGCTTGGATTCATATCGGATTACGCACCATTGGTTTCAATCTTGAGGATTTGGATTTTAAATATACCTATACATGTCGCAATTGTCGCATTACTCGCGTTAGAGTATTAGGTTGGTAATACTTGATACTTAAAAATGTCTGGGTGACCAATACACCACGGGAAAACAGGGGAGATGACGTTCAGTTTATCTTTTAATTACTTTGTATAAAATCAGTTTTGTTAAACACTGATTTAAACTTTCACGATTTTTACTCATTATTATTTGAAAGAAAGAAAGAAAAGAAAGAAAATACATTTATTTGACGCCACAACATAGTACATAAAAAAGAAAAGCATGCAGACAAAAAACATTTGGACGCCAAAAAGGATCCCCACTCAGCATAGTGCCGCGGCAAACCGTGATGCTGGTGTGGTGGTTATTTAAAACTTATTTTACGCGATTAAGTCCCGTCATTGTGAATAATAATAAGTTTTTTTTTTATCTAACTATAGCACCACTTTCGTGTGAGCAATCAAGATATTTCTGAGACGCTACCTGATACCTGCGACCGAGCAACGATACCGCAATTCAGGTCGTAATATGCGGTTCCTGAACACATCATAACACAGTGTATGTAACTGTAATACAAAATGAGTGTGCATATTAGGTATTAAAACACTCGTGTGACTGAGGTGTCATATATGTCTTTCATTATATAACAGTCACATAAACTACCTATTATTACATCGAAAATATCATTAAACAATAGTTATTTGTGCAACAAGAGAGGAAAGTTGGTTTTTCTTGCGAGTGTTTATTTTGAGTCCCGAGAAAGAGAAAGATTCTATAATTGAATCACGAGCGAAGCGAGTGATTCTAAGGTAGAATCTTGAGCGTAGCGAGGGACTCAAAAACACGAGATGTAAAATAACTTTGCTCTTGTGTTGCACACATAATTTTTCACCTCAGTAGTGAGAACATATTTAAGGTTAAAATGTATTTCGAATTACACAGAATAAACAGAAAAAGAATATATTTAATATGTACGATACGATACGATACGATACGAGACGAGACCGGACCGGACCGGACCGGACCGACGTACCGTACCGTACCGTACCGTACCGTAAAAGTATGAAGTTCATGGCCTTCACTAAATTAAAAAGCTACATTGTTTCACTAACTGGAGTGAGGAAAGTCGCACTTTCCTCACTCCATGGAGTGACGAAATTAGGCTTGTTCGAGCTGCTGAGGTGAAAAAATATTACCATCGACTATTCATTGTGACTCCTAAATAAATGTCTACACAGTAAAATCGTTTGATGAGAAAGTTCCCCCAATTACGCGCTGGTTTATCTAAGGTTTATTTAAACCGATTATTTGGGTGCTTACTTCCGACCCCTGTACTCTACTCAAAGTACCTAGGTGAAACATGTTATTAAAGCTTATAAAGAGTTCTTTTCTATAAGAAAAAGTTCCTCTAACTTTTTGAGCTAATATCTAGTCTTAAGACATTTCGAGGAAGCCCGACTAATCCCAATTGGACCTCTTCTCCACTCTGAGTTGAGGGTCAGATGTATGTCGCTATAGCAAAAATCAATGACTGCTCTAAATCTTGGGATCATGTTGACAAAAAGTAGTACAGTCAAAGTACCATTTCGTACCTTGTCACAGTGACAATCAATATGAGTATTAGTAGTAGTAAACACTTTATTGCTCAAAACAAGTACATAACACAGAGAGGATACAGTAAATGTGTATTACAAAGGCTCAAAGGTAATGAGTCGCTAGGGACCTCATACTATTGTCACTGTGACAAAGGTACGAAACGGTACTGAAATAAATTACTTTTAAGACACAACCGGTAAAGCGCTAAGAAAGACGCTCAAATGACGCAATCTTATGACATTGCCGGTGGTTACGAGTACGTGAAACTTACACCCGTCGATCATGTAAAAGTCCTAATGTTATCAGAGGGCCTACCGCGAACCACGTTCGACGTGTTGCCTCCCTGTCACACTTACGTAAGAATTTACTAGTGCGACAGAGAGGCAACACGTCGAACGTGGTTCGCGGTAGGCCTTCAGGCAATATTTTCGTATGAAACAGGTCACATCGCACTCTTTCGCTTATTACGCGGGCACGTCATTTATCTGTCCCATTTGTGGCCGTCTGTCGCTTCCGCATCGACCTCACGAGCCTTATTGTCTACTAGGGTGGGCCTTTTGTGAAAATTTGGGAAATATGTAATGCAATACATAATTTTTTATTTTTTTTATACTACGTCGGTGGCAAACTAGCATACGGCCCGCCTGATGTTAAGCAGTCTCTGTAGCCTATGTATGCCTGAAACTCCAGAGGAGTTACATGCGCGTTGCCGACCCTAACACTCCTCTCCCTCGAGCTCTGGCGACCTTACTCACCGGCAGGAACAAATTTAAAAATGCCTAATTTTATGTAGATTACGTAAAAAATTATAGCAAAAAATCTAGCTATATACTTTTAGCCCTCTACCAACGGTTATACTCGTATATAAACATATTTCTTTGTAAAATATTATTTTATTATTTTTTGTATTGTTTTACTTGTATATATAAAACAACCCACTTAGTATCAGAAATGATTTTCATTTAAGTATATTTTTTCTGAGATCTAATGGTACTGCGTAAATGTACGTAAATGCGTAATGTAATGGCACGCCGTTATTTCGCATAAATAGTACTATGAAAACGGATTATATCGTGTATATTGTTCATAATTTTATTTCATGAGTAACTATCGCGGTAACCGAAGACAATATCGCATAAATAGTGTTTAGTTTAAAGTTTATATAATACATTATGTATGTTAGTCTGTAAGGTATTTGTATGTAGATCTCGTGCCCTAATTAATGTTCTAAACATATGGCAGAAACGCTTACAATCAGAATAAAAAATAACATATTGGTTCAACCAAAGATTTTGGCTCAATCGCGTGAAAGTATGCCTAAAATCACCAAATATGACACAATTTACAACTTTTGGCCATCGTGTAAAAATAGGAATGAATAACAATAATGCATTAAACTAATGCATATCATGTATGTAAAGAATTGCACGTTCATATTAGATAGCATTTAAAAAACAATACTGTACAAGTTACTTCGGTTCTCGTATTTCACGTGACTAATGATTAGGTATTGTGTTGTAGGTACATTAAATATTTGGATATTATTATTTATTATTTTTTAATAAATTAAACATAATTATGGTTGAATTCGTTTAATTGCAGGTTCTTTTATGCCATATTTTAATAATCGAAAAAAAGCCATCTAACATATTTCTCTACCTTTTTTTTTCGTTAGCGGCTGGTAGAGGGCTAACAGTGGTACTAAAGTTTTAATTTTATGACAGTTTTACGATCTACGTATTTTCCCGCAACTTTTGATACCTATTGCATTAGAATTTTGAAATTTTATTTTTCTCCATACAACAACGGCCCACCCTATTGTCTACAGCGACAAACGTGACAACAGCGACAACGACAATAATAAGAATACATCCACTGTCACTTTTTTTAGAAGAGTGACGTATTTGCGTACCTATATAGCTTTCGGCGCTAGCGCAACGGGTGACCTTTCAGGCATTAAAACTATTTTGAGCAATCTGTGCCCTAACCCGTTACCTATGTACATTTGACTACAAAGAGATGTATCCACTTTTTCACTTTATTAGAATGCAGTAAGGTGAAAAAGTGGAAACATCTCTTTGTAGTGACTTTTCCCTATAGGCATTAAAACTATTTTGAGCAATCTGTGCCGTAACCCGTTACCTATGTATACTAAGCTATAGGCAATATATACCAATTCAATATTAATATAAGTGCCTTTGCACACACGTACGCGCATAAAACATTTTATTTTGATTTGCACGTCGAGGACTACTTTTGAATCATAAAAGATCCCTTTTGCGAGAAAATTTCATCAGTACTAAATGTCCGTTTCAAACCCTAAACGTGTACTTTATTTTTTCCAGACGGTCCTAGATGAAATTCGCTCGACAAACTATGTTTTTAATAAAAGTTTAATGAAAGTATGCTCTGTTGCAATCGCGAGAGTTCAGGGAACTTGTGGGTTCAAACTACAGCTTAAGAGCCCTTTTGTAAACGAAATTAAGGATAATATCGACAAAGTACTTACAAAGCGTTGAACTAATATCGAACAACGGCTCTTTAAGTAGTGAAAGACAATCGCTAAGTACACTTATTTATAGAACGTTTTAGTCGATTTCATAATTCGTTGAATACGTAATCCCAATATTTCCAATCTATATATCAATCCCATATTTTAGGCTGAAGGATTATTTGCTACGTGTATTTAAGTACTGTTTTATTTAGTCTGAGAAAGAGATTACAGGCTCTAAGCCGTGTTATAAAAGACAACTTTAAAAAATATTTATGTATGACGTCCTTTTACCGTAAACTTTTTATACTGTCGAAAAACAAGACACAAAATTTTTGTATCTGTTTTCTCGCACCTTACACGTGTCAGTAGATCAGTACGCTAGAGATATTTATCAATAGCGATATAGCGATAGATGACAAGATAGCTATGGTTATACCACCTATTTACGCTGATGATACCTATACGGCGTGTATTTTTGATGTAACCACAGACTTAATATAAAAAGGATATGAAACGTTTAAAAAAAAATGTTCGTTAGTCTTAACTACTAGTACCCGTAGCATGAGTCACTGACAGTGTCAAAACTGACATATACGCTAACGTCTACGTTATGGATGGTATAGAAAGGATGCCAATCTCATAAGGCAGAATTGTTGCAAAAGTGACCGCTTTCAGCTGTAAATAATAGTTCCTAATCTCTCCAGTGGCGCTAGTTTGGCTCTGGGACATGAGTATAACATGAACCATATAAGGCAACAAATAACCCGACCAAATTACGTAGGTTGTTTTTGGTAGTATTTCGGTGTATGGTGGCGCCGCCTAATTACTGTTTTTTGATGGACACTTTTCATACATAGAGATTTGGCTCCTTTATATAGTCTCCATGGTCTACGTAATTTACTTTCTATACATCCCGCTCGCAGTAATCTGCGAGTACAAGCGAGATGCATAGAAAGTAAGTTACGTTCTCGATAGCATTTATGTCAGTGCCAAACTGGTGGTAGCCACACTGAGCGTAATTAATTATCTAAAAAAAATTTGTATTGCTTACGCATAGGTTATCATTGTCATTAATTCATCATCACTTGTGGCATTTGTAACGTAACGTTTGAAATAAAAACAAAAGTGACAAAATGCGTACTGTATAATTTAAAAAAAATTAAAGTCGTACAGTTTTAATAACAAAATATGAATGTTTGTTCATAGGAGCCTATACGATCTAAGTACGAGTTTAGAATATGTGTGCATCTTTGGCTTCCTTTTTACCATCGACTTTTTATTTGGAACCATTACGGGATGCACTAACCAGGGCCGGATCTAGGGTAGAGCGAGTGGAGCGGCCGCTCTAGGCGCCGGATGACAAGGGGGCGCCAAAATGGCAAATGAGAAAAAAAAAGTTTTAAAAGACGCGAGTGTGACGCGGGCCCAAAATACGGTTCGTTTTGCTTTCAACGAAGGGCGCCAAAACCCGATTTCGCTTTACCCTGATCAAGGACTCGGGCCGGCACTGGCACTAACTCTAGTCTTTTAAAAATAAAGAACTACCTGGAACTTCACCCGGGAACTAACATGGATCCAGTTTTTATCCGCTGGCTGTGAATTATGAGCCTTTCACTGCGTTGAAGTTTTATATCTTAGTTAAAGGAGGAGTGCTTTATTTAATGCTTATTTTCAGTTAAACCCAAGGATTAACACTGAAGGCTAATTGACTTGATATAGTTAATGCTTTTTGAATTAAGCAGAAACATCTGTAAATGATGCTAGTAAGTTTAGAAATAAATTAAGTGGAAAATTCACTGTCTTGGGTGGGACTTGAACCCACGACCACTAGATCACTAGTACAGTGTTATACCATGCAATGGTCTTTACCATCATCGTCGACTATGACAAAAATAATAAACACAAAAATTAACAGTTTTATTGACCGAAGCGTAGCGAAGGTCTACGTTTTGACTCGGGCATTTTGCTTTCGTATGTCCAGATGTTCTCTTCTACAGGTCGCAATTTTCAAACGATTCTCGTGAAATTTTGTGAACAGATTCTGTGATTAAATAGAATTTTTTTGTCGATCTGGTGTTTGGATTTTTTTTATCTATTTATGTTGAAAAAAATCAAATTTCGTATTGTTGATTGGTCAAGCGCGGGCTAAGCGTACCTATTCGTTTCATTTTTACAAGCTTTTATTTAACTCGAAGCCCTAAAAGAATATGTTTTTTTATATCTTTGTGATTTATAAATTATTCTATATTCTATGCTCGCGAGGTTTACAGCTCACAGAGCCACTAGTATTATTCTCCTTTTTGTCATTTAAAGAAAGTAACGAAAACTGAAATTAAATGTTTTTATTTACTTACTCTTAATACTACAACTTTAATACAGGATCTCCAGTCATTCATTGAATAATATCGTCAGTAACATTTGTGTAACATTTGTACTTTGTAGAATGTTTACCCTCATGGTTTTAAAACTCCCGTCTCCCCGACCGCCATTGAAGTACAACCACACACACAGAGCTGTGTTTTTCCGCGCGCCTTTTCTTTTCTCTGTATAAAGGCGCAGATGAAATGCCCCTCTTGTGGGAATGTTCACATGGCGCTGAATAAACTATGGAGGGGAGTTATTGGAATTCTGATCCCTGAATTTATGCCTTCAGCAATATGGGGGATATAAAAGAATTACTGTAGGTATAAATATGTACGGAGAGTTTTTTTAAATAAGCGAGCTGTATTGAAATTATTTTCAACGACGATTTTGCAAGACGTAAAATACAAGTAAATTTAATAGAAAATCCAATATTTTTTTTAATCTGAATAGGTAGGCTCTTTATTACCGAACATTTGAAACTGTTACCAAAGATAGATATAACTCCGTAATAGATGGATACAGTCTAAGGAAAAAACGTGCCTCGAAAATCAGGAAAATTTGATTCTCGATCAGATGGCGCCACTACCTTTGGCCTACTCTCGTATAGAGGGCGTTGCCGGTTTCGTTTGTTATTTAACAATTTTAACGCATATCAGTGAAAGAACATGGGTCAAAATCATAAAAATAATTAATGGAAATAAAAAAAATAATTTATCAATCATTTATAGTCATCCATATTTAAATACATTTTATCGTATTTTTATAAATCTTCATTTTTAGTTTTAAAGTATGTCGATAGATGGCAGTGAATTTACTGTGGTTACAAAATTTACTGTGACTGTACCGCTCTATCCTATTATATCCTCTTTGCTGTTACTATGTATGAACATAAAAAAATAAATGTGCAGATTTTATGTTATTAGGTACCATGTTGGTACTTCTTTAGCCCACAAAAAAATGCTTATAATTTTTCCTAAGTGGATGAAAAATGGTTTGGAAAATTGTGTGATTATGTAACGATTAATACGCGAACGAATAATACACCATAATTACGTGTCTCTATTATTTGTATTCCCATATAGGAAGTGGTGGGCGTTCTCTTATAGGTAGGTACTTAAACGTAATCAGAAACATCAAAGCTATGACATAATAGATATTTAGGATTCGAATCATTGTCATTATCAATCGAACGTCCACAACAATTAAATTGCTTTGCGCCTTTGCGCACATTCTAAAGAGGTAAAGTGAAGGTGATTTGTTTGCATATTCGTAGTAATTTATAAAGTGAACAATTTTATTTGCCTTGCTCACCATAATTTGTGTAAGAATATTTTGCGACTGATGCGCATAGACCCTGTTTATTCTATCGTTTCTGGTCACTAGGTATATTTAGGTCCCAGGGACCAAAAAATAATCAGTGTCATCACACAACAGACTTCGACAATAATGTGGATACGGAAAGTAGTTGAAACGCTGAAAGAATTGCCCAGTGACAATCTAATATGAACAGTCAGTCAAACAAGCAACTCGTAAAACTAAACCAACGCCAAAACCAATTAGATTCCAATTTAATCTCAAAAGTCAGTCGAATAAAGCCTCAGCTTAGTGGAGCCCAGGTTACCACGAACCAATGAATAAATTTCAGGAATGGCCCAACGGAAAGGCAAGCAAATGCATCGGCTTTGTGAGCTGGTACGACCGCTTCGATCCCATTTTTTTGGCAAATAATACAGGTTGGTCCAAAAAAAATTTGACAATTTTTTTTTAGTGCGGCATATTGTTGATGATATTAACAAACGTTTGCGTTTTTGTATCAAAGTTAAAGGAGAATATTTTAAAGATAATACGTTTTGTTTAAGTTAAATGATTGTAGTTTTAATTTTTAATGACATTTTGTAAAAACGTGTAGGTAAGGTAATTAAAAATAAATATTTCTCGACCTATTTTTGGGCTAACCTGTACTTTTTTTGGGCAACAATTTGCGGATCCAATGGTAAACTTAGGAAGTGATAATAATAGTACATTTCGATGCTAGTGCGGAAAGTATGTCATTACTTCACGAGTACCGAGATATCTTGCCCCGAGCCGTAGGCGAGTGGCAAGACTCGGGACGAGTGAAGAATGACATATCCGCACGTGGATCGAACGACGTTTTTTAATACAGTTGCGAAAAAATAAGAAAAGCAACAAGGAAGGAATGGAATTCGAAACTTTTATATTATTAATTCTGTGACATCATTGACATTATGAAGAGGTGTTTTTCTAGCTTTTATTCGACTAGAATAATAGATTTTGTTATTATCATTGAACCCACTTCAAAGAAAGTTTTTTTTTCAAATGCATGTTCTATAAGACAGAAACAATTGTAAATATTAAAACATTGTACTATTATTACCTAAATATCGTTATTTACGATTATTTGTGTATCGTATATTTATAAAAACAATATCGAATGTTGCCTTTGGAAACTTAAAACATTCTTGCAGTAAGAAAATACGCCTCTTCTTTGACAGGCGTTCCGTTCCATTCAGACAACTTATTAAGAACGGTTTTTCAACATTAAAAAATAAATACTTATAATGATGAAGAGGTAAGTAATAAAATATGAAATATGCATATTTTTCGTATTCTTTTTTATGTTGATTACGACATTTAAAGGAAACTAATATTAACACTCATCAATAAGTAGCCATGAATTGGAACAAGTAAAAATTTTAAGAAATTGGAAAAGCAAAAAGCACTAGTTCTCGAAAACCAACTTTCCGCACGCTAAACAGCCACGAAAAGTAGCACTTTTTGAGCAACTGTATTAAAAAAATATTTTAAATCTGCGAATAGCAGTTAGTCTTACTTTTGACTTGACCATAATGTTTTGCCAGAAAGTGTCTATAGGTACTTATATATCGTCATGTCATAAGAGGAGGGTAATATTTGCAGTTGTCTGTTAATGTTCATATGGATATTTCTGTTATGATGTTATCAACATGAACTCAACATGTTTTGTTCTGTGTGTGTGTTCACTCATGTAAAACAATATGTACTTACAAATACGATTTGGGATTATTAATTGCTGTATAAAAATATTACGAAACTTCCGTGAGACACAGACATATTAAATACCACCGCCCGTATTAAATAATACCGGTCCGTCACCGTCGACGCAAGCTCCTGATGACGCTACTCGGTACGGAGTGAAACATGTCGAGCGTTTTCGACTTAAAATACGTGAGTGACCCGTTATTAATATATTTAAAAATATTACGTATTAAAAATCTGGTATTTTAGGTAGTTGGCCCACGTTGGGCGACACTGGTAAACCGTATAGGCACATTTTGTAATAAAAATACGCATTTTATTTTGAGAATGTCCTTATTTAATCGTTATATTTTAAGAAGGGGGCGTCCATTAATTGCATGAGGTATTTTTGATTAATGGACTGGGTAATTTGGTATTACCAGGGTAATTTACCTGCTAAATTAACTTTAAGCCATAATCAGGTAGAACAAGAACTCTAACTGGAATATATAAAATTATACCTAATTATGTCATTTAATGAGTGTTTTCCTGTTGCCATTGTAATAATTTAGGAGTAAAACCTTAATAGATACTTAGTAATTTGACGAGTAATATTTTTTGTTCAGGAAAGATGGGAAGTTTATACAGCTTTTATAAAAGCTTTCATCAAACGGGTTTGCCCTCTATTTCAATATACGTATAGGTAGGAATGTTCGATATTTTTGTTTGGGATTTCGCTGGGACGTGAATAAATCCGAGATTAGAGATGTGTTCAATATTTTTGTAACAGATTTTAATTCACCAATTTTATTATTGTTTATACAACACAAATATGACATACTTATACTATAATACCTATTATAAAATTATCATTTAACACAAATATGCCTAACTATACATTTTGTCTCTTGGTTCTTGTAAAACGTTTCCTACAAATAAAAAGTTGATTCACTTTCAGGGTTCCGTACCCAAAGGGTAAAAACGGGACCCTATTACTAAGACTCCGCTGTCCGTCTGTCTGTCTGTCACCAGGCTGTATCTCATGAACCGTGATAGCGTGAATGTTAAAACTTTGCCGTTGCCGCTATAACAACAAATACTAAAAAGTACGGAACCCTCGGTGCGCGAGTCCGACTCGCACTTGGCCGGTTTTTTACTTATAACTGTCAGTACAGCCATAATAATAATAATAATAATAATAAAATACTTTATTGTGCACTACAAAGAAAAATACATGTTACAAACAATGACAGGACATAAGTGAGTAGGTAACAACAGGCGGACTTATCGCTAAAAAGCGATCTCTTCCAGACAACCTTCAGATAGCGATTCAGTGGCTAGAAATAAGTTAATGGGCAGTGCAAAATAACAAAGGTGTAAAGTTTACAAATCAAATACCTACGTATAAATAACAAACAATGAAAAATAATCTACATAAACTACATATATTATTTAAGCAACAATAATACACTACATAAACCTACACAAAATACATAAATACATAATGAGAATTCAAGCAAGAGAAGAATAACGACCAGGTAGCGTGAACAAAAAGAAAAATATATATGTGTAAGTGAAAGGACCAAGACTAAGAAAGAGATTTTAAATAGTGTTCTTTTAGAAGTTTTTTAAAAATGGGTAGGGATTGAGCACGTCTTATATCAATGGGCAAAGCATTCCACAATCTTACAGACTGGAAAGTGAAGGATTTGTTGTAGAACTTACTAGATGACCGAGGGGCAGCAAGAAGGCGATTCTGAGAACACCTAACAGACAAAAGAAAACTAAACCGTTTTTTAAGGTATTCAGGAGTATTTGGAATAAATAAAGTGCGATAGAGTAGAGACAGGATATGTGTATTACGTCGGAAACGAATCGGTAACCACCTGAGCTGTGACCGGAAGCTGGAGACATGATCAAATTTTCGTAGCCCGAAAATGAAGCGAATGCACACATTTTGAAGCCGTTCAATCTTGTTCAATTGCTCTTCGGTAAGATCGAGATAAGAGATGTCGGCATAGTCTAAAATGGGAAGAAGAAGGGATTGGGCCAGCGCGGTTTTAGTGGAAAGTGGTAAAAAGTTGCGGAGACGCCTAAGAGATCCCACAGCGGCAAAAATTTTACGACCGACTTCATTAAGTTGCGGACCCCAGGAAAGAGTACGATCCATAATCACGCCCAGATTCTTTACTTGGGCCGAGTACGGGATCTGGACCCCATCGAATAAAATAGGAGGCAGACTCTCAAAATTCACCTTAGCTATGTTCTTGGGGCTACCAATAATAATAGCTTGGGTCTTCGTAGGATTAACTCTAATTCCATAGCAAGAACTCCAGTGCAAAATGCGCTCTAAATCAGAGTTGGTGATACTGTATTAAATGCAGAAAAATTACATTTTTCTTTTATGTGTGTTTTAATGGCAGCTGCTGAGATGTCATCCAACCAACGCCATAAAACAAAAGGGGCTTAGTAGGAATTACGCCCGGCCGAGAATCGTGACCTAACCGTTTTTAACTGCGATTAGTATGTTCAGTGCTAGGAATTATCTTGGCACACAATATTAGCATTAGTATGAGAATACAAGGGTATTCTGGGCAAGCCTAATTTCAAAAATTGTATGCTAGTGGCTCTGTGAACTATAAACCTCGCGATAAGCTTCATAATTCATGTGCTTAAAAAACATTAAAAAAACTTACTTCGTTGAGGTATCACAGCGAACTGTGCCATAGATCTTACTGGCACTTAAGTCCTTTATGCCGATTTCTACCATTTTGAACATTTTCCAAAAAACGAGACGACCTGCACACAAAATTCCAAGAGAATCGGTTGAGAAATGCGACCTGCAGAGGAGAACATCCGGGCATATGAAAGCATTCTTGCCCAAGCTGAAACGGAGACCTTCGCTAACGCTCGGTCAAAAATATGTACGAAAATCAAGCCCTCCAGTAGCGTTAGAGGTAAAGTTATAATTTAGATACTCTACTAGAAAAATGGAATATATACACCAACGTTAAAGTTCAAAATATCATGATATGCGTAGCTGTGGCTCACATAGTACCTACTTACGTACACATTTGGACTTCTATGTATAGCTTATAAGTTATAACAAAATTAAAATCATGCCATATTAGATCAATTATTTTTACTTATAATATCAAAACTCAAACATTATATTTTTTCGAAATGTAGGTGTAAGTTACAATAACTGTCCAAATATCACAGAGAATTGGCTATATTAAAATTAATAGCACCATCCATTGCCCACCCGTCAATTAAGAGAATCCAAGAAAACGCCTTAAGTAAAATAAAAGACCCTTAATCAATAAATTAATAAGATTTTGAGACGCCCTCGCAAAAAACTTTTTAAAATCAATATTATCAATACATTTTCTTAGTATCAATCACTGTTAAAGGTAAGTATAATTGCATTTATTCGTAGATAAATAAGACGTTTTCTCTGATTTAAAACCATAAAGAGTATTTTTTCTCCCAATAACATAGTGTTACTTACAGTTGGCTGCTAATGTCGTCCCCCAAAAAACACCCTCAATTCCAAATTCAAAATGCACAGCACTAGTCAAACTGTCACCAAAACACTGGCACAATGTAGTCTAATGGTGTCAATTATTTCTTTCGGAAACGGTTCTGGCAAAGGAGTTTCGGAAACGCTCTGCGTCGCGGCGTCGATACGCGGACTGAGCGGCCATGACAGTTTTGGCTGGGGTGGCGTACGCATGCGCCCTGGCCGCCACCTTAAGGTCATTCCCCATTGTTACCTCTTGATGAGGGTAGAAAATTGATGCCAGCTCAAATTGGAGGCGAAGAAAACCTTTTTAAGTTACAGTGGATAAGTAACAACGTTAATTTCAGTAACTGGCGCTTTGATCCGCCGCCAGAATCTCATTGTAAGTGCTTTTTATGACATATTAATAATTAAATGTACCTGCTTAAGTCGTTATTTTAGGACTTACATTTTTCAGCACATTGGTAATTTGCTAGACTAGGTACATTTTTCTGCAACTAACTATCAGTAATTAACCTTCTACGAATAAGTTAAACAATACACCATATATCGCCTTAACACACGGAGATCCTTATGAACGACACCTTATTAGCATTGCCTTCAGGGCCCACACACATACCCACGATACGACGTCGTATCGTGGGACGACGCGACGCCGTCTAACGTTGTGACGTCGTGTCAAGTTGCTACGTCGTGTCGTAGAAACTGTGGTAGGTGTAGCGAGAGCCAATAGAGAGTACTCTCTCCAGGCAGGTGTTATGCCTGGGGACCGAAGTCCACTGAGAGTTAGTCAGAAGGAGTATATATAGTTAGTGACATTTGAAACTTCGTAAGCGCGATGTAGGTTTCTAGCTAATTGCGTTCTAGCTCCCTAACGCCATCTGTTAGATTACGTCGACAGTGGCAGCTAGTGGGGACGCCACATCAGCCCCCCTTTGAGCGGAGGGGTCAGCGACGACGTATGAAGCGTGCAGCGAAACCAGGTGTGTGCTCGAGCCAGTGTGACGAGCGAAGATGCTCAGAGTCACAGGCGAGCAGAGCTGCTCAGAGCCAGTGTGACGAGCGCAGTTGCTCAGAGCCAGAGCGGCGAGCGGAGAGAGAGGGAGTGAGAGAAGTTGTGTGCCAGGCATGAATATTTACAAGATATTTACAGGATATAATACATATGTACAGAACTGTACAGAGGCATGCAAGGTGGCACACAGAGAGGAAACTGTTTTTGCTGCGAGGCGGCGTCATCAGGATCTTGAGGTCTTCATAGCTGTCCAATGTCGGAAGGTCACCAATGTGGTAAGTGTAGAGAGAGGGCAATAGAGAGTACTCTCTGCAGGCGGGTGTTATGCCTGGGGACCGAAGTCCACTGAGAGTTAGTCAGAAGGAGTATATATAGTTAGTGACATTTGAAACTTCGTAAGCGCGATGTAGGTTTCTAGCTAATTGCGTTCTAGCTCCCTAACGCCATCTGTTAGATTACGTCGACAGTGGCAGCTAGTGGAGACGCCACAAAACCTACGACGTCGTATCGTGGGCACTATACGATGTCCTATAACGTTGCGACGTCGTGTCGATCTAAACTGCAAGTAAACTTTCTGCGACTTCTTAAGAGGCAATAGGAGCAGAATAAGAACACGTCTGTTGCAATCCTCATCTCTTGATTAACTGCGATAGTTCTTTACATTTTCTACGTCAGGGTAGTAACATGCCGTAAATCGTATTATTAAACCGCGATTAGAATACGATCACGTAATATATGTCGTTTTTGAATTTATGACACGAAATGACATTGTCAATGCTAGTGTGCAGATCAATAAAAATATGTACTTACTTCAGACTGAAGAAGTTTTAAAGCTGTGGAAAAAATATCAAATTCATTTTACAGTTGACTATTACACAAACATTTAATTACTTGTATTAAATCTACAGTAGGTCCTACACCCGGCACCTATCGATCAATAATTTTCCGCGATTCATATTTTATTGAGAGACATGACGATTCATATTTTATAGAAAGACGTGACAGACAGACGAACGGACAGAGCCGCATAAGGGTTTTTTGTACGGAACCAACTTTTTGGTACGAGACCCTAAAAGGCATAATATTTATTAAGAATAGCGCTAAAATATGTGTGTAGTGACTGTTTATCGTCATTACCATTATCTGTTGAGCCTCTGCGAGCTGTTTTGCAACCCCCATGGCCACGCCATTTTGAACAAAAAGTGCAAAAACATACAATACGATAAAAAATCTAGGTAAGTATATTATAATTATCAAAGCTCCTCAAAAATTTCATGAAAATCGATGGAAAAATGCAACGCGCCGAGCAGCCGGACAAACAGCGTAGGTACATACGAAAAGCTGAAACGGACTATCGCTTGCTCAGTCAATAACTGTCTGGACTTGTAGTATGAAGGCATATTGTCGTATATTGACAAATAATATGAGTATAATTATTAATTTGTTGTGCTAACGGTACTTTCGAATCGTAGTCTGATTGTGGTCGACTAATACTACGATACGATATCGTACCGTGAATAAATTAATGCACATTGTAGATTTCCACGTTACGGCGCCGCATCGTGACACGACGTCGTATAATGTCGAGACACGACGTTGTATTGTGCCACGACACGACGTCGTATCGCGCCACGGTACGACGTCGTAACGTCTCACCACGTCGCAACGTGAGACGACGTCGCGTCGTCCCACGATACGACGTCGTATCGTGCGTATGTGTTGGCCCTACGCCTACGCGGTCAACTCTATTTCGGGTATTCCAAGCTTTGAAGGGCAATTAATTGGCATTGGCATTTTACTCATATTGAAAACCCACTTGTTAATTTACCATTCTAACGACAGTTACAATATACTTAATGATTACAAGCTGAGTGATCGTGTCGTCGACGACAACATATATCTATTTAGAAACTGGTATTGATAAAAAAAAATGTTGTACAAGGGGGCAAAGTTGTTGTTTAAATGAAACGAAATGAAAATCTTTTTTTTTTTCAGGCAACCTAATGGCCCATTGTCAAAATTAAGCTCACAGTATAGTGTTCAACAGTCTTGTTACTCCATTGTCTATGGTAATAGATGAGACCACCTGTTGTCTGTGTCTATACTCTCACGAAGATATAGGATAGGCGCCCTACTCATTATGCCTCTGGTATGACATACGCTAATGGCATTCATCTTCATAAGTCCAAACCTCGATCGTGCCGTAGGTATAGAGCAGAAAAACTCGTCCTTGAAAAAATGCAATAAGACTAAAAAATTCGGTCAGGATTCTTATCAAAATTTGATTTAACCTTCCGCATTGATAAGACCCTATAAAATAGGGATAGGAGATAGGTATAAAGTGTAAACCAAGGAAACGAAGCGTGACGAACTACTATTAGAATTTAATTATATTAATTGTAGTAAATTTAGTAATCATACACAAAAATATAGCATTAAATTAGATGCCATTATGTTTTTTGGGAATAAAGAAGTAAAATTATTGAAAAACTGTAACTTGAACTAGACTATGATTTTTTTACAAAATATACGGCCTATGACCTCACCATAAGATAAATCGAATGACATTTTCGATGCTACAGCTAGTGGAACACACAGCACAAACATACGGTACCCACTTACACTGTGACATAATTATGTAGGTAAGGTACTACTACCAAATACATAAACTGATAACATCCATTTTGCTTTACCGTATTCCAGTAAAAAACAGTAATTCTCATAACAATGCTATTTTAAAATTCATAAAACATTTCCCCTTATAGAAGTGGAAAGATGTCGGAAAGCGAACATCCCTGGTATTAAGTACTCACAAGCCTCATTTTCCGAGCCTGAGTTAGAGTCAAACCCGTAAAATAAGAATTTCATTACATAAGTAAAGCACAAAGCTATTTGGGACACTCGGGTTTAAAATAAGAATTTCATTACATAAGTAAAGCACAGAGCTATTTGGGACACTCGGGCTTAAAATATGACCCTTATTTTGCTCAGTTACCTAATTCAGTAAACGTTTTGTCCCGTCTAAAAAAATATACTTAATTCCTTCCGGTACCGTACCTCGAAAGGAAAAAACGGAACCCTTATAGGATCACTTTGTTGTCCGTCCGTCCGTCTGTCTGTCAATACCCTTTGTCTCGGGAGCACGTGATGGAATCGAGTTGAAATTTAAACCATATACTTAGGTCTATAATCCCTTGAAGTTGTGAAAAAATCAAACTTCTAAGTTAAATAAAAAAAAGATATGGCCGTTTATGCCGCAAAAAACGTATACTTCGACACTCGAGGGAATCAAAATGTATCTCCTATGTATAGGTATGTATGTGTAATGTATGTATGTGTCTACCGTTGACCTAGAACTATTAAATTTGGCAAGTAATATGGTCTTACACTACAAGAACAGGTAAAAATCTGAAAACTATAAAATTGTAAAAAATAATAATGAATTAAAAAATACGTTAAGTTTGTACGGAAACCCTCGATGGGCGAGTCCGACTCGCACTTATCCGGTTTTAGATAATACAAAATATCGGGAAAAGTACCTAGGTGTAGGTAAAATGTTCCCATATCTAGAGCAGTCCGCTAAAAAGAATAAATTATACATAACAATGTAAGGAGCACCAGTGTAAACCTATTTTAAACGGAGTATTCAAGTGGAATGGAATATCCCCGTGCCGCGGCTATACAAGGAACTGTCTAGAAAAGCCTTAAAATTGTAAAGATATACCTATACAGAATTGTGTATGAATTTCATTTCGCTATATTTATTCCTGTAGAATTTTAAGCAAAGTTAATACCCAGGGGAAGTATATAGGTACCAGGGACTGAAGAGGTACCTTTAAAAACGGTTTTGACCGGTCTTTTTAAAGGTAATTTCTGTTAAATAAATGTTACTATAATATCAAAGATTTTTTTGAAGATACATAATATCTCTTTTGTGATACTTGTGACTGTAAATTAATTGTAAATAATATTGTGCATGGCAGATATTATTTAAATGTAAAATAATTAATTAATTATTAGGCACATATGTAAATAATATGTATAATTTTAGATTAGATAAGTATGTTGCCCTATGTGGAACTATGTTGCCGTGCCCTAACAGGGCGTCACATGAACAGCTTATATTTAAGAACACCTGTACCTGCTATGTGATATGCAATAAATGATTTCAATTTCAAAAGAATGAGAATCGATGTCGAGCTAGCGATCGGCGCAGTTTTTGAATTTAGTAATCGCGTTTGTAGTAATGCTGGGGATGGCTTCTTCGAAAATTGGTGACCCTAGGAGGTTTAGTGAGCCCTTGCTGACTACTTTTATATTGGGGGTGGTAGCTTTAAGTTTTTGAACGATGTCGGGATTAAATTGTGTTTATCTCAGTTAAGATAATGTATAATTTATGAACCTTCAGGTCTTTTTTTGTTGTATTTTTCTTTTGTTGCGGTACATCTTTTGTATCACATTTTTGATATGTTTATATGACTGTTTGGTTTCTGAATAAACGAAAAGAGAAGAAAGAAAGAAAGATTACAACGGTTTAAATATAATCGCACTTCTAAAAATTCAATTCCAACCCTATTAGCTTAAATTTATTTATTATTTCCGAAACGTCTGCTAGTAGGTACTGTGTTTACATCACCTCCTAGGGTACCATCATCCAAGTACCAAACGAACAATTTTGAATTCAGGTTTTGAACAACTGGATTGATAGCTAAACTGAAAATGGCTGGTCCGAGAGGGTCGCCCAGGTCCTAATACTAGTACAAATTACCTCCAATGAAATTTAAATCTTAATGAAATGGAACACTTGATTACTTTTATTTTGTTTCGTTCGATTTTAAAACAAAACTAATTCAACTCTATATTCTAATACCGTTGATTCAAATTCGATTGCCAATTTTCCTTGTATGGTGGGCCGGCCGCTAGGGGTGAAAGCATCGTACATCACTCAAGAGATAAAAGTTTAGTTTTACCACACTTATCTCACCTCTGGTTCCACTCCCACCCTAGTTCAATAAAAAATGTGGTAACTCGAAATTTAAAAAATATAAAACGCAGACCGTGTTTTACTAATTCACTTGCTCATACTTGCGCATAAATCTCACGTATATAGTTTTTTTTTTATTATGAACAAAAAACGGAATTTATAGAACCACATGTGGTTTTATCTAGAGACGGTGTGTATATTCGGCGTATACTCGTCGGCCTTGTGTGTAGATAAAATGCTACTTTCTCATCAGTTTTTGAAGAAATAAAGAGGGGTTTTACAAACTGGTGTAATGAAAATAACTATTTACTATTCTGTTGGTGTTTTTCAACCTGCAACTGTCTCTATCGCACTAATATGGAAGTGATGGAGAGAGATGACTACGCTACGCTTTGGAGCGTTTACGATTGGCATCTTGGCTAAGCACCCTGCTCTCGGCTGGAAAGAGCTGGAATTAGTCGCTCAAGCCCGTAATAAGTGGATAAGTCTTCTACGAGCCCCATGTTCCTATAGAACGACAACAGGAATATAATCACAGAAGGTTTACAGACTCAACTCCCAACAGCAGATTAAAAATTGCAGTATATAGGTATCTACATGTAGAATCAAAGAGAATTAAGAAGACATATAATGCTCACTCCATACATCGGTTTTGTTACCAAAAAGACTATTATTTTCGTAGTCTACATCTAGCGTCAAGTAACGGAACTATCAGTACTGCTACTCGACAATAGATGTCGTTGCAAACGAAAAGTCTAATGCTCAAGGATTTTCAGCTAATATTATAACTAGAGTAACCTAAACTCTATTTTCAACTTTTTCTGCTTTTAATATTACATAGTTTATAAATTGTTGAGCAATACACTTTTCGTCAGTCGCGACACATTCAACATTAGTGTCGAGTAACAGTACTGATAGTTCCGCTACTTGACGCTAGGTGTAGACTACGAAAATAATAGTCTATGTCTTCTTAATTCTCTTTGGGTAGAATACAACAGAGGTCGGTTGGCGCGCCGCCAAAACACCCCATCCGGATATTTACTTGCTCAAATATTTTAAACCTGAACTACCTGTATCAAACTACCTACTTCGATACTTTCACTGTGCATTTAGTAAATTTTTTACTTTTTAATGTTATTGTACCGAGGTGGCAGCAGTTGATTACTTGATACACATACCTATAGTGAATGTGCTGTAGGTAGTGAATACATTATAACTATGAAAAACTCTGCGCTTTTATCATAGTGGTAGAATGTAGAATTAGGTAGGTACATAGGTAAGGTACCTTACTCTTCGAATTTCACGAAAGAAAAACGTGCACAATCTATTAAGTTTTTAATTTTATAAAAACCATTCACTATTTCTACCAAGATGAAGTCGAGCACTTTCAGGGTTCTACATTAGTTCGGTAGTTAACTTTATGATTAGAATAGTTATTTATTTTACAAGGGGCGAGCGTAGCAATAGTGGTTCAAATAGTGGGATCTTGAGCGTTGCGAGGGTTTCAAGGCAGGCGGATTAAACAAACGTTGCTGCCGAGTGAAACACAAAAAATTTCACCACGCGAGGAAAATACCAATTGTAAAACAATACAAATCAAATCCAAATGAACACTACGTACTAAATATTTATCACTCAAAATAATCACTTAAAAATCAATTCCACCAGCCAACCGGAGGACTACTAATTTGCATTACATTACTTTGCCACTCTTGTGGATAAAATGCAACTTTCTCATCAGGTTTTGAAGAATAAAGAGAGCATTATTTTCGACGGTGTAGTGAAACAATATCGTACGACATTGCAATGCATGTATGTATGTTTATAGCCACCTCCTTCCCTGATGCTCTTAGCTGACAAGAGCCCGCATCCTGATTTAGTTTAGAGCACTATGGACAAAGGCTTTGCCCTTTGTGTTGAGCACAGTGCCCCTAGCAGGTGTATTGCTGATTACTATACTTATGCTACAGGTTCAATTATAATACTATGTCTGAGGAAATATTAGTATAAGTAGGAATGAACATATTTGCATTATTCTTAGGGAACATGTTTAAGCGCTCGAGACGCCAATACTCTACACAAGGCCCTCAGCACACGGAGCGTAAGCGTATCGTAATACGCGCGTAGAACGAGAGCGCTACAGGCACGAACAAGTCCTATCGTCATTACGACAGGCGTAGCGTAATACAGGCGAAAATAACAAAACTTCTGACATAATCAAACAATAATAAAATCTTCGTCATCTGACGAGAAAGTAAGATCGTCGATATATTCGTCGTCGAAAATTAAACTGCATATACCTATAAATATACATATCTGTTAAAAATAATATCCCGCACACATATCAATGTGATTCAGTAAGAGGGCGGACTGAAAATCAGCGATGTGCGGTCAATTCCTAATGAAGTGGCTGGCGCAGCATATGCTGAGCCCGTTCCTTTTGTCGCGCATGCCAATTTTTAATGTTATTTGTAAATATATTCCTGTAATTTCTCTTTTGTTGTGTGGCAATAAATGTTTTCTTATTCTTATTCTTATATCCGCCGAAGACATCTGACTCCAGTGACACCATGATTCCAACTAATGAGATTTCACTTATAAACGATTACGCTTCCGCGACGCTTGGTGCCCAGGGCGCGTAGCTAACGTGCCAATCGTTAACGCTCCGTAGCGTATCGTAGTCCTCTCTATCACTCTTCCCCACTAGTGCGACAGTGACAGTTGCGTTTCGTTCGCTACGGAACGTTAACGATTGCGCGTTGGCTACGCACCCAGAACTATACGCGTCTCGTACTCGTAACGTTTTTACGGCGACGCTTACGCTTACGCTCCGTGTGCTGAGGGCCTAACAGGTTTCTATGACGAATATTAGTTTTATATAAAAGCTATAGTATTTATATTAAAAGCTTTTAGTATTTATTTGGAACTAATGAACTAAACTGTCTAAACTTATAAAACTGAATACCTATGTCTTGTAAACCAATTTGTCTGAAAAGTGTTACTTTTAAAATAAAATATTCATTCATTTCCGATTATATTATTATTATTATTTGTAATGCAGGCAGGCAGTTAAAACAACTGATAATGCCTGTATCCAGAGTCATAAACCGATTATGGCTACAATACGAGTAAAGTATTGAAAGTATTAAAACCTGCATGTAATGTGTAATTAATATAGATAATACTCGTAGAAAAAGCTGGCATAATATTCGCCCTTAACCGTCCTGCAAATACTGCAATGATAACGAATTACTTTGATTGGAAATTTCCTTGCAGTGTCCCGTTTTAATCATCTTGACTGTAGGTATCTATAACAAGGTATAGGTATTTAAATGCATTAGCCTTTTATGCAAATACTCGATCGATAACCACAAATAAACCAACTCCAAGTCCAAAACTGTACATACCTACTTACACCTATTGTGAGATTTATGCCAAACAAACAAACCCAACCGAAACCAGTTTCTCAAATGCATAATATTCTCAAATACATATTATGTACAGCTAACAATAAAAAATAAAAAGGTACTCTAATAAAATATGCTAAAAGATAATGCTCTACTTTCATCAAATATTTTATTCCAGATAGGTTGCTAGGCAAACTGAGTACTTACTTACATTTGTCGGCAAAATGCCAGCTCGGCAAAGAGAATCTGGTATGTTCGTGAGTAAGTCAACATCTGTTACTTGCGCCTTACAAGTTTAAGTACTTAAGGTAGTTATCTAATCTGTAAACGTTATAGAGGTTTATTTAGATTTTTCATACCTCTGCGAGAATTTTAAGACTTGCGAGTCGAACTCGCGCACCGAGATTTTTATACGCAGTTAGTTATGTATCGGTTTTGTCAATGGCCAATTAAATATCTGCATTTTGTTATTCCGTTTCGTAATCATTTACAATTTAGGCTAACATTTACAACCGCGTAACTGCTACACTAGTTACTATAACAGTAACGCAGCGGTTGTTGCATCGGTAACGCAGCTGTTTTTACATGTATTTTTTTAAAGTTTGTAATACGTTATTGGAATCAAAATACCCACACATTGCTACTTTGATGAAAAAAATTGACAAGGACTGCTCTGACAAAAAGCCTTTATTTAGCAAGCAAGCAAATATTGACGTGGAATCTTTTTTTTTTTTTTTTTTCTAATATTTGTTAATTTTTGAAAGTTACTTGAGTTACTATATACCGGGTGTTTCCTGTAACAGGAGCAATAAATTAAGCTGTAGGCTGTACTCCTCAAACTGACCAACGCAACTTTTAAAAATAACTTGTGTTTTGATTTTTATTACACTTTAAAGTTTATTCTAAGACGCAATGTATTGCAAAATTTGTTATGTTTAAAGGGTGACAAGCAAATGAGACTAAATGAGATGTGAGCGTAAATGAGACTTTGGTAACGCAGTGATCTAAGCTATTAAGAATATTTTATGAAACTGATTATTTCTGTTATTTAACTTTATAAGAGATAATTATAAACATAACAGTTTATATAAATTTTACGTTTTAAAAATTAAATCATCAAGATGTCGTCCGTAGCGGTTGCGGCACTCTTCCAGTTTTGCTTGTAAATTTTGAAAGATTTAACAAGACTTTCGTATTAAGAGATTTCCTGGCTCCGAAACTTCACGAATCGTATGGTTACAACAAGAACACATGGTCACCTGCCATACAAGTAACGTGACCCTGGAAGTTTTGCGTGAAATGTTTCCTCAAAAATTGATATCGAGGCGAGGTGACATTGCTTGGCCTCCCAGGAGCCCTGACTTAACTTCGGCAGACTTCTTTTTGTGGGGTTACTTGAAGAGTAAAATGTACTCCAATAATCCGACAACCACAGCAGAATTAAAGGAGAATATTCGTCAAGAAATCCAATCAATATCTCCACAACTTCTAACGAAAGTCTTTCAAAATTTACAAGCAAGACTGGAAGAGTGCCGCAACCGCTACGGACGACATCTTGATGATTTAATTTTTAAAACGTAAAATTTATTTCTTTATCCCAAATTCTAATTATATTTTTTTATTTAAAAACACAAATTTTTTTTTTTTTTTAAATGCATTTATCACTGGCCCACCCTGTACATATGGCCGGCGTAAAGCGCTCGAGCGTTTACATATCGCGCGCCCAGGCCCCTATTTCCCCACGGTGACAGGTGCGACAATTGTCGACATCACTATTGCTGACGTCACAGGCCTCCATGGGCTACGGTTACCGCTTACCATCGGACGAGCCGTATTCCTGTTTGCCACGATCATTGTATTATTTTAAAAAAAAACTATTATATCGGCAAAAAACAGGTAAGTTTATTATGATGAGGATGACAATTAATTGTTACAGATTTAAAAGAATTTTCGGTAATTCTTGACAGGAAATGAGTTCTGTGTCGGAATTTTGTGACAATTGCCGTGTTTCTTGTGACAATCGTCATTAGCGTCGCAAAATAAGCTTTTATTTATTGGCGATATATTGGAGTTTATTTTTATTAAAATGTTGGTGGCAAACAAGCACACCGCCCGTCCGATGGTAAGCGGTTACCGTAGCCTATGGAGGCCTGTGACGTCAGTTATAGTGATTTCGACAATTGTCGCACCTGTCACCGTGGTGAAATAGGTGTAGCGGAGATTTACTCCAAGGGGGATGTAATGATAACCTCGCTACATGGGTCTCTACGAATACAAAGCACAGTATAAAATAGCTATTGCACTGACCAGGAATCAACACTCGATGGGCGCACAATTCCATCTACTCTCAATCTCATATCTGTTATTCTCTTGTTATGAATGTAACCTCAACACTCTCAGGGAGATTAGAAGGGCCCCAAGTCCCGTGGCTTGTATCAGTGGATGCACGGCACAACTGAATCTCGACAAGAGAACTCATCGTGCATCCCGCATTTCATAGGTATACTCTTCTCAACCTCATGCGATGAGTACTGAGGTGGGAACCATGTGGTCCCCGACGAGCCTCCACAACAACCCCTACAGCTCATCCATCAGCCTCCATAAGAAACCTCCAGTAACTCAAACCGATAACCTCCAGCCACCTCACTTGTTACATTCAAACTCGAGCTACACACAAAGAATAACAATTGTTTAACTCAGCTCTATCTCAAGCATATCTCAAGTCTCTCTCGTTAATTCAAGGTCACTGCAATATCTATATATCACAAAATATAGATATGTTTCGCTTACCAAGAGCCTCCTGTACCTGAATGCACTCGCGACACCACGTGTTACGTACCAGCATTCAGACGACCTTTCTCAACTTGTCTCCACTCGCTCCCGCCATCTTGCTCTGCTCGTCACCTATAACACTGGCCGACCTCGATCGCCAGTGTTACCAGTGAAAAGTACGCTAAGAGTGACAGATAGGATACATACCACAATAACAGACTTCGCGATCTCCGCGACAATAGGGGCCTGGAGGTGCACCCTTACAAAACAAATCAATAACAGATTTTAAGGGGCGAACGCCACTCCTGGGATTTGTCTAAGAAGTAATAGGGTCCCGTTTTTACCCTTTGGGTACGGAACCCTAAACAGTGTTAAAATAAAATCTTTAAAAAACTTACTAATTCTATAGTACTAGGTAGCTGCAAAAGTCCATATGCACTTTATGAATGGAATACGCACTCCCACTTTGGAAATGTACCTACTGAGGTGAGTTCCAAAAACAAGTACCTAATGTACGAATAAGGTTAAAGCTTTCCAACTTTTCGTAATTACAAAATGAAAGCTAAGGAATTCTGATGTAATGACGTGTGGTTGTTGTGCAATACCCAGTAATTACCTAATTACCTACACGCCATAATAGAATCCCATCCGTCAGAACATTCCGCCCTACCCCAACAATCTTCAGCGCCACTAAGTAAATGAACCAAGAGATACCCTCATCATCACCCAAATGCGTCTATTTCTGACCTTATTACAGTCTAAATAAGGTTGGTTTTAGCATAGCCATGTGCTAAGACGGGTTAATATTGTCGTTATGGCAGTGAGTCCAGGGAAAAAGGGATAGTAAAATCATCGTTTTTAGGGAAAAAACGGCGAGTCGGACTTGCCCACCGAGGGTTCCGTACTTTTTAGGGTTCCGTACCCAAAGGGTAAAAACGGGACCCTATTACTAATAAGACTCCGCTGTCCGTCCGTCTGTCCGTCTGTCTGTCTGTCACCAGGCTATATCTCATGAACCGTGATAGCTAGACAGTTGAAATTTTCACAGATGATGTATTTCTGTTGCCGCTATAACAACAAATACTAAAAAGTACAGAACCCTCGGTGCGCGAGTCCGACTCGCACTTGGCCGGTTTTTAGTATTTGTTGTTATAGCGGCAACAGAAAAAATACACCATCTGTGAAAATTTCAACTGTCTAGCTATTCACGGTTCATAAGATACAGCCTGGTGACAGACAGACGGACAGCGGAGTCTTAGTAATAGGGTCCCGTTTTTAGCCTTTGGGTATGGAACCCTAAAAAATGATAGCCCAGACAAACAGAAATCCCACTTGCAAGTCAAATAGCAGTTTAAAAAATTATAAAAAAAAATCATTCGATTTCCAAAAATAACTTAACGTCGGTAAAGTTTAATAACTTAGGTAAATATAGGTATTGGTAAAATAGTGTAAAAAGCGTTTAGATTATATTATAGTTGTTAGCTCGTTGTGTCAGTATTAGGCCAATATTTCCGAAAGACGTCATGATCGTGCCGCCATCCCCTTCGACAGACCTCGAAGGGGATGGCGGTGACGGCGCACTATGTTTGTCCACTCGGCACTCGGTAGTTTTTTTGGCCCACAAGTCGTTTGGCATACGGCAAACGTATCCGGCCCAGTCCCATTTAAGCTTAGCGGCTGTCAGGGCACATACGAATTATACCTCCATTAAAAAAAAATAAATAAATAAATAAATAAATAAATAAATTGATTTTATTTCAGGCAAGCACCCATATAAAACACAGAATTACCCAGAATTATTATTATTACACAGAATTTATTATTATTATTAGAATTTGATGAGACAAGTGTAAAAAGTAAAAAGTAAAAATAACAGTTAAAAATCAAAATCAATAATTATATATTTAAAATTACAATTTAAAATAAAATAAAACAACCTACTACTTCCGGTTCGCATCTTGATGCAGAGACAGCCAAAACCTACAAATTGGACTTCGCAAATCCTCACTAATTACGGCAAGGATACAGTTTTCAGTGCTGCGCATCCTACTCCAAAAGGACGCCACTCTCGACCGAATTACGGCAAAGAAATCGGGGACACGAGCCTCCGCAAACATACTCGACGCACTACACCACCTTGGCAACTTCATCAGGATTCTGAAGGCGTCGTTATATTGAACCCTTAGGGTGTTAATTGCTTTCCTGGTGAAGTTGGTCCAAAGTTGCCCTGTGTAGAAACTTTGACAGAATGCTCTAAAGAGCGTCACTTTGACCTCGTCGGAGCATCTGCCAAACCTGCGCGCGAGCATGTTGCACCTCACTGATAAGGCTCTTCTTTCTCGCTCGATGTCTTTGTCGTCCTTCAAGTTTTCGGTTATAATATGTCCGAGTTATTTAAACTGCTGCACCCTTCGAACAGGTAACCCGTTTAAAAATACGTCCAGTATCCTCTCCGGACCCTTTCCCGCTTTAAATACAAGGTATTCAGTTTTAGAGCCATTATACTTCATTCCGTGAGAAATCGCATATTTCTCACAGAAATGAAGCAACCTCCTGAGGCCCTCAGCCGAGGGGCTGAGGTGCACCATGTCATCCGCATAGCTTAAACTATTAACGCAGACGCCACCTATGTGACATCCGACTCTGGTGCTCCTCAACCCCACAATCAGGTCATTCACGTAGAGGTTGAAAAGGTCCGGAGAGGTTATTCCCCCCTGGCGAACACCGCATTCTAACCTATACTCGTTAGAAGTCGCTTCACCCCATTTTACGTAGTTCGTTTGGTTTTCGTACCAGTATCTCAACAGATTGGTGACCTCCGTAGGAACTGTAGTGTTCCTAAGTTTACTCCATAGTAAATTATAATTTACCAAGTCAAAGGCCTTACTAAGGTCGAGAAAACATGCATACACTGATGTTTCACGTGTAGTGTAGTAGTTGACCGTGTGCTTTAGGCTCATTATGGCTGAATCCGTTGAGAGACCAGGACGAAAACCAAACTGAGCGTCATCTATAATACACCCCTCCTGAATCAAAGGTTGCAGCAGCCTCTCAAACACTTTACCGACCACTGTACCTAGAGATATTGGACGATAATTGCTGGCAGATCCCAGATTCCCGGTTTTGTTCTTAACAATAGGCACTACAACCGCCCTCATAAGTGCATCCGGTATAAAATTATACCGAATACACATATTAAACAGGTTGCATAGCCTAGTAGCAATCCACGGTCCTGCATGGAGAATGTGCTCAATACTTAGACCGTCATATCCTGGTGACTTGCCTTTTGTCATCGCTTTTAAGACGCTAATAATATCCTCAGTATTGAATTGCTTTACATCAGTCTTTTTAAATGTCTCATCTCTAATGCTAAGGTTGGGCACATTCTCCACGGCCAAGGGACTAACCTTGAATCTGCCAGCAAACATGCCCGCTATTTCCTTACCGTCCTGTAAGCCCTCCACTGAGACCGGTGACTTCTTGGAGAAATTTAGTTTTTTAACAGATTTCCAGAAATTAACAAAGTTTTTCCCTCTTTGATGGGTAGCCAGTATACTAAGTTTAATTTTCTCTTCGTTATTTTGGCACCATTTAAGTTTATTTTTGAATGTTTTTCTATCTAACCTCATTTTGTCATACACCGGTCCAGTAGAGGGCTTACCGGCCTCCGCCCAGCACTGAAAACTGACCCTCGCCCGCTGATGGTGGTCTTGGACATGGTAATTCCAACCAACTACCTTTTTTGCCTGACCTCTGCTACCAAAATGCGACCGTGTACTCAGCTCGGCACCTTTCTGTAAAATATTTATTATATTAGTATAATAGTCATTTACAAATGCATAGTGATCTTTCAAATTACACGTTTCATTTATACATCTCTCACATTCAAATTCCTCTTTCATTTTACTTAGCCTAATATCACAGAACATAGCATATTTCTTTATCTGACTAGAGTTACGCGTTCCCCACAGCACATTATTTCTCTGGGGTAATACATCATTAGAGCTACAGGTTGAAGGATCACGGGCCACCAGTCCTATATCGCTTTTAACTATCATTGGAAAATGATCTGACCATAACACGTCATTCTTAACTGTTATTGATTTAATTGTGTCCCAGCCCGCTGCCGTTACTAAACAATGATCCAACCACCTGCGGCTACCGTGTGCTTCGCTGAGGTAGGTATAAATGTCTGCGTCGCGACCTAAAAATTTAAAGTCAGCGCATTCCCACATATCATTTTCTTCACAGAATTGAAAGAGTTCGCGTCCGAACCTCGCGGTAGGGTGCGCGTTAAAGTCACCCAAGACATATGCGATTTGAATGTCACTATCCTCAACTATTGCACTGATCTTAGATAGACAGTCCGTAAAATCCACAATATTTTCAGGTTCATCCGTCGGTAAATACACACTTAGCACGACAAAAGAACGCTCTCCTTGTAAGACCTTAATACCGGCAATTCTATCACTGCCTCAGTCGATTACAGTCACACTCGGAAATCTAGATTTCCGCCACAGTATGCCTAGGCCACCATATGGGCGTCCGCGAAGAACACCGATCGACGTGTCCACAGATGTCGTTGCAATCCCATCGAAGTCCTTATGTATGCTATGTATCATGTCAAGGTCATAAGAAAGAAGCCAGGTCTCCTGTAACGTCAATATATCCACTGTGTCACACAACTCATTTACATACTGTAACGACCTTTTAATGGATTTACAATTAAAAGACGCGAGTGTTATATTATTATTATCCATATTTGTTGTACAACCCATATTTTAGTTTGATTGTCTGTTTTGCTGTCTGTCTCGGTATAGGCGATATTTCACACCGAGCGGCCAGAAGTCGTTACTTAGTACTTTTTGTAGTGACAGGCGCGGAACTACCACTTTATAAGATAGGAAATTAGTCTCATACTTTTGCGATAGTTTTTGAACCTGTACGCAAACAATACCTTTCTCTTTTATATAGTCGCTTATATCAGTTTCCTTGATGGTCATTTTTAAACGAGATACATATATTGAAGACAATAATTCCGCGACTTCTAATTTGCTAGTCGAGCTCGCCGTGCCACACATATTCATACTACGCTTATTTCGCTTCTTACGATGAGTAACTGTAATAAACTTGTTGTCATCAGCTTTATTCTGCATAGATTCAGGTGCGATATTTGCTTGCACTTTTACCAACGGCTTAGACGCCGCATCTCTATAGGACGGCGGGGAGACCGGTTTCTCAGTTAGCGATAAGGATAACTCGAGCGGCCGCTCATCCGACTTCGACGATGTAGGTGTGTTAATAATCGCTGACATCTCGTTGCATTCATTGTTGCTAGGCGGAGATGTATTCGTACCTGATTGTTTACTTCTTTGGCGTTTACTTGTTTTCGGTGATTTCTTGTTCGGCGATAATTCTTTACGCGTATGTCTATTGTTTATGCACATACGTAGATCTGCAAAATCACTAGACAACTTTACCTCCAATTTATTTATTTCTGACTTTGACACTGAGTTACTGCGCAGATCTTGGAGCTCCGATTTTAAACTCATAATATCTTTTAGTAGCCTGGTGACATCTACATGGTCAAATGAAACTGGCGGAAGACGATTCAGATTTTGAGCAACAAACGTAGGCTGCTCCGCTTGTTCCGTTTCTTTCATCATCTTAATGACATCCTTGATGTTTTTCTTCGACTTATCCTCGCCTTTTCTTAGAACTAGCCTGTTCCCGTCCGGCACTGCATTAAACAACACAGCCTTTCCATGTTCGATTTCCGTGTCAGAAAAATTTGAAGCACATATTTGTACGATGCTGAGGTCATCTAATACATGTATTTTATTCTGAACAAAGGTCAGAAATTCGTCAATAATAATTGATGAATTATTCGTCATCTTTAGATTAGATTAGCAACATATTTATAATAAGTTGTGGTCACATCGGATTAAAGATTTGTGAGAACACTACTCGCGCGTATGACACATAAAATTTATTAAATTATTAAAAATATTATTAAAAACATTACCTAAATACTTACCTGCGAACCGAATAGGGTAGTTTACACATGTTGAATTTTATAACTAAATCTAGTTAAATAGATAGAAAATGAGCAATTGATCACAATAAATTGCAAACTTAAAAAATATAATGGAATAATAAGAAAAAAAAGCCCTCAAAATATCGAAAAAAAAACTTTGTGTTAACTTTCAAATACCTAGAAAAAAAATAACGGTACCATTCGATTCCTTACATAGCAACAATATACATAAACGGCTGGTAGAGAATGCCTTAAGGCATTAAGTCCGCCTTTTGTACAATTTTATATCGTGCAATAAAGTTTAAATAAAATAAAATAATAAACGCAACATTTCACCGACAAAATTGAAATTTCCTTGTTTTCCAAAGTTGTCAGCAAAGTGACTCAGTGACGTCACGATGTCTTGACATTTGTGTTAGAGCGTTTGCTCAGTAAAGTGGGGATGCCAGACTTTCACCATCATTTGTGACTTTTGTATTGGGTCCCATACAGACATTAAAATTTTGATCCTCAAAACAAACCTGATCGACTGATGCCATTAAAAAAAATTGTCAACCCCTATTCGATGAAATAAAAGGCATACCTACCCTCGAATCAGACCCTATTTCCGTGGAGGCACTGAAGTTATACCTACAATAGAAATTCCTTCAGGCTCATCCTTATTGTGTGGGGTATAGAGTTCAATATGTAAAGGCCAGGGGTTGAGGGTGTAATAATCGCCGTAAATCTGTCGCCTGCGCACTCAGTGTAATGAGGGTCAGTGAACTCGCATAGTGTAGTGTAGAACTATGTAATGGAGAAAAAATCAGCAGGTTCATCGCATAGAGGTACAATAATATACACGGGACCAACCACCCGTAGTAAAAGTTGCTCAGTATAATCCCAAAACCTCCCTGGCAACGGGAATGCACTTATTTTTTAGCCACCGTGTAGAGTTGAAATGGGGGAGAGGCGAGATGAGCGAACGAGATGCTCTTATGGAACTTTCAGTTGGAGTAGCAGAGAAAGCGCCATGATTGTTTGTCCTTGTCACAGTCTCACATCTCACATTTTAGTCTCACATTTTATTCCCCACCGTAAATTTAGTATGGTTTCTTATGTTTTAGTAAGAAGTACTTCACAAAAAGTTATTATAATAATTGGAGTTAGGTTTGACCGAGTTAGGTTAAATTAGGTTAGGTCGGTTATGAAACCTAAGAATAATAATCTGTCATCAAAAAAATCACCCACTATTTTAGGTTCAAATTTGTTAATTTCGATAGGTTAGTTTGTCGAGTTATAACTGTTATTTAAACGAAATTTTAATAATATTATTGTTATTAGAGAGGCCAAGAGAGGTCAATAAGGGTCAAGAGAAGTCAAGAGAGGTCAAGAGAAGTCATATTTGATTTACTTTTCGTCAAGAGGAGTCGAGAGAAGTCTAGAGAAGTCTAGAAAAGTCTAGAGCAGTCTAGAGAAGTCTAGAGAAGTCTAGAGAAGCCTGGAGAAGTAGAGAAGTCGAGAAGTCTATATAGAGAAGTCTAGGGAGACTAGGTAAGTCTAGAGATGTCAGTTTTGCTCCTACGCACCCCATTTTACGGTATATAGATATACAGCAGCTGACCTACTGCATTGTGCGCGTTGCTGGAAAGCACGCGAACCCCATACAGACGTACAATTACGATAGATTGACAGTATCAATATCGATTATAGCCTGCCTTTACTTTATTTCCTTTTACTATTCGGTACTGTAGGTAATAGGTCTTTGTTTACTATGCTATGCCCTAGCTTGGTTAATATATTTGTTTTGTTTTGCTCATAGTAATAACTCAGAAATTTAGAATACACACAGGGTGTATTCTGAGTAAGTACTGTTTACACATGCAATAATTTCGGAAAGTTCTCATATTTGTGTATAGGGACAGGGACCGAAATTTTCCGATTCCAAAATGAAAGTTTACTTTATTTCCATTGATATTTTCCGCAAATTTTCGCCATTTTTTCCATTTTTTTGTAAACTTTCCGCAACTTATTATCTGTAATAGAGAGGCTTTACTTAATTATTGCTGTACAAAACTTTGTTCACGGAACACTTGTGAAATCCCTTCGGTATAGCAAATCGGTTAAAAATGCGTTTTACTCAGACCGTTTCGCGCAGATAGATAAAATTTGGATCAGTTATAGCAACTACTACCACTAACACTGAAAAATCGAAACTTATGTTTTTACCAATTAGGTGCAATTAGCTCTAAAAAACAATATTCCCCAGCCAACGGCCGCCAAGCAACAGTTGGATCGATGACAGTTCCTAATTCTCAGTACTCGGGTGATCGCTCTGTCGCCAGTTAGCAATTATGGCTGACATCACCAAGCAATCGGTCTATTTCGGACATCCTTTACGGTTTTGGAAGGTACGTGATTGATTATTTAGCTTGTACAATACCCCTACTTAATAATGTTTTAGCCTGCAAGTTTGTAATTCGAAAAATAATGAGAAATGAGCATGGAGATGGCACTTCGGCGACGTACGTAGTACGTACATGTACTTACAGGAAAAGTGCACATGTGACCTAGGACATGTGTGCTTATATAATACTAGCTTTTGCCCGCGACTTCACAGTTCACAGCAGTTAGAGTAAGTATAGCGCCTGGATAAAATCTAATGGCAATAATTTTGAGCATAATATGCTTAATTGCTTACACCAATTAACAGGCAATTCATTAATTTTCTCATTTCCATCCCCCTTTACACCCTCTTTAGGGATGACTTCCGACACCGGGACTCAAACTATCTCTATGCCAAATTTCAACTAAATCGGTTCAGCGGTTTAAGCGTTTAGAGGTAACAGACAGACAGACACACTTTCTCAGTTATGCAAGTATGGATATGGATATGGATTGGATCATGGATTCATACGTAGCTTGTCAAAGAATGCGGCTTCAGATGTTTTTAATGCAAACCATGGCATTTGTGACATTTGTCACTTATTTCAAAGACCTTAATAGGCTCACTGAGCCGAATCAAATTGTATTATTTAAGAAAGAGTCAGAGCCTTATCCTAGACTTGTTTTCTACTTATCCTAGAATGTTACCTATCAGCTCCAAACGGACAGCATTAACCTTACCTATTTTGTTTGATAAAACAATTTAAAACTATTATAAATATCACGAATTGAAGTAACTTTACCTAATCACATTTTTATAGCAAAGGCGAAGGCTTGAAGCCGAGCCCACAATCAACGTGGAAGACATAAAGACACTGGGTGACATCGTCGACTATGATAAAGTTCATTTGCAGAAGTAAGTTCCAATTTGTTTTGCCCGACCTCAACAAAGCAGTTTGTGTATTTACAGGGATACTGACCGGACCAAGACCGGACACATTCACATTATTCTTGTTAGGTACTTATAGCACCATAGCGCTCTATTTACGTTAGCTGTCAAATTTACAGCCACAACATTTTACGCTACTCAACGTATCTTAATACCCACCTATAGGTACTCAGTATTAGTAGCACAGTCTATAAAACAATATAGTCATTCGACGAAGCCGTCTAGACAGGGCAATCGTGCGGGATGCGAGGGTAGAGGGGTGGGTCGCCCGCACCCGAGCTGCATACATTGTCATTGCTGCTAGTAGCTCGGTACTACTTACAGGGCTAGCGTATCTTATTTGAAATGTTTAGTATATTTGTGTTGGTATGTAAAAGTCTGTGACAACACTTCTTTGTTTTTATGTGGTGTCAGCATTTACACGAACATTAAAGCCGTCGGTCCACTGTAATTTTTTGTTTTTACACTGTGATATAGTAGTTCTAGTTTTCACTCACGATGCGTCTTACGTAAGCGAACAACTCGCAAACGCGAAGCGAAGCGGCGCGGCGGGGGCCCACGGCGTTCGCGTTCGCAACGAGATCGCCCACGTAGGGTACTTCTATGGGTATCAAAGGATTTATTCACCCCGGGCCACCGCTTCGCTTCGCGTTCGCGTGTTGTTCGCCTACGTAGTACGTTACGTCAGCTAATATTCCGTTGTGCCTTGCCTATTCTCTACTAACTTCTACTGTTTTCCAGAGCGATAATAAACAGGACAAGCGAAAAAGTTCAAGCTCTATTAGACACAGAAGATATTAACCTCTGACATAGACAACACAAACTCAAGCATCTTCTAGACGAAGAAGAAGAAACACTAAGAAGAGAACTTGAGGCGAAACAATCGCTTCAAGAGTGTGGGTATTGTAAGGAGAGGCTAAGTAAACTAAAGAACTATGGGGAAGAGATTGAAAGAGAGAAAATTAGAGAATGCTTGAAGGCTTTGGAGAGGGAGAAAATGTGAGTAGATTTGTGACTACGGGTAGGTAATAATACCTTAGCGTTGCGTAAATAGATCTCGCATTTTAAGAAGAGGCTAATGGAACGAAAGATAGGTAAACGAAAAGAATTACATACTAAGGAGGAACACATTCTGTTGAACTTCACGGCAGAATAGCCGAAAGCGTTCCGATTGACCCAGACATCTTAATTTTTAGGGTTGTCTGACCCCTAAAATTTAACCAAGTTAATTAGGTTCGTAATCTTCCTATACCTACTACCTACTGTTGCAGTGCAAAAGGAATGCAGAGCACGAAGGCCGACGAATACCGCCTTAGAGCTTTACAAAAGACGCAGATGGAGGAGAAACTACACATGGAGATAGAACAAGCTAACATTGACAGAATGTGGCATCAAATGTTATTAGATGACGTCAGAAGAAAGGTATTTTAACCTACTAATATGACTAGTGGCTCTGTGTGCTGTAGACCTTGCGATAAGCTTAAAAAATGTAAAAAAATTAAATACCTACGTACTTCTTTGTGACTATTACAGCGCAGAATCGTGTCGGCGTTTACTGGCGCTTAAGTCTTAAAATGTCAATTTCCGCCATTTTGAACTTTTTCCAAAAGACAAAACGATAGAAATTTTTTATCTTTCGTTTCATGGTCTCAAAATTTCACGAGTATCGGTTGAGAAATGCGACCTGCAGAGGAGAACTTCCGGACATACGAAAGCATTTTTGCCTAAGCTTAAACTAACGCTCGGTCAAAGTAAAAATTTTAAAAGCGCCTTTTTATATTTATTTATTCATTGTTTAAATGTTTATTGTTCTTATACCAAAAAGAGAGGACTTTATGTCATAGGGCACTCTCTAGCAGCTGCTTTCCTCCAGGATCGTCCAACATCCGATCGCATCGGACAATGTGACGGACACTCAGTTCCTAACTTCAGGCTGGACTTACACAATTTGAATTCGCAACGGAATTCATCATCTGAATTCATAATCTGGATTCCGGTGCTTTGCCTCGCACATGTTTAAAAAAATGCCAAGTATTATTTCTTTAGGAACAGTATGAAAAGTACCAAGAAAACAGAAGGCAACAAGAGATGCGCGAACGCCGGCTAGCCTACGACGAGCAGATCGCCAGCGCCAGCAGAAAGAGACGGGAGATGCTGAGCGAGGAGAGGGAGCGAGAGAATAGAAGGCTCGAACGAATGAGGAAGAAGATGGAACAGGACCATTACGAAGGTAAATTCACTTTACGAATATTACTCCAAGGCGGTTTTCACATTGTGCATAATTAGATGCAGATACCTACGCCTGTCTCTATATACATATTACATAGTGCTAGCTGTCTCGATCACATACCGGATCGTATGGCTGTGGCTTCGGATTTGCACGACCAGCGTGTTAGTCGCCTAATGTGCCAACATTCGAACGATGTGCAACATTGCGGCAACAAAATTGCAGGCGGTGAATATATATTTAAACATAGATATCTGAAGGGGCAGGGGCCCACTAATTACCAGTCCGCCGGACAATATCGGCCTGTCACTGTCAGTTGTTCGGAACTGTCCAATTTTTGCTCTAACTGACAGGCTGATATCTACCGGCGGACTGATAATCAGTGGGCTTGGGCCCCTTGAGGGTCTACCGCGAAACTCGAAATTTCGTTATCTGCGTCTCTCTCGCTCGAATAAGCAAAAGTGACAAGGGACAGACAACGAAATTTCGCTTTTCGATTTTTGCGATGGGGGGGCTTAAAACGCCTCTCCTGGTATTGGGACCATTGGCACCATCTCTCCGTTTAATAGAGACAATACGATGAGTATTTGTAATAGACTTAAATTCTCAAAGAGAAAGAATGCCTCTAAAATAACCTTAAATCCACCTCAATTTCCTTTTAAAACTTCAAACGCGTTTCAGCTTTAAAACGCAAGAAAGAACAACAGATGAAAAATAGAATTAACTTCATAGAGGGCCATGAAATGAAGTTACAAGGGCTCGCTTCAGAAAAGTCGCGGGCGAGGCAAATGGACGATAATACCATAAGGAGGGCTCTCCAGGAAATCGAGCGGGATACTCAGAGAAAGAGGGATCAGATGGTATTATATCACGTTTCATTATAAAGTTTTTTCAGGGTTCTTACCTAATAAATTTATCTTAAGGCGCGAGGAGCAGGGTGAAGTGACAGGTACCTAAATAAGAAGCGGCAAGTATACATCGTACTTATTTATAGGTACAAATACCTACGTATAAAGCTCGCTCCAGACTACGGGCGCGAAGCCGCGAACGCGGGTGAGGAGTCGATTTCGCTTAATAGCGAACTAGACTCCACACTCGCGTTCACGGCTTCGCGCCGCGATTTTCGCACGAGTGTGGAGGGGCTTTAAAGCTTAGTGCTTTTCGATCAGCGACCACATACGATCGTAGCATGCGTAGTTGTATACTCTGAGTACTCTGACAAGCCAGCTTTGTAAGTAGATAAGGCGGAAATTTTGAAAGAAGTAGGCGTGAAACATCGATTTCTCATATATATACACATTTTGACTTTCGCGCCTTTAAGGATTTGCCACACTAGATGCGTTCTGCGGTCAGCGGTCAGGTCAAACCCGCATTATGTGCACAAACTACTAAGAAGATACTACATTATGTGTAAACAACATCGACAGCAACCTTTGAAGTTGAAGTTTGACCTGACCGCCGCCCGCAGAACGCATCCAGTGTGGCAAATCCTTTATCTACTAACAAAATTGGCTTGCCAGAGTACCTATAGTTCAAGTCAAGCAAATCTTGTCGGTAGAAAAAGTCGCGAAATTCAAATTTACTATGGGATCGATATCCCTTCGCGCCTACATTTGTAAAATATGCCGCGTTTTTCTACTGACAAGATCTGCTTGACCAACTTTATATGGAAATATGGGAGTAGGTATTAGGTAAGTATAGTTGGTCAAGCAAATCTTGTCAGTAGAAAAAGGCGGCAAATTTTAAAAAATGTTGGCGCGAAAGGTTATCGTCCCATACAAAATTTGAATTACGCGCCTTTTTCTACTGACAAGATTTGCTTGACCAACTATACTTTTAATTCGTTTATAAATTGTTTTTCAAACTGCTTGGCGCTATTGAGTATGATTTATAGTTTGTCAAAGGACTGTCTCATTTCAAACATAGGCAGAGAGAATCATACTATCTTTGTCTTACACTAGTACTAGCACCCGAAAGAAAAGGATGAATAAAGTTTTTTTTTTTGTTCCTATTTACTGACAATTTGGTTTGACCAACTATAACTCCTCCAGTCCTTAGGCTAGGCGCGCACGAGCAACTATTGCTACTTTATCTCTCACATCTAGGCTATAGGTGGTATGAAAGTGCGGCACAGACAAAAAAAGTTGCGGAGACAAAAGTTGCTCGTGCGTGCCTAGCCTTAGGCCTCATTCACGAGCGCTTTTTCAACGCGCGTTAAAAAAGCATTTGAATGACACAAATGGAAACATGTGTATTTATTCACACGATGGCGGTAGCGCTTTTTATCAAGCGTTGTTGGATTTTCAACTTTAAGCCTTGGTCTTTAAATCGAATTTAGCGTGCGGGCAGATTCAAGCGCTTTTTAAACGCGCGTTGAAAAAGCGCTCGTGTGTAGGGTCACTTACTGCGATATCGGGTCACAAAACACAATCAGTTCATTTAAAAATTTAAAACTTCATGTCATTATATGGCTGTGGCTGGCAAATGAAGACCCCTGGGAGTGTTAACTCAGTCTTCACTTTATTTTTAGACGCAACTACAGATAGAAAAGCAACAGTTCATAGCCAACCACAACCGCGAGAGGACGATGGCGCAGGCGTTAGAGCAGGACAGGGATAACGTCGTTGACCAGTGGATGAGAGAGAAAGAGAATAACACAGATGAGGGAAGTAAACAAGCGGAAGAAGAAAAACGGGCTCAGAAACAGGTACCTAGAAAAAGGGCGGGAAACTTCGGGCGCGGCGGACGCGGTTTTTGTAATTAAACTTTTGAGATTGTATTTCAAAAGGGTTGGAGTCTGTATTTAGTGTATATATTTGTAGATTTAGTTTTAGTTTTTAATATTATTTAGTAGTTAGGTGTATATATTGATCGGTAAGTGCTAGTTATATGTAAATTTTTATGGGGGATGGTCAGCCCCCTGACCCTGGGGGAACGATTCCCTCAGGGTCAAAAACATCAATGGATATTCTCATTTCTGCGATAGAATCTTCGATGGATACTGATGCGTCAGTATCAAATTCTGCGGACGTAACTTTAAAAAGAAAAATTCTTTCACGAATGTGTACCAACTGTAATAAAAGAAAACGCAAATCTGGGTTAAGCAAGAATAAAAATACCGATTGTGTTTGCGTTGCTGAAGCAAAATTAAAAGAGAATTCCATTCAACCACAGCTAACAGAAAAACCAAATCCCATTGTAAACTCGAATTATGAAAATACAATTACTCATAATATCTCGACCCCACCTACTTATGTGCCCGTTGGTCGTGACCGCTACCAACAGTCTGACATTGCACCTTTTGTTGTACATGTTCAAAGAGAAGCCAGCAGTGATGGCACAACTCTCCATCCCATAACGTTTGGTCGTTTTATGCGACAAAATAACATCCAAGGTGTTGTGAACGGCAGTCTAAAGAGAATAGGCAGAAATAGAGTCAGCATTGCATTTGCTACATTCACTGATGCTAACAATTTTTTAAGTAATGACAGCTTAGGAAAAAACAAATACAATGCTTTCATCCCAACATTCAATGTCACACGCATGGGAGTGATTAAAGGTGTACCACTTGACTTGACTGATGATGAAGTACAGACTTCTATTAACTTGCCAATTGGCTGTGGGCCAATTAAAAAAATAAGAAGAATTAAAAGGAAAATTGTTGTCAATAACACTAATCAATTTGTGAATACTGGTACTGTTATACTAACTTTTGATGGGCAAGTATTACCAACCCGGGTGTACATGTGCTACATGGCCTTGCCAGTAGAACTATATATATATCCAACGGTTCAGTGTTTCCTATGTTGCCGTTATGGACATGTAAAAAATCAGTGCCGCTCAACACCAAGGTGTTTCAAGTGTGGACAAGGTCACTCTGGTGAATCTTGTGATGTAGAGGAGGATGACTATCAGTGTTGCTTGTGTAAAGGTTCACATCAAGCCACTAGCAAAAAATGTTTAGAATTTAACCGACAAAGAGCTATTAAAGAAACTATGAGCAGAAGTTGCATCTCTTACATGGAAGCTTCCAAAATTCACCCGCCTGTGTCTAGGGTCTCATATGCGGAGGCCTTGCTTGCAACACCATTGTCATCTTCCTCACAAACACAGCATGATTCACAAAGTAATCAGGATATAATACCAGTGTTGAAAAACCAATCTTATAAAAAAACTGTTTTCCTTAAACCTAGGGCTCCTGTAAAGTTAGGCAAAGGGTATGATAGGAATGCTCATTCAGAAATAGTAAGACAACCAGTTATTCATAGGGAAAAACCTGTTTTTAATAGTAACCAAGAAGAAACACCTAGTATTGATGCTATAGTAAAAGCTCTTATGAATTTAATGTCCCAATCTAACGCAGTATCACCGTCCAACGTTGCAGCAGTTATTAATGCTTTATACCAACTAAATAACAACAATAATGGATCAGAGAGCCTTAGTGGTTCAGTGGAACGTTCGCAGTCTAATCAATAGAAAACAAGATTTAATACATATTATTAATAAACATGATCCCTTTTTAATCTGTCTTCAAGAGACATGGTTGAGAAGGGATTCAGTGTTTAAAATACCAGGATATGTCTGTCTGAGAGAAGACAGACCTGATGGGTATGGTGGAGTGGCCATACTTGTCAAAAACTCATTAACATATGATTTTATCACTCTACCTGTACATAGTGACGAATTATCTGTTATAGCAGTGGTTGTAAATAGTATTTGTTTTGTATCATTATATTATAATAAACCTAATAATAATATTTTTAAAGAAATTGAACGACTTTTTAAGGTCCTGCCTAAACCATTTGTATGCTTAGGGGATTTTAATGCTCACCATGAGTTCTGGGGCTCTGCTCAAACTTTATATTATGGAGAAAAGTTGTTGGAACTAATTAGCTCACGTAATTTATGCATATTAAATACTGGATCTCCAACTAGACTTGCTCGAAATCCAAGTGCAATAGACCTGTCCATTTGTACTCCAGATCTTGCTTCATCTCTATCTTGGTCAACTGCAGTTTCCACTTATGGTAGCGACCATTTTCCTATTCTCATTGCCTTTCCTTTGTTTAAGAAACCTCAAAGGCATGTCAGAATGCCCCGTATAAAACACAAGCTGATTGATGATAGATGGCATCAGTACAGAGAGGCTGTAGAACAAAAAATCAATAATTTGCCAGAAATAAGTCATTTGAATATATTAGACAGTTCACAAGCATTTGCCACAGCTTTGCTTGACGCTGCAAATGAAACCTTTCCTTTGAAAAGTAGTAGTCCAGAATTCATTCCATCTCCACCTTGGTGGGATTCAGATTGCACTCTTGCAGTTAAACAAAGAAAGGAGGCAGAGAAAAGGTATTGTCAAGAAATGACTGATAATAACTTTGATAACTACTTAGAAGTTGCTAAATCCACTAAAGAATTACTTAGAAAAAAAAAGTTTGAAGGGTGGTGTGGTGTTTAGATTTACATCCGTTAATCTAACCACTCTTGGATTAATTATATTATAAATAAAACAATTTATTATCCACACAGTGCGCTCGAAACACCGCTCCGCCATGACAGTCTGACTAGTGTTGCCAACGCATCTGATTGATTTATTTATTTATGAACACCACATCTCTTCCCTTTTAACAAATTTGAAATTGTAGAACAATTCATAAAATGAACCATTTACTAAATAACAAAAAGTAAACTCGCACTACACACATTTCTAATCAGCATCTTAGCTTTAACCAAATGAGTGGTAACAATTAAAATAATGCATTTAGAAACAATGACAAAACTAATAAATCACCACACACTTTTTATTAACTCGGTGTTCACCTATGAATGACAACACCTAATGATAATATCAAGAAGTCGAACTCCAGTTACCAATAATATTACAGCTTTCCACATAGTCTTAGAAACCTTATTTCTTGTAAATACCCTTTAGTGTACAATCATTATGTTTACAATATGATCACGACTATATATTACCTAGCCAGCTTTGGATGCTTAATATGTTAACAACAATGAGTGATGTTAGACTAGAAATATGTACCACTGGTTAGTAGCACAACATATATATATTCTTACTTGAGTCTAGATTAGTCCTTAATGTAGGTAGTTAAAGTAGACCATATACTGATACATCAATGACATGTAACATTCACTGTAGCAATACTGATACATCTATGACCTGTACATCCAGTATAATAATGATTGTTCCATAAATATCTTGTTCGCAGTGTATCCTCTTTTGTAGAGATACCTATGACATTTATAATCTATTACCTCTCCTTTCTTTTAAATGAAATTTTAAGTACTTTTGTTAAAATCTGCATCTATTCATTTCAGTGTATACTTGCAATTATATCATACATAATAAAATCTGTTAGTTTGTCAAGGACTGTCACATTTCAAACATAGACAGAGAATCATACTATCCTTGTCTTACACTAGCACCAGCACACAAAAGAAAAGGATGAGTATTGTTCCTATTTATTGCCAATTTGGTTTGACCAACTATAGATAAATCTATTAACCCTCTATAGATAAATACATGAAGCATATATATGTTTAATAAACTTTCATACTTACAATATTTTTTGTAGTTGAAACTACCTATATGAGCCAATGTGCACATTTTCAACATTCTACACCATAATTTTAATCAGTAATCAGTCATTAATTTCTTTCATTGGTACATATGATGGTACATAATAAATAATAGTTATGACCCTGTAAGGGCACTGAAAATTAAAATCCTTGGTAACTAAAAGTTTTAGTTTATGCTATATATATTAGTATAGTTACCCTTTTGCTACCGCTATTAAGTATTAAGACAGATTATCTTTATTTATAACATGTCAGTATCAATTAATTACAATAATTAGTGACAAACATCTAAACATGTTTCACATAGATTTGAATCCCCATATCACGCACATTTTGTCTACAAGTAAGTAAATATAAGGATACATACGCCACGCAGGTGGCGCTGTAATCGTTACAATGCACTTAATTGTCATAAACAATCAAGATATTTGAAATCGCTTCACATTTTACTATTTTTATTCTGTGTTGGTACTGTTGGTATCTAAATACTTACATAAAATACATAATACATATGTATTTCAAAACAACAGAAACCAAATTATGGCGACAAAACGTCGTGGCTAACTTGCGTTATTTGCTTGATGGAGGATTCAGTGCAATATTTGTAACCACCAGATAAACTCCACCGACCTTCGCCAGGAATTTGCACTCCAAATGGACTGTTTAGCACGTAGTCAGTTTTCAGCCGCATTGGTTGGTTGTGAACTTCCTGTAAGAGAAATCCAGACGATTCATCTGTCACCACGCTATGGGTGTGTTTTATACCCATTTGGGAAGGTACATAAGTGGTATATAAACAATTCAAGCAGTTGTTTGTGTTGTGAGCCGTTAATCAAGTTGATTGACATGTAATAATTTGATGTTGTCTTTCTTGCGTAAATACATAATGGACTTGTGGTATGGACTAGTATAAGCAGTATACAGTAGTATTTAGGTATTTATTTGTTCTGTTACAGGTATACATTTCAGGCCATTAATAAGGCATAAGCGTCAACAATTTAACGCAAAAATGAACCCTATAACTTGAAATAAAGTTCAAAATCAGGTGGAAAATATATACCCTCTGCCTTAAAAACGTAATACTCCATTGCTATTTATAATGTACACATTTCATGAAATATTGAGTTTTAATGTCATAGGATACCTTGTTCCTGAAAATACTTGCTGAAAATTTCAAGGAAGCAATCTACCATAAATTTGTTTAAAAAACATCATAGGTAACATTGACACTAATAAGTACATTATTCTAATCCCTCCTATAAGGTGATTGTATATCCTTGGACCTAATGTATTTATTATTTAACCTTTTTGACGCCATGTCAAACACAAAAGCTGTCACTCGAACGTCACGTCACCGAAGTGTCAAAACTGAAATTGAACTTGATGCACATGCACGCTCTGTTGCGCTGTGGTCTGTGATGGATGAATCCGTCTTTGCGCATTGTACCTGCGGTGCCGATATATCGGTCATTGGCGTCCAAAAGGTTAATACAGAGTAAGAGACATTGCCAGCTTGCCTAACAAATGCAGGCCGCACAATGCACAAGAATAAGATATGGTTTAAGACTGGAAGGTTTTAAGATATGGATACCAATATGTGCCCGTCGAATTTAATTTCAATTTCGATGAGGTGGTCTAAATCACTGCCACTCAAGAGTTGACAATTTCGACATGATCACTAGTAAGGTTAAATCAAAACTCCATTAAGATTTTCTTTTTTACTTGCACTTACCCTATTCCACTGACATTTAGAAATATATATGGCTCGTAACATACCACAGGTGCTGACATCATTATACCTCACGCAGCTAAGTCAGTCTCCATTCCTGGTCACTGATATTTTCTCTGACAATGTTGAACAACACCCACAGACGTTGCAAACAACAATTTTACTGAAGTTGCTGTTCTCAATGTGTTAATTAGGACATATTGTGACATATCAATATAACTTAACATTTGCATTAACACCCAGTATAATTATTTTGCTCTGTAGTTTTGTAAAATCTGGTGATGCCCAAGAAACCTGAAAACTCATATTAATTGTTAGTACACATTCCTAGAGTAAATCTACTCCGGGACATTGTTGTATTCTCTACTAAGGCCTTGTCTGTCAGACCTCTCTTTCAGTTTTTCTTTTATTTTATTTTTTATTTTTTCTAACATGTATATGTTAACATTGTTAACACTAAAACGGCTTCCCCTTCCAGGGATAAGCTCCTGCAATGTGAATCATTTTATAACAGGTGTCTTAAACAACTTCTTTAGTGCCTCCATTGTAGAATTTGATAAGAACTAATAAAGTTAATATAAGATATATAATCTAAGTCAACTTGTTGACATTTGTTGTTGCTCATAACTTGTCTACCATAAGACAAAATTTAATTGAATAGGCTAGATGACAAATGTTGATTTCAATGATATCACTTGTTCCGGTATATCTTGAGAATCAAATGTTTGTATGAGACTCATCCTGTTAAAACTTAAAACAATCCACAAGTCAGAAATGTTGGTCACGGTCTGACAAAATTTCTCAATACAGGAACTACTTATATGCGAGATCCAATTCCAGTAAAAGCCATCTTGATGTACAGGAAACAAGAAAATTGCTATTTAAATATTTACAGTTTGTATAACAAATAACTATATACATCTACTTTTCAATAAAATGCAGGGAATCATTTGAACAGATACTGCTAAAATTTGGGTTTATTGAATGGACAAGTCATGAACTTTTGAGAGCTTATTTTGTTTCAGATGTCTTGTATGTATATTACTGATTACAATATTAATTCTTATAAATCTCATTTTAAAATTTAAAATGCAATGTACTATTATGCAGCATAGCACTAGAAAGAGAGAAATGGAAAGAGTTGGGGGAGGCCTTTGCCAACAAAAGGCATACAGACAACCCTATTATAATAAATAATTAAGATGTAATATACAAAGATAACAAGTGAAACTATGTAATTGTCTGAAACAAAAGGCTATTTTTATTTTATTATTATGCAGCATACAATAAGGAATCGAACACACAATCTCTTCTTTTCATTTTGAAATTTGAAAACAAAATAACCTTGTGTAAGTGTGATACTTTGGAGTTCTTGTATTTCCATACATTATTAGATAATCCAAATCATTGTGATAAATTGCTCATTTATCTACTTCACTAGACAGTGTATTATTGATTCAACATAATGTCATCTTGCCAATTTATCTTGTAATAAAACATTTAGATTAGACTCCATTTGCAATCCACAGACGCCTCCGGGTTACACCCATTAAGGCATTAGAAAAAGCACAGTAGTAATTGTGATCTGTCAAAATGAAGATACAAAATACGAGTCCTTTTGTAATTCTGAGCAACTAGGGGATAATTTATTTGTTTATTATGTCTTTATATGTGGAAATACCACCAAGCATTTACTTTTCCTTTAGATTACCCTGTACATGCAGGTCATATTCCAGTTTTCATAATTTTTTATTAGATAAGTACTCATGGTACATAGATTTTATGAATAACTAACAAGTACAATAAAATTCATTTTCATCAATTTATCGCTTTATTCGTTCCCATCCATTTTGTGGGGTGTATGATGTATTATTTGACAACTCGGACGTACGAGTTTACATCATTTTCGGCCGCAGCCAGTAGTCATTTGACATTTTAGCGATTTCTTCCCATCATTTTATGGGGTTTATGGCTTTACTAGGACTTTACAACTCGGCCGTACGAGTAACCTACACCATACATCCGGCATCAGCCTACACCAACTTGTTGGTATTTTCGTTATTTGGGTTTATGGCTTTACTAGGACTTTACAACTCGGCCGTACGAGTAACCTACACCATACATACGGCATCAGCCTAAACCAACTTGTTGGTATTTTCGTTATTTACGACATGAATATACATTCATTTACTGCAATCGTTTGTCTATCACAAGACAAGATTGAATTGAATTGTACTTATTTAGTTAGAATTTCGATACCATTTATTGCCGCTGCAATTGTTGGTAAACATGGCGCCTTATTTATTTCTGCACGCTTATTTGTCACATTTCGTGTTTACTTACAGTTTTCTGATTTACCTCGTCGCCACTTGTGGTGTTTAGATTTACATCCGTTAATCTAACCACTCTTGGATTAATTATATTATAAATAAAACAATTTATTATCCACACAGTGCGCTCGAAACACCGCTCCGCCATGACAGTCTGACTAGTGTTGCCAACGCATCTGATTGATTTATTTATTTATGAACACCACAGGTGGCATAGGTTTTGTAAATCATTAAGTCCTAATGTTTCACCATCTATAGTTTGGCAAAACATTAGACGGTTTAGATCGGCATTTAAAGACACACAGAGTAAAATACCTCCACTTTTAGCAGAACAAGTCATGGATCGTTTGGGTCCACCTTACGTCCCAGAGCATCCTATGATTCTCAGACCACTCATGTTATCTAATAATAATGCTGAAGATGTTTTAAATTCCCCCTTTTCACTTTTTGAACTAAAAGGAGTACTTTCGTCAACTAAAGACTCTGCACCCGGTGAAGACGGGATTCCTTACTCTTTCTTGTCAAAACTTGACGATAACAGTCTTTGTTACTTCCTTTCATTGATTAACAATGTTATGATAACAGGCTCTGTTCCTAAAGAATGGAGGACTCAAACATTAATTTTAATACAGAAGCCGAATAAACCCAATTCAGATCCCACATCGTATAGACCGATAGCTTTATCAACTGTACTGTCTAAAATTGCCGAACACTTAGTAAAAATCCGATTGGAATGGTTTATAGAACATAATAAACTGTTATCTTGTAATCAATTTGGTTTTAGGAAAGGTAAATGTACTCTTGAGAGTTTAAGCATTTTTGACAGGATTAAACGAACTTACCTGAAGTGAAGTTCAATCCTTATTATATGAAGTATTTAGTCCTAGATAATTTAACAGTGTAGTTCTCCCTTTTCCGCTGCATCATACGCAAGTTTAGAGATACCATTAAAAAAAGTAAAAACGTCATCTCCTGGCAACACTCACTTCGTTTAGAGCGTTAATACAATAAATGGGAAGTAAATCATGACATGATTTACTAGAGGAGGGTGGGAACCTCCCTTATCTAGGACTAAATACTTCATATAATAAGGATTGAACTTCACTTCAGGTAAGTTCGTTTAATCCTGTCATTATATTCGTATTTAGTCCTAGATAATTTAACAGTGTAGATGTTTAGAGGCAAAATTAAAAAATTATTTGCATAAAGGAAATCAAAACTATATTCTTCAAAAACATAACATCATAACTCTTCTAAGACTTCTGTTTAAGTCATGGTCTCATATAAAAAATTAACATGTTAAACAAAACAAAGATACCGAAACATAAGAAACACGGTTTTTATATAGCCTATACAGACTATAAGTCGATATATTAATATTAATTAACATAACAAGGTGGGTCTCACCATAACATAAGTATTATAAATCTTATTAATATTATAATCTAATCAGACTTCTACAAGATTACAAAAAACTAAGACCTAAACTAACTATTCTGTCTAGCCTCAGAATCACAGACTGCTCGTGCAAATGCACTTTGTTCATCATTTATCAGGGGCCTGTTATAATATCTAGCGAAAGTAAGAGATCTGCTAGACCATCCAACGGCCTTCAAAATACTGTCTATGGGAAGTCCTGATCTATATGCTCTTGAAGAAGCGGCGTGGCGTGTTGAATGAGATGAAAATACAGATACATTGATACCACTCTCTTTCATAACTGACTTGATCCACCTGCTAATAGTTTGTGTGGAAGCTACTTTATAAGGCCTTTTAAATGTAAGAAAAAAATGAGAATCATTTCCCCTATGTTCTCGTGTCACTTCTAAGTAATGTAAGAGAGTCTTAACAGGACAAATTTCTAAGTCATTATTTAAAGACGGTAAGGATAATTTTGACATAAATCTATTAGGAGCTGAAGTTTTTTGTAAATCTGTAAGAGTGATTTCTACACCAGAATCATTTATTTTTATATTGTTAGTTTTGATTAAAAATAAAGTTTGCACACGTTGCCCAGTGGTGAGCGCTAGGAGCATGACAGTCTTCAAAGTAATTTGTCTTAAATCTAAATTTTCTAAGGGATACCAGCATCTTATATAAGAAAGTACTATAGCTGGGTCCCAAGTACTAGAGTATTTGGGTATACTTGGTCGTAATTTAAAAACTCCTTTAAACCAGCGTTTTATCCTATCATCTGTGCCTACGTGACTACCTATGACTAAAGACAATGCTGACCTATGGCAATTTAACGTTTGATATGAAGCACCTTTATCAAAAATAATTGTTAAATAATCTAATATCTTTGGTATTGAGGCACTTAAAACATCATCCTTAGAGGTGATACAAAAATGCCACCACTGACGCAGGCAAGAGTCATACTGTTTAATACTATTTTTAGATAAAGAGGCAATCATTATCTCAATTGCCTTGTTAGGTAACATTCTTCTCTTCATTGCCTCCCTGACAATATGCAAGCCCCCAGGGTAAGGTGCTGGTGTAAGGGGTGTGTTGATCTGGAAGGAGATGTTAACAGTTTTTTATCTGGACCAAATGTAATAATTTCAGATATTGCTAGTGACCTAAGTAAGGGGTACCAGGATTGTGTAGGCCACATAGGGAACACCACTATACCTGTGGCCTTGTCAGTAACTATTTTTCGTAACACCTTTAATAACAAAGAGAAGGGAGGAAATGCATAAAAGTAATCGGACCATTTTACAGTAAAGGCGTCAATATTCCATGCAAAGGGGTCACGGTGCCAAGATACATACTTAGTACATTTATTGTTGAAACGTGAAGCAAACAGGTCAATTACTGGGACACCCAGAGAATCAGTTATACTGCGAAACACTGATGGTGATAACTCCCATTCTATGTCCTCATTAGGTGAACAACGAGATTGATAATCTGCCTCAAAGTTGTCCTTTGATTTTATGTAGGATGCATATATCCATAAGTCCCTTGCCTCACACCACTGCCATATCTGTTTCGCCAGGTTATTTAATTGAGGAAACTGTACTGAACCCATTCTATTTATATATGAAATTGCAGTGGTGTTGTCGATTCTCAATAAGATTTCGCAGTTTCTGGAGTTGTTAGCGAAGCATCTCAATGCAAAAAATGCTGCTAACAACTCCAGATAGTTGATATGATTCTCTTTTTCCTCCACAGACCAAGCCCCCTTTGCACTTTTCCCATTACAAACAGAACCCCATCCAGATAATGAGGCATCACTATAAATCTCCAATAAAAAATTGTATTGCTTAATAACACAGCATCTATGCATTATGTTTTGTCTCCACCACCTCAGATCCTGTTTTGCTTCCTCACTTACAGCCATATTACCATCATAGTTTCCTCCCGAACGTTCCAAAGCAATAAATTTATCCCTCTCTAGGTTTTTTGTATACATAAAACCATAGGAGATAGCCATGCATACAGAGACTAAATTGCCTAACATCTTTGCAAATTCCCTAATTGTGCACTGATGTATTATTAGAAATTTGTTTGTAATGGATAATATTTTTCCACGTTTTTTATCCGTGGGACTTAGAGTCAAGTTAAGTGAATTTACTTTAAAACCTAAAAACTCTATGATATTGGAAGGAACGAGGTTACTCTTTTCTTCATTGATTACAAACCCTAGACAAACTAAAATATTTTTTATATCATGAACATTATTATGACACTCATCATATGAGGATCCAAAACATATAATGTCATCTAAATATATCACTACTCTTATGCTTTTCTCTCTTAAATATCCTATAATTGGTTTTAAAAGTTTGGTGAAAACATATGGGGCCGAACTTAACCCAAAAGCTAAACAGTTGTATTCATATAATGTGTCATTAAATTTAAATCTTAAAAATCTCTTGTGGTCAGAGTCAATGGGGCACATATAGTAAGCATGTTTAAGGTCAATTGTGCACATAAAATCACCCTTTGTTAATAACTTGCATACCGTTCTAATGTCTTCTAACTTAAAATGATGATCACCTACAAACCTATTTAGCTTTTTTAAATTTAATATGAATCTATGTGAGCCATCTTTTTTAGGAATGGTGAAAATACTGGATAAAAATTGTATAGGCTCATTTTCACACACTGATATTGCCCCAAGATTTAACAGTTCCTCAATTTCCTTCAAAATAATTTGTTTATCAGCCGAATTAAAATTATTATTCTGAGGCAAATTATTTTGAAAAGGTTGACTTATAAAGGGGATTTTATATCCTCTTATCCAGCTCAAAATGACAGGATCTTGGGTTATATTACACCAACATTTATAGAAATAAAAAAGTCTGCCTGCGAAAGGTACCTTTAAGGATATTTGGCACGGCCTCTCGCTGATGGTCCCATTGGTCTGATGTCCAGGGGCTTGAAGGGCTGGCGAGGAGCATTGTATCGATGAGCCCCTCGATATGACCCTCTCATTGGGTGGACTTGATAGGTTGGGTGCAGACGCCGAGGGGTCTGATGAAAGTTTTTTGGAGTGTGCGGGTTCTTTGCAGTATGGGTTGGCTTGGGCTTTATTATATTCGCAGCCCGCTTCATAGCAGAGTAAGACTTTACTGAGATGTCCAGACTTGAGTACAGGAACTCTCCTCTCTTATTATCTTTCAGGGATTCTACTAAGTTCTTATCCAAAAATGGATTAACCAACCTTCTTCTTATTTCAGTATATTGACAATGTAAGTGGCACAGAATGCGTGAGATATCAGTCAGCTTCTTAATAACATTGTATTTGTTAAAATCTTGCTTTGACATTGTGTTAACAACGGAACAAATACTTCCAATAGCCGAGCCCAATTCCTGTTGTCTTTCTTCCAACAGCTTATCCCGTACTCTTGACGGGTTATTCATAACTCCAATGAGCTCTGTATTAAGTTTAGGGGCATCCAGGAGCTTGCAATTGCTTGGAATTAGCAGGGTTTCCAGAAGCTTCTCCTTATTTTGTTTGGATATTCCCTCTAGCAGGATTTTGTTAACCGTATTAAAGATCTCCTTGTGAATCTCATCTCCATATTGTCTGACTCCTCCTGCAGACTCCCCTAATGCCGACAAAAACTCACTGTCAAGTTCCGAGTTCAGATCCTGGGCCTCGCCCATATCAGTGTCAGGCTCTTGGGCCTCGCCGAACTCTAAGTCGGCCTCCTGGATTTCGTTTATATTTTCATCTTGGGCCACGCCCAAGTCTACATTGTTTTCATTATGATCCAGCTCCTCTTGCTGGTCCATTACCTCGGGGTCTAGCTCCTGGTGTTGAGCTAAAAAATATAACATTTCTATAGTATTTTTAACTTTATCCCACGGATAAAGGCAGTCCCGTCACACGGGAGTGCAAATATTCACCTCTTAAAAATCTTTATCGCACCGATAAAGCACATGGCGTCACACGACATGCGAATAAGTGAGGTTATGAAAATTCTTTGATTATTTGTAATATATATATATATATTTACGTACAAATATCCCCACGGGACCATTGTACATTATTTAAATTGTTGTAATAAACCCTAAATCACTAGAATTCATAAAGGCTGACTGATTTAGCCATAAGTACTTACCATTAGTCTCGCGACTCTCGCGGTATTTCGCGAGCCTCTTTTCCAATCTATCAATCTTATGTTGAATATCTTCATTTTTTCTTTTAGGCATGGTTTTTCTTATCAGAACAAACAGGATAAACCAAAAATATTAGTATTTTAAATTGAAATCGTAGAATTGTATCACGACGCGTTGAGCGCAAAAGGAAAAGTGAGTGTTGCCAGGAGATGACGTTTTTACTTTTTTTAATGGTATCTCTAAACTTGCGTATGATGCAGCGGAAAAGGGAGAACTACACTGTTAAATTATCTAGGACTAAATACGAATATAATACCACAGATATCCGAATAAGTTTCTCTAGAAATGACTTCTTAGTTGCTGCTTTTCTAGATATAAATGCTGCGTACGACAACGTCAACATTTCAATCTTAAAAAATAAATTAATTCAACTAGATGTTCCTAACTTTTTGATTAATTTTATAATAAATATGTTGCATGAAAGGTACATAAAGTATCCACTAGACCAGTCTGGAAATGAAGTCATTCAAAGAACAGTTTGGAAGGGCCTGCCACAAGGATCTGTCTTGAGTCCTTTACTATATAACATTTATACTTATGATTTGGAACTTTCTGTTAAAGGGCAGGTAAATGTTCTTCAATATGCCGATGATTTGCTCTTATATGTTTCTGGGCGATCTTTAGAAAACATTAGTAATGTATTATCATCATCTTTGAGTGCCTTAAATAATTGGTTGAATAATAATGGATTAGATCTTTCGCCGTCTAAAAGTTCGGTTGTAGTTTTTTCACGAAAGCAAAATATTCCACCTGTTAACATAAATTATAATGGTAGTCCATTAGTAATTAAAGATAATGTAAAATTTTTGGGAGTTATATTGGACCGTAAACTTACTGGACTTCCTCATTTTGAAAATATTGAATTAAGATGTGAACGGAATCTGAACATTTTAAGATGTCTGACAGGAGTCTGGTGGGGGGCTCACCCTTTTACTATGAGATTGCTATACAACGCTTTGATTAGAAGTGTTTTAGATTATGGTACTTTCCTCTTACACCCTGGAAATGTTAAAGCGATCAAAAAAATTGATTCTATTCAGTCCAAGGCTTTAAGATTGGTTACAGGTGCAATGAAATCAAGTCCAATAAGTTGCTTACAAGTAGAATGCTGTGATCCACCCCTTGCGTTTAGAAGACAGTTTCTCTGTGATAAATTCTTTTTCCGTACCCTGCAACTAGATTCTCATCCACTGATTTCAAAAGTAAAGCAATTGGCTGAACTGGTCGGATCCTGTAATTATTGGGCTCATAAGGATTCCCCTTGTCTTGTTAAAAGTTATAAAAAATATCAAAGTTTAGAAGCACCCACTTACAGAAGTGCGATTCTTCCTTTATATCAACACGACTACAACAGTCTCATTACAGAGCCAGATATTAAATTTAACATAGGGTTATCTAAAAACGATATTAATCCAAAATTGGAATTTATTAACCTTCTTAATATTGAATGGGCTAATTGGCACTGTTTATACACAGATGCCTCCAAACATGGCGATAGGAGTTGCGTTGGTGTTGGTATTTTCCATTCACAATACAAAGGATTACAACTTATCAAACTGCCACCTGAAACTTCCGTCTACACTGGTGAATGTTATGGTTTACTTAAAGCTATAGAATATATACTTATGTTGAAGATACCCAAAACCATAGTTTTTTCAGACTCTCGCAGTGCTTTAGAAGCCATAACGAGGTTCCCATTTAAGTCTCATAAACAGTCTCCAGTTATCTTTAATATTAGGAATCTTTTGTATAAATGTTCACAGAAGAGTTGTGCTGTCGTGCTGGCTTGGGTACCAAGCCACGTGGGCATTCCTGGGAATGAAAGAGCTGACCAATTGGCGAATGAGGCTATTCACGTGGGAGACATTGTGCCATACCAGAATTATTGTCTTGACTTAATAAATTTGTCAAAAGTTTATTTGTATGAGGATTGGAATGGGATTTGGAATAAGGAAACCTCAAAAGGTGAACATTATAGGCGTATTCAGCCGTCAATTCCAAGGAAACCATGGTTTAGCAAAATATCTTTTTCGAAAACTGTAACTTCTATTTTGTGTAGAATGCGCCTGGGGCATGTTTGTTCCCCGGAGCATTTACACGTAATAAATAAAAAGCCGGATCCTCATTGTTCTTGTGGAGACTATGGGGATCTGAACCATATTTTCTTTGCATGCCCTCTTTATGATCGGTCTGATTTCCTTTCCAGCCTTGAATCATTACGCATCCCATTTCCTACATCCATAATTTGCTTGTTATTTAGTAACTCCTATGATATTTATAAAATTATATCAGTATTTTTAGAAAAGAATGATATAAAAATATAGTATAGAATATAATTATATATATTACACTAAATCCAATCCTTTCCTTTCCAAATTTTCGTCTTATCCGTATTTCCTAATTCCTAGTTTCCCTAACTTTTAATTCCTCCACAACCTGACATTGGCTAACCTAACAAAAGCCATAACAAGAAGAAAAAAAAAAAAAAAAAACAGGTACCTAAACACTATCCTATGTCAAGAGACCCATGTAGATAAAGTCTGACAAGCCATTTCCGTCAGTAGAAAAAAGCGGCAAATTTAAAAAAGGTAGGCGCGAAGGCTAATCGTCCCAGAGAAAATTTGAATTTTGCACCTTGTTCTACTGACAAAGGTGTGTGACCGGCTATAGATACTTACCAATCTTACCATAATTTGAACCAAAGACCTATGTAACTCCGTATAAGATGAATACAGTCTAAGGAAAAAAAACGTGCCTCGGAAATCAAGAAAATTTAATTCTCGCACAGATGGCGCTACCGCCTATTCTCGTTTAGATGGTGTTGGGTGCATTCCACGAGACATTCTTTTCGATTTCGATTTCGCAGATCTGCGAAGCTCGCTCCACACTCGCGTTCGCGCCGCGATTCGCGCACGAGTGTGGAAGGAGCTTTAAATAGGTGCAACGAATTTCATCAACCAATCAAATGCAATTTAAAATCGCATGTGATTTGTTGCAAGGTGAGTGGAGCCATGTGGACGTAGTTCCAAAGTTATACTCGTATCGTATAGGTACCTCTCGTTCTTAAAGTTGCCCAACTAGCTGCGATTAATCACAAAGCCACACAGATTTGATAGTACGAGTTAGTAGATCGGCCAAACGAACGGCTTGCCCTGCCGCGAAAAACGAATTTCGAAATGTCTTTATCTACTTCTCTATCGCTCGAATCAATAGAGAGGCAGGTAACGTTTTTCGATTTTTCTCACACTCACAGGATACTAACTTACTTCAACCTGTTTATATTTCCTAGAAACTTGCTGAAGAATACAGGGCACACATAGCAGAGAGGAATCACGAGTTGCAAAGAGAACGACAAGAGAGGGACATCAAAATGCAAGCCGTGAGGAACGAGGCAGTGAGAGATCTACAGAAGAAATTGGATAGTGCCAAGCAGGTAATGTATATTCTGGCAAGCCAGCTTTGACAGTAGAAAAAGGCGGCAAATTAGAAAAATGTAGGCTCCAAGGATCGATCTAACATACAATTTTTAAATTTCGAATCTTTTATTTTCTACTGACTATGGATGGTATAGAAAGGATGGCAATCTCTTATGGCAGAATTGTTTCAAAAGTGACCAGCTTTCAGCTGTAAATAAAAGTTCCTAATCTCACCGGTGGCGCTAGGTAGGCTCTGAGACCAAAGAGTATTGTAATATATAGGAGACTCTATGACATGAACCATAGAGGTATAATAATGTAGAGATGAAATGGGGGAGGGGTAACAAATAACCCGACCAAATTACGTAGGTTGTTTTTGCTAAAACCTTTTTGGTATAAAACGTGTTTTTAATTTTGTCTCATTGCGTATGTTCTGTCACTCACGGTCGCACATCTATATAAAATACTAGGTGTATGGTCTAGGTACTTCGGTGTATGGTGGCGCCGTCTATTTACTGTTTTTTGATGGACACTTTTCATATATAGAGATTTTCCTCCTTTTACTTCTACACTCCATACTACTGACAAACTTGGCTTGCTTGAGGAAATATGGAAAACTCGAAGTTCAAACCTTCAAACTTGTGTGACCTTTCGATATACCGGCCTAGCCGGGCTAGCACATGATTGGCGCGACAATATCTCGCCCGCGAGATAGACTACCTGTCCCTCTTTTCAGTTAGAAAAAGACAGGTGGTCTCTACCTCGCGGGTAGGTGCTCTAAACTATAGTAGTAGTAATCACTTTATTATACACAACACATCGTTTACAAAAATAAACACTTAAGGGAACCTTACTTATACATATGTGACGTTATCAACCAAAAGGTACCACATTGTCGCTTGTTGATAAGGTTGATATCTAATTGAAGCTATAAGGAAATAGCGCCTTACTGACAAACGACATTAAGTACCCTTTTGGTTGAAAATAGCACATATATACTTAAGGAAACCGTATAGGATAAACCCATTCGCATAATGGCTCGACGAAACACTACTAGAAGTATTCTATCCAAGCGTGTTCAAATTCTGAATTTCTGTTTGCTATACTCAGGACTCTAATTTTATTTTATTTCTCATTTACAGGAGCTGAAACGGCAGCTAGAATATCGACAGAACCTAGCCACACAAATAAGAGATACACAGAAAGTTAAGGCAGGTTGACATTGTTTTATTTAACAGTTGATTAGGTACTTACTTGCCACAAAGTAGGTAACCACTTATTTTTCGATACTAATTGCAGTTAACAGAGTCAATCCAAGAAACAAGAAAGCTACAACCTTTTACTAAGAAGGCAGCTATGTTCAAGCAGGCGATGGAGCGCGTAGACACAGACCCAAAGAGAACGAGGTGATACTTCCCACAAAGCCACAACCAACGAGGTAGTACGAGAATCCCACAAATAGATTTTCTTTTTTAAATTTTGCTTTGTCTTGCAGCACGAATCCTGTTCACCCATTCAGAAGAATTATGGAATCTGAAAAAATCAAGACCCTACCTTCAATATAAAATAAATTAAATAGAATATCTAAGAAGGAAAAAGATAAATGTAGGCGCGAAGAGTTTTGAATTTCGCGCCTTAATGTTTCGAAGCGAGATTGAAGAGATAAGTAAACTTTCGGTTTCCAGTCAATTGCTCAATGTATGCTCAATGTGTATGTACGCACCTTTATGTGTTTATTTAAAAAAAATACATGGTACTTATTATGGTAATTAAATAATGTAGAAAAATAAAGTTTGGTTTTATTACTTCGTCGTGCTTATGCTGTGCTTATGCTAGTCAAAGGACTGTCTCATTTCAAACATAGACAGAGAGAATCATACTATCTTTGTCTTACACTAGTACTAGCACCCAAAAGAAAAGACTAGTATAGTTTTCTTTTGTTTTTTTTTTTGGTTTGACCAACTATAAATATCCTACATTCAGATTCAAACAATTTCCATTCAAATATTTGAATGATTTTAAAATTTGCTCGAATAGTTCCGCCGTACCACTTGTCAAAAAAAAGTTTAACAAACTTATTTTTGTTCGGGGGCCTAAGTTTTTAAAAATCTGGGTAACTATGAAATGTTTTCACACATCGTAGGGTTATATCACAAAAGTTTGGCTTATTTTTTGTAAGTAGGGTATTTTATCGGTAAGTAAAGCACAATTACATCATCTTCGCTGAATGGTTACACGCACGTGCTTTGCGCCGGCAAGTTGCTGAGAAAACTCGCGAAACTTTTCTTCCAGGTTTTGGGCTGATGATGGAGGATAAAATGGCTTATTCTACGAGCCAGTTGGAACTTTGCTCGTACAGGTATTTGCAGAAACTTGCTAAATCCATGAAACTGCCGTGCAACGTGAAAGTGAGTATTTTTATTAAGTATTTTCATTAACTGTGTCATATATGTGTGTGAAAATGTTTCTTTCCATATATTATTCTCTGAGCAATGAAAAGTAACTGTAATAAATTAAAACCTAGTATTGATTATGGCTATAAATGTAACCAGACTTGTGAAATGTATTCTTATATTCATCTAATGGATGTTTCTAATTTGTTTCTTAATATTATCTTTTAGATTCTCTCATAGAATAAGATAATGATTATGTTGTAGGAAAAGAAATTGTGTTATTTCATGTATGGATGATAATTACTATGACTGTTATTATTTGTCTGTAACTTTCAACAGATTTCACTCAATATCTACATGGACTCCTACTACCCACCTAAATTGCATAAAATTACATAATTAAATAATACTTGAAAATACATTCTTATGCCCATTATTCATTAGTCTGCCTAATCTATGAAGCTGTATAACTTAGCTAGAAAGAGACAAAATTTAACAGTGGTTTGCTATTTTAATAAATTTTAATGTTATATAGGAACTGAATAATGCTTGGCATGTAATATTTAAAAATATTATGAATAAATTAGACAAGCATAACACTACATCTAATACTCGTTCATGATATATATCTTTATGATTACTGGATGCAGGCCATATCAGTTGCCATAACTGCCTGCCTGCTTATTAAATAATAAATAATAAATGTCTATGTCTAAGTTTTATGAATAAGGGGGTTGGTTAGTATCGGGCAAAAGTTATATATCCTTAAAATATGCAAATAAATAAAAATCATCCTTTTATTTTTAAATTTACTGTATTCATTGTGAAAAATATAGTTTGTTTACCTATTTACAGAAAGTGTATCTAGTGGAAATGATAAATGCCAAGAAGTGTTGTCCGGAATCAGAGGTGCAGAGGATCATTCGCCGAGTGAAGCAGGAGCGGATACGCCTCACAGAAGTCAAGAAGAGGAGCATGCAGGCTGTAATGACTGTAATATTGTTTCTTTAATTTTTTAGGCTGGCAAGTCACTTTGCCTAAAAAATGTTTTGCCTCGTTCTTAAAAATAAAAAAACCAGCCAAGTGCGAGTCGGACTCGCGCACAAAGGGTTCCGTACCATTACGGAAAAAAACAGCAAAAAAGCCACGTTTGTTGTATGGGAGCCCCATTAAAATATTTATATTATTCTGTTTTTAGTATTTGTTGTTATAGCGGCAACAGAAATACATCATCTGTGAAAATTTCAACTGTCTAGCTATCACGGTTCATGAGATACAGCCTGGTGACAGACAGACAGACGGACAGACGGACAGCGGAGTCTTAGTAATAGGGTCCCGTTTTTACCTTTTGGGTACGGAACCCTAAAAAACCTGCCAAGAAGCCAGTTACCACAGTAGGTACACGTTTTGTGTTTTAACATTTTTTTTATATTAGCTATTAGGTGGGCACACAGAACGAGCCTCCTCGCGAGGAAATTGCCGCGCGGAGCAGCTCGGTCGGTGCTTTGCGTTTGTTTCGCGCGGCTATTTCCTCTTGAGAATAATATTAAATATTACCTGTTCTTATTCTTAAAAATCTATGACACCTTACAGCGCCACCAACGTCTGCAGCAAATGTTTCTATGCCTGATACATTTGACAGCGCCATCTACGGAGGTATGAGGCATAGAAACATTTGCTACACATGTTGGAGGAGCTGTATGGTGTCATAGGTTTTGTGGTGATTGGATTTTCAAAATTGTGCCATTTCCAACTAAAAGGGTACTTATTGTCGGTTGTCAATAAGGCGTTATTTCCATATAGCTTCAATTTGAAATCAACCTTATCGACAACCGACAATGCGGTATCTTTTGGTTGAAAACGTCACAAATGTTAGCATTTCACAACGTATTTATTATTGCATGATGTTTAGGTACAAGGTACAAGGCCAGACAACGCCATTTTCTTCAGTTGTCAAATTTCAGGTTACAATGATAACATTTTTCTTTATTTTATATATTTTTAAATAGCCCTGTCTATGAATTTGTATGTAATGCGCTTTCAAGCAGGGTACGTGGGAGCAGTAATAGCATCTGAAATATGATAGCTAATAAGCTTGATTGTCCTACAAAGATAGATATAACTCCGTAATAGATGGATACAGTCTAAGGAAAAAACGTGCCTCGAAAATCAAGAAAATTTGATTCTCGTTCAGAGGGCGCTACTAGTTTTGGCCTACAGTCGTATAGATGGCGTTGACGGTTTCGTTTGTTATTTAACAATTTTAACGCATATCAGTGAAAGAACATGGGTCAAAATCATAAAAATAATTAATGCAAATAAAAAAAATCATTTATCTATATTTAAATACATTCTATCGTATTTTTATAAATCTTCATTTTTAGTTTTAAAGTGTGTCGATAGATGGCAGTGAATTTACTGGGGTTACAAAATTTACTATGACAGTACCGCTCTAGTATAAGTTACTCTATGTTGTCCTATGACGTGGAAACTTAGGCAAAGGACAAAATCCATGTTTATTATTAAGTATTAATGTAGGCTAGACTGAACTTACACCACTTAGAACCATTGTTGTCGTAATTAAATAAAATTAATTTACATAGCTCTTGAATTCCAGATAGACTCATCAAGCAGCGAGTCAATGTCTCCCGGAATAAGTGACACACCGAAACGCCCACCATGCATGCTGCGGTGCTCGGAGCTACGCCATCAGATGATGCGGTCTCAGAACGGTGTAGTCAGGTAATTATAGCTCTAGTCAGGTAAGTCCAAGTAACAGAGGGAATCGGTGTCTCCCGCCATAAGCGATACTATACAATCGCCGTTCATGCTGCGGTGCTCGGAGCTACGCCATCAGATGATGCGGTCTCAGAACGGTGTAGTCAGGTAATTATAGCTCTAGTCAGGTAAGTCCAAGTAACAGAGGGAATCGGTGTCTCCCACCATAAGCGATACTATACAATCGCCGTTCATGCTGCGGTGCTCGGAACTACGGCATTATCAGATGATGCGGCCACAGAACAGCTTAGTCAGGTAATCCCTACTAGGAGCTATTGTTAAGCTGTTAACCAGATGGCGCCACTAGTAATAAAACACCAAACCCTACTCTGGCCTTATACTCTTTTACTTTACCCCGTTTCTTAAACAACTTGCGCTGCTATAGAACTATAGCCTCCTGAGTCCCAGAGGCCCTTAAAAGCCTTATTGCAAAACTTAATTTTAACTTTGATTAAATAAAATTCAATGTTCCTAATTCAAAAACGAAACATACGATTCTGGAACTTAGGAGGTTAAGAAGTAGGTACTTCAAGTACCAACTGATTCACCATAGCTATACTTACAGCACCTCACACCCCGCAAGCGACCGCGTCCTCCGCAGCTGCAACGTCAAACTCAAGCCCTTCATGAACAAGTACGTCGAAGTCAACCAACGCCACGTCGACATGGTCGAACAAGCCGCGCAGATGAACGCGCGGGTCATTAAGAAGTACAACCCCAACACACTGTCGACTAAGGAGAGGCAGATTGTGCCGGTTATACAGATAGTAAGTTTTTCCTTTTTATTATTTAAATAAAGGAATTTTAAGAGTATAGTGAACCAATGTCATGTTAGATATGGTCGACCAAACCACGCAGATGAACGTATGATCATGATATGCGCCAATCCTAATGGCACAGAAATAGCTAATGCTGTAAATAGTCTCAAACGTCAGAAAATCATGGACTTAAACTGAACGCGCAAAAACGTACATACATTGTACTAAGCACAAGAAATCAATTTAATGCAGTACATCTAAGTAAACCTTCAGTTATGATTAACGGAGAATTATTAGAGGAGTCATTCATTGTACGGAACCTAATAGGAGATTACTTTGACGGAAACTTAAAAGAGGAATATGCTAAGAGTAAAACTGCAAAATGCTACGGAGCAATAAATATAAAACTTGTCCTTAATTAAAAACAGCTGTTACAGTACATCCATGTGTTACAGTAAAATTTATTGATTCTCTTGTACTACCTAACCTAGATTAATGCGATCTTGTATATGGTCCATGTCTTTACAAAAAACTGAAATAAAAGTACACCGAGTGCAAAATTCTTGAAATGAAATGAAATGAAATATTTATTTGCTTAAACATGGTAATTACATACAGATGTTATAAATTAATTGATTACTTTGTGGCGTCCCCACTAGCTGCCACTGTCGACGTCATCTAACAGATGGCGTTAGGGAGCTAGAACGCAATTAGCTAGAAACCTACATCGCGCTTACGAAGTTTCAAATGTCACTTACTATATATACTCCTTCTGACTAACTCTCAGTGGACTTCGGTCCCCAGGCATAACACCCGCCTGGAGAGAGTACTCTCTATTGCCCACTCTCTACACCTACCACATTGGTGACCTTTCCGACATTGGACAGCTATGAAGACCTAAGATCCTGATGACGCCGCCTCGCAGCAAAAACAGTTTCCTCTCTGTGTGCCACCTTGCATGCCTCTGTACAGTTCTGTACATATGTATTATATCCTGTAAATATCTTTGTACATATTCATGCTTGGCACTCAACTTCTCTCACTCTCTCTCTCTCTCTCCGTTCGCCGCTCTGGCTCTGAGCATCTTCGCTCGCCACACTGGCTCGAGCACACACCTGGTTTCGCTGCACGCTTCATACGTCGTCGCTGACCCCTCCGCTCAAAGGGGGGCTGATGTGGCGTCTCCACTAGCTGCCACTGTCGACGTCATCTAACAGATGGCGTTTAGGGAGCTAGAACGCAATTAGCTAGAAACCTACATCGCGCTTACGAAGTTTCAAATGTCACTTACTATATATACTCCTTCTTAATTTGTCTGATAAATGAAACAACTCTTGAGGCTTGTAGGACATATATTCGCGACTGGCACATGACACATGACATATCTGGGTCTACCCTCTAAATATACCTACATATCACCTCACCACTTAATTTAGGTCACACTTACCTAATACACAACCACTTATGCTAATACATCTTACTACTAAGTCGGCACTAACACATAAATCACACTAAGAAGCTAAGAAGTTTAAGGTGCTTATTTATTAAGTGAATCATACATGTTTAACATTACTTGTATCCTACTATAATGATCACCAGGTACCTAACTATTCGGACAACTAACGTGACTTTAAGTAATTACATATTATACATTGTATATGTACTAATCAAATTCAAACCCATAACGTTTTACCGTAGGCCTGTCACGTTTGGGTCTATTCTCACATAATTCCGGTGGTTCAGGGCTTGGTTCTGGCTGAGGAGCATTTCTAGCCACAAGACCTTCACCGACGGAAGCTGAGGGTTCAACCCGAACTTGAGATTCGTTTTGAACCGAAGGCTCATTTATTGTTGAGCTGGTGGATGCTGGAACTGGCTCTGGTCTCTTACTATCCACTTTGTTTGGGGTTGTTGCTCTGTTTTCACTCTTATCAATTTGATTACCCGTGTTTATTGAACCCGTTGTACAATCACCTCCTCCCGTTGCCAAGGATACCCTAGACCGCCGTTGTTTTAATTGGTCAATGTGCCGGTGACCCTCATTACCAAAACTGTCTCTAACTCTGTAATTGGTTGACCCAACACGCTGAACAATTTGACCCGGCGCCCAGTCCCCTAAACCATTACGACTATAGTCTTTTATGTAGACCTCTTCCCCCGAACTAAACTCTCGACACGTACCTCCCGCTGCCGCTACTTGCGATTGCTGTTTTTGTTCCACCCTTTTCGACCTATCGGGTTTAATAGCATCGAGACGCGTCCGTAACGACCTATTTTGTAAAACCATAGCGGGGCTCTCGCCGGTAGTGGTATGTTCCGTCGTTCTATACAACAACAGAAACCTATCGAGAGCCGTTTCAACGTCAACTCCGTCGCTCAAGGCCTTTTTAATTACATTTTTACAAATACGCACTGCAACCTCTGCAGCACCATTAGAAGATGGGTGGTAAGGCGCTGTTAAGCATTGTTCAATGTGATTCGACCTTAAAAACGACTTAAACGATTCACTCGTGAAAGGTGGTCCATTGTCAGAAACAAATTGGGTAGGTAATCCAAATTGTGAGAAAAGACGGCGACATTTGCCAATTACATCGGACGCGGTCGCGGTTTTCATTTTAAATATTTCTATCCATTTCGAAGTGGAGTCGACAATAATAAAAAACTTCATACCCGCAAATGGCCCCAAAAAATCAGCATGGAGCCGAGACCATGGTCTGACACAAAAGGGCCACGGGCGCGGGGCGTGCGCCGGCGGCGCAGTGGCGTGCGCGGCACACGTCGCGCACGCGCGGCACAGACTTTCTATGGCCTCGTCGATGCCGGCCCACCATACATAACTACGCGCTAAGCTCTTCATTTTAACCATACCCATATGTGTTTCGTGCAGCTCCTTCAATACGCGATCTCTGCATTTTTCGGGAACTATCACACGATGCCCCCACATTAGACACCCTAATTCAAGATAAATCTCCGCGCGCCTATTGAAATACGGTTGCAGTTGACGCATTTCATTTTCAACCGGCCAACCATCTCGAACAAAACTTACTACTCTGCTCAATATTGCATCTTTACCGGTTTCGCTTTTGAGAATGTTATAATCTAATAAAAACGCGTCGCGAGCAAAATGCAGGTAAGTCTGTTCGGGATCTAGCTTCTTGTAAAAGGGTAATGGTAACCGCGACAGCCCGTCCGCTCCGTTGTCATTCGTACGCACGTATTCGATATCATAATTATACGCTGATAGAATTATGGCCCATCTTTGCAACCTACTTGCAGCCATAGACGGAACGCCCACCTTTGGGCCAAAAATAGACACTAAGGGTTTGTGATCAGTGCGCAGCAAGAAGCGCCTACCATATAGATATTGGTGGAATTTTTTAACTGCAAAAATGATAGCAAGTGCTTCTCGCTGTATCTGGCTATACTGGCGTTCGGCCGGGGACAGCGCACGGGATGCATATGCGACCGGGCGCTCCCCGCCCGCGCGCCCCTCGCCCCCGCCGCCGCCGCCGCCGCCGATGCGCTGGGGTTGCGATAACACACAGCCAATACCTACTGATGACGCATCACAAGTTAAAATCAGCTGATCATCCTGATCGTAATGTCTCAATACCTCCGCCCCCGTGAGCAAATCTTTAACATATTTAAACGCCGTTTTACATTTATACGACCATTTCCATGGCGTTTCTTTTTTTAATAAATTGTGCAAAGGCGATAAAATCGTGCTTAAATTCCGCACAAACCTTCCATAAAAATTAACTAGCCCTATAAAGGATCGTAATTCCGTTACATTGTTTGGTTCTGGTATTTCTTGTATTGCCCTTATCTTTTGCGGGTCTGTCCGAATTCCACCTTTGTCAACAATATGACCCAAGTACGACACTGAATCCAAAAAAAACACACTTGTCTTTGTTTAGTTTTATTCCGTTAGCATTTAAGGTTTTAAACACTGAAGTTAAGGACTCCAAATGAGATTTTCTGTCCTTTCCCGTTATTAACAAGTCGTCACAAAATACGGACACATTGGGTATATCCCTCATTAAATTTATCATAATCCTTTGAAAAATCCCCGGGCTAGACGATAGACCAAAAACCAAACGATTGTAGCGGAAAAGACCACGATGAGTATTTACCACTGTAAACAATTTTGAACTTTCGTCAAGCTCAATTTGATTGTAAGCGGACGACAGATCAATTTTTGTAAAATATTCACCCCCACTGAGCCCCGCAAATAAGTCGTCAACCTTTGGCAATGGGTACCTATCCACCAATAAAACAGGGTTAAGAGTAATCTTAAAATCGGCACACACTCTTATTTTACCGTTAGGTTTGGCAACGGGCACTAATGGCGTGGCCCATTCTGAAAATTCAACGGGCTCAATAATACCAGATTTCAGCATAGCGTCCAGTTCAGCATCCACCTGGCCGCGCAGTGAATAGGGCAGCGGGCGCGCACGGCAGTACACGGGCACGGCGCCCTCGCGCACGCGCAGTGTTGCCCGGCCGCCCGTGTACCGGCCCAGCGCTCCGTCGAACAACTTACAATATCTGTCAACAAGCGCACAAATATCTAAATCAATTTCCGTTTGCTTGACCTCAGGTACAGACTGGTTTACATTTACGCTACACTTTCTGATCGCAGGCGTTTTAATTGACAATTCGGCAAGCCACTGACGGCCGACTATTGGTGTTGTACCATTGTTTATTACATACAAATCTAGCATTTTATTGATGTTGTTATACGCAACATTTGTACGCAATATACCTAAAGGTTTAATAACACTTTTATCATAAAATCTAAGTGAGATTGCACACGATTGTAAGGGTAAATGACTAAAAAGTTTTTTATAAGTGTCCCCGCTTATACATGAACACGCACTCCCCGTGTCCACTTCCATAGGTACTACTTTACTATTTATAGTAATAAGAACGCTCACCGCAGGATAATTCTTTAAGGACATCTGGTACATTGGCTCCTCCTCGGAAGACACGTCCTCTTCCTCCTCGGCCTCAGCCTCAGCAGACGATTCTGAGACAAAATGAGTCGCTTGTCCTTTGCGCCCCTGCCCCCGCGATCCAGAACGGCCGCGGCCGCGGCTACCGAAACTCCTCACAGGCCCCGCTTCCCGCGCCGGCTGCAGAAGAGGACATACCCTTCGCAAATGCCCAATAGCCTTGCACCCACTGCACTGGTATGACGTAAACTTGCAGCCCTTAGCAACATGATCGTAACCGCCGCATGCCGTGCACCGCTCCGCGCCCCGCGAGTTGCCCGCGTAGACGGCATTCAGCCCCTCTTGCGATTTTACCTGGCCACTGTTTCCGCTGCCCTCAACCAATGCAGCATCTTTCTCCGCGGTTTCTAAAGCGGTCGCGAGTGTCACCGCCCTCGTGTAGGAAAGTTTCTGCTCCGCGAAGAGCCTTTGCCGAATGACGTCACTTGTGATTCCACACACTAGCTGGTCGCGCAAGTTGTCCTCCAATGCCTCAGCAAACTAACTCTACTACTCCTGACTAACTCTCAGTGGACTTTGGTCCCCAGGCATAACACCCGCCTGGAGAGAGTACTCTCTATTGGCCCTCTGTAAATCTACCACAACTTACTTGCTTACGCTATTGTTTTAATGTTGACAAAAAGTCCCATATAACTCCTTAGGTATCTAAATAATTGTAACTCATCCATTTTACCATACATTCTAAATTCTACCTGACTTTATATTGTATTTTTTTTTAAAGTCATCCAATGACGTAGATATTGTCGACCAAGCCACGCAGATGAACATGCGGGTTATTAAGAAGTACAAACCCAACATTCTGTCGAATAAGGAGAGACAGATTGTGCCAGTTACACAGATGGTAAGTTGTATTATTATTTTATAAACGGGATGTCTAGTGAGTAGGAGTTGGTTTCGCAAAGGGCATTTTAAGAGTGTATTAGTGAAGTTAATCAATGACATAGACGTGGTCGACCAAGCCACGCATATAAAATACCTGCCTGCCTGACGTACTATGATAAGAAGAGACAAATTGTGCCAGTTACACAAATAGTAAATGTTTTTCAATATTGTTTGAATTATTGTTTGCTCATAGCTAAAAAGAGACTTATGTCTAACCTCTAGAAGTTGTTATTGGAGAGATTTGTGTACAAAATTTATTATATACCTAGGTATTAGCTACTTGCTTTTCGGCGAAGAAAATCAATGCAAGGAAACTTGCCCAAACCATGTTGCAACACTTCATGAAGACAGCATAAACACAAATATCAATTTTAAAATAATGAGCTTTTCAAATTCATATGTTCATTGTTCTCTAGGGCTCAACACAAATCCTCGTAAGGCGTCATAGGCGGCTGAGCGGCATCTACCCTATCGCCAAGGAGCTAGTGCCCGTGGGGGGAGTGGGGGTCCGCAACAGCGAGGGCAAGATGTCCGCGCTCACCGCCTTCATACACAAGCCGCAGGACGATAGCTACACCAGGTAACAGTGTAACTGGGGAGAGTTGGGCTCTCCACACAGATCCTCGAAACGTCAGAGGCTGCTGAGCATCTACCCCATCGGCAAGGAGCTGGTGCGCGTGGAGGGAGTAGGGGTCCGCAACAGCAAGGGCAAGATGTCCGCGCTCGCCGCCTTCATACACAAGCCGCAGGATGGTAGCTGTGCCAGGTAACTACAGCGTAACTGAGGAGAGTGGGCGTTGGTGGGGGCGAGGGCAATATGTCCGCGCTCACCGCCTTCATACACAAGCCGCAGGACGATAGCTATACCAGGTAACTACAGCGTAACTGCGGAGAGTGGGCGAGGGCAAGATGTCCACGTCAACCACCTTCATACACAAGCCGCCGGACGATAGCTATACCAGGTACTTAACTACAGCGTAACTGCGGAGAGTGGGCGTTGGTGGGGGCGAGGGCAAGATGTCCGCGCTCACCACCTTCATACACAAGCCGCAGGATGATAGCTGTGCAGGTAACTACAGCGTAACTGAGGAGAGTGGGCGTTGGTGGGGGCGAGGGCAAGATGTCCGCGCTCACCACCTTCATACACAAGCCGCAGGATGATAGCTGTGCAGGTAACTACAGCGTAACTGAGGAGAGTGGGCGTTGGTGGGGGCGAGGGCAAGATGTCCGCGCTCACCACCTTCATACACAAGCCGCAGGACAATAGCTATACCAGGTACTTAACTACAGCGTAACTGCAGAGAGTGGGCGTCCGTGGCACCGGGGGCAAGATGGTCTTCATACACAAGCTATCTTCTTGGAACACCACTACCAAGTAACCTCACGTCAGATAGATTTTAGTCTACATAAGTCATGATTATAACCAGAAATTAGAAGAATGTCCATAACGTTCTACAAAAGGAGATACGAGAAGAGAAAACGGAGATTAAATTTGGTTTGTCAATTATATTCTAAAAAGGGGCGGGGTTACCGTACGTATTAGCGGTTTTGAATTCAGCCCGGATACACATAATAGCCGGAATAGCTTAAAATGGAATTAGATGCTCAACGAATAATTGAATAAGTTTTCCAATAACTATAACAGCTGATATGGGTCCATACATAGCAATTAGGTTCATGTCTCCTGTAGACATGCCCAAAACCTAAATTTGCCTTGTCCGTATAAAGCCCACGCCTAATTTATTAACTATCGTCCACAAGAGTGACAAATCTTAAATTTTTATGTTAAAGGAAAAATGGAAAAGTAATAACGATAAGTGGTGGATAATGATTGTTTTATTGTATTGTTTTAGCACCCGAAGTAACAACAGCTTGAAGCACAACATCGAGCTGACGCTACAGGATATAATCAACGGGAACGTGGAACAAGCTACCAGCCTTGACTACCCTAACGACAGCTTGAGGCGCAACATCGAGGTGACGCTGCAGGATGTCATCAACGGGAACGTGGAACAAGCTACCAGCCTTGACTACCCTAACGACAGCTTGAGGCGCAACATCGAGGTGACGCTGCAGGATATCAACGGGAACGTGGAACAAGCTACCAGCCTCAACTATCCTAACACCAGCGGTATCTTATCTTATCTTAAACGTAGTAACAACAGCTTGAAGCGCAACATCGAGCGGACGCTGCAGGATGTCATCAACGGGAACGTGGAACAAGCTACCAGCCTCACCTATCCTAACACCAGCGGTATCTTATCTTATCTTATCTTAAACGTAGTAACAACAGCTTGAAGCGCAACATCGAGCTGACGCTGCAGGATGTCATCAACGGGAACGTGGAACAAGCTACCAGCCTTGACTACCCTAACGACAGCTTGAGGCGCAACATCGAGGTGACGCTGCAGGATATCAACGGGAACGTGGAACAAGCTACCAGCCTCAACTATCCTAACACCAGCGGTATCTTATCTTATCTTAAACGTAGTAACAACAGCTTGAAGCGCAACATCGAGCTGACGCTGCAGGATGTCATCAACGGGAACGCGGAACAAGCTACCAGCCTCACCTATCCTAACACCAGCGGTATCTTATCTTATCTTATCTTATCTTAAACGTAGTAACAAACGCTTGAAGCGCAACATCGAGCGGACGCTGCAGGATGTCATCAACGGGAACGTGGAACAAGCTACCAGCCTCACCTATCCTAACACCAGCGGTATCTTATCTTATCTTATCTTAAACGTACTAACAACAGCTTGAAGCGCAACATCGAGCTGACGCTACAGGATATAATCAACGGGAATGTGGAACAAGCTACCAGCCTTGACTACCCTAACGACAGCTTGAGGCGCAACATCGAGGTGACGCTGCAGGATGTCATCAACGGGAACGTGGAACAAGCTACCAGCCTCAACTATCCTAACACCAGCGGTATCTTATCTTATCTTAAACGTAGTAACAACAGCTTGAAGCGCAACATCGAGCTGACGCTACAGGATATCAACGGGAACGTGGAACAAGCTACCAGCCTCAACAATCCTAAGGCCAGGATTATACTAGTTTTTTTTTTTTTTTAAATTTATTATTATATAAAGAAAACATACATTAATTTCGTTACAAAAGTTTCGCCAAACTGTGTAACAGTTTGTTGGCGGTGCGCTCTTATCATTGTTTTATCTTACCTAATACGTACTTATTGATTACTGTGATTAAAATCACAACATTAAAAGTTAGTTTTATGAGAATGAGATATGAATATCGTTATCTCATTCTAGCAAATAGGTTTGTCCCTACTTACGTAAGTAAAACTTACAATTGTAATCCTGGCCTAACACCAGTGGTAACTATCTTACCTTCCATTTTGAGGTGCTTTTTCGAAGCCATATGGGGACTGAAGGAACGTACGCGTTGGTTGAACTGCCACTTTGTGGCCTGAATTAGATAAACTTGACATATATACTTTGCACCAATACACAGGGAGCTCCAGTGCTGCCCACTCGCTCCCTTGCCAGCCAGGGCAAAATATTACGGTTCTACTGTCTGGTTACTAAAGTCCGTGAAGAAACTCAAGTGGCGTCGGCGTAAAAGTTCTCTACTGTACGATTCACGGGCCTGACACTCTTTGAAAGAGAAAGATAGTCTTATTGCGATTCCTAAGAGGAAAGAGAAAATAGTGCCATGCTTTGTCCTTATCACCGATCGGGTGGCATCATAAGTAGGAGGCGATGGCGAAATACCGAAATTTATAAGAGTGAAAGAGAAAAAATCCTGTGCTGCCCAAATTTTATATGAATATTCTTTCTCTTACCCCCGGTCGCTCGGTGGCGCGTCTATAACTACTTGTATATACTATGTCTATGATAGATTCTAATCAATCCGCTAAAATTGGGTTCATAATAATGACTGTCAAAGTAATTTCTATAAGGCTGAAACACAGCTTGTATTCCATAATATCCCCTTATTCATAAAACTTTTCAAGCCTCTATTAGTTTGTTTTAGCCCTTTCTTACAAATACATAAGTCCAAATGACAGATTAAGGGCCAGTTGCACCAACCACAATTAACAGACTGATTAACGTCAAGCAGCAGAGAACTATGAAACTTTCCATACAATAAAATTTAGCAAACGGTAAAACGGTGACAAACGGTTTGGTGCAACCGACCCTAAGACAAGCGATCATTTGCTATTGAGGCTGGTAGCGCGTTTTTGAATAATGCCATTAGTTGTCAGCCCTTAGTACTGCATAAGGACCTTTTTATCAGAATTTCAGATAAAAAGGACCTTTGCACGTGAAGCATAAGGACCCCGCTTCTGAGATGGAAAGCCACAAATTATTCTGTCACGAGTGAGGCACGCACAGCTGTTTGATGTAAATCGTACACACCACTATAGTAGCCGCAAACGAAACTGAGGACCGAGGTCATATCAGTATCTCCCTCACTCTACCTACGACCGCGAAAGTGCAAATGAGAAGGTTTACGATTGTGGCACAGAATAAGTAAAAGTATTATCATACAGAACGGCCACGCACCGCCCCGCCCCGACTCGAATTACCTCGCCCCGCGACAGAGATCTGGCGGACTTCTGGCGTACTCTCAGTACTATTTTTAAGCAACTTACACTATGACGCATGACGCGTGTGCAGACGTGCCGTTCACACATAGAAACGCAAGTGATATTTGATGTATAGCGTGTCCGCCCTGTGATTGTGGTTAGTATAGTTACTACTAATTATTTGCTACTTTTATTTGTAGGAGTGGAAGCTGTGCCAGAATTCACAGAAGTGACCCCAGAGTCTACAACCTCCGTATACTATCACAAGAAGATCCGCGCAGAGCAAGTTAGAGAGCGCCGGAACACTCTAAATACTAGGTCAGTCATCCTATCTACTTATTAGGGTTCCGTACCCAAAGGGTAAAAACGGGACCCTATTACTAAGACTACGCTGTCCGTCCGTCTGTCACCTGGCTGTATCTCATGAACCGTGATAGCTAGACGGTTGAAATTTTCACAGGATGTATTTCGGTTGCCGCTATAACAACAAATGCTAAAAACAGAATTAAATAAATGTTTAAGGCGGTTCCCTGAGCCAGAAGGCGAAAAATCTCCTTATATGATCCTGTTTTTCTACGAGGAGTTGATATTCGTAGACGTGGAAAAAATATATGTAGTTCTTGACTATATTATCTTTAATATCATAGCTTCCGATATACGAATTATGACACTTCGCTCGATACAATTAATTCCCAAAGTAACATCTAACTCGGACTTTTAATCCAACTTTACTTGGTTATTTATTATGTGATACCATAAACAAAAAAAGAAGAAAAAACAATCTTAACTTAAATAGTAATTTCATAGCTTTCGAATTTCGATATTGTAGGGTAACGTTTTTAAAATAAATAAAAATCGACAAAATTCGATCAAAATTGACACTTGGCGCGCATGATCTTTCCCGTTCTTTCTTGCGAAATGTGGCAGAGACAGAGGCAAACCGATGGAACGGCCTTAAGTCCCATACAACAAAAGTGTTTTTTTTGCGCAATGATACGGAACCCTTAGTGCGTGAGTCCGACTCGCACTTGGCTTATTTGTAGACTATGATTGCCAGTGAGATCGAAACCAACTTCATAAGAAGCGCGGCGCGCGGGGCCCCGGCGCAGTGTTATAAGGATCCTAACAGCAGTGTTCTTAGGGATATTCATACAATAATTATGCAACTGTTGTTTTTGTTATTCTGACTTCTAGGCAAAGACCTACAAACCCATATTTGAAGCATTTTCTATAAAAAGGGACCTTATTGTCGATGGCGCTTACGCTGCACAGCGTTGCGCGGCATTGTATTTATATCGGAGCATCGTTTATAATGGCGTAAGCGCCATCGACAATAAGGTCCCTTTTTATAGAAAATACCACATTTACTTTTATTTTATTTTTAATTTTAGATGTTTGAATGTCTTAGAAAAAATATTGTGTGCAACGGTACATAATTAGGTCTTAAAATTGTCGGGCCTGTCTTTACAATACTCGACTTCATCTCGTTTTGTAACTTTGGCCCTTGAAATTTATTATGCAGATGCAGAAAATACTATTGTTATTATTATTATTTCATTTTAGACAGGCAGCTGATGCTGGTACGTCTAAATCATAGTTCACTTAGCACAGTTAGCATAGTTTGTCTAGTCTATTTTTAAATTGATTAACACTTGCAGAGTTCACAACTTCTGAGGGTAATTTGTTCCAAGCCTTTACTACTCGGTTTGCAATAAAGTGTTTGTTGATATTTGTTTTGTGCTTTGTTGTTATTAGTTTAAGGTTGTGTCCTCTTGTGCGCGTGTTCCTACTACTACTACCGCGTACTATGCGTACTATCCTGGTTCTCCATTCTTCATACCGTAAACCCCCACTATCGTAATACCCCGTTTGAAAGTGTGTAATTTTAGCAGCAGCGTATGGAAGACATAGATGCTAAGCGTCATATCCGCAACTTCCGCAAGACACGACCTAAGCCCTCCTACACATACACCTGCAACTCGACTGCACAACTACATTGCGCCTCGTGTGACCGCATCTTCAAGACAAAATTTGCTCTTGCGAGCCACATTAGGGGCATTTCATAATCCGGATAAGAATTGTTGATCGGGTCGCCATTGTCGGATGCGGGAAGGAAATGAGTGAAAACCCGTTTACACTACGGCTGCGGGCAGGCAGTGAGTAGGGCTGGGGGCAGGAATATAGTGTAAACTCCTGCTGATGCTACTTCCGCGAGAGTTTGCAGTCAATAGTGCAGTAACGTCAAGAGAAATCGTGCCATGAGTTCCACAAGTCATATTGGAAATTAACCGTGACGCACTACCCCATATTACATACTAAATTATTTTTTGTATTAAAAAGAAACGTCTGCATACGATGCCGTAACCATAAAGCTTAGAAATAAATTAAAAGTGAAGGTAGTCGCGGTCGGCGAATATTTCCACCATATACACCATATAGAAGCGCCTCTATACTCTTACGGTAGGTAGATGTCGCTAGGCAGGCGCATATGGTGGAAATATTCGCTGTCCTCGAGTGAATTCTCGGTAGCTCAGTTGGCAGAGAGATAGGCTAGTGATCCATAGTCGCGAGTTGTAGCCTCACCAGAGGCAGTGAACTTTTCCACTTAATTTATTGTTTTGATGCTACTATAATCCCTCATCTTTCACAGATGTGAGCTGCCTCGCATCAACGAGGCATTCGGCCAGTTCCGAGGCAACGACGTCCGGCATGACGTCACGCAGCCGCTGCACGTGCAGGTCAGCGAGGAGTCTGAACGGAGTGAGTGCTTCTTGTTGAGTCTATTTTAGTAGGTTCGCGAGGCATTCGGCCAGTTCCGAGGCAACCACATCCGGCATGACATCACTCAGCCGCTGTACATGCAGGTCAGCGAGGAGTCTGAACGGAGTGAGTGCTTCTTGTTGAGTCTATTTAGTTGCTTCGCGAGGCATTCGGCCAGTTCTGAGACAACCACATCCGGCATGACGTCACTCAGCCGCTGTACGTGCAGGTTAGAGAGTAGTCTGAACGGAGTGAGTGCTTCTTGTTGAGTCTATTTTAGTAGGTTCGCGAGGCATTCGGCCAGTTCCGAGGCAACCACATCCGGCATGACATCACTCAGCCGCTGTACATGCAGGTCAGCGAGGAGTCTGAACGGAGTGAGTGTTTCTTGTTGAGTCTATTTAGTTGCTTCGCGAGGCATTCGGCCAGTCTGAGACAACCACATCCGGCATGACGTCACTCAGCCGCTGTACGTGCAGGTTTGAGAGTAGTCTGAACGGAGTGAGTGCTTCTTGTTGAGTCTATTTTAGTAGGTTCGCGAGGCATTCGGCCAGTTCCGAGGCAACCACATCCGGCATGACATCACTCAGCCGCTGTTCATGCAGGTCAGCGAGGAGTATCTGAACGGAGTGAGTGTTTCTTGTTGAGTCTATTTAGTTGCTTCGCGAGGCATTCGGCCAGTTCTGAGACAACCACATCCGGCATGACGTCACTCAGCCGCTGTACGTGCAGGTTTGAGAGTAGTCTGAACGGAGTGAGTGCTTCTTGTTGAGTCTATTTTAGTAGGTTCGCGAGGCATTCGGCCAGTTCCGAGGTAACCACATCCGGCATGACATCACTCAGCCGCTGTACATGCAGGTCAGCAAGGAGTCTGAACGGAGTGAGTGCTTCTTGTTGCTAAATGTGGATTGGTTCATCCAACCTGATCAATTATGTTGTTTAACACTTTTCAGACCACCATGTTTTCCGAAAAAAAAATTTATTAACTAAATAAAAAACTATTTTAATATTTTCACAGTATTGAACTACCCCCAATTCGCCAAACGCAACACAAGTCTTCTGGAAACATTGTACAACTTCAAGAGCCAATTCTTAACCAACCAGCCACTTCTACAACTAGCGACCACCACAAACACCAAATGCGTGTACTCCACACCCACAGTGGCCACCGCGTAAGTATATCTAACATGGTCATCATTATAACTACTAGAGTTTTGAATGATTCACGGTTAGTTTCACTAGACTTATATTGACCGGGATATAGACCGTGATTACCTTTTGTTTCTTTGGTAATCACGGTCTATATCCCGGTCAATATAAGTCTAGATTATAACTACTATTAAATACCATGTATATTTGTTTTTGTGAGTTCCCGATATTTAGGCACAGTTGCACATGCCTTCTCGGAGTAACTGACATGCTATCACTTTGCTTAACCAGGGAGGAGTAAATTAATAGAGTCCACACGGAAACCCGCACGCACTGCCACAACGCCTCGCGCGAGGCATATCTGCGTAAACTGTGCTGCTTTGCGCGGCATTTACCTCACGAGGCTTCTTGTTATCTTTATATACCTGAACTATGTTGAATGAAACTACGTTACGTTACTGAACTGAATTACGCTCCTATTAATTTTCTTCTCCCTCTATCTAGTTTAGTTTCATCCTATTTGTTGTTATTTAATATTTTGTGTTAAGCTTGCAAGGGCTCCTTTCTTGCTTACTAATTATAATTTCACTTAATGGTCACCACATGCTGAACTTCTAACATTTTGAACGCCTTCAACACTGAAGGGGCCCACTGACTATCAGTCCGCTGGACGATGTCGGCCTGTCAGTTGTTCGGAACTGTTAAATTTTTGTTCTAACTAACAGTCTGATATCGTCCGGCGGACTAATAGTCAGTGGGCCCCTTTACTAAGCAGATGTTTCTAGAGGCAGACCAAGCTAACTCTGCAGCGATTTTGGATAGCAACAGACTGCAAGTGTTATTTTAAACGTCATCATCATCCAGTACTGCCCACTTAGCAAATACGACGGAAACCCTGCAGACTTGTTTACCCTCGACAGTGACGTAATCCAATGGATACAGAATCTTAGAATATCTTTATAAACGACTGAACAATTATGCCATACGAATAAATAAAATTTAAAACGTCACACTTCTATGAAATTATGACAAAATCGCTGCAGAGTTAGCTTAGTCTGACTACTTAATTTGATACGAATTCAAATAAAAGTCTTGAAACTGGCATGACACCTTTTGCTTGTATGGCGTTCAAAATGTACCGCAACTTATTCGCCCTCTCTGTGTGCTATGGGTTGTGTTCGCTTGTCTTCTTGCATGTCGGCTTGCAGGGCACCTCAGAGGCCTGGGACGACATACACGGAACCATATATGGCATGTAAGTAACGCTTATCTTGCACTTTTTTGTAATACACTCGTATTTTTACTATCTGCAGTAATAATCCGATGCTGAGGTTTCTCAAGGGGTTACAGTATGGGATTATTCAAAAATGGCTTGTACATGTACAAGCTTTAAGAGCGTTTTCACATTGTCCGATCCGATATCGGATGACGGATGACCCGTGGATAAAAACAGCCGCTAGCTAGAGAGTGCCGTATATCGTAGTCATTTTATTTTTGTATTGTTGCTTTATGAACAATAATTATTAAAAACTGTAATAGATGTCATATATTAAAGAAAAAGTGACGAAGCCCTCCAGTGGTGAAGGCTAACGCCATGAACCCCTAGGCCACCCAGCCACGGCGGTGCCCGTCCTAATTTCTCGACTATATGCCATCTTAGTAAGACTAGGCGTCTTTGACCAGCTCTAAGGTTAAGCAGTGCGCGCTTGCACCTCCTAAACGAACTCCTTACGGATTTACGTTGTAGCTAGAGAGACTGGTGCTGCCATCTATGAACAAGTTTGCCTAGTCTTACTAAGATGGCATATAGTCGAGAAATTCGGACGGGCACCGCCGTGGCGGGGTGGCCTAGGGGTTCATGGCGTTAGCCGCGATAGCTAAAAACGCCGGTTCGATTCCGGCCTTCACCACTGGAGGGCTTCGTCACTTTTTCTTTAATATATGACATCTATTACAGTTTTTAATTTATATATAGTAGTGTGACTACTTTAAAATAAACACAAATCAAAATATTTAATAAAATAATTTCATTTGTTCTCAAACTAGTTCAATAATTATTAATTAAATGTATAAATAAGTATGAAAAGGCACTTTTCAATTTATACTTCTTCCTGTTCGTATCCGATATCGGATCGGATAATGAGAAAACGCTCTTAATGTTTCGATAACGCGTATCTTCACACGATTGGAATTACATAGGCTTTGGTATAGTGTTTAGATTTCAAACAGTCCCCTTACGCCTTATCCTTTGTCAATTGTTTAGTGAAACCGCAAGTGCTACTTACTAGCATAAAAAAATGGTAGGGCCGTTTTAACCGGTTATTCAATTACCACTCTATGGAGATTGCAATAAGGTTTAAAATGAACTAATGGGAAAACATATTCCATAGCTGTGTGGTCTTTGCGGTTACTGTGTGCCGGCAAGTCGAACGCTACAGAACCAGTCTATAATGTGTCATCGATATGCGTAACAAAGGCGCGGTATCGGAGAGCGCATTTACACTGGTTTTTTTAGCGTTGGACTAGCCCTCGCTCGGGTGCCATTTAAAATTATGCACGAACCAGGTAAGGGACAGGGACGGATTGCGATTAAAACATTATTAAAATTATTACTAAATTATTACAATATTAAAATAAACCAATATTCATTAAATTTAGGAGCTTCCGCAATTTAAATATTACCTGAAACGATTTGTTCAATATAATTACGTAGGTTTAAACAACTAATATGACAACAAATATTAAAAATCATACGCTACAATAATAGATGCCAATTTATTATTTAGTTGCCAAACTATCATTTCAAGGTCCCAATTATTATTTTTCTGTGTTGAATTTGATGCCAGTTTTTTTAATAATATGATGCTTATATTTGGAGCTAATAAATTTTTGGCCTTTAAAATATTAATGCACGGCCAAATTATATTATTATATATTATGCCGAATGAAAGTTCCTGTTTAATATTTTAGTTGCCCAGTTAATAATAATCCTTAAATAAATACATACTTGTCATGAATCCATCAAAATGTTTTAATCGCAATCCGTCCCTGTCCCTTACCTGGATCGTGCATAATTTTAAATGGCACATGAGCGCGGGCTAGTCCAACGCTAAAAAAACCAGTGTAAGTGCGCTCTCCGGTAACGCGCCTTTGTTACGCATATCGATGACACATTTTAGACTGGTTCTGTAGCGTTCGACTTGCCGGCACTCAGTAACCGCAAAGACCACACAGCAATGGGAATATGTTTTCTCATTAGTTCATTTTAAACCTTATTGCAATCTCCATACTGTGGTAATTCAATAACCGGTTAAAACGGCCCTAACATTTTTTTATACTAGTAAGTAGCACGTGCGGTTTCATTTAACAATAGACAAAGGATAAGCCGTAAGGGCACTGTTGAAATCTAAACACTATAACCACTTTAGCCCTAAGAATATTAAATCCTAGAAAGTTAGAAACCGAGTTTCATAAAACCTGATAAAATGCGAAGCCAATATATCACTCTCCATCTCCTTCACCGTCATAATAATCGAGTGAAAGAGCGATACTTATTTACAAAGATACCATTTTATACCGATTCTATTTTTCATTGTATCAGTCACCTTCAGCTATATAAAATACGACTGCAATATGCGCTTTTACTAACCCTTTTTCCGCCGGCCGCAGACGCGCACGGTTACAGTTTAATATCTTCAAGAATTCCGGTAAGGTTTACGATTGCGTATAATAAGCGTGGCGTTCAAAGGATTAAGTTAAGTGTTAAACCGCGTTTTACGTCGGAAAGTTACCTAATTTAACTTCATGGTATAAGTCATTCGATTTGTAGCTGGCCCCGAACGGCTAATCCTTTGTCTATTGTTAAGTAAAAGTGTGCTCTCCGATAACGCGCCTTTGTTATATACGCCTCTCGGTGACACATTTTAGACTGGTTCTGTAGCGTTCGACTCGCCGGCACGGCACTTAATAACCGTAGAGGGACCACAACTAGCCTTGCAAAATATTTTTCCATTAGTTCATTTTGAATCTTATTCCAATTACCATAGAGTCGTAATTCAATAACCGGTTAAAGCTACTCAACCTTTTTTTTATACAGGTAGTAAGTAGCACGTGCCGTTGTACTAGGCTACTAGGCTACTAATAGGCAAAGGATAAGCCGTTCGGAGCCAGTTACAAATCGAACGACTATAATGGACTGCTTGAGTTTTTATTTCTTACTGCTCTCTTTTTACTGTCACTATACTCTTAGGGCGGTTCAGACTAGCGTATTTTTACGCGCGTATACGGTCGTTTCGGTAAACGGCGGTATACGTGCGCTTCAATTTTATTCTCGAATGATTATTTTATTTCACTATCTTAAGATAAAGTCAACTAATGTATCACTGCTTTGGCCTAAACTACATTCATGTTAAAGTCTTCTTTCGTTTAAATTTATAATATATAATTATATTTATGCCTGTTGTAAATGTTGTACTACCGAATAATAATAAATAAATACCATGTTTGATATTTGTGGTATATTCTATAAAAAAGGGACCTTATTGTCGATGGCGTTTACGCCATTATAAACGATGCTCCGATATAAATACAATGCCGCGCGACGCTGTGCGGCGTAAGCGCCATTGACAATAAGGTCCCTTTTCATAGAAAATGCCCCATTTTATTCTGTGACAGTGGAGTCTTAGTAATAGGGTCCCGTTTTTACCCTTTGGGTACGGAACCCTAAAAAATGCTCCCCAGGTCACCTTCATGCGTTATAGTTCCCAGAAGGCTGGCAGCGTTACCTTTTTGGATGGCCAGGCCTGGCCGAGGTAGCTGCCAGCCCTCCGGTCACCTGTGTCAATAAGGCGCTGGGAAATTTCCTTGAAAAGGGTTTTTGCGCTGGGCCCCTACGCTCCCAGTTTCTACGCCAAACGGCGCAAATATGTAGCCCTCGCCGAGGACAGCATATTTGCGCCGCTTTTTCTGTTCTGCGGTTGTAGCCGCAGCTCCCGCCTTGACGGAGGTCGCCTGTAGGTGGGACGGCGCGAGCGTGGCAACGCAGGAGGCGTCCCACACAAGCGTCCTTCCGAGCCTCCACGGAATGAGTGTCATTCCGTCGGGCCGCTTGCCGTCGTCGCGTGCGATACCGTTCGGCTCAAGGATGGCCGGCACGCTAACGGAAGCAAGCGCCCTCCGGATGACATCATTCAGGGAGGCGTGGCGAAGGATGCGGCCCGCGTTCATTTATTCTAATATAGTTAATATTTATGTAGCGCACGGACGGGACCAATACTACGGCAACATGGATAACTCGCGATTGAACGACTGTCTGAAATCCGCCGACCAAGATTACGACTTCCGGTGCTATGAAGGTTAGTACTTATAATTTGTTCTTTTAGGTATTATTGAACGTCCGTCCGGGCGTCCCAGATACCGCTGGTGTGACGAAGCCCTAATAGACCCGCGTGAAGTGGCGTGTCAGAGGCCAAGATCTTCTTTGGGTCACTGAGCCAGTGAAGTAAATAAGTAAGGTATTATATAAAACTATGTAAATAAATAGATCCACGAGGCTCTTATCCAAGATAAAACATATAATTTTTATCACAGATTCAGAAAACAGGTGCTCAAAATATACGTAAGGAAAATATAACAGAATTTAAACCCCCGATTCCCACTTCGCAAATCATTGTCTGAACCGTCCGCTCACTATCACTTTAAGGCCTGTGCACACCGGATGCGTGTGCTCAGATTTGCACCTGCGCGTTGTAATGTACAGTACCTTATGAGAGACGGCAGACCGCTTGCGTGACGGCTCCAACATTTTAGCGCACGCGCACGTGCACATCTACCTACGCACACGCAGCCAGTCTCTGGCATTTAAGGCATTTAATTTAGACGGTGGCGGTGCGAGAACTCGCATTCGAATTTCATTGTATTGCGGTATTACTTCATCACCTTGTCACCCACTCTCACACATAATTTGTAAGTTATCTAGATTTAATTATTCCAATGTCCCATCTGTTTCATACTCTTTTGTTGAGCCCCAAGATACAGGCTCAGCCTAGTTTGGGGTTACCGGACACCTTTTTGTGCATGCTACTATTCTTAATTGTTCTCAATAAATTTATTCTTATTTATTTATTTATTTGATCGGTCGGCTGAGTTCGATGTACTTACCTCAATAGTCCGCAATGTAACTAAACTCGCATGCGAGTTCGTGCGCCATCTAAATGAGCTCTTAGCGTACGAGTAGGTATGTTTATGTTACGGGGTCCCTTTGTTTGACATAATTATTGAAAGTCATAATGTAATGATTGTCATATTATCATTAGTCATAATAATACTGAAACCGAAGTCAGAATTTTCCTCAGTTTATCCTATAGATAGGTTAGGTTAGATTTGTTTTATGGCAATCCTGAAAAGTTACGCGTTTCTGAGAAAAACCAAATTATGACCAACGATAATGTGGACAAACAGTATGACTTAAAACTATATGGGAAACAAATAGAGTCCCATATGTTGCATTTTCAACGACAATCATGTTTTGCAGACCCGAACAGATCGAGTTCGTCTATTGGAACAGCGCAATCTCAGGATCTAGGCGCCAACGTCACCATTTCTGACATGGTCGAAGATGCCTTAGAACTCATCAGCCAAGATGGAGTAAGTACCTATATAGTTACTACCTCAAGAAATGCTACGAAAATACAAATGTATTTTACTTTCCTCATATTAAAAATGAAAAGAATAATATGTTTAACTCGATTAAAAGCATATATTTCTGACAAGTACTATTGGTAAACAATTCGTCAGAAATGGTTGTCTTTAATCCCTTGGTTAACTATCTACTATTGGGTTGACAATAATAGAGGCGTGTTCAGATATTTGTGAGCACCCTGGCCGATCCGATATATCTGACGGCGACCGTGGGGTCCATAGACGATCCTATTTTGTATCAGGGAACACAGTCTTTTGAATTTCTTCGCGATTTTATCCATCAATAAAATTCAATAATATCAAATAATAATTTTGTACTTGTTATAAGTGGGACCACTGAGGACATAATAACGTTTATTTTCTCTAGGACTACATGGAGCGTATGGGTATGGACGTCAAAATGCAGTGCGTTCTGTGCAACTGGGCTGGACCCAAAATGATAGTCGAATATCACATTAGAAAGGTAAGAATAAATATATATTTTTTCTCCTTCCTTGGTTTTTTATTTTCCTTTACGTGATTTAATTTTGTATACATTACCTAATCTGAAAACACAGAATAAATAATAATAGTATACCAATACATATCAGTTTTGTTAGACAGTGAGAATTCTGGCACGAATGGAATGAACGAAACTTTCATTGTATGAGTGACACCTGTATCAGTATATAACATAGACATAGTATATACAAGTGGTTATAGACGCGCCACCGATCGACCGGGGATAAGAGAAATTTGGGCAGCATAGGATTTTTTTTCTTTCACTTATAAGTTTCGGTATTTCGCCATCGCCTCCTACCTATGATGCCACCCGGTCGGTGATAAAGACAAAGCAAGGCACTATTTTCTCTTTCCTCTTATAGGAATCGCAATAAGATTATCTTTCTCGATCAAAGAGTGTCAGGCCCTTCATCACATATATATTTTCATTCACTCATTCATTCCATTCGTGCCAGCTCTTGTCAATCGACCTGTACTGTAGCCGATGACATGTTTTATTTCCCGTTCGCTATTAGACTGTTCCCTTAAGGACTGCCCGAACATTTGGGTAAATACCACTAAGCTTAGAAACAAATTAAAAGTGGAAAGTTTTACAGACGTTTCTGCTTGATACAAAATTAATTGAATATACCACTGCCGGAAAGACGGTGTATTCCCATCTGTCCTCGGCACATGCATGACGACGGTCACGTGGGACGAGAACAAATGGGAATACACCAGAAATACAGCCTATAATTCTGTATCTTTTTCAGGAGCATTCCAACGACATCGACAAGCGAGAGAAGCGAGAATGGAACATCACATACTCGCTGGGCAGCGTGCACCAGCACCTATGGAAGTCTCGGGTTATAGAACACGAATCCGCGCTGTTCGTGCTCAGCGTCAAGTACGACCAGACGGGGTGCTTACTGGCCACGTTGGCGGTGAGTTGTCTGTATAGGAACACTAGCTGGCAACCTAGACCTGAGAAATAATTAAGTATATGTTAGACGCATCTCAATAAATTCCTTAATTTCACGTTTGTATTTTTCCAGACCCTCACAATAGACCCTGAGCTTACCACAGGCAGCATAACCGTCTTCAACATGGTCACCGGCGAGCCCCACACCTGGATCGGCGAAATCCAAGAGCTGCCCCCCAGCTTACCTTATGACAACCAACCTGGCTTACAAGTAGATCTGGCAAGTCTAGACTTGATACCTAACAGTGCCAACTTAAAATTTATTAATGGGGAATTAGTCTTGCAATCTCCGACCAAGGTCGTGTTTGGACAGATAGGGTTGAATGATATACAACTCACACTGTTTGTTAAGATATCTTAACAAATCTTTGGTTACACTTAGAATTTCATTCCGAGGTTATTTTTTGGTCTTCAACCGTGCAAATGGTTGTTTTAGTTTTGTTTTTGTTATCAAATGAAACAAAATGTGTCTTATTTCTCTAATTTTTGTTTAGAAGTTTGATATTATTTGTTGGTGTCACCCAAATTGGCTTACAACTAGATCTGGCAAGCCTAGACTTTATCAAGTCTGACGGTGCCAACTTGAAGTTGATGAATGGAGAATAAGGGTTGCCTTTGTCTGAGCAATAAGAGCGAAAAAGTCGTCATTCGGCTCGGCTCGCATCGGCCGACGCCTCTTTCGCTCTTATTGCGTAGACATAAAGGTGTTTTCTATCGACTTCTGCCGATTCCGCGTCGACCTACGTAGGGAGACCCTTAGTCTTGCAAACTCGGACCAACGTGGTGTTTGAGTAGAGAGTTGAATACTGTTTGTTAAAATATCTTAACAAATGTTTATTTAAACTGAATGTTATTTTGATATAAAATATGGCGTGTGATTAAAATTAGCATGCTAGGTTTTATTTTGTGTTTTAAAGACATAAGTACATACAAGTCTAGTCTACAAAACTGTACCTATGTTGAATGTAATTGCAGTGGTGCCATATTAGTAAATATTGTTAATTTAGATAGGTACATTGCCTTATAATGCCTTAAAAAGGTATATAAAGTTGTATTCTTACAACTTATAGCTTTCTGTAAATCGTGACAGTTTTGTGACATACTTTAGGATAAAGTCACATACTTATAGGTTTTTATATAGGTTTCTTTAAGTTTATTGCTTAGCTTAGTAGTAATAAATAACGCAGATTATCAATCGTGTTGATTTTTATAGGTCTATATTTTGTTTGTTTGGGATTATTTTTTTCAATTACTTTTATATGCACTTTGTTGATTAGTTTTGTAACTGTGTGTGTTTTGATTTAAGTCAAGCCTCATTACTGTGTGACTCATGCCAAATCTTGCTTTTGGGTGGTACTTTCCATTGTCCAATGTGCATTGCGTCTCACTCTCTCATTAAACAAAATGTGAGACTCAAATACACACTGGACAGATGGAATACCATCGTTTGATTTGCATTAAATTAAGTGATATGGAGTATTAATCTGAAAATGTTCAGGTACTAGTTTAGTTTTCAATGTTAGCATAACATTAACTCATTTTAATATGAGTAGGTACCATTCTTCTGGCCTACTTTAAGTGTTATATCGACTCATGATATACCTAAAAAATTACGAATGTTATAAAAAATACTGTTGTAGTATTCAGTATTCATCTATACAAGTCTGTTTTTATTTAAAGACTCGCCATATGGCATTGTTACAAAATAAGGAAAGCCACTAAGTATGGATTACCCACAATACGTAGACATTTTAGTATGACTTATATTTTGTAAATGATTTTGTCTTGTACAGTTCCAACAATGACTAAGTTGTTGTTTGAAGAGCTTGACCACAAAACATTTTCTGTTAGCATGTTTCATTTAATAATTCAGTATTTAAATTCAAATCATAAAAAATTTTACTACTGGCTTGGTACCATTTTGGCTTCCTTAAGACAATAGTTGGGTCCGCAACTATGCTCTCCTGGGATACAGGCCTCACTGTTTCCCTTCCCTCCTCCAGGGAAAGAGTTCCATAAATAAATTAGGTAGATGTGGATCTAGATCCATCACAAGAGCCTAACATTTCTACATGCCAGAAAGGCTCGGAACAGGTTTTTTCTTCATACAAAAAATACCGATATCATTACTTTCTTTTTCGTTCTTTGGTTTATTATTTCATTTTTAATGGGACAATTTAATAGTTACATGATTCATGTTTCATGATTGATTGAGTTAGTTTATGATGTAATTTAGTTGTTACATGATTCAGTCCTACGTAAATAGCACAAAATAATTAAACATACAATTGGGCTATTTTCAAAAAAACCTGTTCCGAGCTTCCGAGCCTTGCATGCCAGTTTACACAAAAAAGTTCAGTAGTTCAACATGTAAAGGTAACAGACAGCAGAGGCCCTACCGTGAAAAACAATTTTTAAAAAATCTGCTTGAATATGCAAGAGGGATGAGGCAGTTTTTTTAAGTTTGCAGTAGGCCCACTGATTTCGTAAACTTTATTATTGTAAAAGGGTGAAAACCTATGATGGTCACGTACAAGTGGTAATTTTGAATATGATTACTTCCAACGTGTAAGTTAGTAATCGGACTGTACTAATCAGTATTTTAGTAAGAAGACATTTCTAGTTCCTTAAGTTTTATCAAAGATAATTAAGTAGGCATAGAATGCTCACTCCACAAATGGTTTATGTTGATTTTGGTTTTTGATCTAAATTGTTATTTTATAAAAAGTTGATTAAAGAAATGAGTCTTTAAACAGTGTTTAATTTTCTTAATAATTATAAACTGTAATAGATGTCATATATTTAGAAAAAAGTGACGAAGCCCTCCAGTGGTGAAAGCCGGATTCGGACTGGCATCTTTAGCTATCGCGGCTAACGCCATGAACCCTAGGCCTCCTCGCCACGGCGGTACCCGTCCCAATTTCTCGACTATATGCCATCTTAGTAAGACTAGGCGTCTCTAAGGGCAAGCAGTGCGCGCTTGCTTTTTACAGTGACAAGGTTCTAAACAAAATATAAATAAAATAAGAATATAAACCGTATATGATAACCTTTTCACTATGCTTTTTACAATAGAAGAGCAGAATACGCGTCACAGGGCTGTAACCGCCGTTGACGCGCCGCCAATGACTGTCAAAGGATTCATTTATTATATTGCATTTTGACCGGCATCCAAGAACGAAGAGTACCCATATCTATGTATACTAGATTAATCCATAGTTAAACCTAACTACATATGTACACACACACAGCTACATATGTACGTATGTAACCACATACGTACATATCTAGCTGAAACTGAAACGATGAAGCAACAGCTTCGAGCAACGCCGGCTTCCGAGATAGCAACAGGGCTAACAGGCGAGTCCAACTTTTACAAAAAGGCCCACCAAAAAATTTGGTTGTAACAAATACTGGCTATTATTGTTAAAATAAATGATAGTTGTCACATATGTCATGATTCATGTCTCATGTCAATTTGTAGTGTATACAAGATAATAATTTATTATGGAACCACGGCGGGAAAAAGTTCCACTGGATGGGCCTGGGCCCCGCGGCGTGCCCGACTGTTATTACGTAAGTTATATGGCTTCTCTACACGATGGGCTCATGGGCCACCATACAGGCCCACTAAGATGGGCCAGCGTCTAGAGAGGCTAATGGTGTCGGATGGCTTATGGCGCGGCGGGATGGCGACGCGATGGCCACGGTGTCGGTGTTTCGTCCGCACATCAAAGGTAGTAGGCCAGCGATGACAGTAGGCATCTACACGTGGCCCATTCCAAAAGTCCAGAACTATATCGTGTAGTTGCGTTTCAACCATCGCATGGCCATCTTGCTGGTCCAAAGCTGGGCCGTCGTGTAGAGGAGCCATTAGGTACGAGCCAGTGTTTGATCTCAAGACTTCCCGTGTGGAAACCTTATAGTACCGCTCAGCTACCAGCACTTTTGCAGTTTTAAGCTTACACATGAGCCCAATATATAGACCTGTCATTTTTGTATCTGGGCCAAAAAACAACTAAGTAAATAAATTTGTTTAGAGAAAACTCTTCGCATTGCTTTGCATATAAATCACGCGCGCCTTCCTCTGTGAACGAGGTAAATGTGATGTGCCTTTTAACTTGAATTGTAACTGATTTTGAAATGATATACAGACCTCCCGAGTGCTAAACTCGACGTTCCGATATGTGAAGTTCGTGCGCAAGCTGAGGGCTGAGGAGGAAGAGCAACGGAAGGGCAGGGAGAATAAGCTTAAGGAGCTCAAAGACCAGCAGTACAGCGATTTCTTCATCAGCTGCGATCGGAAGCAAGTCTATCCTCTATGTCCTTAGGAAACGAATCTGATGGCCAGCGAATCGTGTCACAAGCAATTTTTTAGAGTTAGACCAAGATAAGTCTGCAGCGTTTTTGATAGTCCATACTAATATGCAAGTTAATTTAACTTCTATGAAATTATGACGTATATACCTAAATAACACTTGCACAGTCTGTGCTGTCAAAATCGTTACAGTTATCTAATAGCTTGGTCTAACTTCAATTTGTCTGTAGACTGTAGACAAAGGCAGCAGATTTAAAAAAAAGGCACCTCTCAAAGCAGATCATTTTTATTTCGCGCTTTTTTCTATTGACAAATTGTTTTTAAGTTTATTAAGGTAAAGGTTGCCGATTAAAATACCCAACCCCAATACCCGTATATAATAGGGATTGTATAACCTTTGAGGTGTCATTTTAATTTTCTACTATTAATTTTATTACCTGTTAAGGTTTTCTTAACCTCCACTTCGTGACACGACTCGCTTAGATAAAATCTAGCCTCCGCAATATTGACTGCTAAAATAGACGTCGCTGTAGTTTTGTCGTGTCTTACTGCCCCTGGACCTAAAGAGCCTGGCCGTGGACCGCGAAAACTGGCGCATACTCCACCGAAATCTTAAATTATGATGATGATGTAGTTTTTAGCTGTAGAACCGCCAGCTACACAGCACTAGTTTCCACAGAACGTACAGCTTCATCTCATGTTCATCATATTATTTTCTACTTTTAAACGTTTTATTACTTACCTACCTATTAACTTAATGACGTGAACACCGAGTAAGACTTACCTATTTACCACTTAATTCATATATTTTATTAGATCTCTGCTCAACAATGTGGCTCGCCGAGTTGAGTTATGCATGGAGTCCTACGAGACTGATCTGGCAAAGAAAAGACAAAGGTAACCAAACCCAAACCCTATCATTTTATTGTTTAAATTATTTATTTATCTAGAAATTAAGAATTCAAAATTGTAAATATTTTTATAAAACATATTTGTTTCTCCGACTATATTATTAGTTCTCCTATACTTTCTATAGCAAGCTTCCTCTATTCTCTGAGCAAGAGTTCTCCTGTGTATGGCGTAAGTGTTTGTTCCACACAACTTTTCCCAGAAAAGAAAGGGAAAGTGGAGACCGATCTTTTGATCCAGGTAGCCCTAGTCAAAGTAATTCATTCTGTGTCTGCATGAGGTTACATGCAACTAGCTTCATTTTCCATGGCCCTCAAGTCTGAAGGAGCTATACGCCCGCGAAGAGGAAGAAAACATCCGCAAGTTCGTGGAGCAAGTGCAAGCGGGAATAGAAGCAGCGTGGCAGGCGAAGAAGGAACGGTTGGCGTATCTCATCGCGAAGCGGAAGAAGGAACATGAGGAGAAGTACAAGGACACGCCTTTGTAAGTCACCTTACATTACAAGTTCGCTGTTAGGTTAAGGCATATGTATAATTTAGGCAGCAGCCAACCTGAGCGAGGTGATCAAATTGGATTAAACATAACTATAATGTCAGCAGGACAGTAAGAGCGTTAGCAAATCATTTTGGACAGTCCACCGCTTTCATAACTAAGTACTTGTAGTACTTGTGCTTCAGTAACTATAGCACCTCTGTAGTCTCTGTACAATTGTACATACACATTCTCGTAAAAGTTGTCTAACCTACTCTACCTGCCGACTTATATATAATTTTGATGATGCAACAAGTCTCACATAATCTAGTACTCTAAACTTTCCGTAGATCTAAATGTGTCCACGTGATGCCTTGCCTCGTAAAACTTCGAGCGATGGAAGCTCAGGACATCCAGTTGTACCAGATGAGGGAAAAGGCGGCGAAACGCGAGGCCGAGAAAGAACTGGACAAGATGTGGTACGACGTCACTATGAAGGAGGCCGATGCTTTGGTACGCACTACATTGTAACCTGGGCCCTATTAGCTGTGATTATGTGTTCGCGTGATGCCTTGTGGGAGTTTGAGCGATAGAAGCTCAGGACATCCAGCTGTAACAGATCAGGGAGAAGGCGGCGCGGCGCGAGGCCGAGAAGGAACAGGACAAGATATGTTTAGAATGTCACTATGAAAGAGTCCGACGCGTGGTTAGCATACTATCCTGTCTATCCTATACGATCGTATCCTATAATTTGCATGTAAGTATATTATTTACTCAACAGGTAGCAATTCTGATAGACTACATAATAGTCTCATGACAGTCACGAAAAAAAAGCATCGCGCACATTCGCTCGATTCTGGCGTTGTTGGCATCGGGAAAAAAGTAATGTATGATGGTGGATGTGGTCAGCGTTAAGCAACTCGATACGTTTTGTTGCAAGTAACCAGATTGTTGGGATGGCATTAGTGCTTGACAACCTATAGTTTAGGGGAGGCAAGTTGGTAGGACACCTGATACGGCATGACAACTTTTCCAAAATATCCTGGAAAGGCAGGATTGAAAAGACAAGAGAAGAAGGAAAGCATAGAATTACTTACTTATCTCAGCCAAATGTTGACTGGTAGAGAATGCCTCATAGCATTAAGTCCGCCTTTTGTACGATTGTAAAGCTCTTAGTTATGAGGATGATGAACTTATAGTTTCATCATAATGTGCGTGACATATCACGCCATCTAGCTATTTCAGGTTTTAATATTGCTATAAAATGGTGTTTGGTTTACAGGCAGCTCGCATGGAATACGACGCCATACAGCGCGCGCGCCGTGACATGGAATGCCACCAGTACTCCATGTACCAGTTACAACAGAACAGAATAAAACAGGCACAGGAAAAGGAGAGGCTCAAGCAGGAGACCCTGTACTTCAGGGGGCTGTGGGACAAGGCTATTAAGGACGAAGAGGAAGGTACGACTGGGAGTTTATGTAGCTTTCAAGCTGATTTTAATATGGATTTTTTCAGGAAATGGGCTTAACTGTTAGACGTTTTTGCAATGCTGACCGAATACAGCTCTAACTATAGTATCGAAGACTTGTATTTTTTGCTGTAAATTGACTGCATAGTGATAATTGTTTTCGTAATTTGGCTTAGCTTGAAGTGAAATGCATGCTAACAGCATGTATGTTTTCTGTCGACCGAGACTATGATATTTTTAATGTTTTGGGCTAAGACGCTATGCTAAGTACTTATTTTAAATTTGTTTATAAAATTGTTCTCGGTTTCAGCGGAACGCTGTCGCGTCGAAGCGCGCCATAAGACCGGCCACGACCGAGCATTAGCCATCGAAGAGCGAAAATTAACCCTGGAGAAACAAGCCCATGAACAACAGGTCATACAGGACGCGTGGGCGTCCCTGGGAGAACAGGGAGTGGCGCAAGAGAAGGCTAAAGAGGAGCTTAGGAGACGCAAGGAGGTAACAACAGAATACCTACATTATCAGCTAGTCATGCATGCACTATCATCCGAAAGTTGTCTACTGCTGGGCTGGATCAAGGGGAACCGAGGCTTCTGACTGGGTCTGTCGCCTTGTATGGGAGCCAAAATAATGCTGCATCTTCCAGTTACGTACCTAGTCGCTAGACAACTAATCTGGTCTTAGTCTAGTCTAGACGAACAGATTCGATGACGCAACTTAAAACTGCTGCTAGCGTCGGGAGGAAAAACTTTCTGTCAACAATATCGATGTGACTAATAAGTATTAACCATAGAACCATGACCTCCCTATTAAAAGAGTTGTAGGTATACACATAAACAGAAAGTGCGAGTCGGACTCGCCCACCAAGGGTTCCGTACTTTTTAGTATTTATTGTTATAGTGGCAACAGAAATACATCATCTGTGAAAATTTTAACTGTCTAGCTATCACGGTTCATGAGATACAGCCTGGTGACAGACAGACGGAAAGTGGAGTCTTAGTAATGGGTCCCGCTTTTACCCTTTGGGTACGTAACCCTAATAAACGATCTGGGATAACAAAGAATGAACTAAGCTAGGTACTTAAAAGCAGCGTATACTTAAACTTAATAGGTACCTATATAAATATCTTTTTTCTACAGCGCGAACAAGACGAATGCAACCGCAAGATGATCGAGCTTCGTAACGACTTGCGCGCCTCCGATTCAGCCAACGACGACTTCATACGCGACGTGGCGACGCAGTACCAGAAAGTGGTTGACGAGAAGCGGTGCCAGTACCTCAGCTGGTCGCAGAAGACCAACAGAGTGAGTCCATGATTACCTACTATAATATTCTAAGTAGCTCAGCGAAACAAGGCTCGGAACCGGTTTTTTCTTCATACAAAAAATACCGGTATTATTACGTTCTTTGGTTTATTTTTTTCATTTTTAATGGGACAATCTAATAATACGAAGTTACCACCTAAATATATGATTCAGTCCTACGTAAAAAGCATAAAATAATTAAAAAAATTGGGCTATTTCGGGTTTTTATAAAAAAACTTCCTGCTCTCGAGAAAATTGAAGTACCTAAATAAACCAGTAAGTAATAAGTACCTGGGGTGGGTTAGTCTTTCGGATAACCGCATAGAAATCAGTTCGCCATCCTCCATGAGGAATGCGTATGAATGCGAGGAACAATTATCTGTAAAGGTTGAGTTTGACAAGAACAATGTGTCGAATATCTAAACTGCTTGCAGAAGGCCGAGTCAGACTGTAAGGTTAAAATTACTTAAAATAATTGCTCACATAGGTAAACTTATATTGTTAAAGTGGCATGTTCTCTTCACGATTCGTCGTAGACTTCACAGATACTTATCATAATGAGGATGCAATACAGAGGAATAGACCCCTGATTAATGTTTGTGTAATGTATTCGACAAATGCACTTATATCACCAATTTGTCCGACAGGATGTGCGCAAAGCCATGATAGACCAGATCCACGACCGCAAGCAAGCTCTAGAGGAACTGCAGAAGAAACTTCTCGAACAAGACGAGTATCACCACCAATTGTTCAACCAGCTGTCACAGCTCGCGGCACACAAGGACCTCACTGACGCTCAGCAAAGGAAGAAGCATCAAGAAAATCTTTTGAAACAGATTGAATATAATAAACTTCTCAAGGTAAACTTCTTTTTATGTGAACTAATCAAGCACGAGAGGATCTGCAGAAGAAACTCCGCGAACAAGACGAGTATCACCACCATTTGTTCAACCAGCTGTCACAGCTCGCGGCACACAAGGACCTCACTGACGCTCAGCAGAGGAAGAAGCATCAAGAAAATCTTTTGAAACAGATTGAATATAATAAACTTCTATTTATGTGAACTTGTTAAGCAAGAGAGGACCTGCAGAAGAAACTCCGCGAACAAGACGAGTACCACCGCCAGCTGTCGCAACTTGCGGCACACAAGGACCCCACTGACGCTCAGCAGAGGAACCAGCATCAAGAAAATCTGTTATCGAGTACAATAAACTTCTCAAAGTAATATCAAGAATCTTCATAAATCTAGAGTTTATTAGCAGCTGTTTGTCAGTTGATAAAAATGGCAGTGCACAAGGGCTTTATGCTCTGGGTCTCTGGTCTGTATAACGATGATGCATATATGAATATCAAAGATAGACTCCGTAACTCCGTAATAGATGGATACAGTCTAAGGAAAAAACGTGCCTCGAAAATCACGAAAATTTGATTATCGATCAGATGGCGCCACTAGTTTTGGCCTACTCTCGTATAGAGGGCGTTGACGGTTTCGTTTGTTATTTATAATTTTAAAGCATATCGATGAAAGAACATGGGTCAAAATCATATAAAAATAATTAATGCAAATAAAAAAATCATTTATCCATATTTAAATACATTTTAACGTATTTTTATAAATCTTCATTTTTAGTTTTAAAGTATGTCGATAGATGGCAGTGAATTTACAGTGGTTACAAAATTTACTATGACAGTACCGCTCTATCTTATTATATCCTCTTTGATGAATATGAATAAAGTTAGACCAAGCTAAGTTGGATAAGTGAGGTAAGTCCAACTTCTATGAAATTATGACGTTTAAATAACACTTGCGCGGCGCAGCGCATCACGATAGTTAGGAAAACCGCAATTGTTTTTTGTAAAATGCTACGATAACGTACTCGTATGAGCCTGAGCAACATGATTACGATTTCGGCGTTTCGGCGCGGGTTTCGCTGGTCGTAGTTGATTATATTGAAGTCCCAGCAAAATTTGAAACAGAGGTACCTAACCTACCTATTCTTTACGATAGACCTAGTAGTAGTAACCATTTTGATGAATTGGCATATGCTTGTAGAAAATATATTTAATTGTTAATACTAGGTATTATTAATTACAACTTTCAGGAGCGAGCGTTGCAAGAGGAGCAAGAACAGATAAAGAAATGCCAGCGCGCGACCGAGGAGTACAACCAGGAGATCAGCCGCATGCTGTGCAGGTCAGTAGCATCGTCCACGCTATTATATAACTGACTATTCTTAAACCTTGACAAGACATAAGCTTCATCGAGGTTTTGCTATTAGTAAGATACTGAGAGTACTAATTCCCGTTGAGTTTTTTAACGTAAAATGCCTATTGACTAACGCGGTTTCTGAAGCGGATCTGGGTGCCTAGCTAAGATGTCAATCGATCGCTCCGTAGCGTACGAAACGCTAATGTCTCTCTGTCGCACTAATATGTAAGAGTGACAGAGACAGATTACCGTGTCGTTCGCTAATACGGAGTAAACGATTGGCATCTTGGCTGGGCACCCTGCATGTCGCTCCGCCATGTGAGCGAGACAGTGCTACGGAGCGGCATGATGAACCGCATCCAATGCAAAAACGCGAATCTACCCAATCCACCTGTCTTTTTGTACAAAACCAGAGAGATTCAGTAGTAGATTGGCCATTCAATTAATTATATCGGGTGTCCCTAAAACCAACGCCAAGACTTAAAGGGCTTATAGAACAGCTGATGGGCTACAAGATTAAGCAAATTTACTTACCTTTAATGAAAATCTCATAGTTTTTGAGATATCGGCACTTTTATAACCAGAATTCTTATAAAAGTGCCGATATCTCAAAAACTATGAGATTTTCATTACCTTCGGGTAAATTTGCTTAATCTTGTAGCCCATTAGCTGTTCTATAAACCCTTTAAGTTGGCGTTGGTTTTAGGGACACCCTGTATATAATGGGTAAAAGACACAGCTCACATGACTGTATTTTCCAGGCCGTTCTACAGCGATATGCAACACCCGTTCCTGAGACAGATGGCGGGCGGCCTGAAGATGCGAGAGAAGTGCCCTTGCTCCAAACCGGACTATTGCGCCGTTCCGGATAAAAAGCCCACCTAACCCCTTGAACGCTATGTCTATCATGCGCGGCGCTTCTTCGTGAAACTTGTAATGCACGATGATATTGGGCTGTAGCCGCGCGCGTCAGTTGACGTCTTTGGCGGTCAAACGGGTTAAGCAAGAGTTGTGTGTCATCGTGTCGTCTACGTGACTGAATGGTCTGAAATTCTGAATGTCACACGCGACTAACCGTCAGTATAAATGGAAAACTTAGCTAAAGCCTCTCTTGTATGTACCTAGGTACAGTCAGCGTCAAAAGTAGCGCATCAGACTACGCGTCAAAAGTAAGTCTTTTTGGCGACGGAACCCTTTTGGAAAGCGAATTAAAAACGTTCGTTCGTCACTATTGAACTGTGGACTAGTCATAGAAGAGCTGGTTATTGTTTTTTTCGTTATTTCTCGCAGAACCCCCACAGAGGCTTCGCGGAGCCCTAGGGGTCCGCGGAGCACACTTTGAGAATGGCTGCTCTAATAGCTTAACAATAAAGACATACTTAAGTATGTTTATGTCTAATGCCAGCACCACACTTCGCTGTATTTGGCAAATATTCGTGTAGCATCCCTTTTGTTTTGTATGTCAAAGAAAAGAGATGCAACACGAATATTTGCCAAATAAGGCGAAGCGTAGTGCCAGCATGACAATTCGATTGTGGCGCATACTTTTAAGCGCGAACTATAGAAATATATCTTCATTTGGAGAAGTATTCCATCAGCATGGCAGATACTTTCTGGTGCGTTGTTTCAACCGCTATTTTTAATGCTAACGGTACTTAGTGAAGTGTTCGGATTCGTATCTATATATGAATTTGTAAGTGTGCAGACTTGTTATTTACTTTACTAAGACGTTTGATCCTGTCCCCTTATAATTTATTTTTACAGGAATAGTTGTCAGTCAATATACCAAAATTTAAAGCGTTTTTGTAAACTGTGCACAACTAGGTACATGCAAAGCCCCTCTTAGCTAAGTTTTTTTACTGTACTTATTGGGAGGTCATTTATTTTTGTAAAAATGTTATTAGAAACAAATATTTATTGTAATTTCTGCTTTAATTAATAGATAAAAAATATAAATTAAATGCTCATTGGGAAATGATTAGGTAATCAGTTTTTATTTAATGTTTATTTTTATAAGGTTATCAGAGTGCTTCACCTCTTGTCTTGTCTAAATAAGAATCCAATCCGAAGTTTAGTCATCTAGGTATATAATTTGCATTTTTACGAATCCGATTTTTTCTGCTTTATATATACAGCACAACCACAGAATAAATAATAGCGCTAGGTTCCACCGTACAGAAAGGACACTTCCTACATAACCGAAGTTTGACAGCGATTCAGGAACGAATCGTGCTGTCCCTTTCTAATGTATGGCATTATCCCTTTCGGCTATTTAGGGTTGCCAGATTTCAAGTCATTATCTTATCTGTGGTCGTGCACGCAAAGGGACGTCAAGTTGTGTCAACCCTAATAATTGCTCGGAGCGATGCTGAGCCGAACGGAGCCGAGAATGCCCGAAAGGAGGAGTGTCGCCCCACTAGCACAACCACAACCGCACACTATATGAAAGGTTGGCAGCATGGTTCAGCAAGAACATAACATCGATAATTTTTCCGAAATCATTAATTTTCACTGAACATACGTAAACGGGGATCAAATCGGTAGTCCCCTCTATCATCGGCCTTTATTTGATCCGTACTAAACGCCTCATCCTGTTCATTTACCCCAAAATTTAAAAATCCATAGACGCGCTAAGTATTTAAGGCGGTCTTCACATTGGATGCGAATTCGCATATCGCTCCGGTGTGCAAGCGGGACATCGCTATATACGCACATAGCGCTGTCACGCTCATACACCGAAGCGACGTGTTCGCATCAGTGTAACATCCGAGTAGGTAAATATTATCATGGCCACAATACATCCTCACAAGTCGTACCGGATATAAAAACGAGTTTCCTATCTGGATCTGGATCATTCACTAACGCATTTTTATGAACGACTATCCTTAAAAGACGACAACGTTACGTAAGTTACAGTACCTACCATCAAAAAGCGCTGTCTGCTATAGAACATGTATGAAGATGAAGCTAGTTCTTTATTTGACCACCGACATTCATAACTTGGTAAAATTGCAGCTTCCCGTGACACAAAGTTACTTATGCGTGCCATTGTGTCGCTGTAATCGCGGATTCTAATACAATCTGCTTAGCGATTGCATTAGCTTTATAGATTTCGCCACCCGCACCATATAAGTTTGTAAAGTTAGCTTCCTTAAATCGCTTCTAAGTTCGTCTCCGTCGCAATAACAGTGATGAATGAAATAAAAAATGGAAGTAGGTACACGTGGATATTATCTAATTTGAATGCAGGTAACGTATTTAGATGTGTCACTCAGACCACGTAGTAATATTATCAAAACGTGTAGGTACAGTTTTAGTGAAAAGGCCATAACCAATATTTGGGCAACCATAGGTAGATAATTCGATAAATATGCAAAATTTATAGAATTTCCTCGATATGTTACTAGGCGGCTAGGCTGCGTTGGATATATAAGGTATATTTACCTCAAAGCGATAAGTTCGCCTTTGAACTTAGCTTTTCCTAATCAGGGCCGGATCTAGGGTAGAGCGAGTGAGGCGGCGGCTCTAGGCGCCGGATGGCAAGGGGGGTGCCAAAATGGCAATTATGAGAAAAAAATTAAGTTTTAAAAGACGCGAGTGTGACGCGGGCCCAAAAATACGGTTCGTTTTCCTTTTGGGTAAAAAGCTTTAACGAAGGGCGCCAAAACCCGATTTCGCTCTACCCTGATCAAGGACTCGGGCCGGCACTGTTCCTAATTGTAAGTTTCTTTTATCCCACAGACCAACCCATTTTCGGCGGTTTTCTGTGTTTTATCCCAAAGCTTGTTTGAGATAAAGGACGAGTTACGCCGAAATACCTATAATTTATACCATTTTTTTATTCCAATGGATACCTAGGTATTATGTGCTTCATACTGACTGTGCCTACCTAAACAAAAACTTTAACTAAACTATATAGTCAATGCAAATTGGCATGTATTTAACCTTTTCGACGCCGTGTCAAACACAAAAGACGCAACCCTCAGCTGTCAATCAGACGCCACGTCACCGAAGTGTCAAAACTGAAATTGAGCTTTATGCACATGCACGTAGGTCTATGTTGCTCTGTGGTCTGTGACCGATTAATCCGTCTTTGGCGTTGGACCTGCGGCGGTGCCGATATATCCGTCATTGGCGTCCAAAAGATTAAAAGCAAAGTTCGGTTAGGTCAGAGTAAGTACCTAAGTTCCTAACTGTTTTATTCAAATTATCAATACGTATGTTCTGCGTAGCATACCTACTTTTAGTCATTGTAAATGAGAAGTACCTAAGTAGGGATTTACGACAAAAATAATGTGATTCATAATAGGTAATTATAATTAGTACGACCGATGGAAAATCTAAAAAAATATTAAGTACAAAGAAATGGCCTGCGTGTCTATTCAGTTTGTCGTGTAAGTATTTACCTATGCCCAAATATTCGTGTCGCATTTTTTTTGTAGGTATATATTTAAAAAAACGGCCAAGAGCATGTCGGGCCATGCTCATTGATAGGGGGCTAATAGGGGGGGGGGGGATGCTGATAGGGGGCTATTAGTGCGTAAATATTATGTAATAAGTACCTTCGCAGCACTTTGTATGTTTTGTTATGTGTATGTAAGAAAAGAAGACTTTGCAATAGTTCTAAAACGGCTGAACCGATCATGTTCGCTAGTTTTCATTGAAATTGGGCCCATGGTTCAAAAGTTAAACGGACATGGCGAAACTATAAGGGTTCCTAGTTGACTACGGAACCTTAAAAAGGCTTTGCATTCCGTTTACCTACTAGCAATAAACAAGTACAAGAATAGAAATAGTTAGGAAATGTTTACAACTGGTTCTTTACTGATTCACCCGTGAGACATGGACGATCATTGTTATAACATGGTTAACAACTAATTAGAACATCAGTACTAGTTGTACTACCTACCTAGCTATATTTAGAAGCCTACCTACTAGATATAGAAGCGAACACGCCACAGTATGGAAATTGTTATATTGTCTATGTGTGCGCAAGTCATGTCTGTACGCTTATACTGGGTTTCGCCATTTGGCAAACCACGAAAAATATCGCACATCCATCATCAATGTACAAGTCAGAAAATTTACGTTTTAAATTAAAAATGAAGTAGGCATCCATACTATTTGAAATCTTCACTTTTACAGCGTGGATACGCATTTATTAACGACAACAACTTACTCGTGTCTACTTCAAGCGTCTTGCCGTTCAAAAATTAACCTTGCATGATAGACGGACAGACATAGCTTGCCTTTAAACCAAAAATTTATGATTTTAACTCACTGACGTTACAAATAGATACAATACAGTACTTAATATATAGGTACATGTACAGTTCTACTAATACGTTTTCTGCGGAAATTAAATCCCCTAATCAATTGAATGAAAATTTTAGTTAGATGTAAAATTCCCTATGTATGAATATTCCCCAGTAAAATTCCTAAGATTAAAATTTCCCTAACACATTGAGTCATGACTCAATCAGAGTGCAACGGGATACAATGAATGACAACAAATGAAAAAAAATCTTATTCACACTTGTGTCACCGACTGTACGCGGGATATTTTCCTGATGGAGGCGTTATGACTAAGATGGCCATCGTCACAGACAAAGAAACAAGTGATATCATGCCTCAAATTTTCCTTAAACGCTGTATAAAAGGCTCATGTAAATTGGATCAGCGTCAGTTCATTCCCAACATCCAGAACATCCAGAATGTATTCCAAAGTGTTTGCTGTGCTCGCAGTTGCGTCGTTCGCCAGCGCCAACGACCTACACGAAGGCTATAATGGCACCACGAGCCTTAAACCAATCTTCCAAGGGCACTACGCAGGTGATTGGAAGACTGCCGTAAGGCCTGGGATGGATATCTTCGTCAACACCAGTGGCCTCATAACTGGGATCAATGTGACAGATCTCCGGGACGGCAAGGACGGCGTAGCAAGCATTGCCAGCGGCGGAATCGGACACGACAACGTCACTATTTCTCTCAAGAGCCCCAACATTCTCAGAGGGTACGATTTCCTGGTTGAAGTTTATGCTGACGAAGAGACAACCAAGACAAATGAGAGGGGCAACCGTGATGTCCAAGAATCCAAGTACCCTGAGCAGAAGCCGTCCCAAACTGTCTCTACTAGCACTACTGGCAAGCCTACAGACCAGCAGCAACAGCAAGCAACCTTCTCTACAACTGGCAAGGCAAGTGAGCAGCAACAGCAAGGAACTGTCCCTACAGGCAAGCCTCCAGGCCCGCAGGAACACCAAGTAACTATCCCTACTACTGGCAGGCCCACAGGCCAGCAAGAACAACATCAGCAAGGAACTGTCCCTACTGACAAGCCCACAGCCCAACAGCCACAGCATCAGCACGTAACTGTCCCAACCACAGATACACCCACAACACAACCTAACACACCCGCGCCTAAGCAGGAGCTGGAAATTCCTCCGGAATTTAAACAGCCGAAGATTGGCTTCCAAACTGAAGAACAAAATTGAAAATTTAGATATTTTGTGATTTATTGAAATATTTAAAATGTAATGTGATGATCCTCGAAACGGATCGAATTAAGTATTCGATATTCGACCTTAATTACGTAAGTGACCAGTTTTAAATAGTGTACACCTCTCGGCCGCATTCCTGCTTCGGAGACTGTCTCTATTCGCGCCCCATCCTCGTGGCGCGGTCTTCCGTCGTTATTGCATGGACGACTGTGCGATCCGGTGTGGGTCAGCTTTATCGCTACCGGAAAAGTTTTAAATATTTCAATCTGTCTAAACTTAGTACCCTGTGATTATTACGTTGGTGCAAGCCAATGTTATAAGGCTTTATCACACGGCCGTGACATCCATCTTATCTATGACACGCCGCATAATTTTATTACATATACATACTAGAAATATTTTATTATTATAACGCATTTGTTAAAGAGTAACATTGAAGGTCTACAAATGGCGTATTAAGAATATTTTACTTTTTTTACATTTGCATTTACAACTCGACTTTACGCCAGTTAGACGTTCAAAATTAACTTTGTTTATTACAATTTTAGTTAAATTTGCTTATGCTTCGAGTACCTATACAGTTTTTAGATTTTTTCCAATAAACAAAGTATGTATGTTAGTTAATTTGCAATAAGAATGATAAATAATGATTTGCTTGCACTTTTGATTGACTGATTTATTTAGCATCAATAAAACAATGTTTTCCATATTATTGGATGTATTTTAATTTTTGTACTCTGTTATTAGCTTTAATAGAATTATAATAAAACAATAACATAAAACAATACATATATTTTATTTCATAATTCGTCTTCCTTATAGGTACAATAGGTACTTAATTATTAGGTAGCAACAGGAATGATGAGATTTTTGATCACAATTGCACCTACTATACTTAAATAAACGGGTCAGCGCGAGTCCGACTCGCATTCAAAGGGTTCTGTACCATATTTCAAGATTTAACATGAGGTATTTTTATTTAGATACCGTTAGCAGTAAATTTGTTTTCAGATCATTTTGAACACAAAAAGGTCAAAATATTCGATTATTTTGTGTAGGTACTTCTTTTAATTGTTAATATTGCTTATAATTTGTTGTAGCAACGGCAAAAATACGCACTGAAAATTTTAACAGTCTAATAGCCTGCTGATATGACAGACTGTCATTATTTTAACCATGTTCATTGTGCCATAGGCGATTAGTGGTCTTGTAAACCTTACAACTTATAATTAACAAATATAATTATGCTATACTTAATATTTTGCTCATTTTAAATAAGCATCCATAACACTTATACTAACATGATTACATTTAATTTTGGATCTAAACACACGCAGTGTGTCGGGCCAAGTTCAGAAAAAAAGCCGTGGAACACTGCAGTGTGTATATTTATAAAATAGCTTTCAATTAGTATAACTAAAAAGCTATATTGTGGGGAAATCTTTAATTAGATTATTTTAAACCGGGTCACTCACGTATTATTAAGTTGAATAGCTCGACATGTTTCGGTCCAATTTACGAGGACCGTCTTCACGGAGACACGACACGTCTTCACTGGTCGAGGGCGCGGCGTGTACTGCGGCCCAAAGCCCGAGTCGCCCGGCCGCTCACGACAGACGGCGTCGGCGGTGCCGGCGACGTCACCGTTGCGAGGATGGCTCTACCCTCCGTAGACAGTACACGCCGCGCCCTCGACCAGTGAAGACGTGTCGTGTCTCCGTGAAGACGGTCCTCGTAAATTGGACCGAAACATGTCGAGCTATTCGACTTAATAATACGTGAGTGACCCGGTTTAAAATAATCTAATATGTTTGAGTCTCACGGGAGTTTTATAGTTAAAATCTTTAATTATCTCTATAAGTTATAATACGATTGTATATTTTAAAAATATTTTGAAATGCTTTTGTACTTTTTTTAATGAGCATATTCACTTCAAACCCCATATGGAATAGTTGGGATGATATACATATTACATTACGATTATAACATTATATATAATAAAAATAGCTACACTTAGGGCCTATCTACCTGATCTTATTAAAAGTTCAAATGCTCCCTTATTAAATGCTAACCAAAGAATGAACAGGTATACCTTGAGGAATGTTTTTGCGCCCATTTAGCGACACCAGCTCCAGAACTGCCAAGCATCCAGAGACCTCAGCTCCTGCGGTCTTAAGGAGGCTCACAGCAGCAGACAGGGAGCCGCCAGTGGCGATAAGGTCATCTACGATGAGGCATTTGAGGCCGGGACGGATTGAGTCTTTCTGGAGCTCCAGGATGTCCTGAAATACAAATTTTGTATTTAGGGTGACATTTTTTTTCTTTGTCAAATTTCAGATCATGAAGAATAGTGTTTGGATTAATTAAAATTAAGTTGTGCACACTTAGGTATTAAAAGTGTTAATATAATGTTTTAATCATTTCTTCATTCACTCAACAAAACGCTGGTTGTTCTTTGTATCTTATATATTTTACTGTAAGCCTAGGCTGTGTGTGTCTGCTAGACTAGACAACAAAACAGCGTAAAATAAAACTCACCGATCCATACTCTAAATCATATTCATATGACACCACATCCCCCGGCAGCTTGCCCTTCTTCCGCACAGGCAAACAGCCCACGCCCAGGGACGCAGCTAACGAGAAAGCGAACAGGAAGCCCCGGGACTCCAGCCCCACTACCGCCTCAATGTCTGGAAACTTGGTGCGGACTGTTTCGGCTAGCAGGCCCTGGAGTAGTTGGCATGTGCCGCCGTCGGATATGGCTGAGAATATATCCCTGGAAAATGTATTATGAAATTTTAATACTATCAAATGCAATAAATAGACAAGTTCATAATGTCACCTTTTGAAAGTATTGTTACTTACAAAGTTCTATCAAACTTGAGTACTTACTTGTAAAACTAAGTGTTATATCATTTATAGTCTATTTAAAACTACATTATAACTACAAACAACTGAATTAATGATCTCATACACACAAAAGTAATCAGTAACATGCATAATATTCCCTTTTAACTTCGTGCAAAACTTACCAGAATAGGATACCCTTTTTAGGAAAGTCTGGATAGCTCTTGATCTTACTCTTAAGCTCTGTGATTCTCTTATCATAATCAGCATCCATTATAAACGGACAACGGAGATATTAAAGTTAAACTTTGGTTCAAACTATTCAATATACCTTAACACAACCGATTTCACTACACATGCCAAGGCGTTGATTAGTTTACGAGTATGTTACTAGATAAGCTGTTATCTAATTTTAACCGTTAAGTGTTAAGATATACACGTTTAACAAATATTAAAATTAAATAATTGAAAATACCAGTTTATTGCGGCTAACCTAACCTACAAAACACTTGTCAGTGTCAGTGTCACTGTCACAATGGAAACCGTAGCATTTTCAAGGTCGAACTGTTTCAAAACATTTTAAAAACGCTGTGCATTCACTTTTAGTTCAAAAAATATATTTATAATAACATTTTCCCAAATTTTCTCAATTAAAAATTGCGATAAGAAACCCTTCAAGACGACTTTAATTAAGCGTGTTAAAATATACATCGTCCTAAGTACTTGGACGGAACGGAAAGGAACCATAAAGTTATACCACAGATTATATAATAGTTCGTTATACCTAAGGTGGAGCGAGCTGTCACTTTTTTTTGTCATACTAAATTGAACCTTATCACCAAGCCGAGCCGAGGTACACTGAAGGTGATTGTACAATATATTTATAAATATTTCGTTGAAATCGCCGAGGTCCACCCGCCATCCTGACCAAATCCTGACGCTCACCATATTTGAGTTCGACAGTAGACGCCAACGGCTGACATTTATTTATAATATAGTTGGTCAAGTAAATCTTGTACTGACAAGATTCAAGATTTTCTACTGAGAAAAAGGCGCGAAATTCAAATTTTCTATGGGACGATAACCCTTCACGCCTACATTTTTTAAACTTGCCGCCTTTTTTACTGACAAGATTTGCTTGACCAACTATATTTATTTATTTTTAGACACATTCCATCTTATCCTAAGTTTCCACATACATATGACTTATGGTCACCGTCACGGTGGAGATGGCAAGTGGGCGTTCCCGTCTATCCGACAGTTAGTAGCGACCGACTCACTTTATGCACAGACTATGCTCAGTTGTTGTGTAAACTTCATGCTCGAATGACATTCACGTAGTACGTACGCTCGTCTAACAAAAATTGATAATTAAATTTAAAATGCCGTATTGAGCAGTATTAAGCTGCAGAAATCACAGCGGTTTAAAAAATCTTTCACGTGGAGGTATTTCCTATCACCGGTGGTTATTTATTTAAATATAATCCGATAAATATGAAAAATCTGTTTCTATTGCATTATTTACGAATGTTCGTTAAGTAAATCTATATTTTATCAGTTAGAACTTAGAGTTCACAATCCTTTGTCACTATTCTTTACGTTTATCTGGAATATTCGCTATCCTAAATGTCAAATAACTTCGCTACTCAGATGCTGCGCAATGTCGATATTTATATCGATAAAGTTAAAGTTACGATATTTCAAGTGATGTTTGGTAGTTCGGTAATAAATTATTATTTTAGACACGTTTCTAATTATTATTTGGGATAATCAATGTCTTAGTAAATATGGCAGCTCTGGTCATCAAGCACTAAGTTAAGTCGGGGTCATTTCATGGCAACCTTTCAAACCTTCGTATTCCTTTACATACGTTTTTGTTTTTTACACCCATCATATTTTCATCGTTAATATAATTAGACTAGGTACTTAATGCACTTATGCGTACAATGCATGCAATGTGCCATGAATAAACGTTTTATATTTTCTATTTCTTTATTATTCATTATTGTAGGTTACCACAAGATGCCGATATTAAAAATAAATGGGTCAATGCTACTGGGCAAGAAAATTAGTTTCCGCAAAAATATAGCACCATTTGCTAGGAGCATTTCTTAGAGAAAGATTTCTGGGGATAAAATTGCCATACATCTCATCTAGCGTCCACACGCCTAAAACTTAGTTACTAATTTAGTAATTATTAGTGACATTCGGGCTCACTTAATTAATAAAAAGTGTTCCGTACCACGCAAACTAGCGTGAAGTATTGGAATTTTGCCGCCCCCCTTCCTGATTTGATAGGTCACAATCTTACAATCAAATCAAGTGGGATCGATGAGCCAGTTTCATGTATGCTTTCACACCATACAATTAATTTGACAATTTAATCAGGTTGTCCCGTCTAGGTTGGCCTTAAATGATGCTACAAGTAAATATATTGTTAAAGACGAATACTTACCTATGTAAGTAATTGCAGATTTGTGATCACAAAATAACAGCAATACCGAGTTAATAGACCTTTAAAGAACTATGATTTTATCTGTTTGACTTTAAGATATATTTAATGTTCACATTAACAACCTAGTTGGTCAATTAATAAGAAACAAATTTCTAGTTAGATATTTGTTGTACTGTACTACATATTATTTTTCATACAATCACGATTATCACTACCTATATTATAATCATAAATAAAGTATCATCTAAATGTGTTAAAACATACGGTAATGAAATATCAATACCTAACTGAACACACAAATATCGATAAAACACTCCGATTACACTGTCCCCTCCCTATATCGTCGAATGGAAAGAAGTTCCAACGGTTAGCTACTCGCAGGCGTGTAGAGGTCTCGAAAACACCAGTGTAACGTGACCGTGAGATCCGTAACAAACCATGCGTAATTAGACCTTACTTATACTGGTTTTTTAGCCCTTTTCTCGCCTGTAATAAGTAAGTGATTTTAAAATTATATAAAATAACGCCATCTGGTGTTGAGTAGTTGTATTAGGTGAACGTTGAGCGAGCTTTTGTGAGATGAATGAGATAATGAAAGAGTCGTATGTCATATAGCTTTGACATTATGATTTAAACCGTCACTCATGTAGCCTACAGTTGATATTCGTTCGAGAAATGTCCACCGGTAATAACTTTTTGGTATGGAAAGTTGCTACGAATCAGAGCAATTTTGTAAGTGTGTGACGTATTTTAACGTGGCTATGAATGTGTGAGTTTAGCGACACTGGTTTTCATACTAAATAGGAGTCATTTCACATCCACTAGTTTATTAATTCGTGGTCACCGTAATTAGAAAGAGATGCAACCGCCCACTTTGACTTCTCGTGTGGACATGCTTTTTGGCCAGTGTACTCTATCCGGCTTATTAACGGAACCCTTTACAATTTTTCTGTCAAAACCATCGAAACTGTAACTGTCAACAATGTCAAAAAAATTTAAACATGACGTCTGTGTAACGACATGGTAACGACTATTGTTATCATCTAATTATTTAATTATTTTGTAATACTCCTAAAAGTCGCGAAGCTTAAGATCATCTATCGGATTATATACGTATACACAGTGTGTGATCTTTATTGTTATTGAATAATACCCCACTTTTGCATGTGAAACTTGGGACTTTCGCGTCAAGCGTTACAATGCTATCTACTTCGGATTTAGAAAGGCTAATTGCAGTGAAAAGGCGTGAGATAGAGAATGAAAAGACGCGACTGGGGCTGCCGACGCGACCAGACGTGAGTTAGACTGTACTTTATAAAGTTAGCGCGAAACGGTAACCACCTGTTGTTTATGTTTCGTCTAGCATACCGCACTATCGATTTTCCAGCCAGTAAGAGCCGGTGCCGCATCGACGTTGCTGCTTTCGCCGACTAATTTCTCAAAACACTGCAATTTACGTTAATTTTGTGTTTTTCATGTAAGTTAGAGTGCCTGGTGGAACTTTTTGTAAACAAGTGAGCTTAGAAAGTGGTGGATATTTTTATGGTGCTTTGATTGGTTAGCATAGTGTTTTAAATAATTGTATTATACTTGGTAAACTATTTGTACAAATTAGTCAGCTGCTAGTTTTCATCAGCTATTTCCCTATAATACTGGAAGCTTTTTTAAGGTAGGTCTATTTATGTGAGTGATATTATTAAAGCAACACAGCATACTTTTTCTTCTTATCCCTTCAGGTGGCATACATAATTTCAATTGTAGGAATTTAACCTTTCTGTGAATTACATAAATACATTTCAAATAGACAACATAGGGTTTAAGCGTAGGCGACGTTTATGGTAAATAATTGTTTAAGTTTAGGTTCTAAGTCAAGTTTAGTATCATTTTCAACTAAAACGTAGATTGCATCTAAATCGGTTCAGCAGTTATTGATTCCCCATACAATTCTACACCTTCCTTTTTACTTTTAACGGATTTTTTTGGGATAAAAACTGTCCTTTGTTCTTCCCCGGGACTCAAACTATCTCTATACCAAATTTAAACTAAATTGGTTCAGCGGTTTAAGGGTGAAGAGGGATTTAAAACAAGTTTTTTTTTTTCATACTTTTTGTGTTTTTACTTCGGAATGGTGACATTCATAAATGAATTCGGCGTCCCTGATTTATACGAAAACGATACCAAACTTGGCCTAGTAGCTTCTGATGTAGATATCAAGAAAAAGGTGGGAGAGACCCCCCCTCCCCAAAAAAAATTTACATCAAAAATCGTGGTGGCTCCACTTCTTAAATGCACCCTTGGGCCTTAAGGACCAATCCTACCAAAGGAAATCTTTGGTTCAGCAATAGCCGTATAATTTACCGTACAGATGCAACTATTTACTATGGTTTTGCGATGATCTGTCCATACTATGATTATGATAATATTTGTTAAAAAGATGTTATTATGTCGGCTAGGGGTGGATTTAGTCCCCTCCCCCAAAAGCAACTAAGGACCTCAAAGTTTTGGCCCCTACCTAAAACTACTATCATTGAGTTCAAGCCCAAAAAATAAAATCTGGGATTGAATAACTCCTTAAATTAAATAAATTGGTAAATTTTTGCTATCTGAAACTACAATGTTTAAATACCATCCTGCATGATTTGTAGTTTGTAGTATCATAATAATAAATTGTAGTAAAACAAAAAATAAATTCAAAATGCTATGGATTGGGAGCAAGCCTCGAGGTTGGACTGAAGATGAATATGTCAAAAACCAAGGTCATGACTAACAGCACAAAACGTAGGATTGAGATAAACGGAGAACACATCGCATATGTCCAAGAATACCTTTATCTTGGCCAAACAGTCTCTTTCCAGGCGCGGCAGGACAAAGAAGTCCAAAGACGCACCGAAAACGCCTGGAAGAGCTATTGGTCAATGAAACACCTGATGAAGGGAGACCTACCTCTGTCACTCAAGCGTAGGCTTATGGACATGTGCGTACTTCCAGTTCTCACCTACGGTGCTCAGACCTGGTCCTTGACGGAAGCTCAGAAGTCCAAACTCGGGGTTTGTCAGAGAGCTATGGAGCGTAGCATATTAGGTGTAAAATTAAGAGATCGAGTCCGAAACACCACGCTGCGCACTAAGACTCAAATAATAGACGTAGCTCGGAAAGCGGCCAAGTTGAAATGGGACTGGGCTGGTCATGTCTGCCGAATGCCGGATGACTTGTGGGCCAAGTTAACCACGGAGTGGGAGCCCCACGAGTCTAACCGGGGATCCGGCAGACCTCGTCGGCGATGGCGGGATAACTTGGAGTCCTTCTTGACAGGCTGGCCGGATATAGCATTAAACAGAGACGAGTGGAAAAAGAGGGGGGAGGCCTTTGCCCAGCAGTGGGACACAGTGGGCTCTGAATAATAATAATGGATTGGGAGACCTTTTTATAGGCCTCTGGGCGGCTGGAGGATAAATATACAATAAATCAAAAAAATTATATGTATGGAAATTATGCCATCACACTGAATCTGAAGTTTAAATTATTGAAGTTATCATTCAAATCATCATTCATATGGAAATATGAAAACTCAAAGTTCAACTAACTTGAAAGTTGAAAATGTCTTAATACAAAGTCAACAGACGATAAAGTGCAGTCAGGGGTCGGCAAACTGCGGCTCGCCTTACGGCCCGGCCACGACATCGCGCGGCTGCGGCAGCGGCGAGCGGCGGCGATAGGTTGAAGCGAGACACAGCGATCGGACCTTTCGTTCCCACATATGACCGCCGCTTGCCGCTGCCGCGCGCGATGTCGTGGCCGGGCCGTTACGCGGCTCTTTCGAGGTGCAATAGCGGCTATGCTAGTTCTATAAAAATGTACCTACACTTGACCATTTTAGACAGTCAACAATACACTCCTTTTTTGGGCAGTCGTGTAAAAAGTCGTAGCTTTTTGAATACTCAAACTTATTATTTTTACTGTAAATAAGCACCTATGTAAATTCACCCAAGATGAAGAATTATTATTATTACGAGCCTATTGTGTCCTACTGCTGGGCAAAGGCCTCCCCCCTCTTCTTCCACTCCTCCCGGTTTTGAGCTACATCTGGCCAGTCGCTCAAAAAGGAGTCCAAGTTATCCCGCCATCGCCGACGTCTGCCGGATCCCCGGTTTGACTCATGGGGCACCCACTCTGTGGTTATTTTGGCCCACATGTCATTCGGCAGGCGGCAGACATGACCAGCCCAGTCCCACTTTAACTTGTCCGCTTTCCGAGCTACATCTATTATTTGGGTTTTAGAGCGCAGCGTGGTGTTCCGGATGCGATCCCCGAGTTTCACACCTAATAATATGCTGCGCTCCATACCTCTCTGACAAACCCCGAGTTTGGACTTCTGAGCTTCCGTCAAAGACCAAGTCTGAGCACCGTAGGTGAGGACTGGAAGATGAAGAAAGATGAGCGATATTCCTATTACTTTGTGGGTATGTTTACCATCTTCTGTCATTTCGTATCTTCTATTCTTCTTAGAAACACTTTTCGCCGGCAGTAAGAATCGTCAGCGATATACTTAATCTCTTTTATTCACACAGAATTTACTACACATACCGGTACCACGTACTTACTTTATTTTTTGTGCGAAAATAATTGATTATTTGTCGCTTTCTAACCGCCGGCTATTACTTATTCTGTGCCGCCGGTCTAACGGCTGCCCAATGCGGGAATTCAATACCTAATACCACCTAATATCTAGTATACCTACCTAAGGTATATTGCAGTGGGAGTGTCATATATTTAGGTATATTAATATTATTATGCTTACAAAAACACGAGACCAGAACCAAAACCTTATAACCAGGTTCCATCACAATTTTTTTTTACTAAAAGTTAGCAGCCTGTCTTAAACAAAAATCGCTTACTACGCAGCGTCTTAAGCGAACAACTCGCGAAGCGGCGCGGCGGGCCCACGGCGTTCGCGTTCGCAACGAGATCGCCCACGTAGGACACTAGGTGTATCAAAGGATTGATTCACCCCGCATCGCTTCGCTTCGCTAGTACGCTGCGTTAGTGGCCGTATAGGTACTTATAAGAAACGAAAACCGAAATTTCTTTATCTGCTTCTATCCCTCGAATATTAGAGCGTTTCAATTTTTGTTTTTTTTTTCGATAGGATTTCTGGTTTCGGAAAACCCCCGTTTTAAAGGACGCGACTACTAGTGCTACGACTCCTGGATTGAAGGTTGCACGACTGAACCACAAGCATTCAATAATACGTGTAATTATCATAACTAATAAGCCCAATGAAGTTGCTCGGTTGAACAATGTTCATTTCCAACCCTCCGCCACTGAAATATTGAGCAGGCTGAGTCGGCTGATGTATTCGTTCCCTGTTTCTTAACCCGTAAATGCCAAGACGTATCGATTTGACATTAATAGTTCGTTGGTCTGTTTTTGCTGTTGACACGCTCAGGTGATGGGTTATATTTGGGTCGTTGTAGGTAACTAACCGAATATATAAATTAATTAAATTAAATAATCATTTATTGCAGATCATAACAATCCATAGATTTTGTTAGTTTGTCTTAAGCTAAGTATACCTAATACTAGTGTAAGTAATTAAATAAGTTATTCTACAACTAAAAAGAACTAAACACCATACAGGTCAACATACAGGTCGCCCAGTTAAGACCACCAGGTGCCTCCATATTCGACAGTCGTACCTGTCGGATAATACTTTCAGAAAGCTGTTGGAACTGCTTCTTGCTCTTTGCATTAAGGAGGCTGAGCGCTTACGCAAGATAGCATGGAAACCGTCTGTGCGCGCCTCTGCAAACATCGTCGAGGCGCTGCAGAATATATATACGTAATTATTGACAACGCACGAACTCCAGAACTCTATCCTCAGATCCTGACCCGATGACAATGGGACATGGAACAGACTGCCAAAAAAAATAGTCTGGAGGAATTAAAAGACATACATAAATACGAATGGAAAACTTGTCTAAATCCCCTATAACTTCTTCCTCGCGTTATCCCGGCATTTTGCCAAGGCTCGTGGGAGCCTGGGGTCCCGCTTGACCACTAATCCCAAGAATTGACGCAGGCACTAGTTTTTATGAAAGCGTTAGTTTTCTCTAAATCTTCTATGATCCTTTTATTAACCCTTTTAAAAGCTTATTTATTGTCCACAGGAGAGCAACAATAAAGAAAATGCCGCACCAAAGTCATCGAGCGAGAAATTGAGCGAACAAAGAGTAGAGGAGAATGAGCAGGACAAGAAGGAGGGAGAGAGAGAGACTGAAGAGATTCCGCCCGACCTAGAGAGATATATACGGGTAAGACATATTATGTTGAATTATATTATGCAAGTTGAATCATTAGACATCATTTTTTATAACAAAATTTCTGTGAGACACATATTAAGTATTTTAAAACGTGACATTCATCTATCTTTAAGTTGAAGATTGTTCGACATGTTTCGCTCCATAACGAGTAGCTTCAACGGGAGCACGCGTTGGCGCACCGATGTAGATAAGCGCATGCAGAGGCGAAGCTTCTGTACTCGGAGATGTAAGATTGCGAACGCGGGCTTACCCCTTCTAACAGCGCCGTACGGATGCGAAGAGCTTTTCGGCAAATCGCCGTATTCCCGTGGGCGTGAATTGATACCGATTCGCGTCGCCCGAGTCGAACGGCGACTTTTTCGCTCTTATTGCGCAGGACATAAAGCTTTTTGCTATCAAATTTTGCCGAATCCGCGTCGACTGTGGGGGAACCCATGTCAGCACCCTTCCTACATAGTCGTAGAAAATGGATGTTGGCGGCCGAGCCAGAGCACTAAATCTATTTTGCAGTTGCCAAATAGATGTCATCATTGTGATTGTTTCCGTAAACATGATTGTATTGCAACGGACAAAAGACCGCGATTACGCTTCCTCCTGCACTGCGCACGCGATCGCATCATTACATCGTCGACACAATTTACTAATCATAGATCGACCGTATCGCAAAGAGATAAGGTATATTATTGGTAGGTGTATTGTTGGTACAATTTGTAGGGAAAGGAAAAATTCGCGCAGCTTGAGCATTTAGATAGTGATTGGTGTAGTATTTAAATTTCGGAGCCGTTAACAATGGTTCGTAGATTAGTCTAATTTCGTGAGATCTATGAAAATCGCCAAAACGCCAGATCCCGAAGATAGGTACCGTTAACCGGGGTGAATAGGAATAGCTGGGGTGAATAAGGACAAAAACTTCAAATGTGATTTATTCGACAATTCCTTAATAACTACCCACACAAATTGTATCATTCAAAATCTACTATTATTTTCAATAGAATAATACAATTTTTGTGGGTATTATTTAAGAAATTGTCAGGTAAACCACATTTAAAGTTTTGTCCCTATTCACCCCAGCCATCCCTATTCACCCCAGTTCACGGTATATTTTATTGGGATTACATTCGCAGATGTCCCTTAATGAGCCTGCACGCTTACTTAATACAGAAAAAGTAGCCTTTGATATTCTTGTACAGTTACTTTTTGGCTAGAATCTAGATGAACATCTTCAGATTCGAGAGAAATAACGTTTGGCTGTGCCGTGCCTCCCCTTTAGTGCTTTTAGTAATTATAGCATCCTGAACTTATTCATAAATTAACGTCTCTCTATCGTACTTCATCCACCTCGACGCGTTTCCGGTTACCCCTATAGTTTATTGTTTACGGAACATTAAAAGGCAGGTTTACCTCCTGTAGGTACCCATTTGTTGTATGTACACTATAAAGTTATAAAATAATGACAGTAATTAGGCAAAAGACACTAAATTTTCCACAAAGTTGTCATACTTTAATTACCTTTACCATGAAACGTAGTACACTCGTATATACAGGGTGTGGTCAGTAATAAGAGCAAAAAATCAAACTGGAGATTCATTGGAGTATATCCAAAGTTACCACCAAGAGGTGGCGCTGGTGGCCTAGCGGTAAGAGCGTGCGACTTTCAATCCGGAGGTCGCGGGTTCGAACCCCGGCTCGTACCAATGAGTTTTTCGGAACTTATTTCAATATCATTTAATATTTACCAGCCGCTTTTCGGTGAAGGAAGACATCGTGAGGAAACCGGACTAATCCCAACGCCTAGTTCTCCCCCTCTGGGTTGGACGGTCAGATGGCAGTCGCTTTTGTAAAAACTAGTGCCTACGTCAATTCTTAGGATTACTTAAGATGATGATGACCACCAAGAGGTCTCGATGATTCAAAATTCCTTATTAAGGCCGTTCCATCGGTTTGCTGCTGTCACTGTCACATTTCGCAAGAAAGAACGGGAAAGATGATGCACGCCAAGTGTCAATTTTGATCGAATTTTGTCGATTTTTATTTATTTTAAAAACGTTACATTACAATATCGAAATTCGAAAGCTATGAAATTACTATTTAAGTTAAGATTGTTTTTTCTTCTTTTTTTGTTTGTTCACATAATAAATAACCGAGTAAGTTGGATTAAAAGTCCGAGTTAGAGGTTACTTTAGGAATTAATTGTATCGAGCAAAGTGTCATAATTCGTGTATCGGAAGCTATGTTGTTAAAGATATTATAGTCAAGAAGTACATATATTTTTTCCACGTCTACTTCACGTCAACGCCTCTTAGAAAAACATGATCATGTAAGGAGATTTTTCGCCTTCTGGCTCAGGGAACCGCCTTAAGCAGAAATTTTTATAGTAACATAGTGGTCATAGTACACCACAATTCTATGCTATTACAATTAACTTGGAACAAATACCCCAATAGCATGTTGCGATCGCGATAGTGCGCGATGAAAATTGAATACCTGAATGGGGTTTGATGGAATGATTGATTGACCGTAAAATACTTTCGTAACGGCCTCTTTTCAAAAGAAAATATCATTGTTTTGACTATGAGTTTTTACGTCAGGCGTTGTACAACACAACTATAATACCTACTTATTACCTATATGAATGGGCTAAAACCGGACCACGCTAAGTTTTCACGCCAAGTGCTATCAAATATGGAGCTTATTAGGAATATGTATGAATTTTTACTGCGAAGTTTATGCAAAGTTAGTGTGGTCACAGTCTAATAGCGAGGGTTATACTTATCTTATTCGTTACATTTAATAAAAGTGATGGTGACTGTACCATCTATATTTACTTACTTTTGATAACACTACAAACTTGTGTATTGTTAATCCGTTCAGAGATGTCATTGCCAATGTCGAATCACTAAGCGATATATGTAAATTAGATATATCTCGTCGCCCACGCGCTTAGGTTTAAATTGTAACAAAAATAATATATCTACATTGTTTGTTACTGGACTCGGTGAGTTTGGTCTCATGCTCATACTTTTTTGCACTTTTCTAATTAACATATTTTTTACAATATCTAGACTAGACTAAGGGCCAGTTGCACCAACCACAATTAACAGACTGATCAACGTCACGCAGCAGAGATCTATGAAACTTCCCATACAATAAAATGTAGCGAACGCTTTAACGGTGACAGACGGTTTGGTGCAACCGACCCTAAGTGTTTAATTTTGCATTTCCCATGAAATAAATACATGTCATTTAGTGTTTAAAAAAACTCAATTTTCCAAATTTTTACTTGGATTACTTAGTTTTTTACGCCTTATACTGAAGTCTAAATCGTACATAAAGCCAAAGACCAAGATTAGATGTTTTTTGGGAATTTGATAATAATTTCAACTTGATACCTTCACATCTAAACAGTGCGAGTCGGACTCGCGCACCGAGGGTTCAGTACTTTTTTAGTATTTGTTGTTATTAGCGGCAACAGAAATACATCATGTGTGAAATTTTCAACTGTCTAGCTATCACGGTTCATGAGATACAGCCTGGTGACAGACAGACGGACAGCGGAGTCTTAGTAATAGGGTCCCGTTTTTACCCTTTGGGTATTGACGAACAGACCAACATCAACAGACGGGAGGACGAATAATTCTTCAATGGCCTTTTTTGCTTTTGGGACACGTACGGAACCCTAAAAATAGTTTCTAAAACTTATATTACTTGTAGAACTAATATTGCTTTTATCCAGACTCGACTGAAAAGGCGCCATTAGCCAAGGTTCAACGCATCATTTATCTTCCTAATAGCTTCAAGTCCTTGGACCCGGGTTATAGGTTTGACATTGGAAAGGTTGGACTGTTGCCAAAACGATGCGCCAATCTGCCAAGCCTAGAGTCTGTTTCATTGATCTGAACGATGCAGTTATAGATTAAGAGAGAGCCCTGAAGGTAAGGCATAGAATTTTGAGAACTACGAAACTTTTCGTGTTACTTTGCTATACGGCGTCCGGCAGCTGTTTACTTTATCGGCGGAGGCCAGAGTGGCTAAAAGCTCTCCGTCTATCAGCCAGCCGAAGTGATATAGACAATCGCAGTACAGACAATAGTGGTGCTAACTTTCAGAAGGCCCACCGTAATACAAAATTATCGTTAAATTGTTAATAAAACTGTTCTACGATTTGTTCATACTCGTAAGGCATAATTTTAATACAATAATTACATTTTTAAAGGCCGAGTTTTCCCCTAATCCAGCCCCTTTCACCAGCAAGTAGTACCTACAGTACAAGTAAACAGTGGACCATACTTAAAACACTTAAGCCTTTGTGCCAATATTACAGTAGTGGCGTCATACAAGATGCTGTCACCCACACACATCAAAATTAACGTTTGCATTTGCACGGATACCTACCCAGCGCGCATCAATGCGAAGTGACCTCGGCCACACACTATGTATACGCAAGTTACAGCAGGTCAGGATTTCCGATTAGAAGTATCGCTTTCGATTTTTTACGATCAAAAGTGACCCCCTGGTGGGAAAATTGATTGATTCCACGGATTTTATTGTGAATTGTTCCAAAGGACTAGTCTTTCTCGCGTATGGTTTGTCTCGCATTGAGACATGAGAGCCTGCTAAAACTGGGGAGTCATTAATTTAAACAAAGTTAACGTCTGCGCAGTTTAGCAGACCTACTGTTAGTTTGTGGTTTCGCTGTGCACGAACAATACAGCCAGAAACAATGTAGCCGCCGCGTCAGGAGCTCGTTTTGGACCGAAACGAAGCTAACTGGCCGATCAGACATACCCATCTTACGTTTACCACTCATCATGCTATATTAGACTCTAATTTTAACGCAATAAGTACGGTAATAAGTGATTGTAATGTTTGACTGTTCAGACAAACACCAACTTACTTTTACTTTTTAATAACATGATAATAGACTCTAATATCGGCGCGATAAAGCGTTAATGTGTGACGGTTAAATTTGTGTGTGATTTGAATTTGGAATCGAATCGGAAATTCAAAATGTTTGACACAAATGTTTTGTTTTTAATTTCCGTGAGTAGTTTTAAAGGATGTTTATTGCCTTAAAGAGGTAAGTTATCTGTAATTACAATCTAATCGTTTCCCTACTTAGGCCCACTTGCACCATTCCACTATCCTGGGGTTAATAATCGGTTAAACCTGTAGTTACCATGTTTACCAGTACAATTTGAGGGATGGTGCAAATGGGCCATAATGGACAAAAAAAGTAAAACAATAGCTGACTAAAAATAAAATAAAATGCCAGTATTTACAGAAATAACAACACCTTTTATGTGTTAAACCCCTGTTTATCTTTAACTAGGTAATAACTAACATAATAATTGTAATAATCCATAATAAATTACTATCCATTATTCTAGTAGGTATTAGTTCTGTAGAACTTGACTTATTTTGACTCAATCACGTTTTTAGTAGGATCAATAGGATCATTAATTTATTAATCATTATTTAATTAACAGTTTTAAATGATTCACGGTTAGTTTCACTAGACTTATATTGAAATATCGGGAGTTTAAAAACAATACAAAAGGTAATCACGGTCTATATCCCGGTCAATATAAGTCATTATTTAATTATTTATACCTAACTGTAAATCAGTGCCTTCGAAAATCAATATGATGTGACAGATAAGATGTTTAATATATTATAACATGTTTACATACGGTTTAATGCTCTACTAATTCTAAAGTTGGCTTTTTTGACGCAAACTGCCTTTTTCCCAAAAACTGTGACTTCCAATCGTCGTTAATTAAGAAGTCGGGAAAGGTGTCCGACGACCATTTTCACGGGTCTCTATTGTTTCTCCTAAAGTTTTAAGTCATAATGTATTGTTTGTCCGAATTGTCGTTAGTCATAATTTAACCTTAATATAACCTTACGAAAATCCTGAAATGTTAACGGTTTCAGAATTATGACTAATGATAATCTGACAATCATTACATTATGATTATGACTTTCAATAATTATTTAATTATGTCAAACAACGGGATCCCCATTTTCACGTAGCAGCATTAGGCTTGTGAAGTACATGTACTAAAATCAAAAAGACACGATTCCCTCCACTGTACTAGAGCGAACTATTCCCTAATGATTCTGCTCTTAGTATACGTTTTAGTACACGCGAACGAAACAGAATGGGAGCGAGGACCCAGGAGTGACAATGACAGCAAAGCGATCCGAGTGATCCGACTGAACTAAAACTAAACGTCAACTCTCTCTGTGTACTACTGTACTAAAAGACCGAACTAGTACAGTTGTGAGATTGTACTAGTTGAGAGCGATCTTTTCAGTGAACGAGCATGCACAACTCTAAGTAGCATGGGATCTGGTAGCTGCCCTCACTGACCCATTTAAAAAATCTATCCGCTATACTGTTTAAACTTTTAAATTGGTATTCATCTCACGCACTGCAAGTTGGTTTTGTCGCCAGCCACAGCAGCGTGTGAATTTATCGCTGTCGAATAATTGTAAATTGACTGTAATATCGCTTATGGATAGTCCCAGTTAGTTTGTCCGAGCCTGGTCTGCTTTTTCACTAAAGCTAGAGCCCGAGGACTCGTCTGACCTTAGATCCTAAAAGCCTAGTTTTGTAGCCAAATAATAATGAGTAAATTCTGATAAATATTTGAATGCGTTTATTGCTAGGCCTTTCTTGAATAAATAATGTGTGAATGACCTATTATGGGAGCAAAATGTTAGCTGCTAAACTTTGGCAAACGCAGCTCAGCTATAACTTTTCGCTGTACGTACTATATTATAGCCATAGATAAGAGAATTAATTTGTCTAATGTTCTGTTATCGCCGCGCCCGCTCGGCCTCGCCCGCTATTGTTTTCAGCTGTTTACAGGGCGTTAATTCGCATTACTTACCGAGCTATTATAAATATCTATTATACGCACAAACCAGGCAGACCTTTGTGAAGCATTTTACAAACCTACCATACCTACCAAATTATCAAAACTACTGACATAAAACTATAGTTTGAATGAAATGTTATATGATGTAGGCAGAAGATCCTAAAAACGAGCTTGGTTCATCTCACTCAGAACGGAGGCTGTCCTTTCACTATGATACGTTACATAAATGCAAGTGTGTCTCTTTCTAACAAATAGCTGCATCCCTATCGCTCAGGATAATCTGGGTAAATACAGTTTTGTTACGTTTACGTCTATAGACCGCATAACTTACCTACAAACTGGTTGGCTATAAGCGCTAGATTCACTAACGTTAACAGTGTCTAAGCAAATGGAATAACTCATGTCATGATAGGTGCGGCCAAGGCTCGGCAAAAATATATTAAAATATGTTTCATGTCACGTCTGTTTTCCCATGATATATTGGTGTCACAAGCTGAAGGTAGTATAGGTACTGGCAGCAACACACCTAAAACTCTGTTTGCTGTAAAAAAATATATCTATAAGGACTAAGTCGCTATCATAAGACGCTAAACTTGTTAAACATCTATTGAAAAATTTAAAAGTGTAATAGGGTTGTTATTTTTATATAGCTTGTAAAATGCTTATCCTTTTTCATTTCTCATGCTCTGAAAGAGGGTCATTGTTGTTCTAAAAGGTGCGCAGAAAATGATACATGTCTGCACTAGAGCATTTTACGTTCGAAGTACGATATTTTTAATTTTTTTACGATAAGCAATTGAAATTTGAGTTTAAATGGATTTGTTATACAATTTCCATAGTGATACTTGACTCTCCATTCCATAAATAACGATACTTTTGCCTGAATTTTTAATTGAAAGTTCCCTCAATAAATACTATAAAAATGTATTATTCGTCATGTTTTAGAAAAAACACATGCATTTTACTTTCCTCGTATTCGAAATGAAAAGTAGAGTGTTTAACTCGGGTGAAAGGCATCATTTCTGCCTCGGACTATTGGCGCTCTCACTGCGTTCGAGCGCCAAGACACCTCGGCAGAAATGAGTGCCTTTCATCCCTTGGTTAACAATCTACTATTGTTCATACAAATGGAAATAACTTTACTAAATCACATAAGTCACATCATCGTTGTAATCGTCGTTTTTGAATTAAAATACTAGTACCCACCTATTCTTCCAGTCTGCATTTGGAGTCAACTGGGTGAAGGGTTCTATTGGGTCACCGTAGCATAGTATAACCGTTGTCGTATATACCAATTACCATATGGGCCATTTTTCACCCCGGAAATTATAAAACTTCACCACATAACCTCTTACCCTAATAGCAGTATTAAGTGGTTCCCTTCAGGAAATTTCCCCATTACCTACAGCCATAAGTCATGCGTGTTTATAGCCTATGTGAAATATGGCAGGTACGTCCTTGACCGAAATGAGTAGACTTAATATATAACTGCGTAATCATCCCTTTTTCCAACCTAAACGAATAGTATAGGAGCTTACCTGATATATTATTGTCTGTCTGTAGTTATACCATAGAGAAATAAGTACGGATAGAGTGCTAACTCCATACATCAGTTTTCTTACCAAAACGCGGGTTATTTCTTATTCGAGAGTTATTATATATCGTCAAGTAGTGGATTTATCAGTACCGCTACTTGACACCAGATGTCACGAGTGACGAAAAATATATTGCTAAAACAATTCACATGATGAAAATGATATTATCATGTCAGACCAAGTTAAGTCACGAACTGCCCACTTCTTCTGACTTTACTTCTTTCTCGTTCTGATTTTGAATGGCGATAACCGGGAGTTTCCAGGTACTGTTTTTTTTATTTTTATAATTTATGATTTTCTATCCAATAACATTACCGGTACCGGGAGCGTACCCTGGGTAGTTTTATACCAACTACAACCAAAAGAATACGCCAAAGAATTATGTGTTAGTCCTTACGATTTACGTCCTAATTTCGACACTAGCTGTTAGCCCTACCCCGCTTTGCAAAACTCATGGCGTGCAGAGCTCACTTACAGTTTGATGTACAGATGGCTTGATAATACCAACTGAAAACCTTCGAACTTGTAATCACTGACAAGCGTGCGAAGGAAGCTCGCGTTTTGAGAATCTAAGTTCGATTATTATTGAGTTTTATTACCAAACTTATTCGTTCGGTCATAAAACTATTATGAGTTTTATGTGTGTCAATAACTCCGTCCATCATAATACGGCGTATTATGATGGACGGAGTTATTCAAGTGTTAAAGCAAACGTTACTTTTTAACACTGCGCAATTGAAATAAGGTACTACCATCATATCTGTAGTTAAGAAATTCTAATTTCCGGTTTATTTTTTAACTAGCTACCCGTCCTGGCTTCGCACGGTTTACACAAAACCTTAACAATTGTTATTATACACCTAAACCTTCCTCAAGTACCTATTTATCAATAAATGAAAATCCGTTTAGTAATTTTTGAGTTTATCGCGAACATACAGACAGACAGCTAATTATTATTTTCAGTGCACGTCATGTATGGCGCTGCTAATGCTGCCATGCATACATGATACACTGTCACGTTGACTCAATGCAAACTTAGCGTAGACGAACTAACCCTAGGGCGAAATAGGGCGTAGCGTGTAATGGTCGCAGTGGCAATCGACGATGACTGAGGCCATCCGAGCCGATCCTATCGGAGAATGAGGTCAGGGCTAATAAGTTAGGGAGGTTTATAGAGGAAAAGGATGAATAAAGAAACTATGATTTAGCAGAAATTCTGTATTAAAATTTCCCTACGTTTATGATTAGATATGCATTGTTATATAAACCCTACATATTAGGTAAAGCGTGTGAATGTAAACTGTCCGTCGATATTCGCAGCACGCCAGTCCGTACGTCTAATTGATCAATTACGAAGTCGCGCGCGATTTCACACGCGTGTGTGTCGGCGATCACTTGAAGGGTTCTAATTTAAGCAAACATCTTTAAAATCGCGATTGTAAATATATTTATCCTATCCTACTGCTGAGGACTGAAGGGTACTTCATTCAACATCCTTTAAATCGCTAATTCGGTCATATTGACAATGAATTTGAATACAAACATCATTGAAGCTTGTATTGTATGGACGCTGGTTATCAGAAGGATATCACTTACTGTTCATGTGCTGCTGGTCGGTTGACTATCGCCGGAAAAAATCTCTGACGGCAACCCATGCAGGGAGCGTCAGAGCCTCTCTAACGCTGAAATATGCAAGAGCGATAGAGGCAGATAACGAAATTTCGATTTTCGTTTTCCGCAGTAGGCCCTCAAGTCAGGAGCGCGAGTAAAGTCGTTAAGGTACAATGTCCCTCTGCCTGCCTTGCCCTCAATGGCAAACTGTAAACGGGTTATAAGCTGCTGAGGCAGAACGTTTCTCGTATTTCGATTACATATCGAATGCAGTATGGATGTAGTTCTCAATAAGATGGAGATGGACTGATGATAACGCCAAAATCATGGGAAACCATTCTATAAGGATAAGAGACAACGCGCAATACTTTGAGATAGGATAGAATAGACCCTTGAAGAGACCTTTTTACAATATACAACATACAGCAGTTTATCGATTATATCAATGATAATTACTCTTGAGTGCCACTGACATCAAATAACGTCGTAGTTAACAATCAAACTCCGTAATAAATAATTCTACTAAATGGTTTTATATTTATAGTGTTTGTACTGACTAAGCCTTCTCTTGATTGCAGCATATAGGCTTTCCATCAGAGAAGGGTATTTATGTACATGGAGCATAAGGACCCTTTAGGCGAGGAACGCCACATATTTATGAGGTAGACGTCCGAGTTATCGTCACTACACCGTACCTACATGTCATCTTTAAACTTTAACCCATTGTCAACAGAGAACAGAGACGTCAGCAGGGTGTCATCCTTTGGGCATCTGCATTTTGAACACTCTTGGATGTTTACCCTGATGCTAGATCAAAAACAGATCTACTTTGTCTACTCGACTGAATAGATAACTAAAGCTAACTAAGTGAGGTATTTAGGTATAGATGCGGCCAGATCAAACAGTAAACATGCGCAGGCATTGTTGTGATGCACGCTTTGTGTTGGCATAAGCTGTAAAATTATAAGAGTAGGTATGTAAATAAATACAAACAGTAAACATGCGCACGCTTTGTGATGGCATAAGCTGTAAAATTATAAGAGTAGGAATGTAAATAAATACAATATAACTAATCATCGCTTCAATAAACTCCTTACGGAATAGCATAGTTTGCGGACATAAATGGTAAAGCGCGTATTTTTTACATATTTATGGGACCAGCTGACGGTTTTTCCACCGCTATACAACCGACTGACGGTTTTCTTTATTTATAAAAGCATCTAAAATATCATCGGCACAGTATCAATCGGGAGGCGATGACTAAAAAAAAATTTTTTTTTAATGTTCTTGTGATCAGCTGACAAACATAATGTACATATGTTGCGAAACTCCAGTATTGATACTGTGGCAATGGCATCATTAATTGTAAATGTGGATTGATATCAATTAACTCTACGCTACTACGAAAACACCGGAACTTGACGCAGCTTCGGTATATTGCGTTTAATGTGTCTTTACGTTATGTGTGGCCGATGTTGGTCCCCAATTAGTAATTATGAATAAACGGTAACGAGCGACACCTAATAGAGCCGTCAGTCTCGCTGCTTCTGGAATTTCATTAGCAATTACTGGCAATTACTGCACAAACCCGAGCCATCGCGCACGAGTAACCAGTGGGTTATGCAGATCACTGTTAAACCGCAACGCAACCGCCATCCGGAATGAAGTACTTAGGAACTTGGTTTGTCAACGGACAATTTGAAGCCTTCTCTCGTCACATGCTTTTGGTAGAGTAGGTACCTACCTACTTAGTCGTAGTCATGGGCATGATTGCACGGTCCTTTTACACTTTCTGCCGCCATCTCTCTCTTCTCATCATCGAATTCATTGTTACGCGAACATGCAAATAAAAATTGGGGTTTTGCTTTTTTCTTACTTGTTGGTTGGGTCTGAACCTGAACAATGTTGTTGCAATGCTTAGAAACAAAGGAAAAGTGGAAAAACTCACTGTCTCGGCCGAGACACTATGCGGGGGGGGGGGGGGGGGATACGTTGCTATTTTCCTTTATTTCTAAGCATTGTGGTATCATTATTATTCAACAACGACGGGACTTAATCGCGTAAAAATCGTGTAAGTTTAAATCAGTGCATTGTGGTATCGTTTAATTTAATATAAAATTAATTGGTTGCATTTTTAGGGTTCCGTACCCAAAGGGTAAAAACGGGACCCTATTACTATGACTACACTGTCCGTCTGTCTGTCCGTCTGTCTGCCACCAGGCTGTATCTTATCAACCGTGATAGCTGGACAGTTAAAATTTTCACAGATGATGTATTTCTGTTGCCGCTATAACAGCAAATACTAAAAACAAAATAAAATAAATATTTAAGTGGGGCTTCCATACAACAAACGTGATTTTTTTGCCGGTTTTTGCGTAATTGTATGCAACCCTTCGTGCGCGAGTCCGACTCGCACTTGGCCGGTTTTTAATATCCTTGTTTTAACTAAGTAACTGCTGTCATGCGGCTGTCATAAAAGTAACAAAAGTCCTATCTTGTTACAGCGCTACCTAGGTCTCCCCGTAATGCTAAAAGCGGGTGAATACTCTCCCAACAACCCCCTCATACGGGGCGAGAGGTCGTCGGGCGACGCGTTATTGGGACTCGGGGAGTATGAACGAAGAAGAAACACCCTTAGGAAGCTGCGCCAGCAGCAGTACAGGGAATACCTCGATCAGGTGAGCCTCCTGTAATACTACAACAACCCCCTCATACGGGGCGAGAGGTCATCTGACGACGCGTTATTGGGACTTGGGGATATGAAGGAAGAAGTTAAGAACCTGCGCCAGCATGCAGTACAGGGAATATCTCGACCAGGTGAGATGCTACTTGTATTATGGTTGTTTATCGAAAAGTTCGCGTGAGAGAGCGTCAGGCGTTGTATTCCTTGGCCTAAGAGAGTATTAAAGCCGGAGGAATACCCTTAGGAAGTTTCGCCAGCAGCAGTACAGGGAATATCTCGACCAGGTGAGATGGCTCATGTTACTGGTCACCTATAACAGAGAGGTCGATAAACCGCGGCTCGCGAGTCACAATCGGCGTTTTGGTTCTGCAATCGCGGCTTTTCTAGAAAGCCAAACAATTAAAGCCCGGTTCACATTTGCAGCGTGCATCAGACAAATGTAAACGCAACCATATTAAATGTATGAAACCGATATGTACAAGACAACACAACACGACACGACAGACAAATGTGAACCGGGCTTAATACTTACAGATGATTCTATAATTACCCTTTGATTTCCAGCAAGCGAAGAAGAAGCAAGAAGAAAAGGAACAAGCGGAGCGAGAGAGAAGAGAGCGCGAGCAACGGGAGCGGGAGCGAGAAGAACGCGAACGGGAGAGGGAGATAGAGCGACTAGAGCGGGACAGAGTCAGTCCGGAGCGGCCGCGAGGGTTCGTCAACACTGTGTTCAGTGCTACGCAGACTTTTACTAGGTGAGTTTTTGCACCAGGTGGGCAAACTAAGCACACAGAAACTAAGCAATCTTAACTTTATCAGTAGAAAAAGGCGCAAAATTCATAATTTGTTTATGAGATTGATCCTTCGCGCCTACATTTTTCAAAACTTGCTTGCCAGAGTATGTTTATGAAACTTTCCATACAATAAAATTATGAATTGAAATTTAAGAAATATTCATGAAATAAAACTATGAAAATGGATTATATCCGTATATTGAATTTATAATACATCCCGACGTTTCGAACCGTTTACAGCGTTCGTGGCCAACGGGTCACGAACGCTGTAAAGTGTTCGAAACGTCGGGGTGTTTTATAAATTCAAAATACGCGATATAATCCGTTTTCATAGTTTTATTTCATGAGTGACTATCGCGGTAACCGAAGACAAATTTAAGAAATGTTTTTGTAATGTTTTATTACTTTTTCAGCAAAGTAGACACCGGTGTGCAGACAACCACGGCCGGCAGACCTCTGTCGGTAGCCGTACAGACGGACGACGCTGAATTCTACAGGGTAAGCTTATAGGTTCTACAAAGCGATTATTATTTGACAAATTGTCTTGATTGGTAAACCAAGTGCCAAAGACGTCATATCACGTCAACATAAGTGGCGCGACCTCATACATCAAGCGCGACATGACAAGGAGCCGCTCCAGTCGCGGCACGACGTCACAGAATAAATAATAGTATTATTATTATACAGAGCGGCCACGCACCGCCCCGCCCCGACTCGAATTACCTCGCCCCGCGACTGCAGATTGACGAGTTTGACGACCGTTTGCCGGCCGCTCAGTACTGTTTTTAAGCAACTTACTCACACTATGACGCGTGTACAGACGTGCCGTTCACGCATAGAAACGCAAGTGATTTTTGATGTATAGCGTGTCCGCCCTGTGACGACGTGCTATCCACAGGGACCGGCCCGCTATCCCTTATCAGGGTTTTATAAGGGTATTGCATAAGGCTTAACTCACCATACACTTTGCCAGACGAAACCTTTTGTTTTGCTTTTAAAAACCCTTATATAAAGCTACCACATTTGAGTAATCGGTAGCCCAAATACCCTTACAAAACCCTTATCATCCGCTCACCAACACCTTGCATATTGCTTATAAGGGTTAGCCTTATAAAGGTTTTCCCTTTTAGCATATAAGCGTGCTAATTTAAGTCATCTACCTTGTTCATAAAGCACACATTACTTCGAATCCGAGCGATCGTCGGCGGCGACGGCGGCGTTCTTTGACTAGGCACGTATTTTCGTTCCTTTTCATACACTACCGTAGATATATACTAATCCTGTCTCTTTCACGCAAAGGGAAACCTTTATAAAAAGCGCTTAAAGATAAGGGTAACCCTTATTAAGAGCTAGCCTTATTTTTGGTTAGCTTTGCGGTAAGGGTTAGTCAAAGGTAAGGGTATGAATGGGCTTGCAGTTCAAAAGGGAAAGTCTTTCAATGTGTTAGCCGTGTTTAAGTGTCGCCCATTGAAAGGGTTTTATCGCGGAAAGGGTTGTCCGGTCCCTGGCTATCCATGCAAGGGTTAGTGTCGAGGTAACGAGATCACTTTATTGTACAAGTATCGATCTAACTGTATATATCGTCTGCAGTGCACTGATTTGGTAGTGTAGGGGTAGGTAAGGTAGGCTGTCTCAGTGGAACAACAGTAGTTGTAATGAGATTGTTTAATTGCAGTTATCGTCGCCATGTTTGTGTCCGCGGCCGCAGCAGCAGGCGGAGCGCGAGCTGTCGCCGCGCACGGTGGCGCCGGAGCGCCGCAGCCTGCCCGATTTGGAACGTGAGTTTTTACCCACTTACAAAACTAACTTTTTTAAATAAATTAAAAGTGGGAAAATACACTGTCTTGGTTGGGACTTGAAGCCGCGACCACCCGTGCATTGGGTACGGTCTTGGTGGCTCAGATGAAGCACTGTACTAGTGACCCAGTGGTCGTGGGTTCGAGTCCCACCCGAGACAGTGAATTTTTCCACTTTTAATTTATTTCTAAGCTTAATAGCATCGTTCGCAGACGTTTCTGCTTCGTACAAAATTAATTTAGTATGGATTTAGCTATAACTGGTGAATTTTCAAAGTTAGTTCCCAAAACCCGCGCAACAAGAAGATGTTGATACAATTCCTCGCCAGTCTGCCTGTGACCACGAACGTAACGTCACGTTCGAAACTTGTCTAATTTCATTTCATTTCATTTATTGCAGAACCATGGTTACATTAAGGTGTTAACATGTATTAAGTGCATGCATGGTTACCCTGTTAGGGCATAGCAACACAATTCTAAAAACTAATTAGGTACTAAGATAAATAAATAGTTAAACATAAACATAAAATTTCATTCAAGTAAAAGCTAGGAATTAATTACATTTAAAAGCTAGGAATTAATTACAATTAAAATAAAGGAACAATACAATAAACATTTCAAATATAGTAGTCTCAGTCATAAATCCAGATTCAAGTAAAAATTGCAAGACATAATCATAGTACATGTAAATTGAAATTCGTTATTGATTAAATTTATAAAACAGACATAATTCATAGGGTTCATAAGCACATTATCCAAATTTTATTATAATTTATTTACAAGTAATTAATACATTAATCAAAACAAACAAAGGGGTAATTTCTAGGTCAAATCATAAATTTGTGTCTGTCATAAACTCTTCGACTGAGTAGTAAGCTTTAGAGGTTAGGAAGTTCTTCAGTCTATTTTTGTACACGTTAAATTCGGTCTCGTTCTTTATGTCTATTGGGAGCTTATTATATATTTGTATACACCTATAGTATGGGCCGACCTTATACATATGTATTCTATGAGGCGGAAGGACTAAGTTATTACGGCGGCGCGCACTTTTTGTAAATTCGAACATCTCGATGTGTTTTCTGACAAATAACCCGATTTCAAGGATGTATATGCATGATAAAGTTAGCATATTATTTTCAATGAAGTATTTTTTGCAACTGTCAGGCTCATGAGTATTAACAATAACGCGGAGGCATTTTTTTTGTAAAACAAATAAGTCGCCACTTCAGGCCATACCGCAAAATTTTATTGTATGGGAAGTTTCATAGTTGACAGTCGATTGTTGTTGATCAGCCTGTCAAGTGTGGATGGTACAACTGGCCCTTAGTCAGTTGTTTTTATCCGGCTTCAAGGTTTTGAGTGATTCATCGGGATCTGTATTTTTCTTTGGTTAGGCCGATTTGAAATTAATATTCTTTGGTTTGAAATGGAAACCATTAATTTCCGCTGACCATGCATGGGGATCAAATTGGAAGGCTTTAAGGTCATACTGAATATCGATATCCTGTATAAGCGTATCGGTTACTTTAAAAGGATTTTTGGTTCGCTCCAAGTTCCAACACTTAAGTTTCAAGTTTTTAATTTGTGCCTTGAGCTGCGCTGCGATTAACTTCAATATAATGCATACTGCCTCTTGTTGTACTTGAAGTATGGCGGATAAGCGAATACCAAGGATTTGAATATTTTGAATTATATACCTAATGTATAACCGTGTATATGTATGTGTTACAGAGTCGCGATGCCGTCCAGACCGAGCGAGCGGGGAGCGCTACAAGCCATCCTTCTTCGACGCCGACGCCGTGCAGCAGCGGAACGCCATGGCAGAGAAAGTACGCCACTGGTTTCATGCGTAATATATCCCTTGCGTTGCGTACTACTACGTCACAAGAGTAGTGCTGCATGACATTGACGCTTGGCCTTAAAGCCATGATATCCAATATCTCAGATACATAATTATGCATTCCGCCCACACAACTACTTGTTGCTTTTGCATACATAACAGTAGCATAAACAATAACGCATTTGAAGAAATTTTCATAGATTTTACATCTTTCATACTAGGTATCGATAATTCTGACATTGTGGTGACATACAATTTTCACATAGAACTGTCACATAGCTTACTGTTTGTTTCAGGAAGCTGCGGCTAAGCGTCAATACTACCAGCAAGAGCTCAAAAACCAGATACTTGAGCAGCAGCGTATTCGGGAGGAGAGAAAAGCGAGAGAAAAGTAAGTTTTAGTATTGAATTATAAATAATAATAAATAAAAATAACAAAAAAAAAAACCGCGAGGGGGCGAGAAACTACCTGAGCGCACGGCATTATTATCAAATAATGGGTTGCACACAACACTCACTACGTCATTCGCTAATGGTTAGTCCACACTGTCCACCGACGGGGTACTACGTCAGTTTTTCAGTTCGGAGGCACTGCCCAACCACAATCACGGTCCCGTACTTCCACCAGATTATAGCCGGCTCTGCGGTGACGGAACACGTATTGGATTCGGATTCGACTCACTATATACGTTTCGATAAGGTAACCGTGTTGCAAATGAAAAGTTTGTGATTCAGCGAAAAGTACGGGAGGCTATCGAAATTCATTCGAAATTAGTCATCATTCGAATTTTAACCGTGATTGTGGTTGGGCAGTGCCTCCGAGCTGGAAAATTGTTTTGGGTACTACGTCGGTGGACAGTGTGGACGAACCATTAGCGAATGACGTAGTGAGTGTTGTGTGCTACCCATCATTTGACAATAATGCCGTAAACGAGGGTAGTTCTGGAGAAAATTGATTTCGTCTAACTTTCATTTACACTACTTCAAAGTCATAATAATAAAAATGTAGTCTGATAAACGTCAAGTACAGGATATGTGCAATACAAAATTACCATGTTTAGCCGTCCAAACTTTACGAAATTTACAAATAAGAGCGACAAAATCAGCGCTTTACGCGCGTTTACCTAAACGTCCATCAGAAAAGCAAACATTACTAATTTAGTGAGTCTGTTTTCAAAAAATTGATCTGATAAAAGGTAAGATAAGAAGACGTGCTAATTGAAACCAGTACTTGTTATTTCAATTAGGTAACAAAAAGGTGTAAAATTTCACGGACTAAATCTATCAATTTTACATTTTTCCGACTAAAACCGACACCGGCCTCTTAAGTTGTGAACTGTCCTGCAGGCTGCTGGAGGCGGCGGAGATGCGGCGGCTGGAGGAGCAGCTCCGCGTGCTGCGCGGCGCGCGGGGGCGAGAGCTGCGCAAGCACGACGCGCAGGAACACCAGGTAAGGCTGCTGGAGGCGGCGGAGATGCGGCGGCTGGAGGAGCAGCTCCGCGTGCTGCGCGGCGCGCGGGGGCGAGAGCTGCGCAAGCACGACGCGCAGGAACACCAGGTAAGGCTGCTGGAGGCGGCGGAGATGCGGCGGCTGGAGGAGCAGCTCCGCGTGCTGCGCGGCGCGCGGGGGCGAGAGCTGCGCAAGCACGACGCGCAGGAACACCAGGTAAGGCTGCTGGAGGCGGCGGAGATGCGGCGGCTGGAGGAGCAGCTCCGCGTGCTGCGCGGCGCGCGGGGGCGAGAGCTGCGCAAGCACGACGCGCAGGAACACCAGGTAAGGCTGCTGGAGGCGGCGGAGATGCGGCGGCTGGAGGAGCAGCTCCGCGTGCTGCGCGGCGCGCGGGGGCGAGAGCTGCGCAAGCACGACGCGCAGGAACACCAGGTAAGGCTGCTGGAGGCGGCGGAGATGCGGCGGCTGGAGGAGCAGCTCCGCGTGCTGCGCGGCGCGCGGGGGCGAGAGCTGCGCAAGCACGACGCGCAGGAACACCAGGTAAGGCTGCTGGAGGCGGCGGAGATGCGGCGGCTGGAGGAGCAGCTCCGCGTGCTGCGCGGCGCGCGGGGGCGAGAGCTGCGCAAGCACGACGCGCAGGAACACCAGGTAAGGCTGCTGGAGGCGGCGGAGATGCGGCGGCTGGAGGAGCAGCTCCGCGTGCTGCGCGGCGCGCGGGGGCGAGAGCTGCGCAAGCACGACGCGCAGGAACACCAGGTAAGGCTGCTGGAGGCGGCGGAGATGCGGCGGCTGGAGGAGCAGCTCCGCGTGCTGCGCGGCGCGCGGGGGCGAGAGCTGCGCAAGCACGACGCGCAGGAACACCAGGTAAGGCTGCTGGAGGCGGCGGAGATGCGGCGGCTGGAGGAGCAGCTCCGCGTGCTGCGCGGCGCGCGGGGGCGAGAGCTGCGCAAGCACGACGCGCAGGAACACCAGGTAAGGCTGCTGGAGGCGGCGGAGATGCGGCGGCTGGAGGAGCAGCTCCGCGTGCTGCGCGGCGCGCGGGGGCGAGAGCTGCGCAAGCACGACGCGCAGGAACACCAGGTAAGGCTGCTGGAGGCGGCGGAGATGCGGCGGCTGGAGGAGCAGCTCCGCGTGCTGCGCGGCGCGCGGGGGCGAGAGCTGCGCAAGCACGACGCGCAGGAACACCAGGTAAGGCTGCTGGAGGCGGCGGAGATGCGGCGGCTGGAGGAGCAGCTCCGCGTGCTGCGCGGCGCGCGGGGGCGAGAGCTGCGCAAGCACGACGCGCAGGAACACCAGGTAAGGCTGCTGGAGGCGGCGGAGATGCGGCGGCTGGAGGAGCAGCTCCGCGTGCTGCGCGGCGCGCGGGGGCGAGAGCTGCGCAAGCACGACGCGCAGGAACACCAGGTAAGGCTGCTGGAGGCGGCGGAGATGCGGCGGCTGGAGGAGCAGCTCCGCGTGCTGCGCGGCGCGCGGGGGCGAGAGCTGCGCAAGCACGACGCGCAGGAACACCAGGTAAGGCTGCTGGAGGCGGCGGAGATGCGGCGGCTGGAGGAGCAGCTCCGCGTGCTGCGCGGCGCGCGGGGGCGAGAGCTGCGCAAGCACGACGCGCAGGAACACCAGGTAAGGCTGCTGGAGGCGGCGGAGATGCGGCGGCTGGAGGAGCAGCTCCGCGTGCTGCGCGGCGCGCGGGGGCGAGAGCTGCGCAAGCACGACGCGCAGGAACACCAGGTAAGGCTGCTGGAGGCGGCGGAGATGCGGCGGCTGGAGGAGCAGCTCCGCGTGCTGCGCGGCGCGCGGGGGCGAGAGCTGCGCAAGCACGACGCGCAGGAACACCAGGTAAGGCTGCTGGAGGCGGCGGAGATGCGGCGGCTGGAGGAGCAGCTCCGCGTGCTGCGCGGCGCGCGGGGGCGAGAGCTGCGCAAGCACGACGCGCAGGAACACCAGGTAAGGCTGCTGGAGGCGGCGGAGATGCGGCGGCTGGAGGAGCAGCTCCGCGTGCTGCGCGGCGCGCGGGGGCGAGAGCTGCGCAAGCACGACGCGCAGGAACACCAGGTAAGGCTGCTGGAGGCGGCGGAGATGCGGCGGCTGGAGGAGCAGCTCCGCGTGCTGCGCGGCGCGCGGGGGCGAGAGCTGCGCAAGCACGACGCGCAGGAACACCAGGTAAGGCTGCTGGAGGCGGCGGAGATGCGGCGGCTGGAGGAGCAGCTCCGCGTGCTGCGCGGCGCGCGGGGGCGAGAGCTGCGCAAGCACGACGCGCAGGAACACCAGGTAAGGCTGCTGGAGGCGGCGGAGATGCGGCGGCTGGAGGAGCAGCTCCGCGTGCTGCGCGGCGCGCGGGGGCGAGAGCTGCGCAAGCACGACGCGCAGGAACACCAGGTAAGGCTGCTGGAGGCGGCGGAGATGCGGCGGCTGGAGGAGCAGCTCCGCGTGCTGCGCGGCGCGCGGGGGCGAGAGCTGCGCAAGCACGACGCGCAGGAACACCAGGTAAGGCTGCTGGAGGCGGCGGAGATGCGGCGGCTGGAGGAGCAGCTCCGCGTGCTGCGCGGCGCGCGGGGGCGAGAGCTGCGCAAGCACGACGCGCAGGAACACCAGGTAAGGCTGCTGGAGGCGGCGGAGATGCGGCGGCTGGAGGAGCAGCTCCGCGTGCTGCGCGGCGCGCGGGGGCGAGAGCTGCGCAAGCACGACGCGCAGGAACACCAGGTAAGGCTGCTGGAGGCGGCGGAGATGCGGCGGCTGGAGGAGCAGCTCCGCGTGCTGCGCGGCGCGCGGGGGCGAGAGCTGCGCAAGCACGACGCGCAGGAACACCAGGTAAGGCTGCTGGAGGCGGCGGAGATGCGGCGGCTGGAGGAGCAGCTCCGCGTGCTGCGCGGCGCGCGGGGGCGAGAGCTGCGCAAGCACGACGCGCAGGAACACCAGGTAAGGCTGCTGGAGGCGGCGGAGATGCGGCGGCTGGAGGAGCAGCTCCGCGTGCTGCGCGGCGCGCGGGGGCGAGAGCTGCGCAAGCACGACGCGCAGGAACACCAGGTAAGGCTGCTGGAGGCGGCGGAGATGCGGCGGCTGGAGGAGCAGCTCCGCGTGCTGCGCGGCGCGCGGGGGCGAGAGCTGCGCAAGCACGACGCGCAGGAACACCAGGTAAGGCTGCTGGAGGCGGCGGAGATGCGGCGGCTGGAGGAGCAGCTCCGCGTGCTGCGCGGCGCGCGGGGGCGAGAGCTGCGCAAGCACGACGCGCAGGAACACCAGGTAAGGCTGCTGGAGGCGGCGGAGATGCGGCGGCTGGAGGAGCAGCTCCGCGTGCTGCGCGGCGCGCGGGGGCGAGAGCTGCGCAAGCACGACGCGCAGGAACACCAGGTAAGGCTGCTGGAGGCGGCGGAGATGCGGCGGCTGGAGGAGCAGCTCCGCGTGCTGCGCGGCGCGCGGGGGCGAGAGCTGCGCAAGCACGACGCGCAGGAACACCAGGTAAGGCTGCTGGAGGCGGCGGAGATGCGGCGGCTGGAGGAGCAGCTCCGCGTGCTGCGCGGCGCGCGGGGGCGAGAGCTGCGCAAGCACGACGCGCAGGAACACCAGGTAAGGCTGCTGGAGGCGGCGGAGATGCGGCGGCTGGAGGAGCAGCTCCGCGTGCTGCGCGGCGCGCGGGGGCGAGAGCTGCGCAAGCACGACGCGCAGGAACACCAGGTAAGGCTGCTGGAGGCGGCGGAGATGCGGCGGCTGGAGGAGCAGCTCCGCGTGCTGCGCGGCGCGCGGGGGCGAGAGCTGCGCAAGCACGACGCGCAGGAACACCAGGTAAGGCTGCTGGAGGCGGCGGAGATGCGGCGGCTGGAGGAGCAGCTCCGCGTGCTGCGCGGCGCGCGGGGGCGAGAGCTGCGCAAGCACGACGCGCAGGAACACCAGGTAAGGCTGCTGGAGGCGGCGGAGATGCGGCGGCTGGAGGAGCAGCTCCGCGTGCTGCGCGGCGCGCGGGGGCGAGAGCTGCGCAAGCACGACGCGCAGGAACACCAGGTAAGGCTGCTGGAGGCGGCGGAGATGCGGCGGCTGGAGGAGCAGCTCCGCGTGCTGCGCGGCGCGCGGGGGCGAGAGCTGCGCAAGCACGACGCGCAGGAACACCAGGTAAGGCTGCTGGAGGCGGCGGAGATGCGGCGGCTGGAGGAGCAGCTCCGCGTGCTGCGCGGCGCGCGGGGGCGAGAGCTGCGCAAGCACGACGCGCAGGAACACCAGGTAAGGCTGCTGGAGGCGGCGGAGATGCGGCGGCTGGAGGAGCAGCTCCGCGTGCTGCGCGGCGCGCGGGGGCGAGAGCTGCGCAAGCACGACGCGCAGGAACACCAGGTAAGGCTGCTGGAGGCGGCGGAGATGCGGCGGCTGGAGGAGCAGCTCCGCGTGCTGCGCGGCGCGCGGGGGCGAGAGCTGCGCAAGCACGACGCGCAGGAACACCAGGTAAGGCTGCTGGAGGCGGCGGAGATGCGGCGGCTGGAGGAGCAGCTCCGCGTGCTGCGCGGCGCGCGGGGGCGAGAGCTGCGCAAGCACGACGCGCAGGAACACCAGGTAAGGCTGCTGGAGGCGGCGGAGATGCGGCGGCTGGAGGAGCAGCTCCGCGTGCTGCGCGGCGCGCGGGGGCGAGAGCTGCGCAAGCACGACGCGCAGGAACACCAGGTAAGGCTGCTGGAGGCGGCGGAGATGCGGCGGCTGGAGGAGCAGCTCCGCGTGCTGCGCGGCGCGCGGGGGCGAGAGCTGCGCAAGCACGACGCGCAGGAACACCAGGTAAGGCTGCTGGAGGCGGCGGAGATGCGGCGGCTGGAGGAGCAGCTCCGCGTGCTGCGCGGCGCGCGGGGGCGAGAGCTGCGCAAGCACGACGCGCAGGAACACCAGGTAAGGCTGCTGGAGGCGGCGGAGATGCGGCGGCTGGAGGAGCAGCTCCGCGTGCTGCGCGGCGCGCGGGGGCGAGAGCTGCGCAAGCACGACGCGCAGGAACACCAGGTAAGGCTGCTGGAGGCGGCGGAGATGCGGCGGCTGGAGGAGCAGCTCCGCGTGCTGCGCGGCGCGCGGGGGCGAGAGCTGCGCAAGCACGACGCGCAGGAACACCAGGTAAGGCTGCTGGAGGCGGCGGAGATGCGGCGGCTGGAGGAGCAGCTCCGCGTGCTGCGCGGCGCGCGGGGGCGAGAGCTGCGCAAGCACGACGCGCAGGAACACCAGGTAAGGCTGCTGGAGGCGGCGGAGATGCGGCGGCTGGAGGAGCAGCTCCGCGTGCTGCGCGGCGCGCGGGGGCGAGAGCTGCGCAAGCACGACGCGCAGGAACACCAGGTAAGGCTGCTGGAGGCGGCGGAGATGCGGCGGCTGGAGGAGCAGCTCCGCGTGCTGCGCGGCGCGCGGGGGCGAGAGCTGCGCAAGCACGACGCGCAGGAACACCAGGTAAGGCTGCTGGAGGCGGCGGAGATGCGGCGGCTGGAGGAGCAGCTCCGCGTGCTGCGCGGCGCGCGGGGGCGAGAGCTGCGCAAGCACGACGCGCAGGAACACCAGGTATGTACATTGCTAAGAGAATATGTATATGTTATACCAAAGATAGATATAACTCCGTAATAGATGTTTACAGTCTAAGGAAAAAACGTGCCTCGAAAATCAAGAAAATTTGATTCTCGTTCAGAGGGCGCCACTAGTTTTGGCCCACTGTCGTATAGATGGCGTTGACTGTTTCGTTTGTTATTAAACAATTTTAACGCATATCAGTGAGGGAACATGGGTCAAAATCATAAAAATAATTAATGCATATAAAAAAAAATTATTTATCTATATTTAAATACATTTTATCGTATTTTTATAAATCTTAATTTTTAGTTTTAAAGTGTGTCGACAGATGGCAGTGAATTTACTGGGGTTACAAAATTTACAATGACAGTACCGCTCTAGTATAAGTTACTCTATGGTCTTAGTAAATTTTGTAACCACAGTAAATTTACTGTCATCTGTCGACACACGATTAAAACTAAAAATGAAAATGTATAAAAATATCCAAAAATGTTTATATATAAGGATACATGTTTTTTTTATTTGTATTTATTATTTTTATGTGATTTTGACCCATGTTCTTTCACTGATATGTGTTAAAATTGTTAAATAACGAACGGAACCGTCAACGCCATCTAGTCGAGAATAAGTCAAAGGTGTAAGCGCCGTGTATGCGAGAATCAATATTTTTTTCGAGGCACGTTTTTTCCTTAGACTTTTATTCATCTTATACGGAGTTGCAATAGGTCTTTGGTACATGCTAATTTATTTATAGAAAGACATGGAGATTTTCCATTGAACTATTATTACTTAACGTATAGAACCGGCACAGAGAACCAGTATTTTGCGCCATGAGTTGATGTTGTTTTGACATCAAACCATAATAGAAGTGCAGCAAGAAAGCGACCTAAACGCGTACCTGTAGGCCGAGCACATGATTGACGCGACAGTATCTCGCCGCGAAATAGACTACCCATCTTTTACTAACTATATGAATTAAAGGGGGACGGGTAGTCTATGTCACGGCGATATACTCTCGCGCCAATCAGGCACTTACGACGTTTTGGCCGCGTGTTATATGTTTTGTGATTGCGACAATTTTATTGTTTGGTATGGCTTGTCTATAATAATTATAACTTAAACTTCAGAAAAAAGTGTACCATTTTTTTAAAACTAACAACTCTTGGGTTATTTAGTCTCAGAATCACGACAACTATTGATTAAAACAAAGAAGTGTCCCCAGTTTTTCATACAAATTTTGATTGTCTGTTTTATGACGGTCGGTTCAAACAAAATGTATGACATAATGCGTTACAAAACTGAATTTTTTTTTCGGACACTTTTTTCTTTTTAAATCGATAATCCTCGTGATTCTGAGTAGAAATACTCAAAACTTGATGGCTGCTCGGTAAAAAGTAAATGATACACTTTTCTCTGAAAATGCTCATACATATACAAAGGAACATATGATGGAATCATCGTCGGATTGATCAACCTGCAGCTGAGAACATTCAACATAAATTAATCTAATGCTATAAATTTTATCCATTTAGTTCAATAGAGCGCCTACCCAGTCTAGGATGTAATTTTATGTTGTGTAACTTTAATATTTTTTGTAATTGTTTTGTGTCCTATGTAATAACTAACCATAATTTAATTACCTATGTTACCTACATGTAAATATTAATTGTACCTATACTAACACACTATGGACCACGGTCTGCAATAAATATTTCAATTTCAATTAATTCGTGCCAGCTTTGCTAAATCCTTCTATGGTTAAAACATGTTATTCTATCTTACAGATGAAAGAAAACGCAACAGACTATGAAAAGAAGCGAACGGCGCTACAAAAAGAAATAGATTTAGAGCAACAGACGCTACTCCGCGCGCGCACACACACGCACACTTCACGCAGCGACGGACTACCCGCTAAACCCTCCAAGATACCCTTCTACTACCCCTCCGTCCACAAGGCCAAGGAGAAAAAACACTTCTCAACCAACATACCAGATAAATCTATCTTCTCACCAAACTACGATGTCGACAGCTATCTACGAAAAAACCTCAATCCTTCCAAAGAAATGCTCAGCTCTCGACTAGACACCGCTAGTACAGAATGCCTCGCTTCTAAGTATCTCGGCCGGTACGACAGGGAATCTAGGTTAACAGACAAAAACAGTGATAAAGAGGATAGGTTAAGTAAAGGTAAGTTAGTAGTAGAAGCGCTCGTCCACGACCGTCCGAAATACGAGTCTAAAGATAACGATAATCCCATACCAGTGTTAAGGCATTCGCCGGTTAATGTGAAGAATGTGCAGATAAACACGGACTTAAGCGAAGCGATGCAAGTTGTAGACGATAAGTGGAAAGTGCCTGTGGTTCAGAAGAATATTTTGAAGAGTTTGCCAAATGAGGAGGGTAAGAGTGTGAGTATACTCACGCAGTTGGGGTCCATTAGGAGGCAGCTGCAACTTGAACAGTTGAAGTTGGATAAAATGCTGACGAAAGACAGCGCTTGAGGTGCTAAATTATGTCTATTAAGTGCAGTTTTTACTAGCTAATCGGTCATTTTCAGAAAATATTTATTATACTTTTGGGTTCGTGATTCTGTGTGGCAAAAATGTGTTAAGATGGTCATAGGTACTAAACTAATTTCCGCATGGGACTAGCCACCAAATTAGGCAAAAAAATGTAATGGACACCTTGAGGGCGCGAAGTAGATGAAACGTGACTCAAAGGTATATTTTTACACGATTTTCATATCGGTCCCATGGGAAACCTTGCTCAGAATGATACATTTCTTATACATTTTTGACAGGGTACGCGACCCCAATATTACCCAGTATAAAGCTGATTATAAGAAGCAAACCACATACACTGAGAGGTTGCAATTTAGATAATATTAACATTACCCGCATGTCTAACATGCTTTACTAAAAATAGCTTCTGAGCATATATTGGCTTATAACCTAACCATAAAAGATTCCATAATGTTACACCTATATTAGTCGCATTAATGTATCTTATCAATATGTGTTGTGTTTATTCTATAATTTCTGCATTTAAAAAGTTCTCCCAGGCTATGTTCTAAAAGATCTCAATTATTATGGAGCACGTTTACTAAGTTTAGGTACCATCAAATATTACTCCAACCAAACCAAGAGAGATTAGTATTTTGTGGTATCTTAACACACATTAGATATAAAATATAATTTAAATCATTTGTATTTGAATCGAATATACCTAATAATACGTGTCCGTAGATTAATAATTAATTAATAATTAGTTCAAATGATTAATTTTATAAGTTTTCTAGAACAATTAATACAGATTTAAATATTAGGTCCTTACCTATTAAATTGGCGTTTTTTTTCACAGATTATTTTGTACGTAATTTATTCATTTTAATTGCAACTTCCAAATTATTTTTTAATTTCAATAGTAGATTACACAAAGGTTTTAAATACACATAATAGGTTTTTTATTTGTTTAGTGTTTTAAATTAAAGCTTGAAAACCATCCTTTTCAATTTTATTACATATACATAGTTGGTGCTAACAATTATTTAAGTAAATAAGATATGTGTAACGTAGTTTTCAATATTCCTAACAAAATTTAGTTTGGTTTGAATTTGACATTGCTAAATGATCCGCAAAATTCAATGTATGAAAATCACAGTTTTCATAAAATTCTCCATACAAAACACCAATTTCATAGGTAAGGACTTAATATTAATTAAATAATGCCAAAGTTAACTATCTGCATGACAATTATTTAATGTTTGTAGCATGTCTAATTCCAGTTAAATGTTAAGTTTTAACTATTAGTCAATAAGCATGTTTTAAATACAAGTATGTACTTGAATGTCATTTTAATAATTTTTTAGCGTGGTTTTATTTAATTGTTTTATCCTAGTTTACATATTTCCAAGTAAGGTGGCGATTCAAACTATTTTAGACCAGAAATCGACTATTTGTTATCGGCACCTTACATTAATATTTCCTTTTTTTTAAATATTTTTATTATTTTATTTAAATTGATGTTTTCATTGCTAATCTAGCAGTGCCAAAAACAACTATTTCTTCCTAGTTAATGGGGTACTATTTATTAAAACAACGCACCTAGTTACTTTTATTATCTTATATCTAAATAAGAACAAAAATTGAGTTCAGATTTATTGTTACTCTAGTTATTATTGACCAATAAACCGCGAGCTACGCATTACGAGCGTAGGAAAAACCGTGTAGCGAAAATCGTCTACGAACAGACCCCCTAGCGTAGGCCGTAGCCCTTTAGAGGGGGGTTTGAAGGACCATTTTTTCGGTTTTTCACTTACTTGGAAACTGCGTCTTAGCTACTTAGACAAAACAAGGCTGATTAAATTTGCTACAAGTTTAAGTTAGTCAAGTTTTTTGATATCTTGAATAGTTTTCGAGATATCCGTTTTTACCCTTTGGGTACGGAACCCTAAAAATGGGACCTTCAAACCCCCCTCTCCCCCCCGGCTCAAGGGCTACGGCCGGGACTTGTTATCATGTTCACCTCCTAACTAGTTCAAACAAAGTTACGAAGTCAAGTATTGTGTTCCAAGCATTTCCCTCCCTCTACAACTTTTTTTTTAAGAATTCGTTGCCTGGCCTAATAGTAGGTATAATTGGTCAAGCAAATCTTGTCAGTAAATAGGAACAAAGAAAACTATACTCATCCTTTTCTTTTGGGTGCTAGTACTAGTGTAAGACAAAGATAGTATGATTCTCTCTGTCTATGTTTGAAATGAGACAGTCCCTTGACAAACTATATATATATATGTAGTTATATTATATTATGCATTAGGGTTACACTGAAAGTAGGCTGTGAAATTGCCTATAATATATTTAAAAACAACTACCGCCACATATTCTCTAAATTCATGGAAATTGATTTTATTTGTATAGAAAGCTCACGAAAGCTAGCGAGGATTTTACGTGAATATTATGATAGTTAAGTACAAATCTGGCACCAGACGTGACATGAACATCTTAAGCTATAATTTGAATAGCACGTAATGAGAGAGCTTGTAATGTAGATATGATACAGTAGGAGGTAAAAGCTACGTAAAATAATTATTTTTGTATTTTGCTACTAGTAGCTAGGTATTGAAATAGTTTTGCATAATTTCACAGGAAATGTTATGTTATTGCCAAAAAAATATGTTCTAAATAATCTAAATATTGATAATTTAATTATAAAGTTATCAAAATGTATCAATCACCTTGTTGTTCACATTGAATATTGCACTTGTAACAGCTTTATAATATGAGCGACCACGGTGCTCACAAATATCTGAACACGTTTCTATTACCAATGTGTTAGTAGAGCTCGTCAGATACTTTACAGTACATATGGTACTACTTTCTCGCACTAGTGCGTCAAATAGCACTTTTCGTGCATATGTCGAAAGTTTAAAGGGCCATATGTACTGTAAAACGTTGTACGATACACGTGCGAATAGGTAATTCGCAACTCGTGTCGATTTAAAACACTCCCTGCGGTCGTGTTTTAATTTATCGCCACTCGTTTCGAATTTCCTCTTTTCCGCACTTGTATCGTAAATAACTATTTGACCACCTTGGTCGCTAAGATCGCAGCATTTATTGTTTTATTCACTCAGACATATCCATTGCAATGTTAGTGCAATAGTTCTGTAGAAAATTATAATAATTTTATTTAAATAAAAATGTTCAAAACATCTGGTTTTCTTGGTATATGCTTTTTAGTTACAATTAATTAACCAAAATTCATGGGACAGACTTAATGGGATAGGGAGGATTTAAATAACATAAAAATTTGTTTTTTAAATGTTTAATAAATGAAATTGGCTTTGACGACAACTTTGACAACTCAATATAACAATTTGATCGTAAGCTAGGGAATAACTAGTGGACAAATATCTGATACCCCAAGTGAATCCCTGTCTAAAGAAAAGAACCTGCAACTCAATAGTTGTGTCAAATTTGCTAACACGCAAATTATATTTTTCCTGCCATAAAAATTTATATATTTTTAATTTTATAAACTGAAGAAAAAAACGAAAAATAATATACTTAATCACAAATAGATAATTTTTTCAGTTATACAGTAATGTACTGTATATTTTATTAAGAGGTCCCGGAATGGGGTTGGCAACTGTCAAAGGTTTGCAGAGATGGCGCCATCATAGCTTGCCCCTTTTTCTATGAGATTTGGCTTAAAGGGCTGGCATCCAGGGCATTTAAAAAACAAAAATTTGACACAATTCTAGGGATTGACAGGGCAAGTTATGCTGGCGCCATCTGCTAATTATTTCGACCGGCCATCTTCATTCGGAAAAAATTCGAAAGCTGCCGATAAACCACATTAGAAAACAACGTCTGACTATGTATACCTTAAGGCTAAAAACGTTACATATCGGCACTACTTAAAAAAACTTATCTTTTTCTGTCAATCAAAAGAAAAATGTGGTATCTATGTATGGGATGCATACAGAGTTACTGCCTTTCAACTTTGAGTAGGTAGTAGTGTGATAAGAGATTTTTTTCAAAGTAGTGCCGATATGTCTATAGGTAAACTGCTGCGCTCGACAAAACCTTAACATTTGAATGTTAGTTCAAGTGGATACCTTATTGCTTTAGAATAAAGTATACAATTGATGAGTTTCCCAGCCCAGCCCGCGAAAACCTACGTGTTTTTATACAAATATACTAACTTGTACTTAATTAGAGGCCTCGTTGTTGCCTTATCGGCAGACTCCGTACAATGTTCCGAACAACGTAAGTACACCCAGATTTGCCATGTATACGTCCTACCGATCCTACTACTATCAGTATAAAAGATTATCTAATTCTAAGATCAGAGCGCTCATACACGGGAACATTTATCAGTACAGTAAAAAAAAAAACCTCGTTTATATCTTTATCTTCACTCATCAACGTATTACATTAGTGGATACAAATATAAAATCATATGGTAACCTTACACAATTTTAATAGGTATATGCTATATTTAGTAATAAATAATATTCGGTTTAAGACGAATCAATCTTTTGCCTGGTACTTTATAGACAAGACACTACAGGCCTTTAACTTTTTACTCTTTAGCACAGGTCAGTGGCAGTGAATACTAAACCTTATGTCAATACCATAAAGTTTACAATATTTCAACATTGATCAGTGCTAAAACACAAAAAGTAGCGTTTCAGCCTCGGATAAACTATGTCCTGTATTATTCATACGTCACGTATATGACCGTTTAACTCAAGGATTTTTTTCTAGGTATTTGGTTTAACCCCTTGAGTCCCAAGTATTGGCAAAGTAACAAACCTCCAAGTCCCACGAGCTTTTGACCTTTCATACATTTGTATGAAACCGCGTTTGCTATAGTCTCGTTCGTGGGACTAAGATGTAAATTTTGGGCTTCAAGGGGTTAAATTATGAAATTTTAAAATTGATATAAAACATCATTGGACATTCAACATTGTATAATTAAGAAACTTATAAAGAAAAAAATTCTATACGATACGTTTTAAAAAAACACCTTTTTATCCTGGGGTTCCAATTATAAAAATATATAGTTTTAAAGTTTGAGGCCCCCTAACATTATATTAGAATTAGATAGAAGTGTAATCAGCTATTTTTAATATTGAGCAAGACACGCTAATTTCTTCACAAGATCTTTTAACATTTTATGTATTCTCTTCTTTTATCCTTGATACTAAAATGACAGATCAGTTTTCATTGTATTATTTAGGATATAAAAACAGCGGTTATATGACTTAAAAGTATACGAGGTTTTTGGTTTTGTACGTAGCTTCGTTTTGATCTGCCCGACGTCGTTCATACAAGACAAGGCGGACGGGAATATGCGGGTGTCACATTGATGCCGATCCGGACGCCGCTACTTTATTTACAGTAAGCTGCAAAATTGCATGGACACATTGTCAATGAATTCATTTATAAAGTGTCCATGCAATTTTCCAGTCAGCACGAAATAAATAGTGACGGCCAAAGTGGTCAAACATATCGGAACACTTATTTCTATGTTAACGAGTATGTTACGATGTATTTGGCCACTTTGGCCGCTACTATTCTATTAATCTATTTGATGCTGTGCGTAGATATATACCTAGCGATGTCTCGCTAATATTTCGCCGCCACTATGTATTAATTATGACTACATATATATACCTAGTGATGTTCCGCTGACATTTGAGCGGCGTACGGCCCCGCATCCAACGTGAGACCTCAGGCTAGGTTCACACGGCGTTAATTTCTCCCGTATACCGTATACGGGATTTTATCGACTACCGGAGTGACAGTAAAATTTGTAAGGAAACGTTCAAAGTCGTTTTCACAGCGTTGACGCTCGCATAAATGCGGGAAAGCCGTCTAGCTCTCGAAAAGTCGGCTAGTCTAGATTTTGCTGTCACTACGGTATTCGATAAAATTCCGTATACGGTATACCTGCGGGAAAAATTAAGGCTGTGTGAACCTAGCCTTATAGTATGAATTTTCACAAATGATTTTTTACGCCCAAGACCCTAATCTGTTAAACAAAAGCCATCATTTCTTTTGTGCGAGCGGTCATCTCCCGTTTCGAGCGCGGGTCAAAGCGACAACGTCGTTTAAAAAGCTACCGTATCTTATCGGTTTTAAGGTTCAAATCTATGTAATAATATGAGCGCTCGCCTACATCGAGGCGGTCGATCGTCCTACATTACCAAAACATGCTAGATGTACATAGACTTGAACCTTAAAACCACCACCATATAGGTGCTTTTTAAAGGACATTGTCGCTAACAGATTAGGGTCTCAGGCGTAAAAATCATTTGAGAAAATTCATAGTATAGATGAATAAGGAAGCTACCGGGTCGTATTAGCCAGCTAGCTGTCGTGCCTGAGGAAGTGTTCTAGAGCGGGTCCGTTCCTCCCCAGCGGGTCCCTGGGGAACATGATGATGTCCTGCACCCACGTGAAGGGCAGCAGCCTGCGCTCGATGGTGGCGCGCCAGCGCGGGTGCTCGCGCGCCACGTCGCGGTAGTTGTCGCCCGACACGATCACGCCGTCCACCGCCGCCGCGTACTGCACTATGTACCTGCATGTGCATGCATGTATAATAATGGCTTACTAAACAATACATAACATAGAGTAACTTATACTAGAGCGGTACTGTCATAGTAAATTTTGTAACCCCAGTAAATTCACTGCCATCTGTCGACACACTTTAAAACTAAAAATGAAGATTTATAAAAATACGATAGAATGTATTTAAATATAGATAAATGATTTTTTTATTTGCATTAATTATTTTTATGATTTTGACCCATGTTCTTTCACTGATATGCGTTAAAATTGTTAAATAACAAACGAAACCGTCAACGCCATCTATACGAGTGTAGGCCAAAACTAGTAGCGCCCTCTGAACGAGAATCAAATTTTCTTGATTTTCGAGGCACGTTTTTTCCTTAGACTGTATCCATCTATTACGGAGTTATATCTATCTTTGGTAAATACTACAAGGCGGAGCAGATGCCCATTAGAGGCCTGCGCAAACCGGCGGAGCGCAGCGCAGATCATCGAGGACGATTTAATCCGCGCAAAATGCCCCGCCATACCGAGTGTACTCTATCAAAGATAGATATAACTCCATAATAGATGAATACAGTCTGAGGAAAAAAGGTGCCACGAAAATAAAGTAAATTTGATTCTCGATCAGATGGCGCCACTACCTTCGGCCTAAACTCGGATAGATGGCGTTGACGGTTTCATTTGTTATTTAACAATTTTAACGCATATCAGTGGGTCAAAAATAATAAATGCAAATAAAAAAAATCATTTATCCATATACCAAAATACATTTTATGGTATTTTTATACATCTTCATTTTTAGTTTTAATTGTGTCGATAGATGGCAGTGAATTTACTGTGGCTACAAAATTTACCATGACAGTACCGCTCTATCCTATTATATCCTCTTTGCTATTATACATCGCATCTGGTAGCAGAGGGTTTGGTACTCATACGATACTACCTACGTATGATCCATCGTATACAGTTGCTATAATAACTTCAACTGTGCTGTTATGTACGTATATTATACCTGTCGTCGTAGGAAGCGATCGTCTTGCCCTGCACCTCGCGCGACGGCGTGTAAACAACAAGGCCGCTCCGCTCCATCGCATCCAGTAGTCGAGGATCGGTACTCTTGCCAAATTTACATCTAAAACAAATACAATAGAGAACTTTTACTATTAATATCAGTTAAATACAATTATTCAATACCTCAACGAACTATAATAAAGTTGACCAATCAATGTTGACGCGGACAGGATATCAAGAATAAAACCAAGCAATAGAACAAAACCTCTACCCGCTTAGGGCTGTAATTTACTCCCTTATTCATAAAACTTGGCAAACCTTTGTTAAATAATGTCCCTTTCTAGCAATCACAAACGCCAAAAGGACAAATAAGGGCAAACGATTATCAAGGACTTGTTAGACTTGACATGCGTTTAAAAAATAAGGCCATTAGAATGAACTCGTAGAAAAAGTATAATATACAAAAGTGCTATCAAATCTTGTACCGGAGCAAAGTAATGATGTGGCTTACCTAAACCTCGGCACGAACGCCCTGACCTCGTGGCCCCGGTTCACAAAGTAATCTATACAGATCTTCAAGCCCTTTACTGAGAATTCTCTGCCTCTGCCGTGCCTGTAAAATATACGCCTAATATTAGACTACATTTTAATAAAGTATTTCTCCACTGAGTTATAGTCTCAAATAGTCTGACACTAATAATTTTTATTCTTAAATTGTAAAACGGGACTTAGGGCCTGTTTCACAATGTCCAAGTAAAGTCCTGAATAAGCTACTTGCCACTTATCTGACGAATAAAGGCATCGTTGGCGTTTCACAATCTCCAAATGAGCTTTATCTGCTGGATAAAGTGCTTTTTTTGTAGGAAATTTTATCTGGCAGTTAATTTATTTGTTAATTAGCTATCCAATACTTTACTTGGACATTGTGAAACAGGCCCTTAATCGTGTATTTAAGTTTTATGATTTACCTCCTCTACAAATAATTTTTGTCATGAAACATCCTCATGGCAAAAACTCGGCTTTTGATAAAATTAAAAAGAAAGGCCATCAAAAGCGTCGCACTGCTTGCATGCATAATAAAATTTCTTTTTACTTCTCATGCTCGTAAAGTTCAACTTTAAGTCGTGCGTAGACGACATAAAGTTACTTATTATGTTTTTCTATTAAGACCCTTATTGACTTAGAAATAAAGTCCTGCATCTGCCATACAAATTGCCTCGTATAAAGATGGATCGCTTTATGCCCTTGTTGTACAATCTACTTTTGATGACAATGTTCGTAGGACATATTTGAAAACTTTTTTTACTATTTGTTTTCTTCATTGTTTAGCTCTCAGATGTGCGGTTACGACTAATTAATATACATAATACTTTGACCGCTAATGTTGGCCACATACGTGCACGATGACAGTAAGGTTATTCCGATAAGTTTTACGATGGCGCTTTCTATTTCGCAAGGCTATAAGATATCGGCAGACACCAAAATATATATTACAGCTGCGTGTGTAGACTCTGTCAAATAGTATGTAAAATATACCGACAGATACGGCATCTGCCGATATATTATCGCTCCGTCTGTGATGGGCTTTAAAGACAAACATTTCAATTTATACTTACTCCATTGCTACATTACTGCCATCTATGACTATGGTTCTAGGACCAGTCCTCTTTACATGTTTCTCCGGGTTATAAATGTTGCTGCCAACACTGCTGTTAGAGGGCCGGTCACCCTTGAACATCTCTTTGATGTATACATCTTCGGGCGTCTCTGCTATGCGGGGTACCTGGAGTATTTTGTGACAAATATAAGCCTTTTACATTTTTTTTTAATGCTGGGTTGAACAAAGAAATTATCACAAGAAATACATTACTAGTTAATTTATTATTAGTTCATACTATGGCAGCAATCCTGTTCAAATTTTCTTTGTATTTATTCTAGGAAGGTCCTATAATATTCATTTATTTATTTACTCCTAAAGATAAGTGACAGTCTTGCAGCATAAGCAAGGTTTAGAAGGGTTTCGATTTAAGTAATTTTAGTGCTATCATAAATAAAATACAATGGTGAACCAGCTCTGCTCTGATGAATGAACTTTCCAATAAATAATATCAAGATATTTATTAGATATCTATTAGACTAGCCAAATCATTCGAGCGCTTTTGACATACACATATTTGTTATATACCATCAAAGAGGATATAATAGGATAGAGCGGTACTGTCATAGTAAATTTTGTAACCATAGTAAATTCACTGCCATCTATCGACACACTTCAAAACTAAAAATGAAGATTTATAAAAACACGATCAAATTTATTTAAATATGGATAAATGTTTTTTTTTTATTTGCATTAATTACTTTTATATGATTTGACCCATGTCCTTTCACTGATATGCGTTAAAATTGTTAAATAACAAACGAAACCGTCAACGCCCTCTATACGAGAGTAGGCCAAAGGTAGTGGCGCCATCTGATCGAGAATCAAATTTTTCGTAATTTTCGAGGCACGTTTTTTCCTTAGACTGTATCCATCTATTACGGAGTTATATCTTTGACGACCGGTCTGGCCTAGTGGGTAGTGACCCTGCCTGTGAAGCCGATGGTCCTGGGTTCGAATCCCGGTAAGGGCATTTATTTGTGTGATGAGCACAGATATTTGTTCCTGAGTCATGGGTGTTTTCTATGTATTTAAGTATTTATATATTATGTATATCGTTGTCTGAGTACCCATAACACAAGCCTCCTTGAGCTTACCGTGGGACTTAGTCAATCTGTGTAAGAATGTCCTATAATATTTATTTATTTATTTATTTATTTAATATTTATATCTATCTTTGATACCATATATTTAAGGAACATGCAGGCCAAATGTTTTTTTTTTCTTATTTTTAGTGGTAGGTGGTAATACTTCCTTTTGAAACTGGTGCACGAAATAATTGGTTTGTTTCCGTTTGTTTATTTAGTTATATCAAAGAGAATATACTGATAGAGGGTTACTGTCATAGTAAATTTTGTAGTCACAGTAAATTTACTGCCATCTATCGACACACAATTAAAACTAAAAATTAAAATGTGTAAAATACCAAAAAAATTATATACATATGGATAAATGACTGTTATTTGTATTTATTATTTTTATATGATTTTGACCCATGTTCTTTCACTGATATGTGTTAAAATTGTTAAATAAGAAATGAAACCTTCAACGCCATCTAGCCGAGAATAGGCCAAAGATGTAAGCGCCAGCTGTCATAGAATTAATTTTACTTGATTTCCGAGGCATGTTTTATCCTTAGACTTTATTCATCTTATACGGAGTTACATAGGTCTTTGGTTATATTATTTATTTTCAAAATTTTATCCTCTTTTGAAATGGATTGGCTACCTAATCTCAAGTTATGATGGCTTAATGAGTTCACTCCTTTACATTTGCTTCAGTTATTATAATTAATTAGATTTACTTAGTCATTCATAAATAACAACACAAGGTAAAAAAATATCAGCTCGCAACAGCACAAATAAATACATATATAAATTATGACATGCAAAGATAATATAATATACACTCATATTAATAACTTGTGTGTTATAGATTACAAAAGAAAGGTAATAAAAAAACTATGTCATTTAATTTTGTGGTTTAGTTTTATATATCATACATACACATAATAATATAAGTAATATAAAATAGAGAGTTAGATAAAATATATACATAAAATACACAAATTTAATAAATAATTCTAGAAACATACTTGAAAAATATATTTTCATTGAGAACTATACTTTTTTCACTTACCCTATCATTATCAAGGTTATTTTTCAAACCCAAAGCTACATTACAGCCGCTGAAAATGTTCTGCGTTATCATCTTTAGGAGTTTGCCCTGGGACGAAGTGTCCAGGTTGGCTATCAAGCCGTTCAAACCTTTAGCGACCCTACGAATAGTTCGCTCCTCGGATATTGTACTTTGGGGTCTCTCTATTACTGTTAGTTGCGAGTCCCTACTCGAGCTCACGGATGTATTTGACGATACTAATATGCAGTCACTATCATTGACATTGATTACATCTATAAAAGGAGAAAAAAAGGCATATTTCCAATTAAGACTTTTAACTACAAGAAATAAATACATAATAATTTTCTACAAAACTAAGAGTAAGACACACATCTAGTGGTCAGGCCAAGTTAACATTTGGGAAGCATATCCCATTTATGTTGACCAAAAAACAATGCAGTATTGAATTACAAATGGTAAAATTTTTACAAATATGAAACTGTAGTTCTAGGTAATTTAGTTGATGTCAAATCATCACATATTAAGGAATATTGATTGATCCATGTACATCTGATTAAGCATAGTAAATATTTCAGGATATTATTTATTTATTTATTATTATTATTTATTAGAGCTTTTCATTATTCTACAGATAATTATTATATGAATTTGATACATATATTTTAAGATTTTATTTTATTTTAGGATATAGTCAAGTCCTAATCTCCATTCACTGACGACCGGTCTGGCCTAGTGGGTAGAGAGGGCCTGAGAGGCCAATGGTCCTGGGTTCGAATCCCGGTAAGGGCATTTATTTGTGTGATGAGCACAGATATTTGTTCCTGAGTCTTGGGTGTTTTCTATGTATTTAAGTATTTATATATTATATATATCATTGTCTGAGTACCCATAACACAAGCCTCCTTGGGCTTCCCGTGGGACTCAGTCAATCTGTGTAAGAATGTCCTATAATATTTATTTATTATTTATTCAGATCTTAAAATAATGTAAATAAAAGGTCATGTAGTTATTTAGCCAATGAGGTACAAATTTTGTATTTATGGAATTATACCATTGGTTGAAAAACAAAGTCTTGTGGTTTTTAGGGTTCTGTACCCAAAGGGTAAAAACGGGACCCTATTACTAAGACTCCGCAGTCCGCCTGTCTGTCACCAGGCTGTATCTCTTGAAACGTGATAGCTAGACAGTTGAAATTTTCACAGATGATGCATTTCTTTTGCCGCTATAACAACAAATACTAAAAAGTACGGAACCCTCGGTGCGCTAGTCAGACTCGCACTTGGCCAGTTTTTTGTTAACATGCTTTCACAATTAAGTAGTCTGTATTTCTAAAAACTCAATCCCACACATTATGTCGTAGTGAAATGTCATACAATATTAAAATTGCTCATACCTAACTTGTTGGTGGGACTCAGAATATTCTGAATGTAAATTTATTACTTAAGATTAATATTATTTAAGATTTTATATTAAATGGTGCAGAAAGCAACAAATAAAAAAGACAAATTTCTTAGAATATAATGTTTAAACTTTGGAAATATGTATATATCTGCGTACCTTTACTTGTACCCTGCACCTCTCCGGTGAGGTCTACTGTTATATACTGTTTGTTGACAGGGATCCCACTTTTTAAGTCTGATGCTAAATTTGATATTTCACGATTAAAGTGTTCTAATAAATCATTGTTGTTTGTCGCATTTTTAATTTCAGACACATTTAAATCTATAAAATTTGTGCTCTGTCTCCCGCCAAGAGGTGTAGAGCAATGAAGTGGACTTGGCTTTTTCTGTGGAGTTGCATTAGGCAAATGATCATTGTCGTGTATGACAATAACACTTGAGTTGTGATCCACCTTTTTGACCTTCACCTTGACAGTTTCACTCAAGTCAACCAAACTTGATTTCCGCTTCCTATTTCCAGTGTTATTAGTCTCGTCTAGATCTATAACTGAGTGGCTCTCGCGAAGATGTTCAAACAGCTGTTTTATTTTTTTATTTTTCTTGGACCATTTTCTTTTGGCCACATTGACTTGTTTTCTAGAACTCATTCTAGTGGAAGAGCATGCGCGTAAGTTTGAATTTGAAGGTTTCGACGTCGTCGTCGAGCTCTGAAATGCACAAATATCTTCACATTACTATTATACACAGAACACACTTTATACACAGAACTTCGATGTTACGCTGACAACGTGAAACAACCAACCATTTGCAGTGCAATATACAAGTAAAGCCAAAAACAAAGAAATCTATTGACACCAGATGTTATGCAACCATTTATTTAAGTATTGTTAAACACCCAAAAGCACCGCACGTGAGAAAGACGACAAAAAACAAGACCCTCTTATCGCAGGTAACAAGCCACAGATGACACGTTGTGTTTGCAAACATAAAACCTGTATACATGTTAAATAAAATGTAATGTTAGTTGAATAGGTATGTTTAGTTAGATGATCCTTCCCGAAGCGACACACCATGCTTAAACGTAAATTTTACCTACATTACCAAAACTAAAGTTCTGAAATGTTACACCATGAAAAACGTTAACTAACACATTTGCGCGCAGGTTCGGGCTTTCCCATTTTCGCATACGTTACTATATGCTCTTTACCACTGTCTTGAAAGATTGAAGAAACTTAAATGAAGAACTGAAGTCTGAAAATGCAATGCGAATGTTTAAATAAAATAAATGTTTTCCTATGGTTTTTCCTATAAAATCTAAGATGGCGGCCTGACTTTTTTTTTTCAGGGGATCTACACATATAACAATATGGCTTCGATTTGTCGTTGCGATAAGGGCTCTACAGAGAGACCAACAGACCGTTTAGGTTTAGTGGCAGTGGCACAACAAAATGCAATATACAGATTGATGAATAACGCGGTAAGCTAAGCAGCTAACACATTACCGCACCGAACCAAGGTCTTTGTGAGACGCACCCATAAGTAAGAGCTAGAAAGCAATCTCTTTCTTGCTAATGTGTTAGCTGCTTTAGCGCAAAGAAAATAATATAATACCCACTACCCGCCCCGCGCTTTAGAGTGAGACATAGAGGTAAATACAATATATAGAGAGGAAAGGACCATTTGACCGATTTCAGTAGGAGTAGCAGAGAAAGCGCTATTATTGTTTGTCCTCGTCATAGTCTCACTTTTCCTTTCTGCCTATTTCTAAAAAGTCCTAAGTGACGTAGACGTTTTTTGTTGCCCACCGTTGTTATGGTGGGTAAAAACGGACCCGACCAAATTACGTAGATTGTTTTTGGTATGGTGTCAGGAATGTTAAAACGTGTTTTTAATTTTATCGCATTGCGTATGTTCTGTCCCTCAAGGGCGCACGCGTATAGCACATCTATGTAATGCTAGGTCTACTAGCCCGCTCCAGACTACGCGGCGCAAAGCCGCGAACTTGAGTGTGGAGTCGATTTCGCTGATTAGCAAACTAGACTCCACACTCGCGTTCGCGGCTTAGCGCCGCGATTCGCGCACGAGTGAGGAGGGCCCTTTAGAAATGAGACAGTCCTTTGACAAATTATACATTCTGAAACTATACATCGCAGCGCGAAGCCGCGATTCGCGCACGAGTGTGGAGGGAGCTTTTGAGGTCCACTAAAGGTAGTTTAACGTGTTCTTATAATCCAAAAGAATTTATTGGAATACAATTCTGCCCGATTTATCGATGGAAACAACTCTAGGTATCCACCGAGTTATTATGTCGATATGTTGTGTTGTCACATTCTAAAGGTTCTTCCAGACGGGATAATCAAATTGCCAATTTGATTGTTAATCTCATCACGTGTAGACACAATTCCAGAGTTTAGAGTCAGATTGTGCGAAAAATAGTCCTGTCTGGATACCCACTAACGTAAGGCTAGTCCACCACCTGATTTGATCAGCCAATTTAATTAGATTGGCGAAAAATTATTCCCGTCTGGACAGACCTTTAATGAGTGAAAGTATGGTATTTTGATTTTCGGTTTTCTACGCCGTATTACAAGTTAAAAATGTTAATAATAAGCCGAGCAGGACAATAAGTCCAGTAAGTACCTAGATTTGGTTTGCGAGATAACCGCCATTATGTGGGATGTTGATTCGACGATCATTGTCCCGATAGTCAGTTCAGCACTTTCAGCGAACGGTTTGATAGCGAAGTCTCGACCAACATCTCGAGAGACTCGCTAGGCGGTTGGATCAAGGGTCAGATGCAGAAGGCGAGGCGGTGACCTTGGACACGGCGCGGATAGTCCGCCGGTTCCTCTCTGCGGCCCTGACCACCGGCGGCACCGGCAGCCCTGGCCCTGCCCCGCTGCCGATGGCACCCTGAGTTACATTTTTTATAATGTGTTTATATGTTTTTTGTATTGTTTTGTATGTGTTTTTATATTTTTTACTTTTATATCCATATTGTAAAAAACCTAAGGTGACTTTTAAGAAAAGATAATTTGTAAGATGATAAATTAATAAAGAGAATAGGTATGATTAAGATAAATTAGATATTAGAAAGATTAGTTAGGCTTTGGGGTATAAATAAAAATTCGGTCATATACATTCAGCAAGGGATTGTAAACTTTTATTAATACATAATTTATTGAAATAAAGAATCAACTATATACTAGGTTGGTAAGTATAGGTACAGTCATACTACGATTTTTTAACAAGTGTCTATAAACAGTTACCTACTAGTTGTTCAAGGGGTAAAATAGTTTTATTTAACTCCTCGTGTTAATATATTGAGACCCAAGCAAGCGCAAGGTCCCAAAAAAATGAAAAGATAAGGGTCTCCGCCAAGCTCGGTTCTCCGTTCTCCATACAAACGTAGTTCCGGTTCCGCTCTCATTTTAAAACGACTAGCTAGATTGCTCTGAAACTTTGTACTTACAATAGGATAAGGCATATCTATGTCTGTAATTAATAGTTTATGTAGCTTCAGATACCATAGTTAAAAAAATACAGCAAATTTAAGTTTTTCATACAAAACTTGTTTTTGCTCTAATTCGTTTGTTTTATAAAATGAAGCTATATAAACAAATTTCAGACCTAGATATACCTCATGTCATTGTATGTGCAAAGTTTCATTACAATCCAACACGTAGTTTTAAAATGAGAGCGGAACAACTACGTTTGTATGGGAAGGTGCAATTCGGCCGAGCTTGCCGGGGACTCTTAAGCGTTGCGAGGGTACAAGGCACGAGGGTTAAACAAATTTTGCTGCTGAATGAAACGTAATATTGTTCACCACACAATGCGAGGAAAATACTAGCTATAAAACATTACTTATGTAATCCAAATTAATATTGTTAATTATTTATCATTTGCAATAATCAGCGAAAAGGCCATTCTAATAGTTAAACGTAAAGAAACGTCTCAAAATATACACAGAATGTGTTTTAAAGAATAAAGATAGCTTTTCCGAGCTGGTATGATTAAAATATTATTGTTATAAAGTACAATAAGACCACTTATTTCTAGATCACTGAGTTTAAATCATGGTTAACTTAACATATGAGCTATATTCATTATTATATAAAAAAAAATAATTTAATTACTTAGCAAAATTTGTCTGCCACTCATGCCTTGAAGTTGAAACTCGCAGCCGCTCAAGATTCCGCTTTTTGATGGCCGATGATGGCGGCGGTTAAAGCCTCTGTGCGAGCGGGACAGTAGGTAATATAATTATGCGCGTGCGATAGAGATAGGAAATGGCTGGTCAAAGTACGAAATTCTTAGAGGTTATAGAGTCCTTACCTTACCACCCGCTACGCTCGGGGCTCTCAATTTTATCAATTTATTATGCATATGACATAGACCTACCATATTCGACGTACACCAACCTGAACATATTTTTATTGTATATTTTTTCTTGAAACCCTTACAACTAATACTGAGCCTCATTATTATTTTTTAATTATCTACAAATCCATAGTTTTCACTTGAAGAAGCAAAATACTAAAAGCTACGCTACGGACAGATACCAAAATACAGGGTAGGAGTAACGCTAGTCACCATTTTAATAAATGAAATTTAAGTGCTAATTTACTCTACAAGGATAAGAGACAAGTAGGTAACCTACCTACTTTTTATCCCTGGGTCATAAAATATTCCATATTCATATTTATTTATTTATTTTTACAGGATTTGCGTCGTACATACATGCTGCCTCTCTGTAGAGGTGTCACAAATGTCACAATATGTAGCTTAATTACAAGTTATGTATCTACTTAAAATATGAAATAGTGACTTGCGTTACTTTTTCGTGGAATCACCCAATCCTATTTTCACTTCGAGAATTTACAATTATTTTATTACTAGCTTTTGCCCGCGACTTCGTCTGCGTGGACTTAGTAAAAGCAGCTAAAGTAAGTATAGCGCCTGGAAAAATTCTCATAGCAAACATTCAATTTGAGCATATTATGCATACAAATTAGCAGGCACTTTATTAATTATCTCAATTCCACCCCGCTTTTTACTTTCTTAAGGGATGATTTTCGGGATAAAAACTATCCTATGTCCTTTTTAGGGACTCAACCTATCTCTATGCCAAATTTCATCTAAATCGATTCAGCGGTTTAAGCGTGAAGAGGGAACACACAGACAGACAGACAGACTTTCGCATTTATAATATTAAGTATGGATTTATATTTCGAAAAGTCTACAAATAAATTACTATCTTACGTATTTACACTAAAACAAATAGCTTTGAAGCATCAACATTGTCATGGTTCATTAGGTAGAGGTAGTGAGCATTATAAACATATACATCCATATAGAGTACCGGCCAATAATATATCACCTCTGAGTGTTTTTATATGAGCTTGTATAGAGTAAACAATATACTTAGGTTAGTTTGTAGATTGCATATTTTACTAGTCATTTTAATACTGCAATGAAATACTATGAGTTACAATAGGATACTCAGCATATTACTAAAAAACGTCTAGTAAAAAAATGAAGTTGACAATACATTTAAAAAAAACCTCCATGAATAAACCATTACATGAGACCAATTTTTCTCATCGCCCGTACAAAGGAATACCTAAAGCAGTGAGGTGGAAGTCACTCACAAATATATAAAAAAAGTTGTACCGTAAAAACATGGAGGTGATATATTATTGGCCAGTACTGTATGTACAGTTGGGTCAAAAACTTTTTTAAGTGTGAGTAAGGTGATGCGACTTTCCTGTGGACATCATAAAATAAAAGGGCTTCAAAGTCAAATTTTCGCTCTTTATCGTTTTAGGCATGCCTACCTTGTACATACTTCTTAAAATTTGTATAATGAAAGTCTTTGAAAAATGTCTCTAAATCGTTAACTAATGTAATATCTACAGAAAAGAAGACGGTTTCCCGAAAGTTTTTGCAGATGTATTTCCAGATTAAGATGTTGATATTGACGACTACTTTCTTACGCTATTATAATCACGCGTCACTATCTATGCGAGAAAGAATGTCTGTAGGTATGCTAGCCTAGATTTTCTAGGTACTCATTTTAACCTATACAGGTGTATCTATCCACCGTCCAAACACAGGTGTTAGACTCGACTTTGCAGCACCAATGAAACTAGCAGTGGCATCTCTCCTTGACCATTATGTTTCTTGGTGTTGTAACCTCATCCACAGTACTTAAAACTGCAGTTTTCCATTCCATGAAGCTCGCATTACCAATGCTTATTCAAGTCGATATTTACATATCCAATCTCCAGGTGTAGAGCCCGCTACGGTCCTAAAATAGGTGTTACAATGGATTCTGCAACACCAATGGTACTTTTTTTTATATACTACGTCGGTGGTAAACTGGCATACGGCCCGCCTGATGTTAAGCAGTCTCCGTAGCCTATGTCCGCCTGCAACTGCAAAGGAGTTACATGCGCGTAGCCGACCCTAACACCCCGCACTCTCGTTGAGCTCTGGCAACCTTACTCACCGGCAGGAACACAACACTATGAGTAGGGGTCTAGTGTTGTTTGGCTGCGGTTTTCTGTAAGGTGGAGGTAATACTTGCAGTGGCATCGCTCTTTGCTGTGAGTTTCTTGTTGTTGCCTCACCCATAGCACATAAAGCTGAAGGCACCCATGCCACGGAACTTCCAACACTGTTGTTTACGCAACTAAGTCTATTTTGACATGTCCTACTTGCAAGTATAGATCTCGACGGTCCTAATACAGGTATTGCACTCAACTCGGCAGCACCAGCGGAACTTGCAATGACATCGCTCCTTGACCGTCAGTTTCTTAGTGTTGTAACCTCGCCCGCAGCACATGAGAGCGCAGCCGTCCATGCCAGCGGATGTGCGGTCGCATTCGCGTCCTGATGTGCCGAGGGAACCCTGGAAATATTACATATTTTTTAGGATTATAAAGAGGATCTTAGGATAATGTCAGTATCAGTGCCGATCGTAGAGAGAACTGGAGCAGAATATAATTATACTGCTCTGCGTAGTAATACATATTTAAATTAACTCCGCGCTGTAGAGCAGTGGGAGTCTGAATATGATTGCGACTTGCGATACTTATTCTTGTGCTATTCAAACTCAACCAGGCAAAGGCACCGTCCGCCAAGATTTCTGAGATTTAAGCTATAGACTAATCAAGCGAAATATTCGGTATAGGGAAAAACTTAAAGGACTTATTTAAAACGGATGCAAGGGACAGATAGGTTAATCTAAGGAAGAGAATCCAAGGCTTCTTGCCAGTGTATACTGACATGATTATGGTCATTTACTAACCAGAGAGTCGTTCTTCACACAGTAGTCAGGCGACGGCTCGAGGTAGACTAAGTCTTGGGCCGTCGGGAGCCTGTACCGAGGGTCGCTCAGCCGAAGTTTCCCTCGCCTGGATACTGTCACTTCCGTGGCACCTTCGTACTTATCGCGAAGGTAGTCGCCTGCGAATTTAAAGCAATTTTCCATGTACAGTCAACAACAGAAGTCATTTTATTATGACCTCTCATCTCAGTGAGGTACAAAAAAGGTGTGGTTACGGAGTATCAATAAGGTTAATCTCGGACCTTAGTTAAGCAACTCAGCAAGCTTCGTTGCTTAAACACGGTACTCGACTGAAAAGCTCTCTATTATATCACGATTGTTTAAAATACTATTATCACACAATTTAATATCCATATAATGATTATATCAAGTGATCGTCGTTGGAGTCAATTCCAGCTTAAAATGCTAATTTATCATCTGAAAGGCATCATTAAAATAATGAAGTGCTTAAAATATAATGACAGGCTCACCCCAATATATCACTTCAGTAGTAATACGGTGTGTATAAATTTACTTTAATTATACATTTTAGGTTTATTAGTGTCCCGAACTAATAAATAAGTTTTGTGAGAACATCTAAGACATCTTAATTGTTTTTTAGAGCTTTACGTTATTGCACGAGGTTTATTGGTCATTTTTCTTAGTCACTGTCCTGTTGGTGGTATAAAATATAATATTTGAGGGGGCTTCCTGGATTTTTACCCTGGCTACCATCCCCCCACACAGTCCTACCGCTCTAATTACCCCTAGAGGAAAGAGGACCTACCCAAATAGAAGAAATCACAACAATTTTGATGAAATAGACTCAACATCGTTACGTCTTACGTTTGCATAAAAATACAACAGTACTATGAGCATCATCTGTTCTCAGGGTGCCTTGCTGAGACGAAATAATACCTAAGTAACGCGGTAAATTCGCCGAGTACCCTTTTACTCAAAGGCGGCGAAGTTAGTTGAAGTAAAGTAAATCATTTATTTTGCCAAAAATTATGTAGGTACAATAATGGTGGATTACAAAGTTATTCAGTAACAATAACATATTAAAATATTTAGATCAGTACGGTTTCACTCACTGTCACTATTATTTTTAGTCACTTTTGGCGACGTGCCTGAGGAAGGATTCCCAAAGAATCCGAAACATGTCGCCAAAAGCGACTAAAAATAATAGTGACAGTGTGTGAAACCGTACTGATCTAAATATTTTGAAATATGTCTCACGATAGTTTAAATAACATATTATTTGTTCCTTAAATTAGGCATGCAAAAATGTTATCCTACATATTTCCATCAACTAAATTATTATAACATTATTATAGGTACCTTAACATAAATCCAAAAACAAAGACAATACCGAATACATACACTTATAACATTATCCACTTAGTACATATGTGTGTAACAACTCACTGGCTTCTTATGTAAGAAATTTGGGTACCTATTGAGTAAAAAATATTTTTGCCTAGTTAAGTTAAGTACTTACACAGTAAAAATACCCGTGTAAACGAAGCTTTAGTCGCACTTCGTAGGCGTTTGATTTACGCGCCCACCCAGAAGATGGCGTGTTGTATTCTGAACCAGTAATTATAGGGCATCATTTAATCCCAACGATATTTTAATCCTATATAATTTGTCTTAATTTGAATACTTTGGATATTATTCTTAATTCTCTACGATATTTAACATGGACTGACTGACATTGCAAGTAGAACAGGTAGAATATGCAAGAGCGATAGAGAGGAATATAAAGAAATTTTAATTTTTGTTCTTCTCGGTAAGATCTCTGGCTAAGTAGGTACTTATATAATTAAGAGATCGGTCTTGGAACTTGTTCAAATGAAGTGGTTTGGAAAAGTAAGAAGGTCAATACCAACAGTGTACAGTTGCAGTGTACCAACCCTTAAAGTCGTAAAATGGAAAATTATTTTAATTTTAGTTTATTAGTTTAATTATCTTTGGTTTAATTTAAATGCGCGTTTAACCCAATTAGAACTATTAAGCTGTTTTTATTAATGCAAATGTCGCAACGGCACTCAGAACATGCCGCCATTAGGATTCATAAAATTGGGCGGCTTTAAATTCAAGAATTTAGCCGACCATTCACGGTTCTTTGTGCTACGTGAGAAAATCGTGTAAGTTACTTCAAGTAATTAACTCGTAATTATCAACGTAATTTTATATTAACGTTGTTGTAATAAAATAAATGTAAGATCTAAGAAATACCTCTAGACAATTCTAAGATGTAAATAAAATATACTTATATGTAGTTTCTTGGGTCCTAAAAATACCTACAGCCGTTGTATAGGAGAAAGAAAGATAAAGGCTACATTTACATATAATTTGTAGTCCATTTCCAATTTTTCTAGGATTGCCTAGATATTTATAATCTTTATTTAAATATCTATAATATCAACTTACTCTAATAATATGTAAGCGCTTAAGGCGCCCAGAGTGGACTCTAGACTGGTATACAATGGCTTCCAAGCTCTGAACAAGCTTGGAAGGCAAAACAAAGTGCAACTGGTATGGATCCCAGGGCACGAGGGATTCATAGGCAATGAAAATGCAGATGAACTTGCCAGAGCCGGATCTGCAAACAACCTTATAGGTCCGGAACCATTCGTGGGGCTCTCACAGGGAACTATCACAACGGCTATCAGAGACCTTACTAAGACCAAACACCAGGAAGAATGGGACAGTCTGACGGGTCTAAAGCACTCAAAGCTCTTTATACAAGGGGTAGACTCTGGTTGGAGCATAAAGCTTTGGAAACTTAGCAAACGGCAACTCCAAATAATAACGGGGGTGTTTACTGGCCATTACGGGGTCAAGGGAATCCTGGCCAAGATGGGGCACGCTGACAACACCGATTGTCGTATGTGTGGCGAAGAGGAAGAGACAATAGAGCACCTTGTGTGTGAATGTCACGCCCTCGCCAGACAAAGAATGAAGGACTTTGGAACAGGCTACCTGGAACCAAAGGAATTCAAAACGCTACCCATAAGGTCCATCATCCGGCATATGGAGATGGTGGGGAAAGCTCTTGAGTAGCGGACGGATCTTTCCTAGGGGGTAACTGCACAAAAGATCCCTATGGGTCGAAGTGTATCCGCAAGGGCCCCCGAAATTATAAGATAAGATAATAATATGTAAAACTACAACACGGAACAATGGTGTTTCGGACATTAAATTTGGGAGGCGTGCGCAGAGCCGAACCCAACACGAAGGGTAAGGGGTACACCGAGCGGATGCTGCCCTTGCCCGTGTCATGAGACGCACGCAGAGGCAGCACCCGCCAGGGTGGAGCGGCAGGGACTATTGAGAGATGATGGAATCTAAATGAACTAGGCTATTGGGTGAAAGCGATGGAAATACTGGGCTAAGGGATATAAAACCCAACGCCTGCTAATAAAATGATATAAAATTTTATTTGCGGCAGTAACTTTGAGGCTGCTTTGGCCGAATCCACGCATAGAGTACAGACAGACACGTTATAGACTAATATACTCTTAGACTAAAATATCTTCAATAGGCAGTGAATAGAGTTCTTTAAGAGAAGCCAACGATCATTAAAGAAAGCTTGAAAGCTTGATTAAGTCGCGTTCTCGAATAAGTTAATATATTTATGGCTCTATAAAAAATAAACAACTTAGGAAACTTTACGGCCTGCCAACGGCTGCCTTATTTAACGTTTCCTTATAAGTCTTCATTTTATAGTTCCAATGAAAGTATATTTTTGTTTTTTGGGTGGTCTTTTAATACCGCTTATTTTTATTTTATTTATTATTATTCCTTATAATTAACACTTACAGTCAAGCTACACATGTTAAAAGGAGTGTCATTATATTAACAATGAGAGATTACTCAACATACATAGCTAATTAAAATGCTAACTATACAATAATTGAGCTCGGTGTCGTTACAGACTCTAGGTATCGGTTACTAGCTTTCATAAAACTGGCTTCAGTGCTGTGGAATATGTCCAGTTTGCTTTCCTGCCAGTATTGTTTGACAGTTTAGGGATTAAAAATTAAAACATTACAAATGTACGTGCTTGTTTTATATTGTTTTAGAATAAATACCTATCTGACAAGTTTAACTTTGAATTTATTTTTACCATCAATGATTTTATGTAGGTACATACAACAAGGGCTTTACTGTTAGCAAGGAGCTTAATAGGTAGGTACCTGTTTGAACGATAAAAAACAAAGGGAATAAAAAAGTGTCCCAAGTAAAGGGTTGATGGGTCAATTAGGTAAAATATATGTGTGCCACAACAAAAGACCGGACAGGGGTGGTAATAGTATGTCATTATGTTAATGGGGACATTTTCTACACTCTACAGAGTGTTTTATTAGGGTAAACTGTGTATTCAACTCAATTTAAATCGGAGTTTTAAACCAGTTTAACGCGCACTTTATTAATTTTAAATTAAGTTAGGGTAAAAAGTATCCTGGAAAAAGTTCTAATGGTTTCACACAGTAATAGTTTAGATAGGCAGCGTTTACTATATTTTCTACATTTATTAAGTAGGTAACTAATAAAAAGTTAAAAACCGGCCAAGTGCGAGTCGGACTCGCGCACCGAGGGTTCCGTACTTTTTTATTATTTGTTGTTATAGCGGCAACAGAAATACATCATCTGTGAAAATTTCAACTGTCTAGCTATCACGGTTCATGAGATACAGCCTGGTAACAGACAGACAGACGGACAGCGGAGTCGACTGAGCGAGCGTAGTATGACTTGTGTACAACTTGTGTAGAATGATGATTTGCGTGATAAAAACTAGAAATCCTATGTCCTTCTCCGAGACTCAAATATGCACCGGTTCAAGCGTGAAGAGGTAACAGACAGAATTACCTTCACATGTATTAATGTTGTGGGGATATTCAATACTCAGACATGTCGGTTCCCAATCATCTTTATTTCGCTGTTTCAGTGATTCAGTCAGTTTCATTTAAGGCAATAACTTATATTTTTGTAAGTAGGTTATCGCTGCTCATTATTATTCTTGACATCAACCACAAATCGCACTATCTACGTTCCATTTAACACAAACTAACGTTCCATAACACATAATTACAATGAGTAAGGTTTAAGCGGAGCATTATATAATAATACCTCCGTATAGCCAGAAATAACTTCAGAAAACTCTTACTTTGTAGCCTGCTTATCTAAAAACAACCCTAATGAAAATTGTTTTAGGTTGTGTTTTGTTTAGCAACAAGACATGAATTTTCCAAAGTTATCCCCGTGATATGCGAATGTAAACGATGCATATTAATATCTGTCTTCTGGCACCCTGGTAGATATAGTTTCAATTGTTTGCGGGGTTTGTTTTAAATGGCAGCCATTTCGTACTGACGGCTTTGGTTGAAGCTTTCTACTTAAATTTTTTTTTTTGTGGATGGTATGGAGATGGACCATGCCGCTGGAGTCACGTTCGAGCTTTAAATATCTCTTTAACGGACCTTATTTTGAAATCTCCGCAATTCAAGCCTTATTGCCACTTTATAGTAATAAATATTCTGTATTAGAAAAATACAAAAAGGGGATGTGATGTTATAACTTATAACCCTATACGGTGATCAGTTTTGCCTCACCATATAGATTGTGCCCTTATAAAGGGCAAAAGGGTTATTTATATCTATCTTTGAGATTACTCGCCGCATTGTACTCGTTACTGACCTATCTCGCGGAAGGAGCCCAGTTATAGCCAGCATGTGACCAGGCTGCAGGAATCGGACACATCGTGGCATTTGAGATTACTCGTCGCATTGTGCTATAGTTACTGGCCTATCTTGCGGAAGGAGGCCAGTTGTTGCCAGCATGTGACCAGGCTGCAAGAATCGGACACGTCGTGGCATTTGAGATTACTCGCCGCATTGTACTAGTTACTGACCTATCTCGCGGAAGGAGCCCAGTTGTAGCCCGCATGTGACCAGGCTGCAGGAATCGGACACGTCGTGGCATTTGAGTTTACTCGCCACATTGTACTAGTTACTGGCCTATCTTGCGGAAGGAGGCCAGTTGTTGCCAGCATGTGACCAGGCTGCAAGAATCGGACACGTCGTGGCATTTGAGATTACTCGCCGCATTGTACTAGTTACTGACCTATCTCGCGGAAGGAGCCCAGTTGTAGCCAGCATGTGACCAGGCTGCAGGAATCGGACACGTCGTGGCATTTGAGTTTACTCGCCACATTGTACTAGTTACTGGCCTATCTTGCGGAAGGAGGCCAGTTGTTGCCAGCATGTGACCAGGCTGCAAGAATCGGACACGTCGTGGCATTTGAGATTACTCGCCGCATTGTACTAGTTACTGACCTATCTCGCGGAAGGAGCCCAGTTGTTGCCAGCATGTGACCAGGCTGCAGGAATCGGACACGTCGTGGCATTTGAGTTTACTCGCCACATTGTACTAGTTACTGGCCTATCTTGCGGAAGGAGGCCAGTTGTTGCTAGCATGTGACCAGGCTGCAAGAATCGGACACGTCGTGGCATTTGAGATTACTCGCCGCATTGTACTAGTTACTGACCTATCTCGCGGAAGGAGTCCAGTTGTAGCCAGCATGTGACCAGGCTGCAGGAATCGGACACGTCGTGGCATTTGAGTTTACTCGCCACATTGTACTAGTTACTGGCCTATCTTGCGGAAGGAGGCCAGTTGTTGCCAGCATGTGACCAGGCTGCAGGGGACACGCCATGGCATTTGAGATTAGAGTTACTGACCAATCTCGCGGAAGGAGGCCAGTTGTTGCCAGCAGGTGACCAGGCTGCAGGAACCGGACACGCTGTGGCATTTGAGATTACTTGCCGCATTGTACTAGTTACTGACCGATCTCGCGGAAGGAGGCCAGTTGTTGCCAGCATGTGACCAGGCTGCACGAACCGGACACGCCGTGGCATTTGCAGGTTACACGGGATTTCTTGATCACTGCCTGTGGAATAAATTATATTTGTGATGCATTTGAATATATTATGTATATTTAAGAGGGTATTAAAAATCTTTTAAAAAGTTGTAATTTTTTATATCCTATAGCCGCCCAAAGGGTATAAAAAAGGTGTACCGTTAGATTATATTCATTTGTATATTTATTATGACAAATCGAAATTGCAATTGTCTTGTCAAATTTTTTATGTCTGGGCCGCTCGAGGATATAATACAATACAAAAATGTAGGATGTAGGGCACCAACAACCTGAAAGGCTTTAGGTATAACTACCCACTTTTCTCGAGATGGTAGATGGCACAAAGTGAGCTGAAGACTTCGCGATAAGATTGTAAAACTTAAAAGCTTAAAAAAATAAAAAAATACTTATTTCTGAGTCATTATCACAACCACACAAGTCTTAAGTGCCATAGACACTAATGTCACTTAATGCCAATTTCCACCATTTTGAGTATTATCCAAAAAAATGAAACGACAATTTTTTTTTACTTAACCAAGTATTGCAGCAGCAAAGCAGTTTGCCCGGGTCAAAGCGGGGAGATCTTCGCTAACGCTTCGGTCAATTAACACTTATAGGTCCAATTTCGCTATATTGATTTAGTATGTAATTGTTAATTTAGTTAGAAAAATGGAATATCTTGTAAATTGAGCATTTTTCGTGCATGTCATACATTTTTTTTTCAAAATTAGGCGCTTAATGATCCTTTAAAAAGGGATGCTTTAATGATGTATTAATCTTGAATTAAACTTGTGCGGGCTGTTTGAGCCCTCGCTGTATAAACAAACAGCAATTATACTTAATGCAAATAGGTAATTCGCACTTATATCGTAAATAACTATTAAACGGCAAAATTTGACTTGTAACATTGTTATTTTAAACTTAACTAACTAACTAGATACTGATAAGTGGTCAGCGGCGGCTGGTGATTCTATATTATGGGTGTTCACTATCACAGTAAAAAACTACACATTGAATTAACCGACACAAAATACGGTCATTGAACTCTCTTATAGAATTTCGCTATTACGAATATCTTGACGACCGATAGACGCTAACTGCAGTTCATTTTACAAATGGATTCTAGGTTGTGAATGTTGTTTTCAAATTTTATGGAAATATGTGCTAAATTGTTAACACATCGGTTTCGGTCCAAGCAAACTCACCGCACAGCCGTCGCCCGGCCCGCCCGCGCCAGCTCCAAACAAGACATATACTTAGGTACATACATGTACTTAGGTAGGTAACACGATAAACTAAAACACCTAGTTACTTTTATCACAGCGACATAACACAACCACGGTGTTTTTTCATATTGATCTTATTTAATGACATATAAGTTTTTGTTTTTGACGAACATTGTTACGAAAGTTCAAGGTTTTCCTTTTATATTGAACTCGAGTCGATTTTGTAAACTTTTTTCACATTCTCCCGTTAAATTCATTCATTTTAAACACCTCACAACAAACAAATTATGTGCACTTACTGCTTAAACTCTTGGTTAATTATTTATAATAAAAAAATGCCAAAATTCCATTCACGCGCGTACTTTAAAATTGACTACTAACTAAGGTCTGTTTACAAACAAGTGACAATATGGCGCACACAATGCGCGCGCATTCGACGAGAGGGCGCAAGGTCAAACGGGCTACGGAGCGCCGCTCCAATTTTACCTCTTTTTTCATAGAAAATCTTCTGTTTCACGTGCGGAACTGTAGCGAAACTTCTCTTTCGCTCTCATTGAATTTCCTATTGATTTTATGTACTAAATCTTTTTCATAGGAGCGCAATCCAAAGCGCTCCGCTTCGCGCGTTACCTATGATTCCTATGAAATTATAGGAGTAGGCCGAGTAGTATAGGCCGTCTATAAACTTATAATGAATAAAGGTAATTATTTAATTGGTATTGACTTTTGTACGATAGATCTTAAAGAGTAAATATATTAATTAGGCACTATAATTTTATGGGAGTGCACTGCACAAGCGCTCCTTAGAGGAAGCCGCGCCTGTAAGTGGTTGGCTTGGCACATACATAAGTGGATACCTAAGTAATCCGTACACTAAGTATCAAGAGAAAAGTAGAAATTATTGTGTCCGGTGTAGACTAGTCAGATCGATATAATCTGAAGTAATGGGGGCACAGAGGTCATTTTGTGGCCACGAAACATGACATTATCACTAGAGATGCCCCGAATAGTGGTTCTGGCCGAATACCGAATATTCGGCCCCTCTGTGTCACAATTATTATGAAAATTGTTCACCAACAAAGCACAACGTTTGCTAATATATATATTTTTTGAACAGAATAAATGAATGTAGGTAGAGTCAATGAAATCAAAGCCATGGTAAAAATTAAATATTATGTAATCAACAAATTCTCAAAAAAGGGTCGTCGTATTTAACAACTTGCAAGAATACATTTTAAATATTAAATGTACCTAGTTTTTGGTTATTTTCATTGTGCAATTTTTCTTTTTCTGTAGGTGCAACAGATATACGGCCGAATAGTAGGCAACATTCGGCCGAATACCGAATATTCGACAAAGTGGCCGAATAGGCCGAATACCGAATAGTTGCCAAATATTCGTGGCATTTCTAATTATTACTTACTAAAACGGGACTTAAGCGTATAATTAAATTTTAAAATGATCTCCGACGTTTCGAGAACGGCATTATTCCTGTGCTATCGGAGAAATATAATGTGTAAAAATCGTGACGGTTTAAATTAGTACGTGTATTATGAAACATGACTTACATATGTATGAAAATTTTCAGCTCAATCGGAAATCGGTAGGTGGGACAAATTTAGCTTCCAAGATTTGACACACTAACATGCATACATACATACTAACAGGACAAGTAAAATAAAAGCTTGTAAAAATGGACAAGATGATACTATCTAAAGTTGAAGTAGAATCTAGTGTCGTGGCCACAAAGTGTTTAGTAAGTAGGAGAGTATTAGCGGAGTTGATCCCACGTAATCCTAATAAGTTTAGTTGTAGCAAGTACTTGTAGTAGCCACAGACTAAGCCACATTTTTATTAGCTTGTCCTCTTTCTTCGATGGGATATCGTGTTTTGTGGATACCTATGAATGTCATATATTTATCTGTATTATGCACGATTGCAAATAAAATAAATACATAGATTACCTAGCTAAATGTTATACACATTGTATACTCTTATTCGTTGCTGTATGTGTATATAAAGTCTCATTTTTATTGGTGTGTAAGAGAGGTATGGGCACTGTGAATGACATCTTGCTTTGTGTGGTAGGGCACAGGACAGCGGATGTCATTCCAGATCTAGAGCAGAGCCCAACTGGAGAGGTACCTCCACCTTACAGAAAACCGCAGCCAAATAACACTAGACCCTACTAATAGTGTTGTGTTCCTGCCGGTGAGTAAGGTTGCTCCTCTGGAGTTGCAGGCGTACATAGGCTACGGAGACAGCTTAACATCAGGCGGGCCGTATGCTTGTTTGCCACCGACGTAGTATAAAAAAAAACTCGAATAATAATTTGAAAGTAATGGAAGATGACGTGCAGAATACTTAATATTGTTTTATATTTATACACGTTTCTATGCAAGTCAAGAGATTTGTTATTTAAAATTATGTATCTATAAATCGTAACTTTCCGAAACTTGTAATTAAAAAAATGATTTGATTTTTTTAATGAACTATCATCATAAAGCGAATTACTAAACCCACTTTGAAAACATATAATTCATATTAAATAACAAGGTTTATCACTGCCTGCCCTGCTCGAGACTACGATTCACCCTCTGTGTGCAGTGATGAAAAGCGATGATAATGTATTACCCGTCATCCTGCCTCGTTGTTATGCCTGTTCATCAGCTGCCTGCTCTGCTCTCGCTTGCGTTTCACCATCTGTATCTAAAATGATGAAAATAGATGATAATGTGTGATCACCCCTCGTCCTGCCTCGTTGTTATGCCTGTTTATCAGCTTTCTGTTCTGCTCTTGGCTGCGTTTCACCCTCTGTATCTAACTAAAGTGTTGGAAAGTGATGATAATGTGTGAATACCCGTCGTCCAGCTTCGTTGTTATGCCTGTTCATCAGCTGCCTGTTCTGCTTTCGCTTGCATTTCACTATCTGATTCTAAAATGATGAAAATAGATGATAATGTGTGATCACTCCTCGTCTTGCCTCATTGTTATGCCTGTTCATCAGCTCCCTGCCCTGCTCTCGACTGCGTTTCACCCTCTGTATCTAAAATGATGAAAAGTGATGATAATGTGCGATTACCCGTCGTCCAGCTTCGTTGTTATGCCTGTTCATCAGCTGCCTGCCCTGTTCGCGGCTGCCTCGTTTAACCTTGCGTTCGCTCTCCCGAATGTCCACGAAGTCTTCGGTGAATCTGTACAGAAAAATAAAAATTGGTTGATTAAGTACATTATTATCTACTTTTAGAAAGTACTGATGTTATTCTACTTATTTATTTACTCTTCGTTGCTTAAAGAATGAATTTAAAAACAAAAAATAAGAAGTGTGTGCGTGTAATCTTTACGCGCGATTACGATTGAAGTAAAACTTCTTTAACGATGACGTTTATCGCTATGTTGGTACTTTGACGTGTGTCCTATTGTGCGTGTGTCACTACTGAGCGTTACATCCGTCAGAATTTTTTTTTTAGTTACCCTCTAGTTGGGCCTAAAGAAGTTTTACTTCAAAAATTTAAGACGAACCCCAATTTCGCATACGCATGAGTAAAAATTTTGGTTACTCGTATCGCAACTTCCAAGACCCCAACAAAAAAAAAGTTTCTGAAACAAAAATATTAGTGAAACGCAGGTAGAACGTCAACTATTTGTTTAGAAAAGAACCTCTAACAACAGACCAACAAACTTTGGGGTGAAGTTTTATGCGTGTAGGCGGGAAAGAGACAGCTATATTACAGTTAATTCGTAGCAGCTACGCCCCTTGCTACGAGCTACGCGCCGTATCGATCTGTAGACCCACTCGGAGTTCGACAACCTAAAAACGACTTTAATGTAGTGGCGTAATGTATAAATTTGCTTGTTTTTATGGGAAAATCGAGGAAAAAGACGGTTTTACTTCTTGGTTATCCGTTCTGCTCCTAGTACCGATGCTTTAGTTGTTTAATTCAATTAAAGGGATTTTCTTTTTTACAAAACGACGCTTAAATAATCATTTCAATTTTTTTATATTCAGTTTTGTTACTGTTTTAGGGCCAAATTCACACGTTGCCTAGGATTTGCCTCTGCATATTTTCAGGCTGGCAACATTGCATCGAAATCCGGATTATCGGCCCCCTCAATCGTATGTGGTCCTGGTACTCGATAACGGATTTAAGCATGCTTAACGCGCTAAACCCGGGTAAGCTTATCCTTTACCCGGGCTTGGACCGGACGTCTTGCCAGGTTATGCTGCTTTAGTATTTTGTACCTACTTAACTTGAATAATTTGCCTAATTCTTGAGACCCACACAAAATTTTACTTATCATTGTTTTCTTTTTGAGTAATGAAAGTGAAGTAGGTATAGCCGGTATAGGTAGGTAGGTAGGTGGTATAATAGGTAGATTTTTAGGGTTCCGTACCCAAAGAGTAAACCTGGGACCCTATTACTAAGACTCCACTGCCCGCCTGTCCGTCTGTCTGGTACCAGGCTGTATCTCATGAACCGTGATACGTGAGCTAGACATTTGAAATTTTTTAACAGATGATGTGTTTCTGTTGCCGCTATAACAACAAATACTAAAAACAGAATAAAATAAATGTTTAAGTAGGGCTCCCGTACAACAAACGTGATTTTTTTGCCGTTTCTTGCGTAATGGTACGGAACCCTTTGTGCGCGAGTCTAACAAATTGGCAACACATCGTGACGTCAGCATGTAACGTCGCTATTGCTTAGAAGCCGTGGAAAACAAGGAAATTGCGTTTATGTATATTGTTGCCATATATTTTTTTTTTAAGTTAAAAAATATTTTTTTGAAACTTTAGTCTTGTACCTATTTATTTATTGTTCCCATATATTTTGTAAGTTTCCAATTTATTGTGATAATTTGGTCATTTTCTATTTATTTAACTACTTAGATTTAGTTATAAAATTCAACATGATGGAAACAACCCAATAGGGTCAAGAACATCCAGGGCTATATATGGGGTGTAGGGGAGACAATAGTCTCGATGAATTGCCTGTGGTAGGAAAAGTACAGTGAGCGATAAAAGTTTGTACCAATCATCGACACAAACTTACTACTTATGTTGGCTTAAAATTTTCAGAATTCAGTTTATATTTAAGATAATTTTTTTGGGTTAAATATACACAAATAAATAAAGCCTTCTTAAGCATGTAATACTTATTAAAGATGTCTATAAAAGAAACCATTAATAAAATATTTCTCAAGGTGTGTTGTTACACAGCATGCAGACTTTATTGACCGAGCGTCAGCGAAGGTCTACGTTTCAGCTTGTACAAAAATGCTTTTGTATGTCCGGATGTTCTCTACACGTCGCAATTCTCAACCGATTCTCATGAAATTTTTAGACCAGGTTCAATGTTTTTTTATTGTGTCGATTAAAATTTTGGAATTTTTTCAAAGTACTAATTAAATATACGCTATTTTGAAAAAAATCCAAAATTTTAGTTAGACCTCGCGATGATAGCTTTTAACTTAATAACATTTATTCAAAATGACCGCCATAATTATCTACACAGGCTTGAAGTCTTCGTGGCCAGTCGTCAATGGATTCACGCACCACTTTCATGTCGATATTGGCCACTGCCGTAGCAAGAGATTTTTTCAGCGAGTCTAGATTTGCATGAGGTTTTGAGCACACCTTTTCCTCTAAATACTGCCATATTTTATTGAGATCCCCGAAATATGTGTATACATATATATATACATATGTATATGTATACATACCTATATATTTCGGGGATCTCAGAAACGGCTCTAACGATTTCGATGAAATTTGCTATATGGGGAGTTTCGGCGGCGAAAAATCGATCTAGCTAGGTCTTATTTCTGGGAAAATGCGCATTTTTGAGTTTTTATATGTTTTCTCCCAGATATTGTTTATTTATTCATCAGTATTTACTTGACATGTTAAACAATAAGGATTTACTATAATCTGATATTGCGGAGTAACCAACAATATTTATAATAAAATAATGCATTATTGCCCCGCAATATCATGCTATTGAAAATCACAAACAAGGTGAAATTCCCAAAATTGAAATTCTATTACAATAAAGCCGAATTCAGAGGTGCACGGCCTCGATTGTATGGAACATTCCACAAAACGCGAGGAATTCAGCCAATATCCGCGCACCCATGCGGCCCTGGTGTGAAAAATACTCAACTGCGGGAAAATCTTCTCTATGAAGTCCACGCTATTGAGAAAAGGCACATTTTCCCTTTGCCGGATTCTCGCATTCGAGGCTTGCATTCTCAACTGCATACCTATCATTCCCGGACTGCTCGCAATCATGGTATCCCAGTGGCGAAAATTCAAAGAGACAAATCAGAAAAGCTTTTTTAAAACCTGCCCCGCAAAAAAACTTAAAAAGCTCCACAGTGTCGATGTGTGCTAAAGCTCCTCCCATTTTCCGTATAGAGATTACACACTAATATACATAACCGGTCTTTTACGTTTTTGTTATCCGTGCCATAGGGCTTCTCGTGTTTATTGGGCCCTAGTATTCAAGGTTTGGACTTTTACAAAGCTCCACCTTGAGGCGTGGAGTTTCTTCTTGGCTCATGCTGCTTGTCCTACGCCCTCTCTATTCTAATTTAAATTTAAATTAAGATTTTCTGGGGGATGTTTTCATGTCGGTCGCTTAGCAACGTTGAGACGAGACAGTATCACAACTCCTTAAGATTTATGATCTCCTAGTTAGACAGCCTCGAAGCGATGACGTGTCGTTGAAAAACGCCACGTTGCCATAACGACACATAAAAATCCCACGCGATACTTGTGCCGTAGCTCTCTTTTAATTTTTTGATGTCCTGGTAGCGTTGCCTCAAAATATGCAGAAAATCCCGTGTTTTTGTGAAAACGCCGTAAAGAAAATTAATAAAAAAAACATTGTTTTCCTTTATTGGAAGAGGTTTGCACAGAGAAGAAATTTTGTACAACTGGGATAAGTTCATCATTCCCTGGTATCGTGGAAATCTAACTTGAAAGAAAGTATCGAAAGAACCCCACGAAGGAAAATTTCTCAAAGAAGTTTCATGGTAGAAACTAAATTAGTAGAAGTTATGTATATGGATATTATGGATGAATTTTCCTTTCCGGTTTTAAATAGTACAGTCAACTGTCAAAATATGGGTGCATATAACTTACTCAAAAATATGTCCCATAGTTCTTAATTCGCTGACATAAGAGCTATGGCACATATTTTTGAGTATGATGTGTACACCCATATTTTTACACTTAACTGTACAAAATGTTTTCATTGGTAAGACACAAATCAATCTAAAAGCCGTTATTTTTTTTATAAAAAAATGATGTTTTAAATTTAATTAATCAGTCATAAACATAAACAAATCTGTTAGTCTGTGCGGAAAAAAAGAGTCGTGGAATGTATGGGGCCCAATACATTCCAGTCATTCCACGACTATTGTCTTTCCGAACACTCTACAGTGGTTTAACTAACGAAACGGTACAGATATTGTACTAATGGTTAAATGAAAACCGCGTTTTCAGGCGTTTAACGTCGGTCTAACCCTTTCAGTGCGTGAAAACGGACCGGGGCAGCAGAAAGAACAGGGGGTGGCTTACGGTCTCCACGTAGTTTCAGTACTACTCGGTCGTACGTAACGTAGGCTCACGGCTCACGTAAGAGTCACACGAACCCGCCCCAAAAAGCCGCTTCTATACATTCGGAGTGTGAGATTCTATACAAACGACATGCTTTTTCAAATTACCTGAAACTTTTCATAAACATTTACGTAACATAACATCTTTGTCTGTTAGGTACTAGTTTATCTTGCTAAAAAATGTTATAAATACAAAGAAAATATAGAGCGAATATAAGTTTTGTAGGTAAAATTTCAACTTGCAACTAATTTCTTTGTATGTATTACATTTTCTAGCGACGTAAACTCATTTGTTCTGTTTAAGTCAGTACAAAGATACCTTAGTTAGAGGGACTGTATATTTAGGCGGACTACCGAAACTCAACGATTACAGGCCTCTTGTCCACGGCACCACCCGGCCGGTGCCGAGCTTGTACACGACGCGGTAAAACAACGAACGGCAGAACGTACGTACAGCACGGCACGGCAGTTGTGAAGGACTGAAACGTGAAGATCTCCGGCGCCGTTAACAAGCTGGTAGAGACTGCCATACAACACCGGCGAATTTTACGCCGTGCGTACGCGCAGTGCGCCGGGTAGAGCCGCGGCGCATACGGCGGCGTAGCCCGCGTAGCCGCGCCGTGCTAAAACCATGACCGTGTACAAACCTCCATAGTAGCCCATACAACATTGGAGACCATGTCTAGACGCGGTAAAAAACCTGTGTGTACAAGAGGCCTTATTCTGCCCTACTAGTTTCCTCCACATTTCGTGAGCCGCGTCACCCGTTGCCGTCGTGGCCAACACCCCCTCCTACCCTTAGCGCCCTAGTACCCGACCTGTCTGCAGCCATGGTTTGACACCCGTGAGGCGCTTTTGACAGTTGATTAACGACTATTTGATTGTTTTGACAGCCCGCCGACAACCGCTGAAGAAGTTTTAATGTTGTTTTAGATTATTTTAAGTATAGTCTTGAGGTCTTCTGTTTGTTTAGTTTTCTACTATTCTGAAATCTTTTTCGTAGATAGCTTGGTTTTTAGAATAATAATTAGCAATAGGTAACGTATTTAATAATTATGTGGCTAATTATATAGAACGTTATTGAACTACATATTTATAAAATCTTAATACGAACCTTATTATTCACTTATCGTTTTTAAAGATAGTAAACAATACTTTTCATTAATATTGATTCCTTAACTGTAATTCTAAAGTGAAGCCGATTTATTCAATATAGAAGGATTTTTCAGGTAAGGAAAACACCTGAAGAGCGAAGGTAAAATTTTTCACCTGTCTTACCATCCACCTGAGTACTAGGAGATAAGGACATTAAAGGAGAAAATTTTACCTTTTCACGTGGATACGGAAATTTCAGGTGCACTCACACATACGAAGCTCACCTTTTGAATGCGTCTCATGTTCGTTTTACGCAAACGACGCACGGCCCAATCAGGTCGCTATGTTTTGAGGCACGTACTGCTCTCCCGCTCTCGCTCCCCATTTTAAAAGGGGAAAATGTGTTTCTTTCCTTGTGTGCGTCGGGCGCTACCTTTCCTTATTAAATTTCCCTAAATGACACACACACATCTACTTTTCTTGTTCTGTTTGATTGTGTGCTAGTCGAGCGACAGGTAAAATTTACTTCACCTGGTTCTTGTTTTCCTGGTATTCAGGTGCGAGGTGAAACAGGTGAGCTTACCTGAAACTTTCAGCGGATTTCAGGATTTTCAGGTGTACACATTGACTGACAAGTTGCTATGCGGGAGAGATTGTGCCTGTGTATGAGGTATATTCAGACAGGTGTATAAATTATGAAGATTTATCAACTGCTTTCAATTTCAGGACCGTGTACTGAAAGAAATGAAAATGTGTAGGGACACGTAGGAAATAGGAAGAATTGACTTCTATTCTGACACGTTCGAATTAGTTTGTGTCAAAAATAAACAAAATTAGTTCAATTCTACAACTGTACATGTACCATTAATTATTATTTCATCTTGGAAGTTGGGAGAATTAACTGTTAGATTCTGCGGGGAAATTTTTCAACATAGTGGGGGAAAAATACTAGGCTTTCATAAAATCGAGGAGGGCAGATAAAAACTCGGCTCACGGGAGCAACGGTATTTAAATAAAATAATAATCTCCCGCCAGGACATCAGGGGATGAAAGAGGTCGAATTATAGAATTCTAGAATAAAACTATTCAAGAGAAATTTTTGTATGTTTGTAGTTGAACATAGTAGTAGGTACCCGGCGCGCATAGGTATACGAGGTTATATCGTAGAAGTTATGTTTTATATTGAAACTGGAATAGTTTGAGCTAGGTCCTGAATGTAATATCATGTCTACTTCAGAATATTGAGAGGCTAGATAACTGTAGCAGTTATTTTATATGAGATTTTCAATAGACGCCGTATTGTCGCTATTGGGACGTTCTACTGTTTGTGTCGACACCGAACGAGAACGCTACGTTTAATGTAGGATTGTTTCCAATTGAATAGTTCGGATCATTAGACAACGTATCATTTAACTTATCTGATGGCAATCCGGTGCCATTTGTATATGTATTCTTTCAGTGTATTGGAAATTGACGCCCATTCCTTTAAACACGGACAGGAGTTCCTTATCTTTTTCTATTGATATCCTAAAATAGAGAACCTGTTAGAAGAGGTAGAAGGAACCAGTACTTGCAACCATGTAAAACAATTTAGACAGTTGGAGCCGGCTATTAATTAGAGCGGTAAATGAAAAGGCGCAATTAGATAGAGACTTCAGCAGCGAATATCAAGAAAATAAGTAGCTTCAATCATGCGTCTTTAGTTTTAAACCATAAGAAAGGGCTGCAACAATCGTGCGTTCTTAGATTTCGGGTCGGATCCTAAACCAAGCCTCATTCAGTTACAAGAACCAGTGACGTACAAATAAGACTTGGATTAGGTTTAAACACAAGCAGAAATTAAAACTATTATACATATTCGAATCCCTTATCTGTCCTTTTATTCAATGTCACTTCAAACAGTATATAACCGATCATCAACATGGTTTCGTTCCTGCACGGTCAACTTCTACCAATCTTGCCTCCTTCTCTGAGCTTGTCACTACGGCTGTTGATATTAATAAACAGATCGACGTTATCTACACCGACTTTAGTAAGGCATTTGACCGAGTTTCTCATATGGTCTTGATTCAGAAGCTTTCTTCCTACGGCGTCACGGATCCCCTACTAAAATGGATTGAGTCATATCTCCATAACCGTTCATTTTATGTAGTTATTAATGGTTTTTCTTCCCAGACTTATAATATCCCTTCAGGTGTTCCACAAGGCTCCCACCTTGGTCCAATATTATTCAATATATTTATAAACGATTTGCCCGCCCAACTTCATCACTCTATCCCGTTCATGTATGCAGATGACCTCAAATTCGCTAGAATGATAACTTGTCCTTCCGATATCGCTCTCCTCCAGGATGACATTGACAGACTTAATAAATGGTGTTCAGAAAACGGTATGTCTCTCAATGCCAAAAAATGCTCCTCTATTAGTTTTACACGTAAGATCAATGTATTTTCTTCATCCTATCATATTGCTGGCGAATGTCTTCCTAAAGTGCAGACTATACGCGATCTAGGAATTATCTTTGACACAAAACTTACATTCGTTCCTCACATCGATGCAATAGTAAAAAAAGCTTCAAGTATGTTAGGATTTGTCATAAGAAACGGAAAGGTATTTCGTAGGACACAAACCAAAAAACTCCTCTATTACAGTCTAGTACGCAGTCACTTAGAGTATGGTAGTATCGTCTGGCGACCACATTATGCAACTCATTGTCTTCGGATTGAAAGATTGCAAAAAAGATTTATGTGGCACTTGGCTCGATCGGTAGGTCTTGCTAAAAGATCTTTCTCTTACAAGGATAGGTTAAAACGTTTTAAAATGATATCTCTTGAGAATCGTAGAGATCTACTCGATTTCAAATTTCTCACTAAGCTTATAAGAAATAGTATAGATTGTCCACAACTCCTGAGTAGCTTTCGATTCTCAGTGCCTAGAAGAACACCGCGTTTTGCTATCAAGCCACTGTCTCGCCCCCAGCGCCGAACTGTTTTAGGGTCAAACTCCCCGGTACCACGCTTGAGCATTTTAATAAATAAATATAGTGACAAGTTCGACATTCACTTTGACTCCTTGTCCAAAATTAGAAATTTATTCACTAGTAGTTAGTATATTTAGTTTTAATTCCATATTTAATAATACAACTTAAACAGTCGACATCATGGTTGCGCTTTGCTCCTTATTCTACAATAATAAGGTGTTCAAATGTGTCGGCTTTGTCGTTGACTTTGCTTTTAAATTATTCGCATGTGGTGTTTACCAGTAATTAGTTATACATTTAGCATGTAATTAATGTTTGAATAGATGTAAGCCTCAATGTAATAACTGTCGGTGAACCTTAAAATAAAATAAAAATAAAATAAAATACACGTATATACAATCTTTACCTGCGTTAGAGGCAGCCCATTAGGTGCAAAGTAATTTTCAACAATAATACAACATTTAAGCTTTGAATAACATTAAATAAATTTAATTAGAACTGTGCGATTCGCCTTCAAATTAACGAGAAAATTCACCCGAAATAACAAAAGACGAGCGTAACTGCACCATGCAGTGCGCGCGGTAACTGCACCATGCAGTGCGCGCGGTAACTGCACCATGCAGGTTTGCCATGCATGTTACACAGCACGTTGGCAAAAACCACAGCAAAAATTCATATGTGTATATTATTACTGATATAAGGTAGTATTATTACGAAAATAAATTGTTTAGACGTCCAAAAAGTTAAATTCTCGTGTTTTTAACGCCTTTACGGTAGATTCACTACTTCTTTGAGCAGTATTTAATGGTGACTGTACCAAATCGAACATGTCCCTACAACTTAAATAAATGTGGGAAAGTAGTACTCACTTGTACCCGTAATCCAGATTATCGCCACACCCACACCACACCCAGTCGGAATGAAGCGACCTTGGCCTCGCAGCGCGACTGCACCCGCAACTGGCCAGTCGTCCGTCGCGACAAGCCCGGGATACTGATAGCGACACGCCAGCGGCTGTGATAGCGTGCGTGAAGGCTGTCTCTCGTGACGCTGTGGACAAATTACATGACTGCTAATGAGTGCAGGGACTTTGGTCTCGCGGTGCGACTGCACCCGCAACTGGCTAGTCATCCGTCGCAACAAGCCCGCGACACCGATAAAGACACACCAGCAGCCGTGATTGCGTGCGTGAACGTTGTTTCTCGAGACGCTGAGGATAAATGACATGACTGTTATCAGTGTAGGGACTTCGGTCTCAGGGCGCTACTCTAGAATCAGTTCGCAGACAATGCGACAAGCCAGCGACACTGATAGCAAAGATAGATATAACTCCGTAATAGATGGATACAGTCTAAGGAAAAAACGTGCCTCGAAAATCAAGATAATTTGATTCTCGTTCAGAGGGCGCTACTAGTTTTGGCCTACAGTCGTATAGATGGCGTTGACGGTTTCGTTTGTTATTTAACAATTTTAACACATATCAGTGAAAGAACATGGGTCAAAATCATAAAAATAATTAATGCAAATGAAAAAAATCATTTATCTATATTTAAATACATTCTATCGTATTTTTATAAATCTTCATTTTTAGTTTTAAAGTGTGTCGACAGATGGCAGTGAATTTACTGGGGTTACAAAATTTACTATGACAGTACCGCTCTAGTATAAGTTACTCTATGCTGATAGCGACACGCCAACCACCGTTACGTACCTACCCAAACGTTAATATTAAATATGTCGCTTGTTGTATACGTAGATTACATATGTAAATGTATAGGTACATACATGTACAACATTTTCGCAAAATCTCTATCATAGAATAATAACAGCCGAGATAAAAATACAGAAATTACCATACATCCCGCTGACAGCGCCAATAAAAATATCATAAACTCTTTCTGTTAGATCAGACGGAAAAGAAGCCTACTTTTGCTTTTCTATATTTTCTTTGAGAATTTATGCTTCGCTTATAATGGACGGGGCTTTAGCATAACTGAATATTGTGAAAATCAAAATATAGAGAAGTCCAATAGATACCGAATAAAATAAAAGAGTGAGCAATCAACCTAAGTAGTTCCTCAGTAAGTACTTACTCAGTTTTAAATGCTCAATCTCTACAACTACAGAAGAATTGTTTTAACTTTGACCGCTTGCTTGAGCAACTATTTCTTGGCCTAATCACAATTCACGTAATTAGGTATCTAATTTTAACACCCAGAATATTTTTTAGGATTTCAAGGCAAAACGGATTCAAATTCTATAAAACGCACGAGAAATTTTTATAAATTTAAAAGAAGAACGTTATCTGTCTTTCGTCACACATTTGCACCACAGACCCGTTCTATGGGTGTTGGAAGCGTTCTCATTTCTCATTTCCATTTTCGAAATACAGAGGCGTTTATCAATTTCAAACTCGCACGATCCAGGAATCCGCGCTGAATCGCTACTTGCTGGAAACTCCACAAAGCTCTAAATCTTGTCGGGCGCGGACACTAACTGATTTACTGTGATGCACAGACCACCTACACTAGGTAATAGACAAAGTAGATACGCGCGTACTTAATACGAATGATCGAACATGCTCTTACGAGCATAATGTATTTAAACACTGCTCTTGCCACTTGCTCGAAAAACTGCCTCTGATGACAACCTAGGGCATGAACAGGAGCATAAGTAGGATGGCGTTTACAGTGTGTCCCTGCTCATCGCCCAGCTCACTGCCCTGCCGTCAACAGGTCAACAACTAGGTTTACGACATGCATCTTGTTCACGAAGATAGCGGGTGGGTGTCAAAGTTGTGTAGACCGCGCTCGGTCTATTACCTTCATTCGTGCGCGTCGGCTGGATTCGCTTTCATTACCACCGGTCGCATTCATACTTGTTGGTCTGGTCGCGTTCACACTCGTTGTTCTGTCCAGGCACACTACACTCACAGTGTCACTACGCGTGTTTGATTCGGATATCACTGGTTTGGTTTTGGTGCAGCTCGAAAACGATTCCATATGTATGAAACTAACCGTGAATCGTTCAGTGTTACGACGTAATTTTGATTTTACAAAAATTAAGCTTAACTAAGTAAAATTGCACCCATGTGGTGACCTCGTGTTTTTTGTAACCGCTTCATTATGCGGTGTCTGTGTAATATGTGCTGTGACGCCACTATTCCGCTCTTTTACTACTAGAAATGGAGAAATAAAACCGGGCTGTTGTTAGTCTCGGAGTTTTATGACGTTGATTATGTGATTTATGGGGCTGTGTAGATGTCGTCCAAAATAAGAGAATACAATGCTTTAATTGGGGGTAAATAAATACCTATAGATATGTAAGTAAGCTAAAACCCAAAAACACGATGGTCCCGCCAAACTTGTATTCAGTTATTTTGCTAAGATGGCATTTTTTGGGATTTCTATTTGGAAATTAAGTGTCTTATAATTTGTTAGTTAGTATCAAAAATGGTTATGTGGGTATTATACAGACTGCTATAGACGCTCTTCTACTTAATTTTTGCTGTCTACTGGTATCAGTAGAAGCGACCCCGGTGATGAATGGCCGAAGGCCCGAAACATCATAACGACTATCACGAGGCCTTGCTGCAAAAAATCGATGCTCGTTTGCTGCTGGAACTGATGATGACACCCGGATCCTTACTTGCTTACTCTATCAACACACATTAGTTGTCCTAGTAGACAAGGAATAAATTTACCCACTAACTGTTTCTGACACATTGGTTTGCATTCCGAACATTCTGGTTGTAAGAGTATTCTTAAAAATATATGTGGTTACTGTGGGAACATAATTCATACCTATAAGAGTGAGAGGTCCGAACACCGATCATAGTACAGTTCCAACTCCTCTGCTGGAACTGATACTGGCACTCCCTGATGCCCTGCTTCAAGCCGTCTCCAATCACAGTCATATGGTCTCGGTGTTGCCGACATACGCGCCGTTGCCCCAGTGTCATGTGGTGTAGTGGTGTACCTACTTACCTATGAGGGCGAGAGGTCCGAACACCGTCTCATCTTTCATGACAGTACAGTTCCATCTCCTCTGCTGGAACTGATACTGGCACTCCCTGATGCCCTGCTTCACGCCGTCTCCAACCACAGTCATATGGTCTCGGTGTCGTCGGCATACGCGCCGTTGCCCTGGTGTCAGGCCACGGAGCTTGCCGCACAGGCGGGACTTCTCGGAGAACAGGTCCTGGTTCGACCACTTCTCGAATTCGAGGAGGCCCATGTTGCTGGAACAAAGGAAAAAGAAGTTAGTTGTGTTGGTATGTTTTAGTCATAAAAACTAAAATAACAGCTCGTGTGCTACCCAATCTGTCCAATCCAACTGTGATTTAAATAGTAATAGTAGGAGTTCTTTCTTATGTTAAAAACATTAACTGTAGGTATAAGATACGACAGTGGATTATCTTTGCGTTTAGTTTTTATATCGAAGCAAATCGAAGTCGGTGTCGGATCTTACCCCGGCGCGCGTCGCTTATTTCGTAATGATTTCTATAGTTCTGTACATATTTTTATCCAAAAGTAAATATATGACTACACTAGTCTTGTGGTTGACTGATTTGTTTGCCCCGTCATAAAGTGTGTTCTTCCACGATAAGGCTGGCGGACACTTTCGCAATGTAAATAAGTCAACGGAAAGTCCCGGTTTACTTTCTAGGATTTTTACTTGGGTTTACATCGACAATCTTCAATGGAAAATAAATAAATATACTGGGATGACGGATGCTACGAAAAGTTTTGGACCCGGGTATGTCCTTAAACTACGTCAAAAAGAGAGGTATGGGCACTGTGAATGACATCTCGCTTTGTGTGGTAGGGCACAGGACAGCGGATGTCATTCCAGATCTAGAGCAGAGCCCAACTGGGGAGGTACCTCCACCTTATAAAAAACCGCAGCCAAAATAACACTAGACCCTACTAATAGTGTTGTGTTCCTGCCGGTGAGTAAGGTTGCCAGAGCTCGAGGGAGAGGAGTGTTAGGGTCTGCAACGCGCATGTAACTCCTCTGGAGTTGCAGGCGTACATAGGCTACGGAGACTGCTTAACATCAGGCGGGCCGTATGCTTGTTTGCCACCGACGTAGTATAAAAAAAAAGTCACAAGACTATTGCCATACTTTGGCGTTTTCTATCAATGATAGGCATCTTGGCTAGGCCCCCTGTTATGACATATTGGAATTATGCTTCTTCTTGATCGCTTACCTTCAAGTGCTTCATGTTCTAGATAGGTTTATAACAAGAATTTGTCGTGACATTGTTATAATAGCTAGGTATTCAAAGTATTGTACTAGAGGTAACAATATGGTTGTACCCAGACTTGCAGTAAGTACAGCTGTAGTGAATAATCCTTTACCATCGTATATTTTACGGAAACGCACGAATGTCTTACCTATGATACCTATTCCAGTCAGTCTTGGTACAAAAAATACTGAGGTGGACTGAAGTAGGATGACAAATACGAACGTTTCTAAGAAAATACGATGGCACAATGGCGAATGATTGTTCACTACATCTGTATAAATATTTACTTACCAGCATTTCTGTTCGTTTATTATTTTTACGTTAACACGTACAATCCTAAATAACTGCGTATATTTATTGTTATTGTTAGTTTAAAATGATGCTTATTATATAAACTGAACATACATACATACATATAATCACGCCTATTTCCCGGAGGGGTAGGCAACTAGGCAGAGACCACGGATTTCCACTTCCACTATAAACTGAAATGGGACTTAATCCCGTATAATGCATTTATTCATGGGAGATGAGATTTTGAGTCCCGTTTCAGTTTTAATTGTGAGTGAAAATCGAGTTAGTTTCATCAATCAAAATATTAAATAGTAGATTGTTAACCAAGGGACGAAAGGCACTCATTTCTGCCGAGGTATTTTAGCGCTCGAATGCAGTGAGAGCGCCAATAGTCCGAGGCAGAAATGATGCCTTTCACCCGAGTTAAACACTCTACTTTTCATTTCGAATACGAGGAAAGTAAAATGCATGTATTTTTTTTAAAACATGACTAAGTATACATTTTTATAGTATTTCTTGAGGGTACTTTCAATTAACAATTCAGACAAAAGTATCGTTATTTATGGAATGGAGAGTCAAATATCAAAATGAAAAATTTATTACAAATCCATTTAAACTCAAATTTCAATTGCGTATCGTAAAAAAATTAAAAAAGTCGTACTTCGAACGTAAAATGCTCTAGTGCAGACACGTATCATTTTCTGCGCACCTTTTAGAACAACAATGACCCTCTTTCAGAGCATGAGAAATGAAAATGACGTTTTCCTTATTAGTTGTGTGGAACATACTTATTTACAATTAATATGGAAATAACAATTATATAAACGTTGCATTGACAATCCAACTAAGCTGATCCATTTACAAAAGGTATAGACGAAGAGGAAGAAAAACCGGGCAAGTGCGAGTCGGACTCGCCCACGAGGGTTCCGTACTTTTTAGTATTTGTTGTTATAGCGGCAACAGAAATACATCATCTCTGAAAATTTCAACTGTCCAGCTATCACGGTTCATGTGACAGACAGACAGACAGACAGCGAAGTCTTAGTAATATTGGGTACGGAACCCTAAAAACATAGGTTACTAAATGGAATATTTCGGTGGAAATGACAATTATGACGCCATTGACGCCATTCTGTTTACAAAAGTTTTAAAAGTACGTATGTATTTATTAAACATGCCTGGGGCTTAAATGACATTTCATAGGTTAATTAGTTAGGTATGGAAAACTTAAATAGGTATCTAAAAAAACGTGTTTAGAATATATTTACTTATAAATACTTACTTACTTACTTACCGAACTGATAATTGAAACTTGGACATGTAAAGTTCAAAATATAACATAAAAATTGATCACAGCATGGGGTTAACTATCTAATATTAGGCCCTATAAAGTACAGCCTATTTATATAGGGGACACTAAATACTCACATTACTCACACAGTAAAATTAAATTCAAGGGACAAATCGGAAAATAACCGATCGCCGATTCGCCCTATTACAAATAAAATAAAATAAACTAAGACGACATCCGACGACACAGAGGCCGGGACTGGATGAATCGGGCACAAGATCGACAGGAGTGGAAGAAGAGATTGGATCATCAAAAGGCCACCATGATGATGATGATGATGATGATGATAAAACTAAGACTAATAATAACTATAAAATAAACTTAGACAGATTTTGCGGAATAATTGTGTAATGTGTAAAGTTTAGATCTTATTTATTAGGTATCAATTTTAAAATTTTCTTTAGACGTATCATTATTGGCAATAAAATGGTCTCTTGTAGAAAATGGACTTTCAACAAGTCAAGATGTGTTTTAACATAGGTAGGGGGTGTAATTACAATAAAACAAAATAGGTATTAACAAGATAAATAATTTAATGGCACTTTAATAGACAAGCAATAAATAAAATATTTACAAAATGCACCAGGCGCACATACCTAGGTAAGTTAAAAGGAAATAAATCAATATCGTCCGTAGATGGTCACCGTGAAGTTCAAACCGCCGCCTCGCTGGGACTTCAACTTGATCTTCACAAACCGCTGACCAATGCCTCCAGCGGAAATCGTAGGGTATCCTCCTGAGCCATCGCGATCGTTGTCTTTAATGTGGATAGCTCGTATATAGGCAAAGTTATGAAGCCCAGGTTCCGGGTATTCAATAATGCTGGTCCTCACGAAGAGAGGGAAGCCATATTTGACTTCGGTGACCTTGTATAAGGCGACGTCTCCGTATGTGGTCTGGCCGAGAACCAGGTCGTGGCTCTGGCAGGAGTACGCCGCGAAAAGGCACAGAAACGATAATAAGACGGTTAGCGCGCGCATTTTGTTCGTTCGTTTGAGGTGATAATGAGACGCCATTCTTTTATATAGTGGAATGATGTTATGTAAGAAAGAAGCATCATGCACGGACGTTATCTTAATTTATCATCATTATTGTCGAGTGCACAAATACGCATTTTCCAAACCAATCCTAAGTCAGATATGATGTACCTAACTTAGATAGCGGAGCGGACACATTCCTGTTTATCGGCGTGTATAAAATAGCGTAATTAGCAAGTGTTACCGTAGTTAGTGAAGTAACATAAGCGTTTGATTTTACATAACGGGTTACTTTGTATGAACAAAGCCTACACCCTAAACACAGCCTAAACGAATATTATACTCGATTTTTTGATTAAATTATTTTACTCAATTTTAATTAATTTCATATTCTGACATAGTTTAAATCCTTCTTATAGACATTTAACATTGTATGAAATTATGGACCAAATTATAACTATTTTGACATCTCTCTATATATAAGTACAATTAATTTAAGCAATCAATTTATTCCTTAATTATTAGTAATGTAAAGATAGATAGATAGAATACTCTTTATTGGCACACCTCAGTAAAACATACAAATGAAAATAGCAATTGATTAAATGTAGAGGCAGGCAACAGGCGTTCTTATCGCTAAAGAGCGATCTCTTCCAGACAACCTTTGGGTAGCCTTGGGACTATATGTAATCTATAGGAAGATATGTACCTAATTATGTTAGTTTATATTCTGTCTAGGTAATGTACGAGTAGGTATCTCAAACGGTCTTCCGAATAAAGTAAATCATAGAGAGGTAGCGACAAATTTTATTCAGTGCGAGTAACATAATTAATGAAACGAGTTAATGTAAATTTACATGGCTCTTTGCTGCATAACGCCGACCCCTGAAGACAACAAGTCCATCCATCAGCTATCTGACGCAGGTAATGTCACGAACACACACAGTCATATCTTGTGATCCGTACTTCCTCGCTTATTCATACTTTCCTGTCTTGGGTGTCTGTTGCGTAACTAATTAACGCTTCTTACATTTTACGCCATAAATAACTATAACGGATTTAAAAAGTAATATTGCGGTTATAGGAAATCGCTATACCTCCTTTTTCCTGATTAATACTTACTAGGTATTGAACAGTACAGAGAATCACCATCATTATTTAAATAACTTATTCTGATTAGGTTTACACAAAAATAATGTATTTTCTTTCTTTCTTTCTAAAAAAATACTTTAAATACATTTTATTGACTAACTTAATATTATAATTATATCGGTACTTATTTTCATTATCCAAGCTAACCAACTTGTTTAACAACATTTTTATTTGGGTTATTGTTCATAATATGTATTAATTTGGTATAGCATAGGTTAGATTTGCACGTAAATAAATATTTGTGAAGAACAACACATCATCATACCTATGCGAAATGTTGATGTCTTGATTATTCGCCTAAATGAAATTATGGGAAAAATCGTTTGGGAAGTGATTAATAGGGGCATTGTTAAAGGAACAATCACGATCTGTCCATTATATTACTAGTTACATAGGTAAATATAGTTATACCTAACTGGTGGTGGGTTAGTAAAGAAACTACACATTAAAAGTAATAACATTGAGTTAACAGTCATAACAGAACGACACCACTTTCCGCATCTTGTTTATACTCGTGGAGCGCGCAGCATTACGTTACCTACGGTTAGCACGTTTCAATAAAAAATACCATGAAAAAAATATTACTCGTATCAAGTTTAGCAACTCTGTCCAAGGAAACTCCGGGCTGTGTAGTGACTGAGCCTTCTTATGGGACCTATTATGAGCGACCATTACTAAAACTCTATATGTATACACGGTGTAACATGAGGAAACCGAATAATTTTACACAGCATATTCCTGATCATATTTAAACACTAAAATGTCCTATAAACTTTTCTGTAATCCTCCTAGTTTCAGAGTTAATGCCAATTTAAAAAAAACCAAGTTTTTATTGTTACATAGTGCAAAACGCATTTTTGATGGCGATGTTGCCACTATGGGACGTAGTCTAAGTGTCCTTATTGATAGATGTCAAAAAGTGACAAGTCGTAAAACTGTAAAAACTAGGTTTTACGAAAAAAAAGTAAAAGTCCATTTTAAGTGACAAGTTTACCAATAATATTTACTTTTTATGTACTAATAAAATCTAAAAAAAAAACAAAAAAAATTTTGTTTTTGCGATTTTGACCTAAACTCTTATTACATCTTTTTCCTTCTTTTGGCCTCAGGTTTCCTCGTCAACACCTGGTATATACTGTTTATTAACAATAGCATCCACTGGTTTAAAGCCTTCGTCTTGGTGTCACTTATTACCAAAGGCAATTACGTGTAATGGAAATATAGGTTTTTTAATACTGGTGGTAAACAAGCCAATTCTTGAGATTAGTTGCTAAGCGGAGCCCAAGCTCCCGTGAGCCGTGGCAAACAACCGAAAGGAAAATGATGATGACAGGCAACGCTACGCTAACCCTTGCAATGCTAGTAGAGTTAGATTTGTAAATTTAATAAAATAAATAAAACAACCTTTTTACTAAATCGCACGAGGAGAATTATACTTCTAAGACCTATGTTCGGTGCTACTTCACATAAACAAGAACGTGTTGATGTAGTGCGCCAGTATTAAGAGTATATATTATATTTGGCATCAAAATTTTTATAAGTAGATAATAATAAAGCCAAATGTGATGTGTGGCGTGACGAGAATGGATAGGATAAGGAATCAGTATATAAGAGGAAGCCTGAAAGTTGCACCCATAACAGAAAAAGTAAGGGCAAATCGCCTAGCATGGTACGGGCATGTGATGCGGAGGGATGAAAGTCATGTGACGAGAAAGGTATTAAGAATGAATGTGGAGGGAGGTACGAGGAGAGGAAAACCGAGGAAAAGGTGGATGGACTGTGTGAAAGATGATATGAAACTAACGCAAGTGAATGACGAGATGACGGGTGACAGAGAGGTATGGAAGAAAAAGACATGCTGCGCCGACCCCAAGTGAATGGGACAAGGGCAAGCGAATGATGAATAATAAAACCAAATAATGTAGCTAATAGTAATAAGAATAAGTAAGATATTTGTTCCTGAGTCATGGGTGTTTTCTATGTATTTAAGTATTTATATATTATATATATCGTTGTCTGAGTACCCATAACACAAGCCTCCTTGGGCTTATCGTGGGACTTAATCAATCTGTGAAAACATGTCCAATATTTATTTATTTTATTTATAATGTCGCAATAAATGACTTGTTAAACTTATTTATTTTTCTCAAATTTATGAATCTTTTATATATTTACCTTTAATTTATATTACTCATGTAAGCCTGACCTGTAATTTATATTATCAATAAACTATGAGAATGAGTACTGAAGAATCTGGCCATTGTCAGATGTTTAGGAAGCTGTCATTGAAATTAAACAATGTTATTTTAAAGTTTATTATTTATTCAAAAATCATCACACTGGCGCGCATTATGCACAAGAAGGTCTTCAATATCGTCCATAAATAGTCACCGTGAAATTAAACCCATAATCCCTTTGACTCCTTAATTCGATTTTGACGGATTTCTGTCCAACACCGCCTCCGATGATCCTCGGGTAGCCTCCCCCAAAACGGTCATTGTCTTTCACAAGAATAGCCCTTATATAGGCGAAACTCTGCTTTCCTGGTGGCGGGTATTCTACAATAGAGGTTCGGACGCTGTATTTAATGCCATATTTGACTTCCTGGGATTCGTAAATGATGACGTCACGACTTGTCGGTTGTCCGAGAACCAAATCGTAGGTTTGACAGGAATATATCCCGAAAAGGCAGGAAAATACGAGTACAGTTATCGCACGCATTTTATCGGTTCGTTCTTTCGCATTTTTCGTGGCAATGTGTGTATAAATTTGTAGCAGTATCTTTATACAGTGTAAAAGTGTTATGCAATAACGAACAATCAGTTTTCCGAAGAACTGAAAACATGGTAAACTTACTAATACCAACTATCTCAGCTAAAAAGTGGCTATGATATTTAGCATATTTATGAGCTTAATTCCTAAATTGCAATATTTTTACCTAAAATCATTAAAATAAGTACATAATGTAATTGTAATAAATCAATAATAATTCCTCTTTGAATAAAATTTCAAATTAAAAAAAAATCTAGTACCTATACCTACCTACACCAATAATTTTAAATGCATTAAGTAGCCGTCTCTGATAAACAAGAGCCAATATGCCAAATTAATATGAAAAATGAGAATAAACTAAAATAGTTATGATACGAATGCCTCAATAGTGCGCAGTCATGCAGATTATGTTGAAACATAATATAGATTCCGTGTGTTACAGCGTGTCGCATACCATTTTCACACATAATTAAAACAGAGTGAATAGTGAAACTTTATGCTTAATTGAATAATGTCGTCCACAAACATCTCTAGCAAACAGTCCGTCTTATGACTCTCAACCTCTCAACGCTAAAAGACATAATAATACTAGATGAATTTTAATCCGGTCTTCCGTTTTTATAGCAATATTTTGTATAGAATAAAATATATGACTAGGTTAGACACAATGTAAATAATTTAGATACGGGTAGGTACTTACCTGTATTATTCATTTGTTTTCTTTCATTTTACAAACCATTTAATTGGTGTAATTATACTAATAATATACATATTAAAAAAAAAAAATATATTTCCTTAAACTACGTCCAAAAGAGAGGTATGGGCACTGTGAATGACATCTCGCTTTGTGTGGTAAGGCACAGGACAGCGGATGTCATTCCAGATCTAGAGCAGAGCCTAACTGGGGAGGTACCTCCACCTTACAGAAAACCGCAGCCAAATAACACTAGACCCTACTAATAGGGTTGTGTTCCTGCCGGTGAGTAAGGTTGCCAGAGCTCGAGGGTTAAGGTCGGCAACGCGCATGTAACTCCTCTGGAGTTGCAGGCGTACATAGGCTATGGAGACTGCTTAACATCAGGCGAGCCGTATGCTTGTTTGCCACCGACGTAGTATAATTTTTTTTATGTATATTTACAATGGTGAAGAGGAATTACATATTCGAGTTAACAATTAACTAATACAAATGTAGATTATAATGACCTCGTTTCTTAAATTAAGCAAATACCGTAAAAATATAAGCAGTAATTACCTACGCCCATCTATATTTATGTAATATACATATTTAAACTCGGTTATTAAGTTTTAGCTTAACTATGTAATTGGTATAATTTTTAATTAAATATTTTTAAAGTCATCGTAATTATTACATAAAATGTTTGTAATATTAAACAATCATTATATAAATATTGACGCACATGACAGAGCTATGACACAATCCTTATCAGAATGTCTATTTGATAAAGAGAATAAACATTACTTATTCATATTCCAATTAAAATATAACTGTAAATCTCCAGCAGGGTATTAAATCACATGCAGATAAAACACGTGGACAAAAAAATGTACTACTGACTGTACCCAATTTGTGTAGGAAATCACAATATTAATTGCAAACGTATCTATACGAATAAAATATACTTCGCAATCGAAAATTCTGATCTAGTATTATATTATTTGATTTTGATGTAGTCAAAAACCATAAACTAACAACACTAAACGACGACGACGACGACGTAGGACATGAATCACCAGACGACCGGATCGCATGATCGTAAGCAATTACCTTTGCATTACCCAAAACTTGCGATAAAATTAAGATAACAGCTATTTGCATCTTGGATAACCCCGTCCATCTTATATATAAAAAGAGCGCGATCAATTATCACCTCAAAACGAACGAACAAAATGCGCGCGCTAGCCGTCTTATCGCTCCTGTGCCTTTTCGCGGCCTACTCCTGCCAGAGCCACGACCTGGTCCTAGGCCAGACCACGTACGGAGACGTCGTCTTATACAACGTCAACGAATATAAATATGGGTTCCCGTTCTTCGTGAGGACCAGCATTATTGAATACCCGGAGCCTGGGAAGTATAACTTCGCGTACATACGAGCTATCCATATTAAAGACAATGATCGCGATGGCTCAGGAGGGTACCCGTCGATTTCTGCTGGAGGCATTGGGCAAAGGTTTGTGAAGATCAAGTTGAAGTCCCAGCGAGGCGGCGGGTTTAACTTCACGGTGACCATCTACGGACGATATTGATTTCATTTTAACATGTGCGCCTAGTGCATTTTGTAAATATTTTATTATATTTACCTATTTATGTTTTTCTGTCAGTATTAAAGTGCCACAAGTTTCCTGTTTTAGTTTTGTTGTAAAGAACACAATACTTACGCCTCTGAGTTACACAGTTAGTGTATAAATGTGTAATCTTAGTTTAAGGTGGACCTCTGCACCATGGAATGGAGGTTGTAAAATACCTAAAGACAGCACTGCGACTTTCTTGTGACATACACTTGAAAAACATAATATATCATTACGTAATTTAACTCGTAACACGATTTATAAAATATATACCGTAAACATGTCTATGACGTCGACTGTTCATATCTTCTTGCGTCTTCTGATTATTACCAATTTATAATTGCCAGTAACTACAGATGTAGTGCATAATTATTTTCCATCGTGCTTTCTCGGAAACGTTCGTATTTGTCATGCTACTTCAGCCAATCTCAGGGCTATAACCGCGAAAATCGGAATTCGCAAATTGCGGGCATTTTTCTCTGTCACTCTAATTACGCCTTCATTGGAGTAAAAGAGAAAGATTCCCGCAATTTGCTAATTTCGGTTTTCGCGGTAGCCCCACAGTACTTTTTGTACTGAGATTGACTGAAATAGCAAGACACGTTCGTATGTTTCCGTGAAAATACGAAGGGATATAATATTTATGCACTACAACTGTACAAAATGTTCAATTCTGTGAGACATGAGTTTACTTTGAATAGTTTAAATTCATGTTTCAGCTTAGGTACTGCTCCATTACTGCTCGAACAGATATTACTTATTCCCATAATTAACCAAATATTTTGTGACACTGAAGTCGAAGAATATTTTGAAAACATGCAGTAAAATAAACAATGTACAAACAAATATAATATATCAAGGCGTTCTATCACTATCATTTTCTGTTGGAGTGGAACATCCTAAATAAGTAAACAGACACTGTGGCATTAATAAATTAAACACATAAAAAATTATTAATTTTAATAACGTACAAAAACAAGTTTATAAAGAAAATCAATACTTCCGCGCAAACTGTCCATTCTCCTGATAAGGGTCATAACTACGGCCGCCTTTGCTATAATACGCAGCATTCAAATTTGGGTCAGCAGCGAACACTTCAATCTCGAATCTGTATCCCCTCAAAATGGAGGGGCTTGAGAGGCCGATGGTCACCGTCTTCCCGCCGATCCCGCCGCTCACGATACTCGCTTCGCCATCCTTGTCTGGTCTCAGATCCGTGACCAGGACTTCAGTGATCACGTTGTTCCCCGCTGCGCTGATTACGATTTGGTCAGTCCTGGTCCATAATGCTGGATTCGCTTCCTTTATTTCATTGTAGATTCGTGTAGAACGGCTATCAGCGTAGCCTAAACGAATATCATTGGCATTAGCCAATGAGAAGACTAAACAACACAACACGACGATCTTCATATTGTCTTAAAAACTGAATGAAAAACGAGACGTGTGTCCGTATTTATATGGCCCAGAACGTATTAGTGAGATCATATATAGTCTACGGTTAACAATAAACTGCTAACTTGGAGTTATTTTCGATACTCGTTAGGTATCGGAGTTACGAGGAAATTGCGTCATTGTCACATGTCGGCGAGATGACGAGATGTCGCCATTTGTAAACAAATTATCGAGTATTCAGCTGGGAATGGGAAGTATACATACCGTTTGACTCATTTTCAGTATTCAGTACTTATAAAATACTATAGGTAGGTACTATACCTGAATGTTCATAGCACGTTTCTAGTATAGATGGTTAATATTTTAAGTTAGTCATATTCTAATATCTCATACGGATGAAAGGGAAACGTTATACGTTACCAACTTTCGTAAATCCCTTGCTTGGTCACCTCTAAATAAAATGTTATTAGTGTTAACTTGTTATTAGTGGTAAAAGTCATAGTTCTGGCTTTTAACTTTCAAATATAGGTACAATATACGTATTACGTTTTACGTTATACGTTTTAGGTACCTAAAACAGAAATACTACGAACATTTTTCAGATAGAGGTTTACATACAAAAGAAATGAGAAAAAAATCTAGATAGAAAAACTTATCTCGCAGCTTCTAGATTTACTAGTATAAAATATAACACAGCTCACAAACATATATTAATACACAATAGATCATAAATTTCTCGCCATGACAAATCGAGCCATATTATCGGTAAATGTCCATTCATAGAAACAGAAACGACGAAATCACATACAAACGCTAATTAATTTTACATACAGGGGCAAAAGAATCATATTCTAGCTACACAATCTACAAATTTATTTGGTCCGTCTTAGGTAACAGTCGTATCACCAAAAATTATTTTGCCCTCAACATGTCTGCTGTTATCCGAATTTTGTTGATCACATTTTTTGTTCTCCAAGTTTCGTCTTACAACTTATTTCTTGGTTATCCTGATGTGAATTCGAAGCTGATCTACAGCAAAGTACACCAAGAGAATCCTGCGATTTGGGTGCGATGGGAGGACGTGACAGTCAACTGTTCAAGAAACGAAGTCATTAATGCCATCAAAGTCCTGGACCTTAGACAGGATAAGTGGGGAGAAGCGTACATCAAGAAAGGGGGGATAGGGGAGAAAAGTGTGACGATCGAGTTGGAGAGCCCTACGGTCTTCAGAGGTTACAACTTTTGGGTGGAAGTGTACGCCATTGAAACAAATGAGTTCCTGTTCAACCATGGGAAGAAGTGACTAGTCAGTAAGGTGTTTGTTGGTTTGTGTTTAATAAAGTTGTTATAGGTTTGTGATGAAGTGTTTTCATTTTAGCAATTGGTCTCAGGTGAAACTAGGTTCATTAGCTGTTGTAGGTAGTAGTAGACTGCAGATTGTTCCTGCCCTCCACTAAGGTCCACGATCCTCCCCTAGTTACTTCAATGTAATTTAAACCGTTTTGAATTGGAATAGACTTGCATGAAAGAAATTCAACCATAGGCACTTACATCCAGCCGTGAAATTGCATGGCTACTCAATGAATGATTATTTTCCTATTAGGAGTTTGAAAGTAGCTTGCATTCTAACTTTTAAATGTAGAATTAACAGCGATAATATCTATAATCATCCCTGATTAAAATTTGCTTAGGTAAAGTAGGGTAATACCTACTGGATCACATTAAATAGCAAAGCGACAAATGCGTAAATTGATTAATATATTGATCTCTTTTAACGAGAAACGAACCCTATCTCAAGCATTACCTAACAGGAAAATAACAACGCATTGTGTAGATATTTATAGTAAATATAGTAATATAGCCTCGAGCGCCATTCTTACTGCCAGGATATACGACCATATATTGTATGCCCGTATTAATTACGAAAAGTTCGCTGGCAGAGAATATTACGGTATTAAGTTCGCCTTTTGTACATGTGTTTTATTTTGTGCAATAAAGATTAATGGCGTTATTCATTAACGCGTTACAAACCTCAATTGGCTATTAATCGTGTGTCTTAATCTCATAATCTGTCATTTTGACAAATGTTATATGTATATGTGTAAGAAACAGGATAAAACATAAAATATCTAATTGAGGCTTGTTAAGTTTTATGAATAACGGTACAGTGTACAGGTATTAAGTTATATAAATAAATAAATAAAACGACAATCAAACAAACATTAGAAAAGGAGTAGCGAGTAGCACATTTAGATTTTTATTTGGTATTCATTTCGGACTGTTTTCCTTTTTGGGCTAATTTATAGCAGGTTTGAATACTAAATTTCTTTTTCTGGCCTAGTCAATTGGGCCATTGTAGGCAATGTTTGAAGAGCTCTGGCGCTTAAACAACCAAAAATATTAAAAAAAACCGGCCAAGTGCGAGTCGGACTCGCGCACCGAGGATTCCGTACTTTTTAGTATTTGTTGTTATGGTGGCAACAGAAATACATCATCTGTGAAAATTTCAACTGTCTAGCTATCACGGTTCATGAGATACAGCCTGGTGACAGACTGATGGACAGACGGACAGATGAACAGCGGAGTCTTAGTAATAGGGTCCCGTTTTAGGGTACGGAACCCTAAAAATAAAAAAGCAAACAGTCCGAATCAGACATTGATCTGCGACTTTAATCTGTGTTGAAAAATCATTGCTCTAGGGTCAAAAACCACGAAGGAAAGACGAGTATTTTTGTAAGGAAAAAAACCGGCCAAGTGCGAGTCGGACTCGCGCCCGAAGGGTTTCATAACATTACGCAAAAAACGGCAAAAAAATCACGTTTGTTGTATGGGAGCCCCGCTTAAATATTTATTTTATTCTGTTTTTAGTATTTGTTGTTATAGCGGCAACAGAAATACATCTGTGAAAGTTTCAACTGTCTAACTATCACGGTTCATGAAATACAGCCAGGACAGATAGACGGACAGCGGAGTCTTAGTAATAGGGTCCCGTTTTTACCCTTTGGGTACGGAACTCTAAAAATGACCACTCGACTTGCCTCTTAACTCACTTAAGTAACCTTATTGTGTTAACCTCGCACCAGTCGCACCCAATATGTGAGCGCGTTATGCATCTATTAAATCGAAATTATGCTATTTTATTTGTATACTTAAAATCGGCTGCAAATACGCCTATGGTCAGCTGCACGTAAGTTGGTATAAGTATGCAGGAGGGGTCAGGGTACCTCTGCACTAATCATAAAATAATAAGAACTAAGTTGTCTTTTGAGTCGTTATGTTTTCAATGCTTTTTAATCAGAAGATATGGATCTCGTTTCAATTGTTCTGGGTTGTGTTTGTGTACCTACTCTTGATCGCAACGTATCATATTGAAAACAAAAAGATCTAAATCGAATAAGAGTTTTCACCAAATGCAACTTTATTGCAATGACTTAGGATCTACATTTGAACTACTTATCGTATAAAGTAATTTCTATAGTAAGGGAAGTCGTCATTGTTTGAAATCATAGCATTACTTGCCTATATGTAGGTACCCAAGCACATTAGGTACCTCACGATTAACACGACTAAATATGAACATTTATCATAATAACATATACCTATGATTAGATCAGAACACCAGGAACGAATGACAATATAAATCACTATCTTGCTGTGACATCGTTCTAAGTGTCCTATAAATCTAGTTGTCTGGTCGTGCTATAGGTACGTTGGGATTACTTCGGATGCGGGATAATTTTGAACAAGTTTTTGGCAAAAATTTAATCTTTGGTCCAAGCTTTTATCGCTGACTGTTTTTTTCTTACCTGCCTGTGCACCTAAATCAAAACAATTCTAAAAACCCGAAACACAAGTTTAGGTTAAGTTATTTCATTACAGAGTTCCTATGGCCACCTCCTGTCTCCATCATCAGATCAGCTTGATGGTATCATAATATTGCATTGTCACCAGACTTACATATAATGTATATGCAGATTTTCAGCTTAATCGGAAATCTGGAAGTGGGTCAAATTTAGTTTCCAAGATTTGACACACAATAACTAACTAACAGGGGAAGTTAAAAGAAGCTTGTAAAATTGGAAAATTAAATATCATCTACTAAAATAAAAGCAATTTATAATACTATTGGAAAAGGAAGCAAGATGCCTGGGTAATCGTTGCAGTAGCGTAAGTGTTGCCAAAGTAAATATGAAGTGCTTCTGGTTTAGTTGATATTATTAGCGATTATCAAAATTATCCCGCTTTCTAAGTTACCCCAACGCACCTTACCTTTATTTTAAATTTGAGCACCTTATACACGGCATGCGCATGTTGTTCAAACCTAGGAATTTAATTTTAATATGATATTTATGTATAATGTATGTATTATATTAGGTACTTAATAGTTATATTGTTTTCATCACAAAAGATCTTATTTCATGCAGGTGTACCTACTGAAGGACAAAGGCCTATATTGTTCCCGTGAGAGTTATGGATTGTAAAAAGAAAGCTGTATCTCCCTGTAACTCACAGCTTTTTTTTTATTAATTCACCAATTCATACGAATCAAGTCGGTTATAAGTAAAATCACAGTAAAATACTAATTGTTTAAAGTCAAGGTACCTATAAATGAGTTTTACTTTTAAAATACCGACGTTTATAATTTAATATTTTTGTTAACTTATTTGTTTGATTAATTTAATAGCCGTTTAAAAAATGTTTACATAGGTAATTTCCAATTGTGGCTGAATGCCGGATGGGTCTGTGCCTTCGATGCCAAACTTGTCAAAAAATTACAATATGGCGGACAAATGTTATAAAAACACACTTATTTATTTCTGACTAGGTACGAGATCATGGGATTGTTATCTGTATTATGCATCTATACTTGCAGAATAGGTACGGATTCAAGTGAAGCTTTAGCTGTTCTTGTTCCCTGTTATAAATAACGAATGACTTCATAAAACTTTTAATGTTTTCAATTACATAACACAACAGAGCCACGAAAATCAAAATTTGCAGGCCCCTCACATGATTCTTTATTTTTACACTTTCTCTGCTTTAAATCTGACACACACAAGACATGGACACTCCTAGGTTCGGTTACACAGGACAAAATCAAGCGAAAACCTCAATCAAGTATTTATATCCGGATCCTCGCTCGCTCTTCAGATTAATAGTCACAAAGTTGAATCCCAGACCTCCACTCCTAATAGCCGGCTGCGCGTTCCCATTCTCCAAATCCTTAATGGCGATCCCTTTGATCTTCATGTCTGCTGTTGGATATTCGAATTTAGCTTCTTCTTCTCTTACGAAAAGGGGTATGGCGCTCGCTTCAATTGTCCTGTCGTAAACTTTTCTTACTCCACCTTGTTCATATATTTGACCCACGATGACAGTTTTTGAGTGCACCGCAGCGATCACAGCACAAAGTATAAGGCACTTGAACATTTTTAGGTTAGGTGACCGCGCTGTATGAAGTGAAGTGGACGACTGACGTGTGACGTGTGAGTTGAGGTCAAATGTCTTGAGATCTAGTTTGGACCTTAAGGCGGGTTTATATGTGGTAATGGATTACTGATGTTATTTTCCTGCTATCAAGGTTGTATGATTGCGATTTTGTTTTGATAATGAGTTAAACTACCCAAGGAAGACGTGTTTCCTCTCCTGCATAAATGTATCACTAAATATATACGCTCCTTCGCTATACTTCTTACCTCCGTTTGTATCATTTATTAACCTATGTACTATATACCTATAGGTTAAGTTACTCGTTTTTTTTTTTTTTTTTTTTTTAATTTATTGAATAAGGAAGCAAATTACAGTTTTTTTAGATCATTACAAGACCCATCGTAGGCAAAACCTTATGGAGGTTTGTGTGCCGATGGGGAGTTCGAGAATAACATAAAGAAAAACAATATTATATCCTATATCTTATCATAAATATGATTCTTAGTATACATAGCTTGTGTCGTTAGTTTTTAATAAGTGCATTTTAACGACATTTTTTATATGTTTACCATTTAAATATTTAGCACAAACAACTTCTGGCAGATCATTCAATATTTTAGGTAATATATATGTGTACAGCCTAGTGCCATATATGTTGTTATATTTGGGTATACAATATTTGTTTTGGTTCTGTAGACATCTTAGTTTTGTACATCTTTTGTGTTCTTTTAGTTTAGTAACATGGTGATATTCTTCTGTTAGTATGGCTAGTTTACACATATTTTGAACTGGGAGTAAATTACAGTATTTGAAAAGTTGGGAATAGTCTGTTTCGTACTTCTTTTTGATATGCTTAGGTACAAGTGTCTTCAATAATCTTATTTGTAAGTTATATATTTTTTCTATATATGTTTTATAGGTTTTACCATAAGTACTCAGAGCGTAACCGATCACAGAGTCAGCAAGGGCTAAGTACAACATACGTAGGGTTTTGTACGGTAACTTATATCTTAATGTTGACATTTTACTTAGGATGGCTCTCAACTTATCGCACACATAATTAATGTGTGGTCCCCAGTTGAATCTGTGGTCGATTATTAACCCAAGGTACATGTGCTCTGTGACCACTTCAATTTTTTCACAGTTACACGTTGTGATATTATGCTGGTGCAGGCAGCTATGTTGGTGTGCAAATACAGTAATATTATGAGTAGTTTTATTGTGAGCTGAACGAATATGCATTATCTTGGTCTTTTAGGCGTTAATTACTAAACCGACATCGTGCGCCCATTTGCAGAGGGTGTTAAAGTTGGATTGCATTATGCGTTCTGCGGCAGCTATGTCACGGTCGGCTGTGATAATGCATGTGTCGTCCGCGAACTGATAGACAGAGCCCTCAGTTATTATGTTGCACATATCATTAACATATAGCAGGTATTCCGTTGGGCCAATTATGGATCCCTGCGCCGTGCCTTTTTCGGTTTTTATTTCGTCACTGTATGTATTGTTTATTTTTACTCGTGTATGTCTATTTTTATGATAGCTTTTCAGCAAGTTAACTAGAGGACCCTGATACCGCTCTGCTCTAATTTGTAATATAACGTTTCATAATCTAGCATTTCAAAAGCTTTGCTGAAATCAATGAAAACAACGAGCACATGCCTTTTTTCATGCACGTGCTCGTTGATTTCATTGTTGAAGTCGCGAAGTAGCTGAGAGGTACTTCGATTTTTTTGAAAACCGTATTGTTTACTGTTAATTATATTGTTTTGAGTCAAAAAGTTACTGATTTCGTTACCGAGGTATCTCTCAATTATCTTATCGATACACGACAATATAGTAATTGGTCTATAGTTATTACAATCACTATGCGCTCCTTTTTTATAAATAGGGCGTATTATACCCGTTTTGAGTTCGTCGGGATATACCGATGTGGCAAGGCAGGTGTTAATCAAGTGAGTAAGAATTGGTGTTATTTTAATACAATTTTTTTTAATGTCCATGACTCGAATTTTGTCATACCCAGGGCTTTTTCTATCATTTAGACCTTTAATTATTTTAGAAATATTGTCGCATGTCGCCTTTTTAACCCTCATTGTCACATCTGCGCCCCCGGCGAACCCGGTATGGTCCAGAATTTGTGTTTTACATGTAACTGATATTTTCTTTACATTATTTTGAAATTCTTGGGCAAAATTACTACATATTTCTCTTTCATTCATTTTAAAATATTTCATGATTACATCATCAATGGAACAATTTATTTTGCCGCACAGTTCATTAATTATGCGCCATATTTTTTTCGAATTTTTAAAATTTTTAGTAATTTCTTGTTTAATGTACTTATTTTTAATGAAATTAATATATTTATTTGTTTTATTACGATACTTATTGTATAAAATTCTATTTTCAATTTTTTCCGGCGCTTTTTTCCAAATTTTGTACATTTTATCTCTTTGTTTACACATTCTAAGCATTTTTTATTTACCCATTTACATTTTGTTTTTATATTTTTACACCTTATAGTCTTTTTACATTCATCGTATGCATTTTGAATTTTTTCCTTGACGAAGTTAAATATTCTATTCGGACAGTTGTAGGCGAGTGCCTCATCCCATTCAAGTTTCGACCAGATTTAGGGGACATTTTATCATTTTATACGATCTATGTACTTGGATTGTATGTTTACGGAGTTATATCTATCTTTGATTACGTGAATAACAAAAGATTCGGGGAAATCAGTTTGGTTCAGAGTTTGTATTCTGATAAAATTATTTGCAGTTAAAAGTGACACGATTTGCTAACTAGTGCTTTGATAAAAGGATATTATTAGTTCAACATAGAATTTTTACACTAATAAAATCTGAAATTAGCTTAATGTTTTAAAACCTTTTATAGATATTGTCGTCAAGTCGACATCCTTAGTTTTGGTGTAGATCCCCATCCCCACATTCAGTAACTTCAATGGGGTTGGCCGGTCGAAGTGTTTAGCAGATGGCGCCAGCATAGCTTGCCGTGTCAATCCCTAGAATTGTGTCAAATTTTTGTTTTTAATGCCCTGGATGCCAGCCCTTTAAGCCAAATCTTATAGAAAAAGGGGCAAGCTATGATGGCGCCATCTCTGCAAACCTTTGACAGTTGCCAACCCCATTTTACAGTCCCGAAAATTTGTTAGGTACTCTTTAATTAATTTTAGTATAGATAAAGTGCAATGCTGCAGTTACTTTGTCTGCCCTGAGTCATGACATTCCTTAAATTGCCAATTGTGGGCTGGCCGAGTGGTAAATTAGTTCGATTGCAATCAAGTGTCATCATAACTTCATTTTATTTTAGGTGAAGCGCTTGTCTCTAAGGGTGAAGCCAGACTACCGTAATTTTTCGAGTTATGTATGACTTATGAGTCGCGTAGGTACAAATATTTGTAAAAGTTCTAGGCGTGACTTCATGACTTGAGTCTAAAATGATAGCTGTGCGTTTAATGTAAAGAGAACTAGGGATTGGCTGGCCCTGGTGTGACTTTAAAGTGTAGAAAACCATTACCTTTGAAAGTTAGATTTTTGAAAAACTATATATTCTAACAAAGAGATGGAACAAAAAAATGTGACGTTTTCAATCAAAACGCACCACGCTGTCGCTTACCATAAGGACGAAAATTGCTTGTATCTTTATACGAAAAACCTGTCGGAGCGTCCATATGGCAAGCGACAATGTGGTACCTTTTGTTTTCAAACGACACAAATATTTACGTAGATAGGGTGAAGTGTGTTGATGAGTTACATACCTAAGTTTACATTTAAATGGATCTCTGATGGTTTTCAAAACTGCCCGAAAATCAAACCTATAATGTCTATATAAGTGGCCCTAAAATATAGGTACGCATGTAAACGGTACTCAAGTACACAATCTCATCCAGCAGACCTTACAATCAAAGGTCACTAAAGTTATCAAAGCACATCGCTGCCAGCCAAAAACCACTCATAACACTACCAGTTAAGGTCTAATATTGATTAGAAGCCACAGTTAATTACTGTGATGGGCATCAGAGTATCCATATCCAATATTTGAAGGACTGTCTGCCGTGTCTGGTCTCGTCTGACGCACTCGTATTAGCAAATCATGTCATCTCGGCGGTGAGTAGCTACTATAACTAGACCCTGACGCGGTTATGACACTGATGCAGATGTGTGTGAGCGAGACAGCGATATGCGCGATGTCCCGCTCGTACATAAGGCCAATATGAAAATCGCCTGAGATACAGTCTGGCAAAAAAGAGTAGAAATTAAAAAGTGGCAACACTGTAGTGTCGTCCCGTTTTTCTTAGATTGATTTGAAAGGGACGACACTACAGTGTTGCCACTTTTTAATTTCTACTCTTTTTGGCAGACTGTATGTGCCAACTTAGCGGAATCAAAGTTCAAACGTGTACTGGTCATACGTTCGATGAATGTTATGAATAACCTGCTTGATGGCGATGTTTGTTAATACATTTGTATTTAAGTGGATGAGAAATTGGTTGCAGCAAAGCAATGGCAATCAACCTTCAAAGGCTAAAGCTTCTTCAAAGGCCTGTTGGTAGTTGTAGTTGCTAATTAGAAAGTGCCAGTGGTCAAATAACAAGTGCTCTTCACAACAATCCTAAATAAAGAATCCCTGCGATCTGAGATCAGGACAAGGGGCTTAAGCAAGGTGACAATCGTACATCGACGAAAAGAAAAAAAGGAATCGGGATGACAGAAGCTACGAAAAGTCACATGACACACATAACTGAACATTAAGGAGTGGTTTAGTAAAAAAAGTAGCAGTGAATTATCTAGTATATTTTTTTTTATCTTTTGTTAATTAAGAAGCAGTTTATTTTTTTAGTAATCTGTATGTACTATAAAATATAAATGAAATCATATTGAAAAATATGAGATTGTTTGATTTTTTTTCATTTTGATTGCAATGTACTTAGAAAACTTTTGAACAACGCAATTTGACAATCTTCACCTGCCGTTTTCCATAATGCCACAATTGCATTTCCATTTTCACAACTTGTTTTATGCTTTTAGGAATATCATGTTACGAATAAGTTATACCAATTAAATGGATTTTATCTAGGGTTGTCAGGCTCAGGAAGTCTCTCCAATAGGTTAGATTGGAGACACTTCCTGACTACCCAAGATACTGACAGAGCTTTTTCTATGGGAGACAAATTTCTGTAAAAATGGCAAATAAACAAAAGTATAAATTCCATGTACCTTACTACCTATAAACGCTACCTGAATGGCTATAAAGGTTAATTTTCTTATTTAACCCTTATCCACATGAAAAGGTACTCCTTTTATTTGAGTGTGAACTGTATTTTCCGGAAGTCGTTTTTGCCAGATTGCGATTTTTACCATTCGCAATTTTTACCATTTTATTTTTTTCCCAATAGCTTCCTTTCCCAAAAGCATAACCATGCATGGTTTGAAAAAAAATAAACATTTTTTTTCTATTCTAGTCAATAAAAGTAATAAAAACTAAACGTCATATAGTTAGCCTATAGTTTTTTTGCTTACCAGTTGGCGCCTCTGTTGATGGTGGTCCAAAAGACTAAAGAACAGCGGTCAGTCATTGAAGTGACAAGTGACATTTGACATTTCGAACTATGGAAAAGACCACCATCTACACTAGCGCCCCTAGCGGCGAATTCATACGCGTTAGCCCTCATTGAAGAAGATCACAAGCCATTTGTTGCGAGGTCTGTAGGAACCTTTATGAGAACCTAATTTTTTTGTAGTGGACTGAAACTTAGTTTGCACAGTGCCTAGATGATGTTAATAGCAATCTCTTCCCAAAACATTCTTATTACATATATTACTTATATGACAGACTGTCATATAATATTAGACATCTAAAGTTATAAATAAAAATGACTTTCTTAATAAATAACGTTTCTCTTCTGCGTTTAAATAACAATAAATTACCTTTATTCGGACCAGGAGGCAATAAAAGGCAGGAGATATTTCTAATATCGTCAAATAAATTGGTAGTAGATACGTCGACTTGATTTGTGAGATCGAAGGATCTCGAACTATGGGATATATTGGTATAAAGCTGTTATTACATTTTCCAATCGATATATTACCCAACGTAGCTTCTTTGTAGAGATGTCTATGTTTTATTTTATCCATAGTATTCTATCTATTTTCACTAAAAGTGAACTTTTCTCTCAGTTTTGTAAAAGCCAGTTCTGCAGAACCAATCGAAACTTTTATAGTTCATATTACCACTATTCATAATTATTTTGTCTATCTATCTAATTCGAATTTTCCACTCATTTACTCTAAGGTTAGCTGGAAGAAATCCCTTATAGGGATAAGCTCGCCTTTGTACCTAAATTTATATGAATTTCATGTTAACAATTTTTGTTTTGTACAATAAAGTGATTTACTACTACTACTACTATTCATAAAAATCATATAAGATTCATAAAGGGGCCAACTGGCTATCAGTCCGCCGGACGATATCGGCCTGTCAGTTGTTCGGAACTGTCAAATTTTTGTTCTAACTGACAGGCCGATATCGTCCTGCGGACTAATAGTCAGTGGGCCCCTTAAGTAAAATAATAAACGGCCGGAATAATTTTGTAGGAACCTATTACTTAATCCTTGTTTTTTAATCCAAATACTAAAATGACAGTTCGATTAGCCAACTTGCTACCCAATCATGCTCATCTACCAATTTTGTATTTAAAAAAAAAGGTCTGATTTTGGGTCTGACAATGGAGTAGGCTGGTTAAAGTATTTCGCAGAGCGCGCCTGCATATGCATACTGCATAGGTTTCACCTGTCAATTCCACAAATAGTGTCAAATTCTTGTTTTTTTTTTTGGAATTTTATAGCCTGGATGCCCTTTAAGCCAAATCTCATAGAATAAAACTAGACAGGTAACACCTATTCTGGCGCCCATAACCTTTGACAGTTGCCAACCCCATTGAGCTATAATTTTAGAATTTGGGATATATTAAAAATCAAGTCCTCCAAACGTATAAATAGATGTTTTAACATCTCTACACATATACAACCGTCATGTCTTCGAGCCAGTATAATGGCCTGTAATAGTATTTAAGTAGTCCTAATGAGGGATTTTACGTCAAAAGAGTGTCGGGTTCCGATCCCGACCGGTTTCAATTCAATACCTTTATTACCCGCAACCTTTTATTTTCATACTTATTGAAATGGAAGAAAGTTCAAAATGCGTTGTTTAAGAAGGTGGGGATGCTAGATGTTTTGGTAAAAAATACAATCAATGGTATTCTGATAATGAATGGGTCTAAGATAAGATGAGTAATTAACTGCTTAATGTCTATGCGATCTTGGTCTGTACGGCTTGTGTTGTTATTCACTTCATTCATCACTCGTAGGCACTAAGTATCTACCCAGCAATTTTAAAATAAGTATAGGTTTCTTCGATCACATAGCTAGGAAGACTGGAGACAACCTGGAAAACTAATGGTCACTGGTTCGGTGGAAGGAAAGACAAGGGGCCGCAGTCCAACGCGGTGGTCCGACCAGGTTAGCAAATCGCTATCCATCAAGGTCCATGATACCTTAGAAGTCGCAAGAGATCAAAATGCCTGGAAATCTGCTATCCGGAATCATGTGCTCCACGTAGGAGATCACGACCCTCAGCACTGAGGAGAACGAAGCAAGGAGGAAGGAGGATAGGTATCAAAGGGAATATAGCCTATAGGTGTCAAAAACCTATACTATCGCCCACACTGTCACTGTTAACTGACAGTTCGTAAACCTTATTACAAAAGGCATAAGGTACACCGATGGACAGTTAAGACTGTTGTTGTTTGTACCATCAGATATATCGGAGCGGCCTTGGTGTTCACAATATCTGAACGCGCACTCTATCTCCTTGACAATAGAGGCGTGTTCAGATATTTGTGAGCACCTTGGCCGCTCCGATATATCTGATGGCGACTGTACAATAAGAAAATACATAATTTCCGGATGTCATTAAAATTACATCTACATGCAGGTGTTTCACATACTGTTCCAACATACTCATTAACCTCTCGTCTGTGTAGGTATGATATTGGGACCGTGCACGACGACAGGCACACAGCGGTTGCAACTATAGGCCCTTATTTTTTCACCACTATTAAGCGAGAAGTAAGTAAATCGTAATAATTTCAGTGAAAACTACTAAACGTATTTTTATGCGGTTTTTACCTATGAATATAGTGATTCTTGAGGACGGTTAATGCGTATAATTTGTAAAGGTTTTGTGTAAATTGGTTGAAATATGAAGATATTTGCTAATGAAGACATAAAAAATCACGCTGGCTGCCCAGTCCGTTTGAGATATAGCAACATAATGTATGGTGGAATTATCTCTCTACAAAAAAGGTCTTAAAAAAAACAAAGGCTTTTGTTTAACAGATTAGGGCCCGAGCCCGAAAACATCATCTGAGATAATTCATACTATAAAAAGATGTTATATCTGAATCGAGCTGTAGATTAAGTAAGTAAGTAAATACACTTTATTGCACCACAAAAGAAAAATTTAATAACAGATATACAATGTAAATAAAGGTAGCAACAGGCGGTCTTATCGCTTAGATTAAGTACCTATACAAAAGCGACTTCCTTCTGTCTTTTCAACTCGGTGAGCAAATTATGGTTTATTGAGTTCAGTCTAGTTTCCTCACGTTTTTTAGCAGTCCATATCAAATGTTACATTAATTAATTAATTATAATTAAGCAAATCTTGTCAGTAGATAAAGGCGATTGGCGCGATATACTTTCGCGACAACATTTTTTAAATTTGCCGCCTTTTCTACAGACAAGATTTCTATTCATTCATAGATAACAAATTAGACGATCCAAAATACTCATCGTTCGACTGAAAACATTTTATTGTTTACTTCTGATAGTCCAGATAATAGGTGATAATTTAACGTAATTCGATCTCAATCAATAATTAACTATCAAAATACGAGGACGTTGACGTTATCAGACACTGTTAATCATTTTAATCACATTTTCACGTCTGAACACTTTAAGTGTTAAACAAATGTTAAAAACATTTCTAAAATAGTATGCAAGGCGCGGGTTTTGTACTTTTAATTTTGTCTGTGGTCAAGAATAGTGCCGTGCCCATCGCGTCTGATTTAAAAAGTGAAGATGTCTTCAAAATTAAGCTGGATTTTATTAATAACAATGGCAACCAGGGTTCCTTGAGTGGCGTCCTCTTTAAAACTGTTATGAGATACTACTGCTTGCCTCGTGTTCTTAATGATAGTAAGTTATTTTTATCAAAGTTGTTTTTAAATTAGATTATTGCTTTTCACCGAATATAGCCTAAAAGAAAAGGGACTGGGGAAAAAAAAAAAAAAACATATACTAAAATGAAGAGTTAAGTTACCCATACCATTACAGGAGAGATGGCCATAACTTAACTCTCCATTTTAGTATATGTTTATTTTTCATTTTTTTTCCCCAGACCCTTTTCCATTTACAATTGGCCATCTCTCCCGAGGTGTCCGGGAGTGATACCCATACCATTACAGGAGAGATAACCGTATCACTCCCGGTCACCTCGGGACTTCGGGAGATGGCCAATTGTAAATATTAAAAAAAAAAAACAAGCTGATTTCAATAGAAATATTTTATTGTTTGTTTCATTTTCGAAAGTCAATTGATGAAAGTGTATGAAGAAATAAAGATTAGTTTAATTGCATGTAAACTTATTCTGTTATCGCGTTCTGAAATAACTATGGCCAACTACCCCGGACTTACCGTATTAGAAAAACCTATAGTTAATTTATATTTATCTTCAGGCTCCTCTATCATTTTGTATGGGTCCAATGGATGGACGTTTCCAGAACAGGACGTTAATTTAACGTTGTCGTACCCCACTTCGGATGATGTAAGTATTTGTCCTCATAAAAATCGTTGTTATTCGTTAAGAAAGTTAAGGCGACATTCGGATGGTGATTGCAGCAGCGTTTCTGTTGCGGATTTAGAGCGTATTCACATCAATTCAATTCAATTCAATTCAATATATTCTTTATTCAAATAGGCCTAGCAACAAGCACTTTTAAATTGTCAAGTTTTAAATATTACCTTAATCTAAATATCAGAGCAATTTATTGATGCAGTTATTATTATTCTTAAAAACATTGAATTATTATAGATATGTCAAACTTAATAATAAGAATTCACAAAAGGATCGTCAAACACCAAAATTGTGTAAAAAAATACTAGTCTAGAAACTTTCTAGAATAAAAATTTAAATGTCAAAAAATACGGATTACCTAATATAGGTATTCATTGAATTATCAATTTCATCATTATTAACACAATAATAATAATTAATTATTTTCAATCACAATCCCACGGTGTTTCATCATTCATGTAGTCTTGTGTGCTATAATAGGCTTTAGAGATAAGTTTACGTTTTACATATTTTTTAAATTTATTAACAGATAATTTTATCATTATTATTTACAACGACGGGACTTAATCGCGTAAAATAAGTATTACGCGATTAAGTCCCGTCGTTGTAAATAATAATGAGTAAAAATCGTGAAAGTTTAAATCAGATAATTTTATCGTCCGTCCGATATAATATCGGCTCGCGCGCCGCGCCTGCTTCAGCGGTACACTTCAAGCTGTGACTTCAAGTCACCTGCTGATCAAAAATAAAATAAAACCGGCCAAGAGCATGTCGGGCCATGCTTTTAAGAAAGAATCGTTACAATATTTAAAACACAACAAAATTATGCAAGTTACAATAAGTACAATAGCCTTTTAATATTATGTAATTTTCAGTCAGAAATACGGCGAAACATCGATAACTACCTGATAACTGGCTACGAAGTTCTCTTGTTCACGGACGGCATGGAGTGCACGGGCTCCATAGCATCGGGGGGGTTAATGCGGGTACAGTGTCTATGTTTTGTAAAAGTTAGTAGTAGTAAATGACACTAACTATAATATAATAATATTAATAATACTTTAATCCAATATACTGAACACAGCGACGAATTATAGACGAAGCTATTTGTACAATTTTGACTTCGGAAAACGATCCAATAAGTTACTGACAAGTGGCAGTACACATTATCACTGAAAGTTATTCCCCTTCCAACTCCTCCATATTATGTCCACACATACACACACATAAATAGTAATAGCTACACAGTTAAAATTTTCACAGATCATGTATTTCTGTTGCCGCTATAACAACAATTACTAAAAAGTACGGAACCCTCGGTGGGCGAGTCCGACTCGCACTTGTCCGGTTTTTTACATATTATTTGCTAATATTTAATATTATTTAACTATTAAGCAACGAGGTTTGGACACTGAACTCACGACCTTACGTGTGTTGTGTCGAATTAAGGGTTAAGAACCGCGAAGGAAAAGACGACTGATTAATTGTTTTTTTTTTCAGAACCACATAACCCTAAACTTTGCTGTAAGTGATATAAGGATGTTATCCTACGAGTTCTGGCTGTATGGCGTCCCCGGACCGGCGGGAATTGGGGGTGGGAAGACCCACCAGAATTATAACCGCATGTGCTGACGTTTATAAATTACTCGTATATTTAAAAAGTAAAAGTATTTTATTTTATTTTTATTTTATTTTATTCCCTGTCCATGAAAAAGGAAACATTAAATTACTTTACCGTCACTGGAAGCTTTATAATTGAGAGAGCATATCTGTTTCCGTCGAATTATCACCAGTCTAGTGCTTTATTTGACTCTTGTTTCCGGCAACAGTGGCGACACCTGGCGGACCGCGCCATTTTTACACCAGGTAAAAGATGTCCGGTGAACTGTTTGTCATTGGCATTCAGTTTCCCGCCGAAACAACAAGTCCGCAGCGAGTCAGGCTCACTGACCCTGCGGCCATACAATTTAAATTTTAAAAAATGAAATGAAATTGTTACGTGTGATTCCTTAAATCAATACGTTATATTAATTAAAGTGTAAAAAGTGACCATGTCACGTAAGTACCTTGATTTCTAATATTAGTAAAATGAATATGTGGTCATATATTTTAACAGTTTTTCTGTTCGGACCACTACCTACATTTTAAATTATTGTGCCAAATAATTAACCAGTTTACTATAGTGTTTTATTTGCAGATCTTTCTATCCGATTATACTTTTTGTGAGAAATTATACAATCGCTTGCATTTTTGACGAACGCTGAGAGTCAAGACGCAAATTTAAATTTGCCGTTCACTTTGATATTGAAACGAAATTAAAGGAACCTTCGGTCCCTAAGACTCCAGTATTTTATTTAAAATGCTTCTTGACGTTCAAGGCTTGGGAAGCGCAGCATGGTCTGAGGGTAGATACTCTGATATACAAAAAATTTACAATCATACTCCAGGTTTCATAGACCTGGAAACAAACGAAGAGGTAAACATGTATGATACTTTACGCCATCTAGCTTATGCTGATAGAATCATATGCAGCTATTACCTACTCCATTTTGAAACAAAAACAGGCGATTCAAGATAGATTTCGTAGTCTTTTATCGTGGGCATAAAGTATGAAATTTTTCTTATGAATTAAATACTAGTTGATGAGCTCGATTTACAAAAGATTTCCTCTGATCTTCTGCAATTAGTTTGTGGTTACCGCGCCGAAGCTATTGAAATACGCAGAGAGGCCATTACAAGCCAAATTAAAGAGCCACTTGTCAAGGCATTAGTAAACAAAATCCCCCCTTGCACAACTAACATTTTTGATGCTGATTCTTTTACATCAGCTCTTGAAAAGGCAGGAGGAGTTTGAAACATGTTTGGCCTCTTAAACATAATGATATTACCAAGGCAAATCAGCCTAACAGCCGCCCCTCGCGGGGGCAAGGCATACAAAAGCCTACAATTCCATCGCGTGGAATTCAGTGCAATGCGAGCTCAGGGTACTTTTCCTCGCAAAATACGCATATGCAAACCTGTACCGACGCACCCTCGCGGGGTGTATGTCATTAGCAAAATTGTCAACAACCAAATTACCCTTGGGTCAACCTTCAAAAAAACCACCTTGCTTACCACACAAGTGGAAGAGCGTAGTTTCAAAATTGAGGCTCGCGGCCCGGTCGTGGAGGTAAGTACTAGAGGATGAGGAAATTCCAGTAGAGGTTACAAAGGCAACCAGAAACGGCAGAAACCATGACTCGGAACCGTTTCAAGTAGGCCGGTAGCGCACTTCCTCATACAGTGGAAGAAAATGGGAGCACCAGTATTTCTGGTGCTCCCATTGTCTCATTTGCTATTGCATTAAAGTTAATACGAGGGTATCGCATACCATTCCTTGCATAACCACTTCTGGTGTATCCCAATTTAAAATCAGGCCCCTTTCATCACACTCCTGTGTCAAAATAAAATTTCTTCAATTGTGCACTAGAATTAATATTTCTTTATTTGCATTGCTATTTTAAGAAATGGATAGTGATCAGTGAATGGGTGAGCTTCGCAAGCATATTGCAGTTGGCAATGTCAACACTCTTTGCCAAGATAATAATTGTTTTAAAAACAAACGTTGCCTCAAAAATTGCTTTCCCTGATAACGAGTCAATCCTGTCAGAGGTTAGTGGTGAATTATATAAATAAATAAATATTTGGGGACAATCTTACACGGATTGACCTAGCACCAAACTAAGCAAAGCTTGTACTATAAGTATTAGGCGACGATATATATACATATATAGAAATATACATACTTATATACATAGAAAACACCCATGATTCAGGATTCTCAGGAACAAATATCTGTGTTCATCATACAAATAAATACCCTTGCCGGGATTCAAACCCGGGACCATCGGCTTCATAGGCAGGGTACCCACTGCAGACCGATCGTCAATATATAGTTAATGATGTCAATGATGCTCCGTGCCCAAAATGAAGGCTCAAGGCATTCTAAGTGTAGCACTAACCGTCACCAAGCTTCATTTCTCCTCTTTTCCTTTTATCGGACGGATCAGCTCGACCAATTTTCAACTTGAAAGCGCTAAACGGTTTATAAACTGGTCGAACCGTTTCACCACATAAACATGCATCGGATACCCGACTTCCTCAACCAAATGACGGGGTGTGCAGGTATATGCCATAATAATCATAATATACTTCCACGTACAAGTCTCACGTTTCACGCACGTACGCCAAGTGTATTTTCTATACTGACAAAATTGACAAAAACGTTGTCAATACTGACAAATTGGGTAGCTCAGACCTTGCGGCAACAATGGAATGTCAGAATTGTAGTTTACCTAGACGATTTTCTGATTGTCCATCAAAATGCCATACTACTAGATCATGTCAAAATCTTTATTCGAACCCTCATAAGTATCGATGGTAAGTAAATTTCACCCTGCCAGACCCATCGAACACATCGTTCCTAATACCGTAAAGTGTGTCGAGCGATTAAATTGGTGGGTATAAAGTTGACAGGCGTCTACATCACCCTCCTTACCAATTTTCTAAAACCGATGTCCGGGTCGCAGTTGAACGATCTAGCTCTTTCGGGAGCTTCGGAACCTTCATTGCAATCAGAAAGAAATGTTAGCTATCCTTCATGTTCTTCAAGGTTACGCTCACCTGTTGCATCACAGTTTGATGCCTATACAATGCGACAACAGGACGGCCGTAACCCGTCTAATGAAAGAAGGGGGATCGAAATCGTTAGCCCTGGTAAACATAACCCATCGGACTTTAGATCTTCTAGATCAAAATCAAATACACTTTAGCATACATTATCTACCAGGGAAGTACAATTGTCAAGCCGATCAATTATCGCGTCGTCACCTACCGCCGGAATGGCACTTACTACCGGCTTGCGTGGATACAGTTTTTGCGAAGTGGGAAATACCGGTGGTGGATCTATTCGCCTCGGCAACAGCCCACATGGTACACAATATTATGTATCCCGAGACCTGAAAGACCCTCAAGCGATGTACCACGCATTCAGTATTCCGTGGAACTATCCACTCGCGTGGGTATTCCCACCACCTTTTCTGATGCCCATAGTCCTCGCTCACTTGAACCAATCGACCGGGATATTTCTGGTAATGATGCCTTGCTAGGGAAAAAATGTTCTGGCGGGCAGATCTCAAAGCCCGAGCGCTAGCAAGGCCGCTTACTCTTGAGACACCTGCGGAAGAATCTCAATCTCATCGACACGTCGACAGGGTTACCACCTCCCTAAGTCGAGGAAATGATTCTCGAGGTTTGGAAGTATACTCTGTATAAGTATACTCTGAGGCGCTAGTCATGGAGCTCAGATCAATTATCATTGCTTAACAATTCTTGCAGAAAAATGACTTTAAGAACTTACAAAAAAGCTTGAGCTTAGCAACGTTAGATTTCTTTGGCATGTACAAATATATATATAAACTAGCACAATTTTTATCGGATTTACATCAAATAAATAAATTATCAGTATAATACCATACTTTTACACAAGTCAGTCGTTTCTACATTGTGTAACACTGAAACATCAAGTTGTTTGAGTTCACATGTTCTGATAAAACATATTCTTAAGTCGATTTCCTTAACGTGGCCTAAAACGATTAAACCCCCATTTTGGGATGTTGATTAACTGATAATTCTTTAACAATGCTTTCCAAATAATGCGTCATACTGCCACTTTACTACTTCTTTGCTCTGGTAGGCGCATACATAATTTAACCTTGCTTACGATTGACCATGACAACTGTATAAGATCAGATAAATGTATCATTTTTTGGCCACAGTTTGGCTCAAAAATAGACTAGTAATTACAGGCAGTCAGGTTGGAAACTATTAGCAAATACGAGTAATAGTATGCTAAATCTCCCTTTTTTGGATAGAAAGAACCATATCACTTGTAAATGACAGACGTAATGCTGCTAAATAAATAATTTAATTTGTTTATGACAAGTGTCAAGAATCGGCAGCAGCCAGCCTCACGGACGATCATTGCTAATTAGATAAATACTTTGTTTAAAGAAGCGAACATAGCAGCTGCCCAAGGGGGCATTTCACGTCAAGCGGGCAGCAAAAAAATTGTCAGGTTCTGGATTTTGTTCATAGTTGGATTAATTGGACCTATATGTGAATTAAAAAATTTGGCATCATTACTTTTTTAATATATTGCTTCGTTAACAATTTATACGCATTTGAAAAACCTACAAAATTTGAGGAACGGATTTTTAAAAAATTATTATTGCAATTCTTTCAGTGGATTTATTTATAACTAAATAGTAATTATTTGAGAATATTAGTTGATTTCTTTGAAAATTTATAAAAAAAGTTTTTTTTATCTTTTTTTCATATAACAAACCGGAAGTTAGTATTAAATATCTTTTTTTTTCCAACTTCGCATTTTTTTATATTTTTTATTTTTACACAATAATGTAGCTTATGGTGTACTAATGTCCTATAATTTTTTTTATAATGGCATCTCGATTGGTTTTGAAGATTCATGAAGTAATTCGAAAGTACTGCGCGACGCTCCGTACTGAGAGGTAGTTCTATGTGGCAGTCTTTAATGGCCAATTACGGGTTTTTTTACTTTTGCGTAACGGAATTAAAGCAATAAACAATATTTCATCGGTTAAGATGTAGAAAAGCTAATGATGTATTATTCAATCGTGCCTTGTAGCGCTATCACTGATCAACCATATCTTGGAACTGAAAACAAAACGTTTATGTTTTAACAAAACGCTAGAGGTAACTTAATAACTATAGCTAGGTTTAGGCGGGGTATGTCACATGCTTAAGAGGTCACTTTCGAGTTAGGTCACTTTCGAGTTAGGTCACTTTCTGTACGTCACATTCTGAGTTTGTCACATTCCGAGCTCGTCACATTCTGAGTACGTTACTTTCTGAGAACGGCACTTTCTGAGGACGTCACTTTCTGTGAACGCCACTTTCTGAAGCCCTCGCTTTCTGAGTACGTCACTTTTATAGCATAGTAAGATTAAAGCGTATACCTGCATGAACAATGGATACCAGCAATCATAACAGCTGTACGGCATACGGCCGTTTTTATGCCGTACAGCTAATAATTAAATATTACTTTGCTATAAAAGTGACGTACTCAGAAAGTGACGAACTCAGAAAGCGAGGGCCTCAGAAAATGGTGTTCTCAGAAAGTGACGTACTCAGAATGTGACGAACTCAGAATGTGACGTACAGAAAGTGACGTCCTCAGAACGTGACCTAACTCGAAAGTGACCTCTTAAGCATGTGACATACCCCGCCTAAACCTAGCTATAGTTATTAAGTTACCTCTAGCGTTTTGTTAAAACATAAACGTTTTGTTTTCAGTTCCAAGATATGGTTGATCAGTGATAGCGCTACAAGGCACGATTGAATAATACATCATTAGCTTTTCTACATCTTAACCGATGAAATATTGTTTATTGCTTTAATTCCGTTACGCAAAAGTAAAAAAACCCGTAATTGGCCATTAAAGACTGCCACATAGAACTACCTCTCAGTACGGAGCGTCGCGCAGTACTTTCGAATTACTTCATGAATCTTCAAAACCAATCGAGATGCCATTATAAAAAAATTTATAGGACATTAGTACACCATAAGCTACATTATTGTGTAAAAATAAAAAATATAAAAAAATGCGAAGTTGGAAAAAAAAAGATATTTAATACTAACTTCCGGTTTGTTATATGAAAAAAAGATAAAAAAAACTTTTTTTATAAATTATCAAAGAAATCAACTAATATTCTCAAATAATCACTATTTAGTTATAAATAAATCCACTGAAAGAATTGCAATAATAATTTTTAAAAAATCCGTTCCTCAAATTTTGTAGTTTTTTCAAATGCGTATAAATTGTTAACGAAGCAATATATTAAAAAAGTAATGATGCCAAATTTTTTAATTCACATATAGGTCCAATTAATCCAACTATGAACAAAATCCAGAACCTGACAATTTTTTTGCTGCCCGCTTGACGTGAAATGCCCCCAAGGTAGTATTAGATCAGCTGCAGCTTCAAAAAGTTGGTGGGAAAATCATTCCCTTGATGACATTATGGCTCGTGGAAACTGGCAATCAGCTAACACATTTCCAGCGATTTTACAGGAGACAGGTAGCAAGAACAAGTATTTCTTCTACAAATGTCACACAATTGTTTAATTCTGTATAGGTATTACGATCATTGATTTATATAATATAGTAATAGTAAAGTAAATTTGATTTCTCAGGCACTGTGCCCGGTTGCAATCATTGTACCTGATCGTTCAGGCAAGATTATACAATTAAAATAAGTACATAAATAAATTATATAAGGAATAACTATAAATCATTACATTTGAACTACTAAGTGTAAAATTATCTGTTCGAAGAATAAAATAATTGAAATCGATATTTCAGTATCATATATTTCAGTCATCATAAATTCAGATACTAATCAATCACATTGGCGCTATAATACATTAGAATTAATCTAATAAGGGGCGACACCAGGCGATAACAAACAGGTCTCAATTATAAAGCTTCCAGTGTCGGTAAAGTAATTTAATAGCAGCGTTTTACCTGAAATAAAACGCATATTAAAATACTTACCTCACTGGAAGCTTTCATTTAATTTCTGCCTGGTGAAATTGAGCCAATGACAAACAGTTCACCGGACATCTTTTACCTGGTGTAAAAATGGCGCGGTCCGCCAGGTGTCGCCACTGTTGCCGGAAACAAGAGTCAAATAAAGCACTAGACTGGTGATAATTCGACGGAAACAGATATGCTCTCTCAATTATAAAGCTTCCAGTGAGGTAAGTATTTTAATATGCGTTTTATTTCAGGTAAAACGCTGCTATTAAAGACTTATGTCTTAGAGATAATTTTGGCGCGTAGGTGGGTCAAAATTAATTTCACTCACCTACAGTCTTATCCGCTACTAATATACTTACTGACACTGACTATGGGCCTGCAATTTAATTATTTCGTTATCATGTCAAGCTATTATTATTACACCCGAAAAATATTATCACACCATTCTATCCAAATACAATCAATCCTATCTCTCCACTGATTTGAGCAACACACCAATGTATTTTATGATTCATAAATATTATGCGAGCAAAGTGTTTTATGTTTCTACTGTTGTGTTATTTAAGTGATACAAGTGCTGTGATATATAAAAATAAATTAGGCAGGGAATATATAGAGATACAGCCGCTCGAAGCAGCACATTATTCAAATCCGATACTAGTGAATGGCGTGGTATATAGAACTTTTAAGAAATATTATTGTGAGGTGTTCAAGGATTTTGAAAGTAAGTAAATTTGCCTGTTTAACTTGTTTGTTTGCATGTAAATTTTGGTCGTAGGTATTGTAGGTTTTTAACGACTACAAGTTGTAAAAATGTCCATTATTTTCATTTTGTTGAAGAGGACCTATAAAGATTGCAAAAAATTCCTTTTAGCACACAAAAGTCCTTTTAGCAGACAAGGCTTTGGGCTATTAATGCCCTAGCGAAGAAACTATTGTAAACGTAAGAGGTCACGAAAGATTATAAAATTATAAAACAAGCAGCGAGTCGGTTTAGCACATTGACAACGACTTTTGACTTAAAAGTCAGAAGAACTTAGCCAACGACATAAAATCGAAATTACGCTCTCATTTTATAATGACACGCTGCAATAACATGAAACTTGGTATGAACATTAAAACAATATATGTATTTATCTGCCTGGTATTATTCGGTGCTACAATCTTTGCAGCTTTGTAATACAAAGAAAATACACCGAGTAGAAATTTTACGTTTGTCATTTCTACTCGCTCTGTATTCTTCACAAGTTCTTGTGACTACCCCATAAATCCCAGTGTACTTACTAGGTACGAGTACAAATTAAATTTGAGATTTGTACTCTTATAGAAATACAAGAAAATTCCAAATACTATTGTGTAAAAATTGCCCTGCTCTTAAAGGTTAAATAATGATTATGATAAAGTTATGACGTCCTAGATAGCCGGACGCTGCTGCGAGGGAGCAAAGCCTGGACGTTTCCTAGACAAGACGTAAACCTCACACTGGCGTACCCTTCCGCCGAACACGCCGATGTAAGTCAATATCTCGTTTATTCGCCAGATCTGTGCCTGCGTCTAAACTCCGTCAAACCATACTAAATGTATGAAAAGTCCCATCGACCCATCTATAGATAAATCAGTCGTCAAGGCATAAAATTGATACATCATTGATTCAATGAAAGTGGGTGTCATACTCCCCAGTCGGGAGTCCCCACATTGTCATATTAAAAGTATGCCCTGGAAAGAGATTAACGAAAAACCTCGCTTTTTTCCGCATTTTTTCACAACGGTATATATATAGTACTTTTTAGGGCAGAACTAAATAAGCTTTAATGTTACTCTAGATCACATTTTAACAGAATGCGTAGATTCCGAGTTGCCTAAAAGGCGAATTTCTTAAGGATGAAAAAAAATTGCCAACCAAAGTTGCGGAAGGTCTGGACATGAAAACAGGACCTACCAAATTTCAGAACTGTTTTAGAGATTTCAACCATGTCCTATTTCGACTGGGCTAATAAGTATTATGCATTGTATGTAGAGTCTGTGCGGTAAGAGAAGAGTCGCAGATAATTAATTGGATCCTATTTAATAAATATGTGTGAAAGGAAAAATAGGAGGACCCCTTTTCTATATAATGTATTATTAATTATTTTGTTTTTAGCTACAAATAAGAATAGAGAATGACTACGTTATAACAGGATACCTGGTGATATTATTCACAGACGGTTTGCGAGGCACCGCCTACATACAATCTGGAGGGATACTGGAGGTACTACTAATAACTAAAGCTAACTGTTTAACCCTTTGAACGTTTTACATCATAAACAAAAACGTCACACGCCGAGGTTTCGGGCGCAAGCGAGTTACTTGAAAGTGTCAAGATTACGTTAACAGCGTACGCCGCTACATTTGTCCATGGCGCCGCTGTGGTAGTACTACTAGTTACGACGCCTTTAGGTGTTTTTGGCGTTCAAAAGATTAAACGCCATGGAACCTTGGTCTCTGGTTGGCACCGTGCACTGTGTACCTGCAGCCTGAAGTTTTATAGAAATTAATGCCTTCCCATATTTTGCACCATCTTTAGATCTGACCTGGCGCCAATAGCCACTTGTATACTCGCACGTCTGTTGTTTTAAATTAATAAATATTACAGCACTATTTAACACAGTTCGACCTAGTCCCACAGTAAGCTCAGTAAAGCCTGTGTTGTGTAAGCACAGTAAGGCCATAATATTGTTAAACATACACGGAGTCAAATCGGTAGCTTTTAAGCTCTTCTGTCATTGGCCTACGTTTGATCCGCGCACTGAAAACGCGACACCCTGTGTTTACTATATACTCACCGCAATACCAATTGGCGACTGAGGTCATAATGCTATCTCCTTTACCCTTATTAAGGCCAAGCAAGAGTGAAAGAGACGGTATTATAACTCCAGTCACCAGTTGGTGCGGCTACTATAGCAAATATATCTTTCAGGACACCATAAGCCTGACGTTCATCAGTGAGGGTATAACGACCCTCTCGTACCAGTTCTGGCTGTATGGAGCCCCGCGGAGCAGCATACCCGCGGAAGAATACAAATACGTCATGTGTTAGACGGGAAGCCATTAGGCTGCCTTTATACTGAGGTGGAGATGAGGTCGTGCGGGAATCAACCAATAGCAATGGTGGATTACAACTACGGAGCGGAGAAGGGAAGTGGTGTTATGACATTAAAACTGATCCGCACGCCGCTCCGCGCGTGTGAACCAGACAGCGCTACCTACGTATATAAGGCTTTCTCGCTCACCGCGACGTAAGATGACGTATAAGCACCACTTGCACCATCCCACTAACCCGGGGTCACACCGGGGTTAAGCGGTTAAACCGTTAAACCAGTGTCAAATTGTACTGGTAACCATGATAACTCCAGGTTTAACCGCGGTTAATTCCGGATTAGTGAATGGTACAAGAGGCGCTAAGAGGGTTCCAGGAGTTAAAGGGTTTTAAATATTTAACGTATTTTTTTTGGTACCTAATTGATAACATTGTTATATGTAGTAAGAAAATAATATTGAGATGTGTAATTACAACCCCGGGTAAAAAACTTGGGGCTTCGTGATATTCATTATTTATCTCAATTTGTTTCATTATTTAACTTACTCGGTGACTGTGTATTTCGTGTCTTTATTTCTATGTACAATAAAGACTAGTATATACATACATTATGTATGATACATACGTACATACATTCTTCTTTATTTTAAAAAATATATTCCTAAATCTTGAATCTACTGCCTAATAATATTTGGTATACAAATAATAAACTGATGTGCCGTCGGAAGGTTACCAAAATTAAGAAATTTCCACTTGTAAAAGTTTCGGAAACCTCACATTTTTGCATAAGAATCGATATTTCCTTTTTCCCGTGAAATTTCCCTGAAATTCCCGAGAACTTTTTGAAAACTTCTTTGGATATTTTCCGTAACTTCTTTTTGAGTTCTTACATCAAAAAATTAAGTAATTAACCTAAAATCATTCTTCCATAATGCCATAATTCCCATACATCAATTTGACGCAAAAGGAAAATTTGGCCTTAACTGACTTAACCTTTCATACATATGTGTGTGTTGGTCAAAAACGTGGGTTCAAACACTTCAAACCTCGGTTGTGCCATAGTATAAACAATGGTTGTGATGTATAAGAGCAGAAAAAATCGTTCCCAAAAACATAAAGATGACTAAAAATTCGGTCATAATTATTATCGTACACAAAAGAGCTTAAAGATTCCTTCCAACTAGGGAACAAATCAAAATCATTTTATGAAATATTTTGATTTGTGTTTTTTAAGTAGTCACACTACTATATTATATAAATAGAATAGAATAGAAATTACGCGGCTAACGTCCTGACCACTAGACCACCCCACCCGGTCACGGCGGTACCCATCCCAAATTCTCTGGTGTATATATATGCCATCTTTGAAAGGCCAGGCACCTTTGACCAACTCTAAGGGCGAGCAGTGGACTTAGTCACTTTTTCTTTAGTGTATGATATCTATTTCAGTTTATAAAGATTCCTTATTAAAAAAACAAGCAAAATGGTTCTGCGTATATCGACCGTTACTTTACGCCAACCGTCTAGACGACGCAGGTGTTTTTACGGCGCTCAATTCCGCCCATAACCAGCCTGGATATTGAATTTTATATGAAACTTGCAGAAAGAAATAATAGGACAACAAAGCCGCGCTGAGTACCTAAGCTTTATCGCAACTGAAGGAACAGATGCGACTAGGGTAGCCAAGATTTCCCGTGACGTGTCAGGATTTTTGGTCCTTTGTCAGAATTGCGGAGCGACTTGACGAGTGTCAGGGTTTTTTTTATAAAATTTTGTCCTAATCACTAGAAGCTATCTGAAGAGTTGGGCAGAGGAGAAGGAAGGTTATGATGTATTAGCTTCAGCATATGGTGGCGAAATATGGGGTTAGTGGCCCAAGAAAGGTTTTTGAAGAAGGGATTTATTTTGGGCACTAGGATAATACTTAGCCAATTCAATAATATGCAAAAACTTCGCATTCAATCAATCAATCAATCATTTATTTGCACATAAAACATAGTATATAATGCATGCAAATACATTTATAAGACACATTACTCTACCAGTAATGTCGAAATTAATTACACAATCTCAAAGGAAATACATTACAATAAAATAAAATAAAATATATGGTCAAAATAATAATACTATTAGATTATATGTACATTATATGTCAGTCAATTCATATTCACATCAATGTCAGATATTAATATTAATCTAAAGCTCTAGCAAAATATTCTTTGATGGAATAATAGGGCTTACTAATAAAATATTGTTTCAGTTTTATTTCAAATGTTTTTAGATCCTGGCATTCCTTTATATCTTTATCTAATTTATTATACACCCTTACTGCGGTGTTGTGTAAACTCTTGTCAAAATATCTAAAATTACTTTTAATTACTAAAATGTTATCCTTAATTCTAAAATTCCTACGAACATTCTGTCTGGCATTAAGGCATTAAGGCCGCCATTTGTACTTATTTTTATTGTGCAATAAAGTTTAAATAAATAAATAAACTTCGCATGAGAACGTCATCAATATCAAAAACACACCAAGAGAGCTCCACAAGAAGTTTGAATGAGGTTCACAACTGTCATTGCTCATAACAGAGGGCGCTTGGAACAGGGCCTACCTCACCAGGTGTTTTCTAAGCCATAGTTTGGTTTTGTTGTGAACTTCAAGTTCAAGTCCTTAACTTTATAGAAAAACAAAAACCTATAATTCAAACTTACGGAGGCTCTCCTTTTGTTTATGTACGTGCTATTCGACTGCAGCGCCATCAAAGTTTTATTTTATAAAATAGCCATAATATAAAAAAAGTACTCACAACCAGCTCCCATTATTCCACGGCTCCCTCCGTGCCTGCGCCAGCGCCAGCAGCGCCAGCAGCGCCGCCATCTTGACAGCCGCCGCCATCTTGCTCACAAGACGGCCGTCACATCGCACGGAATGGCCGACTACATCGCACTTCTAGGTTATGTCACACTGTTTCACATTATCACATTGGTTTTTTTTTAAATGATTATTTGTTATTTGTGTCAATCACTTTAGTTCAACATAGTCACGATAGTCAACTGATTAATAATGTTAAAATTTACTTAGATTACTTAGAGTCGGCCCAAGCTAACAGTGCATGGCAATGCAATGACAAAGTGTGGCAATCTTATCATTAATGACAAATTTCAATGTAAATATGACGTTTACAATGGATTTGGTTCTACCTATTCAAGTCAGGTCAATGCAAAGTTAGCTTAGACGGACTTATACCAGCCAAAGAAGAAGTCGAATAAGTCAATAACAATTACAGCTAAACTCAATAACAAATACAGCTAAACTTTCAGTAAGAAATTAACCATGCTACGAGTATAAATGCACCTGCTAACATTTAAGACCAATAATCTCAAAAAACGAGCTGAACTATTCATACGAACCATAAATTCGTGGGTGTTCACAAAAATAATTAATATATAATAAAAAGGGCAACTCATTTATATAAAAAGTTAAAAACTAGATTCGACTCGAAACAACAATAAGGATTAAAGTCTGATCCAACTTTACACGGGGGAAACAACAATCGGACCTCAATAAGTTTCAAAATTCTTTTATTGTCATAATAATAGAGAATAAGTCGCTATTATTATTAAAATGGGCTTTACACGCGACGATTGCGGTACGACATCATACGATCTACCGATCTACCATTTATAAATAGAGCACTAACTATAGTTTTGATATTACGTAAGTATTACGAACGACGTTAAAGTTGATTTTATTTTGATATGAGCTTGAACATCGCTCACGCTGATTGGAGCATGCGAAATTAAGTGAAAGTCGTGCGTGAGATGCGCGGCTCACCAAGACACCAAGCCTATCGTCAAGGTCGTGTCAAAACCAGTCCAAAATCATAACAATTTGTTAAATTAGAATTGACCTTCCGACTTATCTTATTTTGTAAAAGTTTAGAATGTCTCAATGCTGTCCTCTTGATATACTAAAATAAAGGCGTTCCGTTAAGAAGACGTTGGATTGTAGAGCTCAATCTAGTAATTTGCTTCTAACCGCAGACTTGTTTATCTAACGGTGCTAGTCTACCGCAAGTTAAATTAAAGTGTGTGACTTAGGGTCGGTTGCACCAAGCTGTTTGTCATCGTTAAAGAGTTCGCTAAATTTTATTGTATGGAAAGTTTCATGGTTGACGTTGATCAGTCTGTCAAATGCGCCTGGTCCAACTGGCACTTAGTCCGAAAGTTGTGTCGTTAAAATAATTATTTGCCTGCTAAAGAAAAGAAGCTTACCACAAGGATTTTCGTATATAGACCCGCCTGTTGCTATATCTACCACGCGCATAAATATTGCTATCCGGCCCATGTTGCCGGCTGTCAATGTTAGTGTGCGAGCGTGACAGCTATATAATCATGCGTGTGCAATAAAGATAGCAAGAGGCGGGTCAAGGTACGAACAGTGAAAACCCCTGTGGTAAGCGTCTTTTCTTTACGATCGTGTCGAAGTCGTGTCGCGTGGACTGAAAATCCCCAGCCTGCTCCCATATAGAAATTAGTTACGCCTTTATGACTATTCCATTGTAGTCGGATCCCAATTATACGGGGCCATGACGGACTTGGGAACCCGCGTTCTGTTTCCACAGGATATGGACCCGAGCGATACCTGCTATATTTGGTACTATTGAGATTGGAATCGTATTGGAATGTACCTGTTTTTCTATTCTAAGCACTACGCACTTTGTCGTAATCAAACTCCGGTATCAGTGCTGTAGTTCATTGAAAATAAGGATTGGCAGAAATAAGTAAACTACTTAAAGAGCGTATTCCCATCTTAAAGGCCGGCAACGCACTTACAACCCCTCTGGTGTTGCGGGTGTCCATGGGCGGCGGTAATCGCTTACCATCAGGTGATCCGTCTGCTCGTGTGCCTCCTATTTCATAAAAAAAAATCGCTTTTAGTACTAAACTTCGCCTTAACTGGCATTAAATATAATTCCACTATAATAAGTAGTACTCAAATTATATCATGGAATTTATGGGAGTATTAATACTTAGGATTTTGAATAAGCATTAGTATAACTTTGATATTAGGTAATAAAGAAAATGTTAAGGAGAGGGTACGGGTAGCGAAGATAGGTTATTTTATGATTTTTACTTTTAAACAATTTTTACGCAGCTCTTTTTATTGTGAATTAAATTGATGGTAAAATTATTACTTTAATATTTTTACTAGGGCCAGGGTTGCCAAACAAGTTATACAAAGAAAATAGAGCTAATATAAGTTTTGTATGTAAAACTTCTTCTCGCTCTATTTTCTTTGAATAACAATAGTACCAGAAATAATATATGTTACGTAGATTTTCATCCTTTCATCATATCATGTAATTTAAGCTGTTTGAAAGCGAGAGCGTAACCTCGATTGTATGAGAGCGGCATTTTGACGGCAGCTTCATGTGACTAAATGTCAGTCGACATTTGTCAGCGTAATGAAACAGGGCCCTGATGTGGTCTCATAAGATAAGACGTTGGATAAACCATAAGGCCACATATCGCACCATCTACCTATATTTCTTGACCGATATCAATCTATAAGCTTGTATGTATCTATAAGCTGTAATTTGGCATGGATACATAAATCATGCATTGCGATAGAGCGAAAACATAAAAAATATTTAAAAAAAAATATGGTACCCATACAATTACATAGTACTATACAAATACATAGGTCTTTCAAAACGAACACGGGTCTCCAACAACCATTTTTGGATATCACTACATAGTATAAAACAAAGTCGCTTCCTGCTGTCTGTCTGTCCCTATGTATGCTTAGATGTTTAAAACTACGCAACGGATTTTGATGCGGTTTTTTTTTAATAGATACAGTGATTCAAGAGGAAGGTTTATATGTATAAATTGTATAATACATCAGCATTGTACCCGTGCGAAGCCGGGGCGGGTCGCTAGTAGTTAATATTTTCGGAAATAATCGGTCCGAAAGAAAAAAAATGTGTGCCCCCCCCCCCCCTTTAACTATTTAACCATGGGTCCAAAAATATGAAAAAAATCGTGAAACAAAAGCTTAATAAACACTTTCAATAAAAACTATAGCGAACATGATCGGTCCCATCGTTTTAAGGGGCCCACTGACTATCAGTCCGCCGGACGATATCGGCCTGTCAGTTGTTCGGAACTGTCAAATTTTTGTTCTAACTGACAGGCCGATATCGTTCGGCGGACTGATAGTCAGTGGGCCCCTTTAGAGTTATTGCAAAAAATCTTCTTTTCTTAATAAAATGACGTACCTACAAAGCGCTGTAAAGGTACCCTTATGTTTGTAATGTACATGATACAGTAAGTCCCCCCGTTTGGCCTATTTTAACAGAATTGTAACTACGAAACCCACGAGCATGGCCCGACATGCTCTTGGCCGATTATTTTATTGTGTTAACAATTAAGTGCGCGCTTAAAAGAATCCATCAAGTGTCAAGAACCTAGGTAGTCATACCTGGATTCCTCCAGGTTATTAATCAATTTTGAAGAACCAATTAGCTTCACTTTAAATGGCCACGGCAATTTTCGAACGCCATAATTTGAATAAACTATAGTTATCTAAATTAATAATCTCTACCTTTTGTAGGCTACGCCTCTATACTATGGCATCTCCTTTCGGGCTACTGAGTTAATGGGTAAATGATAATTTGTCTCTATTACGTAAGGTTGAATTTGGGACGATAACGTCGAGTAAAATACGAGTTTGGGAAAATAATATGTAGTGAAGCGGTTTAGCACTTAAGAGTAAGGTGGCAAATTTATTGTTATTAACTTAACACTTTACAAAATTAGAAATAGAATATATTTGGATCTAATTTGAATCGAACGCATATTAATTGTAATTTTCTGTTGCGAATTTCATATTCAGGAGTTTCCGGACTATTGGTAGTCGGTACACGGACATCATTATCAAAATTTGCTTTTGAGAAATAATAAAATCATTAAGCGATGTTTAACGGTATATAAATAAGAATAAACTAAAAAATTGCCAATATTTTTCTTTGAATAGTTTTGATAATTATAGGTTTTATGGAGGGTGAGTCAAAAGTTTATTTAATAAAAAATTAGATTTTAGGTGCATAGGTAATATAGCAAGTTGTGGCTTCCTAAATGTAAATATCTTGGTAGTTAATGACATGTAAGACGTTAGCATTAAATAAATCTAAAGTTTCTAGTAAACACTCCAATTTACTGCTTTACGTTGGCAAACCATATTAAATCTGTATTAAATCGCAATAATAATAATAACTTTATCGTTTACGATAACACCTAGTTTAACAATTTTATCTGCGGTTGCCTCAAAACCGCAAAATGAAATACAATAAACAATTGGTTCGCATACCGTAACCGAAACCATAAACAAAACGAACTTTTTAATTCCCGCCAAAAATAGTCTGAAACACAGTTTTTTTTTCAACACTAGAGCATTTTTCCACGCGATATAAGTTTCGAGTATCCCGATATATTTTAGGGAAGGTACAGACGTGCGGTCCGGAACGCGGTGAGGGCAAGACTGGTTTGGTCCGAATTATAGTACGTATAACTTAGTCTGAACTTGATTGTAAGCTATCTTGGTTGTTTTTTAAGCTCTTTACTTGGCATGCCTGCGTGAGTAAGTCTGATTTGATCTGATTTTGAACCTAACTTTTATTTAGCAAATTATGAGTGATGATCTGGTTAATTCCGCGCGGTCACGGTCTTAAATTGTTAAATCATTCGAAGTTTAAGATAATTTTGTCATTAAATACTTACGTTTTATACCAACGGTGACAGAGCGGGGCAGCACGCTCTCCTCTCCTGATGTTAAGCGGTCACCGCAGCCTATTGACGCTTGCATTTCTAGTAGAGCTTACACAGGCGATTCACTTAATCTGTCAAGGGACAAAAAAAGGTCCCATATAGCCAACACACTGCATCTTAATAAAGAAAAAAGTGTTCATTATAAAGAAAAACCTAGGTGGCTTATTAAAGAACTCCTAACCCTAACTCTACCGTAAGTTCTAAGTAGTGACCCTGCCTACCAAGCAGGGATCCCTGGTTCGAATCCCAGGGAGGGCATTAATTCGTGTATTCATTACGAGAATTTGTTCCTGGATTATGGATGTTATTTATGTATTTTAGTACGTATTTATCTATATAAGTATGTATATGGTCGCCTAGTACTCATGTGTTAGATTGTCCACAAATATACTATTTACTATTTGAAGAGTGTATTTTCAAAAGGCCTTATCTTTATCTAAAGCTATGTCTGTAGCTACAATACAAATAAAATGTACCTAGTTCTGAAGGAAACATAAATGAAAACATAACATTTTAGCACAGGTACCTAAATAAATGAGTAATCAGCTAATTACCGAATACTTACTCGGAATCAGTCTAATGGACAGCCATTAACATAAAACTTCTATGCAGGGGGGGTACCTTTTCTCTGTAGTTGACTGTATCTTGCCTGAACCTGAGGTCTTCGTCTTGGTAAAGGTAATTATTTATACAAAAATCCGTCCGAAATGTCTCGAGAGTCCGTTTACATCTGAGCACTTCTCAGGAAGCTGCGTCCTCAATACCCAAGTAAAGTAAGTAATGAAATAAACTCCCGACACACACTCTGTACCTACTTTGAATCGCCAAAAATATATAGGTACTTATTTTATAAAAAAGCGAAAGTTACGCTAGCCTAGATTTTTAGCCTTTAGCCTAAATGACACTGAGAGTATAAACAAGAATCATAGAACTATGGATGGTATTATATAGTCTCCATGATAGAACTCATAGAGCCACAGACATGTAATTTTTATGCTCATGCATACATAGAGCAGATGTAGAGCAGTAACATCCGATCTGACCAGCCAGTATTTCGCACCAATGGGCATTGTAAAGTTTAGTGGGAATGTAATATTGTCATTGTAAATGTGATATTTCTATGACATAAGTTATTTCGAATAACACGTAATTCATAATGGTTAGAAATAATTTTTAAAAAACCGGCCAAGAGCGAGTCGGACTCGCGCACGAAGGATTGTTTTTAGTATTTGTTGTTATAGCGGCAACGGAAATACATCATCTGTGAAGACTGTGAAAATTTCAACTGTCTAGCCATCACGTCATGAAATACAGCCTGGTGATCAACTGTGGTGATAGACATGACGGGCAGTAGAGTCTTAGCATAGATATAAATAACTATATCTATCTTTGGTCTTAGTAATAGTCTTATTAATAGGGTCCCGTTTTTACCCTTTGGATACGGAGCCCTTAAAACGATTTTTCTTTTGATTGACGTCATAGGTGAATATGAATATATTTTTTTAATGAAACCTACTTCACTTTAAAAAGTATTGAAAAAAATATGGAAATTGTCACCTCAGTGTCAGTGTGACGGATTAAATCATGATTAAATATTAATGGTTATTATGATATAAAAAATATAATATTGTGATATAATTGTGATACAATAATTTCCTGATATGCTATGTTTAAGTGTTTAGTGAGTGATTAAAAAATTTAGACTCCGTATCCAATACTACGAGGTACGTGTAAGTCATTTCATTGCATTTCTGATAAAGGCATATTAAAATGAAACTGTTCTCTATAATTATTTAAGAGTCACACGAACCTAGCCTCCATACAATACAATCGAAGTTACGTTTTCATGTCTCACGATAGGATAGTTAATTTCGATTGTAAACAGTATTAGTCCCTGTTATAATTAATACATTATTATTATTGTAAAGTTTGTCACGTAGATGCAGTCTTCTTACTTCATTCAATGCATGTGGTGTTTACCTTTAAGTAATTGTTACGCTAAGCGATAATAGTTTAAACGTTTGTAGTTATACTTAACAAAGTGTAAACAATTGTTGGTGAACCAATAAATATAAAATATAAATATAAATTTTAAAACGAAATTCTGAAATAACACAACATTGGCCATGAACATTTAAGTAACAAAATTATATCTGTGTCTGGTACTAGTTTTTGTTGCTAGAAATTGTAATACAAAGAGATTAGAGCGAGTAGAAGTTTTGCATATAAAACTTATACTCGCTTTTTTTTCTTTGTACCTACTTATAATATTTTTAGCAACGAAAACTAGTAAATACGTACTATATGATTATCATGAACAGTGACTATTTCAAGCAAATACAAATTTGCTTGTACAACTTTATTTGCCATTAATTCTTCATTAACCGACGGGACATTCTGAGTTTTTCTCGCTACTTACTGCGGAGCACAACTTAATTCCTCATGGATGGATAATAATCTAACGGAACTGAATTTGACAAGAATAGAACTACATATATATACCTACTTTGGAACAAAAAAATAATTTTCCAAATCGGTTCACACATTACGGAATTCTGAGGTAACAAACTATACCAAAAAATACGGTCATACAGATAACTTCCTACTTTTTGGAAGTCGGTTAAAAATAAAGCGACATGTCCTAGTTTGTTTCTAGCCAACGGGAAAGCTAAATCAGAGCTTAATGTGCGCGCCACACGCACCTTACTATGCTAATACGACCACTTGTCAGTCTGTCTGTCTGTTTCGCTAACTAGCTGACTTGATTGGATGTAGACGTGGACCTAACAAAGTCCAATCAACAACGAAACTGTAGACACAACAGCGTCGTGAGAGTTCGGTTTACCTGTAATTTAAATAAAAACCGGCCAAGTGCGAGTCGAATTCACGCACGAAGGGTTCCGTACCATTACGGAAAAAAACAGCAAAAAAATCACGTTTGTTGTATGGGAGCCCTATTTAAATATTTATATTATTCTGTTTTTAGTATTTGTTGTTATAGCGGCAACAGAAATACATCATCTGTGAAAATTTCAACTGTCTAGCTATCACGGTTCATGAGATACAGCCTGGTGACAGACGGAGAGACGGACAGACGGACAGCGGAGTCTTAGTAATAGGGTCCCGTTTTTACCCTTTGGGTTACGGAACCCTAAAAAGAGTTAGCTCCGAAAGGTTGGGAAAACATTTTCATAAAACTGACAAGGCAATAAACGTTAATCGCAGAGCTCATGGTAAACTCTACTATAGTCTGAATTTTCTCAATTGATTTTAACCCTAATCAGTTAAACAAAAGCCTTTGTTTCTTTTATGGAGAGGCGCCTTAGTCGCGTGCCGAGCGCGTGCCAAAGCATGGTTGCTTTGGTTGGTTGGTTGTCGTTTAAAAGCAACTATCGTGATAGTATTAAGGTTCAAAATGTAACAGCTCATTCTGAGATAACGAGTTTGGAATTTGGATAATGAAGGAGGATCGGTTGCCTGTGTGTGGCCTCAGAATTCTCACTAGATAAACTACCAAAAATAATACATCCAAATTCACAGAATACCTTTGAGACACCAGATTCGATGCAGAATTAATGAGTGGAAATAGGAATATATTGAATCGCTGATTAATAAACTTAAAACGTAGACTTTCTTTAAAGCAACATGGCAAGTGTTTAAATAGTTGACGGAATCACAGACCGAAAATTGGCCTCATTGATTAGAGTACACGTCCCAGGATTATGCATTACGCATTACACTAGCGCCTTCGATGTTGATGGATGCTTCGGGGCCTATACATATTTGACACGTGCTTTATTGCTTCTAATGAAGTTCTCTTTCAATTTATCATTTCATTTTTTTTAAATAAATTTGCATAGATTAAATTATCGTAATTATAATAATATCACAACATATCTACAAAATTTTCTCATAACAATTTTATGTAGAAGGTATATACGTTATCGTCTTCCGAAGAATGGTATTCTCTTAGCAAGCTTAGGTTTCATGCCAAACCGAGCGAGCGACTGTTTACTCTGTGCTTATTATACCCAACATTGGTGATGTTGGCCGGTGTTCGATAGGGTAATGTTTTACCAAGTTTTACTCTAACGTTTACATAAAATAGATCATAGGATTTATACTTAGATAGTTAGGTAGATATTAGTTCAACAAGTGTACATACGAGTGAAGTTTCTAGGCTAACTAGTGCCATATTTGTACGTGTAACTATCAAACTAAATAAGTATGTACATAGGTAATTGAACATTTCCGTTTTAAGTCGTCTCACTAAGCTACACTAAAAGGCCACGAATAATGTTTGTATGAATATTAGTTATGTATGATAATTCATTAAAAAATTAATACGAGATATTGATTTTATAGTCATCTAAGTCCTCAATACAATTTCCGATATTTCAACTAGGTACTTAATAGGTTCATAGTACTTAGTATTTATATAAATAAAATTTGCCTGTCGAGATGGTTCTTAGATAATCTTCCACGCACTATAGATGGAGCTGTGTGTAATTTTCTCGAGGTTTTTAATGCATCCTAGAGTTAACTATACCATAGAGTAACTTATACTAGAGCGGTACTGTCATAGTAAATTTTGTAACCCCAGTAAATTCACTGCCATCTGTCGACACACTTTAAAACTAAAAATGAAGATTTATAAAAATACGATAAAATGTATTTAAATATAGATAAATGATTTTTTTTAAATGCATTAATTATTTTTATGATTTTGACCCATGTTCTTTCACTGATATGCGTTAAAATTGTTAAATAACAAACGAAACAGTCAACGCCATCTATACGACAGTGGGCCAAAACTAGTGGCGCCCTCTGAACGAGAATCAAATTTTCTTGATTTTCGAGGCACGTTTTTTCCTTAGACTGTATCCATCTAAAGCCATATCCAATCTACTCGTTTTGTACCGGTCCGGCTTTAACAATGTGGCGTCGCGTCGTTTTCATTTAGGCAAATAAATAACTTAAATAAGCTTTAAACAGGTTTAACCTTTTGACCATCTTGTGTCAACGCAAATTGCAAGAAAGTGGAAGGTTTTATGCTAGTCTCTAGCGGCCGAGAAAAATGCGCTGCATACGCATCACGCATTGTGGTTCTGTCATTGTGGAGTGAGTGTTGTTGTCTGACTCTATTCTCGAAAAAATAAATACCTAATTATTTTGTATTGATTCTCATTTCTTTTTCTACACATAAATGTATTTTTTTGGGTAGAAAATAAAAATTAATTTATTTGATTACTTCCCGTTTTTAATCATCACGTTTTCAGGGGCATTTTTTTAGATTTTACACATATTTATTGAAGTACAATGAATGTTATCTTTACTTTATAGATATAATTATTAATATTATCATAGAGTAACTGATACTAGAGCGTTACTGTCATACAAAGAGGATATAATAAGATAGAGCGGTACTGTCATAGTAAATTTTGCAACCACTGTAAATTCACTGCCATCTATCGACATACTTTAAAACTAAATATTAAGATTTATAAAAATACGTTAAAATGTATTTAAATATGGATAAATGATTTTTTTATTTGCATTAATTATTTTTATATGATTTTGACTCATGTTCATTCACTGGTATGCGTTAAAATTATAAATAACAAACGAAACAGTCAACGCCATCTATACGAGAGTAGGCCAAAACTAGTGGCGCCATCTGATCGAGAATCAAATTTTCGTGATTTTCAAGGCACGTTTTTTCCTTAGACTGTATCCATCTATTACGGAGTTATATCTATCTTTGCTGTCATAGTAAATTTTGTAACCCCAGTCACTGCCATCTGTCGACACACTTTAAAACTAAAAATGAAGATTTATAAAAATACGATAGAATGTATTTAAATATAGATAAATGATTTTTTTTTATTTGCATTAATTATTTTTATGTTTTTGACCCATGTTCTTTCACTGATATGCGTTAAAATTGTTAAATAACAAACGAAACCGTCAACGCCATCTATACGACTGTAGGCCAAAACTAGTAGCGCCCTCTGAACGAGAATCAAATTTTCTTGATTTTCGAGGCACGTTTTTTCCTTAGACTGTATCTATCTATTACGGAGTTATATCTATCTTTGATATTATTATAACTAATCCAAGATGTTGAAACCGCAGAAGAAAAATGTATACTTACTGCGAATAGCGCCATCTGTACCGTAGCGTTAAACCTACTTGCTACAGAAAGTACCTTGGAGTTTATTAGTTACTTAATCTTGCTATTCAGCAACAGATGGGGTTATCATGTGCTGTGTAACTTGCGAATGCTACTCGCCACTAGATGACGCTAGTGCCTGATTTCATGCTTTTTTTTTTTTTTACTAAATTGAAAAGTTTGTGACATTTATTAGAACTTTCAACAATCCCAAATGTTCAGACTTTTGAACAAATTATTCCTGGAATTATTATATTTACCTTCAGAAGAAATAAATTTCAACTAATTCTTATAGACCGTAGTCGCACGTCGCACCAATTAATGAGTCATTCATTTGATTTATGCAACTGGTTGGTGACTGCTCAAGTTCTGATGTCATCAGCTAGGTACTTGTAGTTATGTAGCTTTGGCCAGTTTTACTTGGCGATATTTTTACTCAAAGCAGTTGAGCACGCACTAGGACATAAATTGTTGGTGAATGACGGTGATGTGATGTACTTACCTACTCCTAGAGTCGCATTCTAGAAGTAGGTACAGAGCGAGATCATCTTCTTTTCCTTTGCGTTTATCCCATTATTTGGGGTCGGCTCTCCTCATTCTCGTGCGCCAGGACAGGAGCGTTTGTCCTGGGTTGCCTGTGATTTTAAATTAAATTTCGAATGTGACTCCTGCGCTCGGAATGCTATGGGAAAACACGACGAATCCTAGATAGGTACCTATCATATGATCACGGGAAACTAGCAGAAAGATTAACCAAAATTAGACTCTATTAGTTTCTCAATAAGAGCTCACACATATACCGTCTGTATTTAAAAAAATAAAAAGATCGTATCAGCCGTGTATATGTAAGGTTTTTATGCTTTTTTTGCTTCTAGCTTAGTCCAAGGGCTGTGTTCCGAATAGTTTACTAGTTACCCTCAACTTTACGGCTAGTGTATATGAGATCTCTAGTTACATAATAGTTTCTCAGGGTTTTAGATAAACTTATACTAGTTACAATGAGTAGGTCTGTTCTGCTAGTGTTGAGAAAACAGAAGGACCAGGTAGAACAAAAAAGAGACCCCTGTCAAAATCGTACCGATGTAAAAACGCCGAAGGCAGTGGTTTATATTTTGGTTTCTATTTCGGGCGGTAATAACAGGAATTTGGCAGGAATTAAAATTGTATAGACAACAAAAGAGTGTGGTTTGTCTATACCTTAGAGGGTTCTTTATAGTTTTCTCAACTCCTGAAAAAATTTAATGCGCCTGGGTAGTTGATTTTCAGGACAATTTGATGGGTCAGCCAATATTCATGTATTACGTACATGAATAGGTATATGGGTATTTTCAGAAAAAAGGATACTGTTTACTATTTTTCGAATAACTTTTGGGTTATTTCAACGCTGAATCACGAAGACTATTCTCTTCTAAATTGTCTTTTGAACTCTTTTTCTTTAAATCATTATAGTTCTCGTGATCGTGATTCTGAGCAGTAATAACCCAAAAGTTGATAGTTAATAGAACAAGAAGTTAATGGTATACTTTTTGTACCCATATGTATTAAGTTGATAATTATAAATTTAGGTATTGTCATGTATTGTGAAGTGAACATATCCACTCACACATACCTATGTACACAAATGTGTATTGCACAAAAAAAAACACAATTTAATTATAAAAAAACCGGCCAACTGCGAGTCGGACTCACACACGAAGGGTTGGTCACCCATCCAAGTACTGACCCCGCCCGACGACGTTGCTTGACTTCGGTCAAAAATCACGTTTGTTTTATGGGAGCCCCGCTTAAATCTCTATTTTATTCTGTTTTTAGTATTTGTTGTTATAGCGGCAACCGAAATACATCATCTGTGAAAATTTCAGCTGTCTAGCTATCACAGATCACGAGATACAGCCTGGTGACAGACAGACAGACGGATAGACGGCAGACGGACAGCGGAGTCTTAGTAATAGGGTCCCGTTTTTACCCTTTGGGTACGGAACCCTAAAAAGGTACTTGGTCTATACTTGATGTAAAAGTGCCCGTTTAAAGTTATAGGTATAACAGATATTTATAATAGCTACCAGTATTATAAATATCTGTTATTTAACTTTGACAGAGATGAATCACAAACGGGTTGCGTATCTAAATCCGGGTCAGAGGGGGAAGGGTTGCAAAATGTACTTACCAATGCTGAAATACTCCCGCCATTAGGCAACCGCCTAACTTTAGAAAAAGTTTAAAGAAAACAAAGCAAACCAAAACAATATTTTTACGTAAACATTTTTATTTTTGGCATGAGTTAAAAATAATATCGGTTTAATTAAATTATATTACACGTTACATTACATTACATTTATTATGCAACCATAAAAATAGTTAGGTTTTGTTTTAAACACTTAGGTAATCTAGTAGGTACCTAAGCCTTCGTAGTTACCTAATGGTTATCATTTAATCGTCATAAAATTTGTCTTGCGTGTTATTTTATGAAATAACTAAAATTAGAATTTCCTTATATAAAAAAAAAACTAAACCACTCAAGTGGAACGGTGCCTCTACTAGCCAAGTCGCTTGACATTCCACGCACACTAACACAACAACAGACCTCCATGCAGTTGTCAAACCAAAGGCAACACTAACTTGAACCTTAATGCTTTCAGTAAGAAGGTTCTCATTTTGAATTTAAACCGCAAGTGTAACATTGTTTTGATTCAATATTAAATGAAAATGCTTATGACATGAACGAGAGCAAAATTAGACCTTATTTTTATTGCAAAAAGGTTTGTTACTTATTTTTCGAAATACAAAATGTAACGTGGTATTAAACACATAGAAGCTATCATTATACGAGGACGTGCGTATGAATTTTTACCTGTTTCTTCGTTAGTGTGCGTGAGGTCTGGACTTGCATTATAAAATGTTCTGATTTTGTGTCGTGATTTTATATTTAATACAAAGTAGGTATTGGAAAGTTTTTGTGGAGTGATTAATAATTTTAATGTTTCATTATTTATTTCTATAAACTGCTATCTTCAAGAGCCAAATATGTAGGTGGGTACTAAATGTAATTGAAGGAAATAATACAACTACGTTTACTAGGGAAGTATAGTTGGTCAAGCAAATCTTGTCAGTAAAAAAGTGCGAGTCGGACTCGCGTTCCAAGGGTTCCGTACATTACACAATTTAAACAATGTATTTTTTATATGAAACGTGAGTGAAATGTCTTTAAAAAAACCCGTAGGGGTCGGATCAAAAACTAAGTAATTAAGTCCGACTCACGCTTGACTGCAATTTCTAATAGATTTTCCTGTAATCTATAGGTAAAGATCTATTTTGTGTATTTTTTTCAAAATTTTAGACCCAGTAGTTTCGGAGATAAATGGTCATTTTTTGCCTATTTTCTTGAATAACTTCTAAATTGCTTATCCTAAAATTATAAAAAAATATATTTGAGATCCTCACAATGAGCTCTTTCACTTGATATATAACACGATATAGTTAGAAAAAATTATTTTTTTAATTTTCTTATTTACCCCCCAAAAGTGGCCCCCATGATTAAAATTCATTTGTTTACGTTACATGTCCGTCTTTGGGTCACAAACTTACATATTTGTACCAAATTTCAACTTAATTGGTCCAGTAGTTTCGGAGAAAATAGGCTGTGACAGACGGACAGACAGACGCACTATAGTGATCCTATAAGGGTTCCGTTTTTCCTTTTGAGGTACGGAACCCTAAAAAAAGGCGGCAAATTTAAAAATAAATTGGCGCGAAGGGATATCGTCCCATAGAAAATTTGAATCTCACGCCTTTTTCTACTGACAAGATTTGGTTGTCCAGATATACATATGTAGCTACTTGTTCTGTGCAGTGGTAGCTCCATGTCCATACCGATCATTCATGGTCACAGAGAATTAAATAGGTACATAGACCTACCTACCTCTGGTTTTAAATAACTATAGCGACAGTGGGTAGGCTGGTTTAGGGTTGCCATATGTCAGGTCAGGATTTCACCTGACATATGTCAGGATTTTTGGTCCTTTGTCAGGGTTGCGGGGGGAATTGGCGAGTGTCAGCTAGAGTTATTTTAGAAACCTGTTTTAAATAACTATAGCGACAGTGGGTAGGCTGGTTTAGGGTTGCCATATGTCAGGATTTCACCTGACATATGTCAGGATTTTTGGTCCTTTGTCAGGGTTGCGGGGGGAATTGGCGAGTGTCAGCTAGAGTTATTTAGAAACCTAAAATAACCGCTAGAAGCTACTTAAAAAGTTTGGAGTTGGGCAGAAGAAAGGGAATGTTATGCTGGCGAGTTAAGAGGCTAGTGACCCACGAAAGGTTTTGGAATAGGTATTAATTAACTCATTTAAGGATTTAGACTTTGGAAAAATGACCGTCCAGAAAATGTCAGGATTTTAGGGTGATATCCAGACTTTTGTCAGGATATTCCATTTTTCCATATGGCAACCCTAGTAGGCATGTAGGCAATAACCCTCGGTTTCGGGTGAATAACCTACCGAACCAAATACATCATCTATGAAAATTTCCCGTTCCATTTTTACCCTTTGGGTACGGAACCCTAAAAACGGGATCCTATTACTAAGACTCCGCTGTCCGTCCGTCTTCTGTCTGTCTGTCTGTCCGTCTGTCACCAGGTTGTATCTCATGAATCGTGATAGATAGACAGTTGAAATTTTCACAGATGATGTATTTCTGTTGCCGCTATAACAACAAATACTGAAAATATTTATAAATATTTAAGTGGGGCTCCCATAAAACAAACGTGATTTTTTTGCCGTTTCTAGCGTAATGGTACGGAACCCTTCGTGTGCGAGTCCGATTCGCACTTGGCCGGTTTTTATGACACAGGTGGCAAACGAGCAGACACCTGCAAGTCCTGCAACACCTGAATATCATGGGCCTACATGTCGTCATCATACCTAAAACCATAAAGTACATAACATGCTAAAACTAAGAATATATAGAATGTAGTAGGCATGTAGCCAATCTGTAAGTGTTGAGTCAAGTTTGTTGAACCCAGAGCTTATCTATCATATCACTATGCGAAAAAACTGTAATTTGAGTCGTCTGTTAGTTTCAATGACACATAGATTGTCGTTTGAACTGCATTCTGCATTGTTTCAAACTTCAAACATTAGGCAGACTGCTTTTCAAATTTCGAAGTTTTCGAACACAGACCATTCCCTTGACAGTTTCATTCCTTCATAAACTTTTTAAATTCGCCAACGGCTACATTTTTAAACGGCCAGTCCCACTTCATTCTGGAACGCGTTTGAATTCAAAATCATATTTGGAACGCCAACCGGTCGCCCTTGTAATAGTTGGCTAGTGTTATCAAACGGCAATTTTAAAGAGACCCGTGTCATAGCAGTGGGAGTATCTATAATATCTTGTTTGATAGGCCCGACGGGAAGCAGCGGGGGTCTATTTAAAATGGCCGTGTTTCGTCGACAAGTGCTGCGAGAACGAAAATACGGCGCGCGAGTTGTTTTGCCGCCTTATCACTAGGTTCAAAGATTAGATATGAAGTCAAAGTGCATTGGTGCTCGGTTTGATATGTAGTTTCAAATCTAAAAAGTATTAACTCGTTATTCAACGGCACTCCATAAAAGATCTTGTTACGAATTATTAAAATTATTATTTGTATTGTTCGTTTATCTAACTTTCTTCGCTTTTCCTTTGAAAGATCGATTTGTATATCTCTTGTCAAATTGGCAGATGATACGTAATTTAGAGTTGCGTATGTATAACGAAAATTTAAGACGTCATACATCGTGAATAATGTTTCTTCAAACTTTCCGAAAGGATTTTATTCCACATATTTACAACAGGAAACCTTTCAGTTCTTAGCAATAGATCACTAATGGGTAGGTTGTGGGTGTGGGTGTAGGTAGGTATAAAATTATATCATCATTTCCACGAACTATTTTTGGGGTACCTCAAAAGCTTTTTTGTTTACATTTTGTACACCTGGGTCAAAAGTTAGGGGATGGGACACAATTATTTTTTAGTTTCGGAGCGATTCTCTCCAAAAATATTAACTTAATCAAAATACGCTCTTAGCAACAATAGCAACCTTAAGGGGATCCCATGCCCCAATGACCTTCGATTTGAATCCCTTAGTTTTCTAATGTTTTTTGTAGCTTATCATATTAACAGCAACGGATTTTAGCAATATAGTATCCCATATTTACTTCAAAGTTCATTGTTTTCGAAATATTTGGCATCAAAGTTGAACAATTTTAGGCCAAAAAACTGGTTTTCTGGCCATAACTTTTGTGTTAATTAGTTTAAAATTAAAACCTTAGACAAATTTTTAGAGACGTCTAAGACGAACCCAAATATGTAGATTTCGTATAAGTAAGATCTTTCACAGCAATCGAGATACGAAAAAAGTGTTTTTTTAGACAATGTTTAAAACAATCATAAATAAATAAGTATTAATTTTTTTCACAATCCGGTAGACAAAAATGGAAATAAAAGATTGAAGAACCGATAGCCGCTTGTCTTATAATTTTATATGTAGTGCAAAAGTAGGAGATACGATTCAAAACTTGTCAAAAATCGATAAAAACCTCAGGTAGCCCCTTAATGTTATTTTTAAAGACCTATTGAATGGTGTACCATGTGTTATTTTTACTTAAAAAAAAACATGACCATCCAAGCGTAATTCAGATTATTTCAGATAATCTAATCACCTCAATACTTAAACTTTTGGAGATGCTTTTAATGCGAGTGCGTCCCACGAGATATAACTACATAATATATAATTTCATATTAATAACGTTCACAAGATTTAATGAACGTTTGCTATAACATCAAAATAAATATTTTTATTATGAATAACGGTCAATTAACATAATACTCATTTTGTATAGTGTTTTTTTTATATAACACTCAAATACTCTAAATTCAGTTTATATAACATACCTACATAACATATATTGATCATAGTATATACTATCTTTTAGTATAATAATTATAAAATATAATAGCATATGATATACTAAAAGGTTATACAAAACAAGCTGTTGCCAGAAAAGTAGGTTAGGTTAGAACTGCGACCTCTACAGAAAACAAACTGCTGCCAAAAAAGTGCTTATTTGGTCCTCTATAAATAAAACCAGACCTATTGTAGAACCTCTTGACGAGTACCTCTACTACCTCTCTAAATGAGTCATTTATAGAAGTAGTAGAGGTGACTCTCAAACCTTGATATTTGGCAGGACCTTTATAAGTGAAATACCTCTTTAATTGACAAATACATAATTTTGAAACCCTTGAAATTTCGACTATCCAGGTTTCACTGTATATTGAGCACTTATATGTATATTACAAACGATATTATGTTTTTCATAGGCTATATTTGCTTGACGTTTATTACATACAGTTATGCTACTGCTACAAATGCTTAGTACTTATTACTTTTATTAGCAAACGTTGTCCTTGTCCTTTCTAAGTTTACAGTTTTCATATAAAAGTGACTAAATATATTCGGCGCCGGTCAAATATTCTGTATTCGACCAATACTGTCGAAAATCGTTAGGTAGGTATTGTAGCATCTGGTATAGTATCCATGGCATCTGTAACAAAAAACATTCTTTAATTTTTGATTTTAAATAACTCCAGACTCGAGTAAGCGATTGCTTTATCAAGATGTTCAATCAAGAAAGCATTACAAGTACTTATCTACATACTTACAGATAATGCACCGGGTTTTATTTTACCTAGTTATAGGTATAGGTAGCAATAGCAAGGAGACAGTTAAGGACAACGAAAATATGTATAAGTTTACAGGACGCATATTGATATGTTATATCTTATCACCATTCCTACTTATCCCAGGTATTCCGTAATATCTGTGGGCTTGGCAAGCTTATAACTGTAAACATAGAATTTAATAAAATGCATCACTATCTGCGGTTCTGGTGGCGCAGGTACAAAATGGGTTGCCGTCTGCGTGGTGTTTACTCTAGGACGGCGGGCGGCGCGGGACGGGGGGCGGGGCGGGCGCTCGGCCCGCCAACTTAAAAATGCCGCCGCAGAGCCTTCGAATCGATATGGCGCGCGTCACGTGCCGCCAAGCGCGACCAATAGCCGCGCGAGGGCGCTGCGGGGCGCGGGGAAGGCCGCGGGGGACGCGCCGCTCCCTCGCCAGTGCACGAGGAGCAAACGCGCGCGACGGACGTCAGTTCCGTTCATCTCTCGTGTAGTCAAACACGAGTTTCTCCGAAAACCGGTCCGATGCGATGTCGTTATAGTGCTGTGTCGCCGCGATGAGTGCGTGGACGGAGGAAATGCTGTCCTGGCGTGACGAGCGGCTCGGCCTAACGGAGCTGCCGAGCACGACGAGGAGAAAACATAGGAGCGCGCCGTACAGACTGCATCGGCCACACTTGCCCGTGCCTTACGTGCCGGAGCCCGTTCCTGAGCCGCAGGGGACGCACATTTCGAGGTTATACCCGGAGCTCCTGGCGCTTATATTCGAAAGGCTTCCCGTGCGGGACCGAGGCCGCGCCGCTCAGGTGTGCCGCGCGTGGAGGGACGCGGCTGACCGCCGGTCCGTGTGGCGCGGCGTCGAGGCCGCTTTACATCTTCGCAGACCTGCCCCTGTTCTCTTCGCTTCCCTAGCCAGGAGAGGAGTCCGAAAACTACAAGTCCTGTCCCTTAGAAGAGGGCTGAGAGACGCTGTCGCGTCGCTTCCAGGCCTCGAGTCCCTTTCCCTAAGCGGTTGCTATAGTGTCACAGACGCCGCTTTAGCTAGCGCGTTCGCGGCGGAACTTCCAGCTTTAAGAAGATTAGACTTATCCCTATGTAAACAAGTAACCGACTCTTCCCTCGGGAGGATAGCGCAATCGCTCAAAAATTTGGAGGAGCTAGAATTAGGCGGATGTTCAAATGTTACGGATACGGGCCTACTTTTAATAGCGTGGGGATTAAGAAAGCTGCGACGTTTGAACCTCAGATCCTGTTGGCACGTGAACGACGCGGGCATAGCGCACCTGTGCGGCGGAGGTGAGGCGAGAGGCACGCCGGAGCTGGAGCATTTAGGACTACAAGACTGCCAGAGGCTGACCGACGAAGCTCTGAAACACACGGCAACCGGGCTTCCAAAACTACAATCGATCAACCTCTCCTTCTGCGTTGCCGTCACCGATGCGGGACTCAGGCATTTAGCGAGGCTTCCACTGTTAGAAGACGTGAATTTAAGGGCATGTGATGGTGTTTCCGATGTCGGTGTGGCGTATTTGGCCGAGAGCGGACGCTTGACCGCACTGGATGTGTCGTTTTGTGATAAAGTCGGTGACGAGGCGCTGTCCCACGCGACGCTGGGGCTGTCTGGGCTGCGCTCGTTATCGCTCAGCGCCTGTCGGCTGACGGACGAGGGCCTCGAGCGGGTCGCGAGGCTATCGCAGCTCGAGACGCTGAATATAGGCCAATGCACTCGCGTGACGGACCGAGGGCTGCACGCGCTGAGCGACGGCCTGCGCAACCTGAAGGCGATAGATCTCTACGGCTGTACGTGTATCACGCCGCAAGGCTTGAAAGACATCATGAAGTTGCCTCGGCTTAGTGTACTTAACCTCGGTCTCTGGCATGTGCGGTGACCACACACACACAGTGTTTGAACGTTCGTTAGTGTGAGTGCGGCGCCATGTTGAAGTGAAGGAGCCGCCAAGGTTGTGCGCCGGACAGTGAATGAAATTAACCAACTTTAAGTTTAACGAATTATTTAGGAAGTGGGGCAGTTTTCGTTGTTATTGACGTTGTTTGTTTTAGGCAGGAAGACGCCCCAACGCCTAGTCGACTCGGACCTTTTTGAACGTAACGTTTCGTATTTACTATGTAAATTTAGTCCGCTTATGCAATATAGTTTCGGAATCCAGTTTTTGTTGACTTTCTCTTTAAAAAGGTCTGATTCTTAATGTAAGTAATTGCTCCATTAGCTAGATAGATATTTAGGCATTCTTCAAATTAATTGTTTCGGGTCGATCTCACCGGTAGTGATTGTTGCATTTTCTCATTTCGCGGTTTTGGGGGTTATTTCTTACTTGTTATAATTTAGTTGATTTGTTTGGCCTTGAACAAGCTTGAAACCTAATTATGTACAAGTTATTTAGTTGAGAACAAAGTAAGCTAGTTGTTTTCAAGGAAAACTTGAAACCATTAGGGTTTCTGCCGATTACTAATTTAAATTAACAATCGGTTGTATCTGTTTCTTGCAAATAATTATTTACCTTGCAAAAGCGTTATTATCATGTTATTACTTATCTTTAAAGTATTTTTACAACACAAGGTGTTATTTTATCTTCCTTTGTGCACCCTGCATATGAAATTGAATTCATGACATCCTACATTCTTAAATAAACAATAACAAAGTACCCAATTAACAAAGACTCTCGGACATTGCGAGTATATTCAAAATAACGACACGGGACATGTTTAAAATCAAAAGTTGACGTTACGGCACCAAGAGGCATACTTAAGTTTTTTACCGAGACATTGAAGAACATGGATCTTAAATATTTGAAACGTACTCATAAAACATAGGTTTCTTCATGATAAGTTTACAAAAATTGCAAACGTAAAGTGGCACCCATTTCAAAAAGTCGCAAGCCGTAAGTTATTTTCGTTTTTACAGCTACTTTGCGCGGTTACCATGGCAACACGGCTTGTGGCTTTTACGACAGCCGGGCTAGCACATGATTGGCGCGACAGTATCTCGCCGCGAGATAGACTACCCGTCCTTCTCTAATTAATACAGTTAGAAAAAGACGGGTAGCGAGATACTTTCGCGCTAATCATGTGCTTGGCCTACTGGGATTATTTGGGCACTGTTCGGTAGTTCTATAGGACTGACATTTTTTGTCTTATGAACACCATTTCATAAGGATTTTACAGTTCTGCAGAGCAAATGGAAAGTACCCGATTTAAACTTTCACGGTTTTTACTCATTATTATTCACAACGACGGGACTTAATCGCGTAACATAAGTTTTAAATTTGCATCCGACGTTTCGAGGACCACGTTGTCCCCGTGGTCTCGGAGAAGACACGCGATTAAGTCCCGTCGTTGTGAATAATAATAAGTACCCGATTGTTCAAATTGTTGCAACTTAGGCAGGTAACTACAAAAAAGCTTCATATGTATATGAAAATCACTACATACCTATGTAGACCAGTACCTTATTTTATTTTAGTTTACTTTTATTCATAAATACCAATACGTTAATGTTGTTTAAAATCTGTCTTATATTGACGATTCTGATCGTGTGGTCATTTGCTTAATAGTATAATATTAACTAATAACACTATTAAAGCAAACTTTCGCTAAATATGCTGATAGTTAAGTACCTGATATGAGCAATGTAACAAATGTCTAAAATATTACCAATGTTAGGTAGTTAACACCAAAAGTATAAATTGAATACAAAGACGTACATACATAGTTGAACTTCCTTTGAACTGTTGTCAAATACATATACCTACATAGGCATTAAAGGAAGACAACTTCATGATGTATATTTTTCTTTTGCATGATAATAACAGTTTTTGTATGATTTTGTAAGTTTAATAATTTAGATTATTTAATTGACGCGTATTCACAATCACAATTATTAGTTTTAATATAAATAAATTGGACGACACTAGGAATCTTTGTTTTATATCTACTATAGTGCCAATGTTTACTATAGTTTGTTTTGCTAATATGTACTATAACCCTAAAAAGAGGGAGGAGCATATTTTTTGATTCGTATACCTTACTGTTACTGACAAAACTTATTTGTCATACTATATTTTTTTATATAATTGTATGTTTCGGAGCGTTTCTTATAAAAAAACAAGAAAAAAACAAACCTAATTGAGAAGTTGAGAACCTCCTTTTGGAATTTTGAAGTCGGTTGAAAAGTTTACTTTACCACATCGATAATTTATCCCTGAGTTAACTTTATAGCTCAACGGAACCTTCAAACATCCATTTACAGTTATGTATTAAGTTAGCTTTTGGAATGCTTTAAAACCAAATCGCAAAGTGAGAAGAACTGACTATCCAAA